>NC_140988.1:44377156-44977156 GCF_052327205.1 Somniosus microcephalus
AGAGAGAGAGACTGGGGGGAGAGAGAGAGAGACTGGGGGGGAGAGAGAGAGACTGGGGGGAGAAGAGAGAGAGACTGGGGGGAGAAGAGAGAGAGACTGGGGGGAGAAGAGAGAGAGACTGGGGGGAGAAGAGAGAGAGACTGGGGGGAGAAGAGAGAGAGAGAGAGAGAGAGAGAGACTGGTGGATTTAGTTCGGGATTAGCCTGGAGAGAGAGGGGGGGAAGGAGTGCCTCAGGCCTGGCCCGATCGACCCCTGCGAAGGAAGGAAGGAAGGAAGGAAGGCAAGCTCTCCCTCCCTGTCCCACCCCCTCACTGTATCCCTCCCTCCCCGCCCCTCTCCTCACTCTCCCTCCCCCCCTCCCCCTCATTCTCCCTCCCCCCACCCACCCCTCTCCACACCCCCCCTCCACCCACTCCCCCCCTCCCTCCTCTCCCCTCCCCCCCCCTCCTCTCCCTCCCCCTCTCCTCTCCCTCCCTCCCCACCTCTCCTCTCCTCTCCTCCCTCCCCTCTCTCTCCCTCACCACCTCTCCTCTCCTCCCTCCCCACCTCTCCCTCCTCCCACCATCTCCTCTCCATCTCCTCCCCCCTCCATCCTCCTCCCCTCCCCATCTCCTCTCCCTTCCCCATCTCCTCTCCCTCCCCCATCTCCTCTCCCCTCCCCTCCCTCCTCCTCCCTCCTCCCCCTCCCTCCCCCTCCTCTCCTCCTCCTCCTCCCCCCCTCCCTCCCTCCTCTCCTCTCCCTCCTCCTCCCCCTCCCTCCTCCTCTCCTCTCCCCTCCCTCCTCCTCCTCTCCTCTCCCTCCCCCCTCCTCTCCTCTCCCTCCCCTCCTCTCCCTCCCCCTCCCCCTCTCTCTCCCTCCCCCTCCTCTCCTCTCCCTCCCCCTCCCCCTCCCTCTCCCTCCCCCTCCCCCTCCTCTCCTCCCCCTCCCTCCCCTCTCCCTCCCCTCTCCCTCCCTCGCCCCCTCTCCTCTCCTCCTCTCCCTCCCTCGCCCCCTCCTCTCCCTCCCTCCCCCCCTCGCCCCCTCCTCTCCCTCCCTCCCCCCTCTCCCTCCCTCCCCCCCACTCCTCTCCCTCTCTCCCCCACCTCTCCCTCCCTCCCTCCACCTCCGCGGATCAGCGCCTCAGGAAGAAAGTCGAGGCCAGAAACATGGGCGTCGACCACGAGCAACCGCCCAGTCGTCCGGCAGAGAGTGAACATCGCAGGGGAGGGCTGTGGAGAGCCGGGCTTGGTTCCCCAGCCACGACGATCAGCAATAGACTGACGACAGGTACAGCACAGACCCTTCCCGGACAGCAGCGGCTGAGCCGACCGACGGCGGAAAGCCGAGCAGCGTCGACGGGGTAAGACAGAGGGTGAAGTGCACAGGGCGCAGCCGGGGGTTGAAAACTGAGCGGCGACGAGCAAAAACACAAAACGGAGAGAGAGAGGGTAAAGCAACAGCCGGGTTCAGGACCGAGCGGCGGAAACGGGAAAGGCGCACAAAATTTTTTTTTTTTTTAATTTAAAAAAAACACGCAGAGCACAGCCAGGGCTCAACGGCTGAACAGTGTCCGCGGGAAGAAGAAGGGAGAGCGCGGGAGACGCCATTGAGCCGCGGAAGAGTGCGGGAGACGCCATTTTTAGAAGCTGCAGCGGAGAAAAGGGCGAGCGTGGGAAGGAAGGAAAGCGCGGGAGACGCCATTTTGTGCCAGCGGAGAAGAAGGGGAAGCGCGGGAGACGCCATTTTTGACAGTTAAATCACACCCAGGGATGCCGAAGAGTGGCAGTATCTCTACGTTCGACAATGAAGTCGAAGATTGGGCGACATATGTGGAACGTATTGAGGTGTACTGCAGGGCGAATGAAGTGCCAGATGCTAGGAAAGCACTGGTTTTGTTAAATTCCATGGGTGCAAAAACTTATGGGTTACTGCGAAACCTAATAACCCCAGAGAAGCCGGTGAACAAGAATTTCGAAAGCATAGTAGAAATCCTACAGGACCACTTAAACCCCACACGGCTGCTGATAGCAGAACGATTTAAGTTCCATAAAAGGAACCAACACAAAGACGAAAGCAATGCTGAGTACCTAACGGAACTGCGCAAGCTATCGAAACACTGCCAGTTTGGAGCGAGACTAGCAGATACGTTAAGGGACAAGTTTGTGTGTGGGCTGCAAAGTGAAGGAATCCAGAAACGGCTTCTATCAGAAAAGGATCTTACGCTGGACAAGGCTTTCAGTATGGCAGTATCACACAAAGCAGCCGCAAGGGGCGCTGCAGAGATACAACGGAGACCGCAAGAATATGGCACCAATGAAATGTCCTATGGAACAGGGAAGTGCTATCGCTGCGGCAGAACAACACACGACCAGAAGGATTGTTGGTTCAAGGACCAAGTGTGCAGACAGTGTGGAAAAACAGGACACATAGCAAGAGTCTGCAGGTCTGGGAAGAAAACCAACAGTAAGAAATCTCCACAGGAGCAGTACAAAAAGGTACACAAGGTGATGGACAGTAGTTCAGATGAACAGAAAAGTGACACAGGCTCCGGAAGCAAGGAGCTGGGTTGTCTGAAACTACATAAGGTAACCAAAATGGAGGATCACCAGACTATCTGGGTTACACTCAAGATAGACGGAGTCCAAGTGAAAATGGAACTGGACACAGGATCAGCCCTAACAATCATAAACCAAAGGGACTACACGCGGCTATTTTCACACATACCCTTGAAAGCTACAGAGATTGTCTTGAAGACGTACACGGGGCAAAAAGTCTACCCCAAAGGAAAAATAAGGGTGAAAGTGATATATAAAGGCCAGGAAAGACCTAAAATGGACATATATGTATTGCCAGATGGAGGACCACCACTGCTAGGACGTGAATGGATCCGGAAGATACAATTAGATTGGCATTCCATACAGGCACTGAAGGTTGAGGCCAAAAAGGATGACGACGTCACACCTGGACGACTGTCAAAAATGCTAACTGACGCACAAGAAGTGTTCCAGGAGGGACTCGGAACACTAAAAGGCATAACAGCAACGATTAAAATAGAGGAGACTGCAAGCCAAAAGTTTCTTAAGGCCAGACCAGTGCCTTATGCGATCAGACCAGCTGTCGAAGCAGAGCTGGAAGGGTTGGAACGTTCAGGAGTACTGTCCAAAGTGGACTGGAGCGAGTGGGCTACACCCATTGTTCCTGTAATGAAGAGGTCATTGAGTAATACGCCTGGGGAACCAAAGAAGGTCCGCATCTGTGGGGATTTTAAGGTGACAGTGAACCCAGTCCTTCACACGGTACAATATCCGCTTCCACGAATTGAGGCTATTTTCGCCTCGCTATCTGGAGGTAAACGCTTCACCAAAATTGATCTAGCCCAGGTGTACTCGCAAATGGAGGTAGAAGAAGCCTCGAAACAATACCTTACGATTAACACTCATAAAGGTCTCTATCAATACAACCGGCTGGTGTTCGGGGTAGCATCGGCTCCGGCTATTTGGCAAAGGGCAATGGATCAAGTCCTGCAAGGGATTCCAGGGACCCAGTGTTATTTGGACGACATCCTGGTCACGGGCGAAAATGACAGTGATTACCTCGCCAACTTGGAGAAGGTGCTCACCAGATTAGAGTATGGGCTACGAGCTAATCGCCACAAGTGCGAGTTTTTCCAGAAACAGATCTTGTATTGTGGCCACGTCATCGATGAAGAGGGGTTACATAAGTCCCCTGAAAAGATTGAGGCAGTAGTCAAGGCTCCAGCACCGGAAAATATTTCACAACTGAGGTCGTTCCTCGGGCTGGTAAACTACTACCATAAGTTCTTACTAAATTTGTCCACGGTATTACACCCACTGAACACCCTACTGCAAACAGGGGTACCATGGAAGTGGAATGACGAACGTAGACGAGCTTTCCAGAAGTGTAAAGAATTGATCACATCTAAAGAGGTGTTGGCCCATTTCAACCCAGCACTACCAATTCGTTTGGCATGTGATGCATCACCCTGTGGTATTGGAGCGGTGCTGTCGCACAAATTCCTAGACAGGTTGGAGAGGCCAGTAGCCTTTGCGTCTCGGTCACTAACCTCAGCCGAGCGCAACTACGCCCAGATTGACAGGGAGGCCCTCAGCCTAGTATGGGGAGTAAAAAAATTCAACCACTATCTGCATGGGCAGAAGTTCACCTTGCTGACTGACCACCAACCACTTGTCTCCATCTTTAATCCTAAGAAGGCCGTTCCAGTGATGACTGCACAACGGTTACAAAGATGGTCCCTGTTTCTAGGGGCAAATCAATATGAAATAGAATATAAAGGCACGAAACAGCATGGAAACGCTGATGGGCTATCGCGCCTGCCACTGCCTACTGTGGAGGAAGCACCAGCAGTGGACCCTATCGAGATATTTTATTCGTCAATAATTGAACGATTGCCAGTAACGAACGCGGATATAGAGAAGGAGACCCGCAATGATCTGACGCTGTCTCGGGTATATGATTTGACGGTGAGGGGATGGCCAACACATGGCGACTCACTGTTGCCAGCATTCTCATCCAGGAGAGAACAGCTGCCAGTATGCCAGCGGACAGTGATGTGTGGATCCAGAGTGGTGATTCCACCCAAGTTAAGGGAGAGAGTGCTAAATGAGCTGCATGAAGGTCATCTGGGGGGAGTGAAAATGAAAAGCCTTGCTAGGGCTTATGTGTGGTGGCTGGGAATCGATCAACAAATCAAAGACCTAACCAAGAGCTGCTCAGGATGCCAGAAGGTCCAAAATGCACCACCACATGCCCCTCTACACCCATGGGAGTGGCCCTCCTCTCCATGGCAACGGGTGCCTATTGATTTTGCTGGTCCATTCATGGACTCAATGTTCTTAATAGCCGTGGATGCTCATTCGAAGTGGCCTGAGGTGATAAAAATGTCCTCAACCACTACAGAGAAAACGATTGCAGTCCTACGGACCATATTTGCCAGAAACGGCTTGCCAGAGCAGATTTGCTCTGATAATGGACCACAGTTTGTGTCCGAAGAGTTTCGAAAATTTATGAGAAGGAATGGGGTAAGGCATTACACATCCGCCCCGTATCATCCAGCCACAAATGGACTGGCTGAGAGGTTCGTACAAACCTTTAAGGCGGCGATAAAGGCCACGTGCGATGATGAAATTCCACTACAGCATAAGGTGGACAATTTCTTATTAGCCTACCGAAACGCAACACATGCAGTTACCAACCAGACCCCGGCCATGATGTTCTTTAACCGAAGGTTGAGATCTCGTCTGGACTTGCTCAGACCAAATGTGCGAAGAAATGTTGAGGATAAACAATTCCAGCACATCAATGAGAAACCGACAAGGAGCTTCAACGTAGGACAACCAGTCTTGGCCCGTGACTACCGAACAGAGAAATGGCAACCCGGAACGATATGCACAAGGCAGGGGCCATTAATGTACACAGTGGATGTCGGGGAGAACATTGTGAGACGCCATGTCGATCAGATCTTAGCGTCACAGGAACGAGTCAACCCCATGTCTCGCGTACCGGGGGATGAACCTGACATACCGGTAGCATCTACCTCTGAACCAGTAGCCGACGAAACCGATGAACTAACCGACGAAAAGGGGCCAGAATCGCCTCCGCACCAAGAACAAGAACCTCAGGAAAGGCACTATCCCGAAAGGCTCAGGAAGCCGCCCCAAAGACTGAATCTATAAATGGACTATTGTTGTTTAATGTACATGTTAAAATGTTAATTGTTATTTGAATATTATGGGTACTGCTAATCTAAAAGGGGAGGAATTGTAGTGTATGTACCTTTAAGAGAGAACTACTTTTACAGCTCCTGTATACTGTCATACCGGCAGTGACCACACCTGTATATAAGCCTTGCGCATGCCTCTGTACTCCTAGTCTTGAGATTACCCTACTCCAGTAAATACCCGTTGATTGTTAAGTTGCAGCATCCGTGTGGTTATTGAAAAACATCATACTCTCAGAATCACGGATCTAACACCTCCCCCCCCCACCCCTCTCCCTCCCTCCCCCTCCACGGATCAGCGCCTCAGGGCAGCCGGTGCGCGGCTTAGCGCGTGAGGCCCGGCCGGACTCACCTTAGCTCAGGTCGCGCGCGCTGACTCCCACCCCGCCAGCCTTTACTAAGATGACGCCGATGGCTACGCTTGGCTCTGTCCCGCGCCGCTAGCCTTTACCAAGATGGCGGTGATCGCAGGGCGGGACGGGCGGTACCTAGCTTGGGCGTGGCTGGCTAGGAGAGGCCGAGGCTTCGAGGCCTGCAGGTGGGGTAAGCCTCCAAGGTTGCGGCGCCCGGCGGAGGTAGCGAGTCAGGAAGAAGAGGGTGAAAGGTAGGAAAATTAATCAGCTTAGAAAAAATGTTTACAAATTTATTTACTTTTTTAAAAAACAATTTCCCCTCCACACACAAAGTGGGAAAAATAAACACACAGAAAGTGGGAAAAATAAATCGTTAGGAATCAAGATGGCGGCCACTCACTTCAGCTCAGAAGGATTAGGCCCGCCCACACACGCAATGAAACGCCCCCCGTGACGCACCGATTGGTCAACCATCAGGTTAATCCCCTGTACGATTGGTCAACCATCACGTCACTCAACGCTAATGAGCGGAATGTTGCCGTTTTTTGAACCTTTTTTGTATACTGTCCGAACAATTTTTGTCTGACCAAAAAGTAAATATGCCTATTAGACTCCCTTAATGATAAGCTTTCTTTTGATATAACATATGTGTAGGTACGCTCTATAACTTTTGATTGTATAGCCGGACAGACAGAAAGACAGACAGAAAGACAGACAGAAAGACAGACAGAAAGACAGAGACCGTTTTATATATATAGATAGATTTGGAGCTGTCAAGTTTGTAAATCATCCCATGCTGACAAAACACCCGACCTCCTTACCTGACCTGATCTCCGAGCAGTGGCGACGCCATTGGCGAACTCTAAAAATCTAAAGGCAAGCTTAAAATAAGACTTAATTGCTTCTTAGCAATCCAGCTAATGACCTAAATTGCCTCCCCCGCCACTTGGTGTTGGGTCTCCCAACCCGCTATCAATCATTTTGATTTTGACAGTGGACCCACTTCCGAACCCGCCCTCTGAGCACCGGCAAAATCCAGCCGAAAGAGAGGGAAAGAAAGATTGGATTGAGAGAGAGAAAAAAGAGACAGAAAGGAAAAGTAAAAATTGTCTTTTAAAAACCTGTAGGAACAATTTACTACCTGCACGAATGAGACAATGCTGTTTAAATTGATCCTTTTTCCGGGCCAGAGAGGTTGAGTGGCATTGCAGGAACATAAATCTCTTAATTAAAAAGGTACTTACACTGTTAAGTAACAGCGCTAATTTTCTGCAGCGAGTTTAATTGGCATTTAATGAGCTGTCGTTTTCACGGGGCTAACGGTGGAGCAGCACAAATTGTCCAGGAACTTGTGCCAATTCGCAATTCATGGGTGTCTCTTCCTCGCCACAAGTTGCCCAAGTTTTACACATTAATAACGGCGAGCGCCATTAAACTCACTGTTATTTTGGCAGCAACATCTGGGCCTACATGCTTGACAAAATTTTGAAATTCTAGATGTTGCAGCAACATGCATAAATCTAGAGATTACTGTTGGTGATATTAGTGATTAATGCTTAATGTGATAATTCACTAATGACATTCCTCAGTCTGCTATTTTAATGGAGGTGTTAATACATTTATTTTAAATGGGTTAATGCTCCATTTAAGTAGCAGACATGTCATATGAACGCATTAAACTTGTGACTGTTAATATTGCCAATAATAATTTCTAGGCTGTAATCTTCAACATCTAATGCAGGGCAAGACCCTAGGAGGCTCTATTTTCATGGATTACGATCCATAAAGACAGCATTTAGCCATCTTTAACACCCTCTGTGACTGCTGTTCATAGCGAGGGGGAAAGGAGATAATTCAGTACGTCTCACACTAATGAGAAGCAAGAACAATCCCTTGCTAAGCAATAGCCCTCAGATGTCACTCCAGGCCACCACATTTTTCTTTGCTTCTGGCGAATAGTCCCAGTTCTTAGTTACCCATGGCACCGCAGTTATCTATCTAATTACCCAATAAGCTACAATCTGGTGAAATGAATATTAAACAGTAAACTAGCTCCAAATTGCATCTGTAAAGCAATAATGAGAGCACTCTTATTTTCTAAATAAATGAGCGTAAAAGCTACACCTATATAGATTGCTTAAATATATTAGTGAGACAAACAATTAAATTTGTTTTCTTATTCCACAAGTGTGGAACAGAAATATATGCCACCTTCCACAATATTACAACCAAGACTTGTTGCCATCTTGGATACAATTCAGGTAGTCAAAAGAGCATCTCTCCATCTGAGCAAAGCACGCAACTGACTGGATAAGTAGCTCACATTGCCAGTGGCATCTCTTCTCAGGGTCAACCAGCTAGCTCTGGATCAGCTCCAAAGCTGGTTGGAAACTGCGACCCTCATTAAAATGAATGGAGCAAGTCCATGAACATATATCTCCAGCCCATGAGTGATTACACTATAACAGCCTGAAGGGAGGGAGACCTAAAATAGAGATAAGAATATATGTTTTCAAAATGTGAAGGAAAACATTATCTATAATTATTTTATTTTTTTTAACATAAATAGCAGCAAAATTAATGTTCTTGCTTTTGAAACCAACTGGTCGACACTGTGTGATCATCCTTGTTTCAGGGCTCATTGTAATCAAAAATCAATGGAAAAGGAATAACTTTATTCAGATTTTTAAAAACATATCTGCAGCAAGTAGTTTATGTTGTACGAAAGGTTGATATTTAAAGATATTTAGTCGGCAAGAATCATATGTATAAATTCAAGTGCAGCCATTGACCAAATAATATTACCCATAATTACTCCTGGGTAACTAAAATACTAAGACTTGTTCAGAATGCAGCTGCGAGGACAGTCAAAAGCAGTTTTGACTAAGCTTTGATAACAAACAGCCACAGGCTACAAGTGAAGGTCAAACTGTTAAATAACATATTATAATGCTAAGTAGAAATTAGAGTTCGCTTAACAAAACTAATTGCAACAATATTTAAAGGATAATTAGTATAAGGACATAAAATGAGAGAGATCATGGAAGTTAAGGTATTTATCTAGTAGATTAAAGTGAGATAGTCTGGATACCTCAAGACAAGTGAAACAGTGCTGATATGGGCCCTTGGTATAAAGGCCTTGTACCAGGGAGGAAGGAAATGAAAGAGGTATGGTAAATTCCAATGGGGTGAAAAGCTATAAACAAGATAACAAGACAGCAGGGCAGAGTTAGAGGAAAAGTACTAAAAAAGGAGTGGCCAGGTTACTAGCCTTAACCTGAGTGACAATGGTATTTTGACCATTAGAACCAATTAAAGATGATGATTTTGTTAAAGACCATACATGGACACTGGCCAAACGAACTGTTGATAAGAAAATGGTTAAAACCTCAATACTCAAAGAACAACTTCACACAGAGATTTGCAGCAAAGAAAAGGAAGAGACTTACGATGACGTTGCCTGCGTCCGAAAGGCTCCAGAGACCAAGGGCTGCGAGCTATTCGTTTTGACTGTTGCCTAATGTTAAATATTGATTACGCTGTAAGCTTAATAAATCTGATCTATTGCTCAAATATACTGGCTGCTGCCTATTTGTGTCTTGTCTGAGAACTCAGAGGTCACTTGATTGACTTACAATGTTAACTGAACTCCGTCTTGCAGTCTTTCTGATCAGGGCAGTCGGCCTCAAACTGATTGACTAACTGATACATAGTCAAATACTTGATTGTGTGCGACTAGCTTACATACTCAAACTGATACACAGCATCCCCCATATGATTCATCTTTACTCGCCTGGTGCGCAGGGCGAGCAGATCAGTGGCCCTCTTGCTGGGTCTGCTCTGCTGCGCACAGGTCCAAGATGCAGTAGATTACCAGGCAGGATCTCTCCAACTAGTTGCCCATATTTTGATATCTGGTTACCATGAGCTAGGGTAACATGCTGAACAGCAATTCACCTGAAGCCTTCACATAGCGTTTGGGCATTGCAGGACATTAGCTATTTCACAGATTCAAATGACCAAATTCTTACTTCAACATATTACCACTAACTTGCAATTTTGATGGGCCGTCTGTTATTTATCAGTGGTGCCCTCCTCCTGGGGAAGGCATTTACAGCTGTTCTTCACTCTATCATCCCAAACAAAAAAGGACACTCACTAAAGTAAGGAACATCTATAAATATTCACACTATATCACAGCAAGGAAATATTTAATACATGTTTATAACAATAGGGGTGTTTATCCATTTTTCTCCTGGAGATTCTGGCTATTGCTGGGGTATGATTCCACAGGCACCAACAGCTTTCTAATGCCTCAGCAAAATGGCTGTACTTCATGTGTGATCCTACACAGTGAATGCTTACAGGCTACTTCACAATGAAGGGCATCACAGCGAATCCACTGTTACACAACATTCACACAGGCACACTTTCCAGCAGAGGATCAGGAACAGAAAGTCGGAATGGTTTATTATTTCTCCCACTTTGTTCCACGAATGCTGAAGCCAACTGAACTGCCCCATCACTCCAAAGGCTGAGATCAGCTTACTGAAAAACAGACCATGGATCGATGATGGGCCACCCGGATCTGTGTTCACCCACTTAGCTTTGTACTTTAAAATAATGATGGCTTTTGACAAATTAATTTAAGGAGCTGCCACTACATGTATTCAGCCCTCTTCCACATGCAAAATATAAACACAGTTTGTTAAAGCAAATAAAATGTAGCCCCCCAATAGTTCAGCAGGTTTATCAGGTGAGAAGTATAGTTATAAAAGCCAGGAGTTTCCCAAGTTCAGTGTTCTTGGCCAATGCAGTAGCTGGACAAGTACAATTGGCCTCAGTATTCCTGGGTTAGAAAGTGGAAAACCAGCCAGAGATCCCGCCCCTGATCATTAAGTCCGGATATTAAGTGAAGGCAGGATCAGACTCAATTGTGATGTCTCGCATGATCTAGGCTGTCAACACTCAGGGCTGGATTTTGCCATTGGGGGCGGGCTGGGGGGTGTCAGGTGGTCGTCGTGTCAGGATCCCGACTCCGATGTGAAGTGGGACAAAAGTGCGATTTTTACCTAATTGGGCACTTGATTTCCAGTGTGTGGAAACCCCTGGCCCAATGAGCCTTTTCATACAGAAAGTCGCCTCTGATGACGTCATCAATGCTGCTGGATTTAAGGGCTGCAAGAAGCCTTGCTTCTTTTTCAGCCTTTAAACTTTATGTCCATTGTTCTGAGCGCTTCCTTCACCAATTATGTCCACCAGCAGACCAACGTGAGCTCCAAGATTCAATGAGGCCTCCCTCCAAGCTCTGGTGGAGGGAGCAAGAGCAAATAAGGAGGTGTTCTTCCCTTCCTCAGGGAGGAAAAAGCCTCCCCAGCAGACTAAAGCTGTGTGGCTGCATGTGGCCCAAGAGGTAAACGCAATTTCTATGTGCAGCAGAACCTGGCTACAATGCAGGAAGAGGTTTCATGACCTTCTCTGCACAGGAAAAGTGAGTATGACATTCCCAACAGCCTCAATCTGATCCCCATTGCCTCTCCTCACCAGCACTCTGCTTTGCCAACCTCTTCCTCCACATCCCACTTGATCCTTACATCCCTGCACCCTTACCCATTCCCTCTCTCTCTGATCACATTCACTTAACTATTCGACCATGCAGCCCTCATTCTCCCCATCACTGTGATGCAATGACAACAACTTACAACACTCAGGGAGGGCCCCTCGTCTCCTTCTAAGCATCTATGCTATGGATTCTCTACACTCACTCCTTCATTCTCACTCAAACGCCACTTGTGTCCCTCATTGCAGGAAAAGAAAGCTCACAATAAGAGGGAGAGTGAGGATAGGAGGAGGGCCACCCTCAGTAGCCCAGCTCACCACTTCGGAGGAGGCGGCCCTGGAGATCGCCGGAGTGGAGGACGATTCGCAAGTGGGGGACGGACAGATGGGCGCATCACAGCAAGCTGGTGACAGAATAGTTTAGTATCTCTCTCATTGACATTGCATGAGTGACTGATAATGATTCTGATGCTCTAACAGATTGACTTATAATCATCTGCACAATTCAATGTACATGCAACCTTTACCTCACATCTCTAACTCTTTCCTTTACTCCCCCACAGGACCATCGACAGCCCCCATCCCCACTGTCCAGGAGGAACAGCCTGAGCCTTAAGACTCCTCAGAGGAAGCTGCAACCTCTGAGGGCGCAGTGTCAACAGAATTCAGCGCACCCAGCACCAGCGCAGACACTCACACCTCGGTGGGACCTTCGCGAGACAGAGTACTGTTGACACCTGGTGTATCACAGCTCACAAGTGAGCATCAGCAGATGGTGGAGACAGGGACAGCAGTGGAGAGTTCCTGTCGGAGGGCGCAGGACTCTGCCAGCTCGGCTCAGCTGCATGTCGACCCTATGCCTCTGGGTCCATCCAGGAGAGCGGTGCTGGAACTCCAGGAACAGGTGCAGGAGTCTCTGGCAGGTTTTGTCTCCAGGGTCGCTGCGAGTGTGGTGCGAATAGAGGAGTCCATCGTGAACATGAGCAGAGCCTTTGTGGAGGCATTGGCGCATGAACGCATCACTACGGAAAGGATGGCAACCTCCGTGGTAATGCTGGCTACCGTAGAGGAGTGGATGGCTACGGTAGAGGAGAGGATGGCTACAACCATGGAGGAGCTTAGTCGCCAGGGTATTGAAAACATGGTCATTGTTCAGAATAGACTGACATCTCTTGAGGAGCGATGGTCAGTCATTGCGCATAGAAACCAGACCTTCATGGAAGTCCTCTGGAGTAGAACTTCCAGTGCAGAAACGGGTCCTCATGGCCCCCCTCAAGTGCAGCTTGCTAGCTCTGAAGTGGGGCTGACCCATGAGAGGGATGTTGGTGGCAGACAACAAGGAAGTCGGGGTTCCTCTCCAAGCGCTCACATGACCATGCCACTGCAAAGCCCTCGGTCAGAGCCCCACCAGAGTCCTCACCCAACTGTGATGGGCTTCTCAGCCCCTGCACAGCCGCAGGAGCAGGATACTGTTGCCGAGCCCTCACAGGTTCGCAACCCCAGAGGGCAGCCGCCAAAGGTGTCGAGACAGGAGCAGCAAGAAAGTGAGCAAGGGGCCTCTACAACTGCTGAAGCCACAGGAGAAGCACCACGTAGGAGCACGTGTAAGAGGAAAATAAAGCACAAGTAGTCACAAGGGTAGTCACTTGGGTGTTCTGTTGTATTGATTTTTGACAAGCCATCCTTGAATTGTTATGATAAACAGATTTGATGGCAAACTGTTGAGGTTGTGGCCTGTGTTATTTCGCAAATGGGGCTTTCACATTGAGGGCTTAGTGATAGGAATCCGCAGGTTCTTGTCCACTGTCGATGCTCTGCTAAGAAGGTGCGAGGCAAAAGTGTTTGATTGTGTAGGCTAAGCAAATCTGGCCCACGAGTGCGTCCCTTACATCCCGGGTAGCAATGAGGTCGTGCGCTGGCGCCTTCTGGCCTGTGCAGCTTCAGGTGGGTGAGCAGCAGCTTGGCTCTCCTGTTGTTGCTCCTGCTGTTGATGGTGCTGTTGTTCAGGGTTCTACTGCTGCTGCAGCTGGTCTTCATCTGAATCTGATGTCCAGGAGGAAAGGAAATAAATGGTTCCCATGCTTCTGGTATATACTTCAGTTGAGGAAGCACTCAGTCAAGGAGGGTTTCCCAGGAGGTCACGCTGGAGATGGGTGTCAGGCTCCAAACTTCCACAACAATAAGTAGGCCTGCTAAACGTTCCCCCAGACCTGAGACAACAAAGTTCTGCCACCTGCAAATGATCATTGGTGAAAACTCCTTTTTAATTGTGGAGCTGCAGCTGTTAGTAAGCAATCCGCTTGTGAGGCCGCCAGGATTAACTGGCATGTTCCAGAGGAGATGTGCAGGATGGAGGAAATTTGTTAAAATCAGAAAGGCCTATCAAAATGGGATTATAGAGGCAATTAGCTGGTTGTTAAGGACCTTAAGGGCCTATCCCGCCTCTTGGAGGCAGGATGGAAATGGGGTCTGAAACCACGAATGTGGGAAAATTGCTCAGAGGCGGGATGCAGGCGGCATTGGACCTACCCGCCATTTTTTGTGATTTTGACAACTCGCACGCCTCCAAACCCGCCTCCTCGGGCCTGGCAAAAATCGAGCCCTCAGTGTCTGGGCTTGCACATTAACACGGACTACTTGGGTTAGGTACCAAAGAGTAAACCCAGCTGTGAAAACATACTTCAGTGGAAGTCCACATCAACAGCAGAGAAAGGGCTGATTTCCCTGCTCAATGATCAAAGCGAGCAAAAAGTATAACTCTGCTCTGCCTGTTTGAACTGTTCTACAAACGCTACCAGCCTAACCAGTAGATACACTATAATAACTTCACAAATTGAGACTGTGCAGTAATACATTACAGGTAATCACTGAATTGTAAGAGCAAGTCCACCAGATTTTATGGAAAAATGTGATCCAAAAATACTAGTATATATCACAGAATACATTTGATTTATTCAGCTACCAGTAGCCTTGATAATGAGGAGAGCCTCAAGCTTGGAATAAACTCAAAATTCCACTGTTCATCATTGTATAATTTCTAATGACATACCAGAAAGGATGTATCTGTTCAAGAACATTTTAAGCAAACTACCTTCTAAGGGTTAACACCAGTAAACACAAACTTTCTTGTGTGTGTGTGTGTGTGTGTGTGTGTGTGTGTGTGTGTGTGTGTGTGTGTGTGTGAGAGAGAGAGAGTGGGTGTGAGAGAGGGTGTGTGTGTGTGTGTGTGTGTGTGTGTGTGTGTGTGTGTGTGTGTGTGTGTGTGTGTGAGAGAGAGAGAGAGAGTGGGTGTGAGAGAGGGTGTGTGTGTGTGTGTGTGTGTGTGTGTGTGTGTGTGTGTGTGTGTGTGTGTGTGTGTGAGAGAGAGAGTGGGTGTGAGAGAGGGTGTGTGTGTGTGTGTGTGTGTGTGTGTGAGAGAGAGAGAGAGAGAGGGAGTGGGTGTGTGTGTGTGAGAGAGTGAGTGAGTGAGTGTGAGAGTGTGCGCGCGCGCGTGCGAGAGCATGTGAGAGTGTTAGTGTGTGAGAGTGTATACATGCAGCCAAAATGCTGCATCAGTCCACGCATTCAGAAGCGAAAGTCGAGAAAAGATTCAAAGAACGCACAAAAAGAAACAAAAAAATGAACCAAAAAATTTCAAATCTGTTTTCCAACGTGAAATCTCTTGTTACCTTGAGACAAAAAGATTACCTGAACAATTTCACTGTGATACACGTTTACTACTAGTATAAAAAGTCTTTTATTTCCTGTCCTACTAAAACACAAATCAGCAAATAGATACACAAATGCCCAGGAAATAACCATAATTATCCCTGCCAGACACTAGGAATTTAAACTACTTCTGCTGCAGTGAAACCCTTAACTTGTACGTATGCCCCACATTTAAACTGCACTCTGTGCATGTAATAAATAAATGTTTAAACAAAGATAGGGAGGAAAGGCTCAAGATAAAGCTCTCGTCTGCAGCTTTTTAAAAGGAAACCAAACAAAAATGATCTTAAAGATACAAGTGGCACAATACTTTAACACATTCACATACTGTGCTATGAAATAGGAAAGTATGGGTTCGCCCCCACAATGTTGGGATCATAATCTCAACTGGATCATTTCAGAAAGGCACCGAGTGAATGGAGAAGCTTCCACAAAGAAAAAGAGAGAGAAAATAAAGAATGAGCTGGCCTGCATGAGTGACAGTGACAGGAGGCCACAGTAGCAGTTTCCCTGAGCACGCCTGCAGCTGGGGAATAGTATGTGCCAAAAAGAAAATAACAAACTGGGTAGAGAAATAATAGTATTTTTTGAAGGATAACAAATATTTCAGTTAGCAAACTGAAAGCAAAAATACCATTTTTTTGGAAGGACAAATATGTTTTCGACTATAAAAAGCAGCCACCTTGAAAATTCAGTATCACCCCGTTTGGGGTGCCATTATCGGCCGTGTGCAAAGTTTAGCGCCTGGCGCTAATTATCGCCTCCGACTGCAAACTTGGCTTTTATCGCCCCTGGAGGTGATTGAAGCGCTAAATCAGGCGCTTCACACCTGTCTTAAGGCGCAAAGGCCGAGGAGCGAGGCGCTACCTCAGAGCGCTGGCGAAGCAAGGAAGGGCAAATCAAAATGAACCTGCAAAGTGCTGCTCAGTACTCAAAACTCCTTCACACAGCGTTAATCTCTCCAGAAGTCTCTCTCTCTCTCTCTCTCTCTGAATGCATGGTGCAAAAACGTTACTGACAAAAAAAGGCAGGAAGCGGTTGCCTTTAAATAGCGCTCCCCCAGTCCCTTTCTGACAGCAAAACGCTCCCCTCAATCTGTCATTGCTCGTGGCAGGTGGTAAGGCAGGGGGCGGCACTCAATATCCAGTCCAGGGCGCTAACGGGGCGTTGCGCACTCGACTGACGTCACAATCTGCCGGCGCAGGAGATCGTGGCGGTAGTGTTTAGCGCCGCCACAAAATGTCTAGTTAATTTCGCGAGCGGCGCAAACATCGCCGCGCCCGGGCGCTAGCTGCTTTGCGCCGCAATTGGCGCCCTCTTAAGGCGCTAACGGGAGGCGCAAACAACTGAATTTTTCCCCCAAGGTTCTGGATTTGATATCTCATTAGGAAACACTGAATAAGGAGACAACATGAATTAAAATGTTAGTATAAATGTCTCTATTCCAGCACTGCAATTCTCTGAAGAAATGCAGATGGAGGTAAGATCAATATATCTCTTGAAACACGAGTGCTGTACATAGCACACAACCTAAAAACACAGAATA
The DNA here is from genome assembly GCF_052327205.1 of Somniosus microcephalus. Classification (NCBI taxonomy): domain Eukaryota; kingdom Metazoa; phylum Chordata; class Chondrichthyes; order Squaliformes; family Somniosidae; genus Somniosus; species Somniosus microcephalus. The sequence continues at coordinate 44,394,062 of NC_140988.1, forward strand.
TTGAGCAGTTACCTCCAATGCATCTGCTGTACATGCTAAGTGAAGTACCACTTTGTGGGTCGAATAACATGTTTCTGTTTCAAGTGACTATCGCATGCTTAGTTGGTGCCCATTATTCATTTATATATTATTTTATTATTCATCTTCCACCACTGTGATTCCTTGAATGTCCACTGGTTATTTGTTCGTGGGATTCATTTTTTCAAGGACTCCAGCAATCCTATGTGCTCAAGGGATTCTGATGGCTCTAAGCAGCTGAATGTTTCAACAGAATTCTGGGTCCCTAAATAAAGATCCTTTGGATGCCCAGTAAATCACGGTTCCTGACACTTCTGGGACTATGGGGGACCATGCATCAATATTGCTAAGCAATCTACATCCAAGTTTTGTTGCAGCCTTCTTTCCCTAGAGTTCTCTTCTGAAAGTGCGAACTCATGCTGAAGGATGATTCCACAAATGCTGGCCACCCATTGGTACTTCACTGAGTGGCCTTTCTTAATGTTTGAACCTATGTGAATTTCAGCTGGATATTCCATCATGGGAGTATCATTGTCAAGCCTGATTCTATCCTCACCTGACACACGGGCCCCAATTCTAAACCCAACCCCTTCCCTCCCTGACTAAAATCCTGGAAATCAAAATCCCGCCTCCAAGTCACCACATTACCGTCCGGCGTAATATTTAGGGAGGCAAATTCAGGCCCTCGACGAGGTTCCCGCTAAAAGCATGCAGGAGCTGAAGATAGATTCAAAACTCTCTTGGCCAGGTGCTCTGCCCGCTACCATGCTCAGGCACACCCTTCCCGCCTTCCTCCTGCCCTACCCCTGTGGGGAAAAAGAAAAAAGAAAAATCGAGCCTGCACACTCCAGCAATAGTCGTTCAATTTTCACCAGAAGCAAGAACCCTGGCTAACTTCCCCTGTCTTCAGCAGGGACACAGAGGCCAGTTGCAGCAACTCTTCTGCCAGCCTAGCAAACCAAGAACTGAGCTTGGGATATTTCTCATAGCTCAGTTCCACACCACCCTATTTCCTGGTCATGCGAGAAGAATCTGTCTATTTGCTTACAGTTTGTATGTTTAGTATGAATTTTAGGTTTGGTGTTGAATCATTTGAATTTATCCATCCTTATTGGTGCTCTAGCAAAGTAAACGTGAAATTTAACTCAATTGTGTTGGGATGGAGTCTTCAGCGTTCATTGGTAAATGGAAGCAAAAAGGAAAATAGCTCATAGGTAACTATTATTCACTATTTGTAGGTGTATGTATTGTAATTTAAAGTGAACTTTATAAAGTTGGAATGTAAAGTAACCAATGCCACATCCAGCATACATCAAGCCACACACACATGGCCCAGCCATTTATCAAGATTTGTGATTTAGAACAATGGGGATGGGAAGAGGGTGTTCTAAAAACTTGATGCCTTTATCTAATGATGCTGCACTGTACAAAACATAAATGAAACAATTTGTTTGTGCTCAACGAGCTCTTCACTGATCGAATATTCAGCATGCTGCTCAGCTTGTATCTAAACAGCAGTGATTACCTGAAAGGCACAAAAGACTACTTTGGTAAGAAGAAATCTGTTAGCGCAATTTAGGAAAATTAGAGTTAGGAGAAACACTTCAAAGTCCGTGGCTGTTAACTAATGTTTGTCATTGAGCACTAGCACATTGCATGGAAACACTTACTTTGGTACCTTTCAGAACCAAGCATCTGGTACATAAGGAAATCAAGAGGCTTTTAAAAAAATAACAAGGTTAAGTTTGTCCTCCCACACCCCGATGGCTTAGTTAGTAAATGGATTGCCAGTGTTAAACTGAGTCATGCAGACCACACAGGTCTGAGGTTCAGTCTGTAGTCTGCTGAGTTAGCTGATCTCAGTCAGAATGCTGGTAAGGAGGATCGACAACTGGAATTAAAATCCCTAATGTAGGAGTGGGGAAAATCAGCGTGTGTGTGTGTGTGTGTGTGTGTGTGTGTGTGTGTGTGTGTGTGTGTGTGTGTGTGTGTCTCAGAGTGAGAGAGAGAGAGCGAGCGAGGGCGGGGGGGAATGGATCAGTCAACTTGGTGATGCTTACTGCAGTCAAATACCCTGACAACATTTAATTTAGGCTCACGCTTGAAGTACTTGGGAATGCTTGCACCCTTTTAAATATACCCAATAATAATTTACGCTTTTGAGAGAATAAAATTAGGTAGCTCACATTTAATTCAAAGGTAGTGCTCCTGCGTCTCTTTGCCTTTGAATGTACCAACAGGAGGCTTTTTCTTTCAAGCAGCAAATATTTGAAAAACCGAAATTAAAGTAATGTACACTTACTACTATTATAAGGTAAATGAAATAATATTTCTGTGGCTTGTGTTAAACATTTAAAAATAATTGTCTGAAAAACAAAATAGGAGATCGGGTATTCCACTGCAGCCAGCCTGGTGAGTGGACAGAGCTGGTGGTGGAGCCTGCTCAGAGAGAAAGGTAAAAGAATAACTCTGGCAACGAGAGCTGCAATTACTCTGTACTAAGTATTTCTCCGATACATATTTTTAATTACAGATGCATCATTTTAAATTATACATCTAATATGATATTGATTTTTATTCTACAGGGTAATTGTAATTAATACTGCCAATATAATATTAATTCAGCCCTCACAGAGATTTAATTAAATTTCTTTAATACGGGTGCTAATGAAATGTTAAATCATTGCCCACAGCTCTCCTGTCCCGGGCCCTGTCGATCTCCGCACAGCATTGCCTGTTGCTTGAACTGTCCACAGATCAATCCTGTTGTACAGCTGTTCACATGCGAGTACCCGACTGCCAACCTATGTTCCAACCTGATCCCTCGCTGTGAAGCAGAGATATTAGAGTGTGCAGAAGAAAGAGAGGGATTGAGCATTGACAGGGAGAGAGAAAAAAAGGGAGAGAAAATATAATGCAGAAGGAAGAGAGAATGTGGAGGGAGAGAGAATAGAGATGGGAAGGAAGGTGCTGCCATCTGGACTGATTATGCTCAACTATTCTTTTCTACTTTTTGTACATGATCGAAAGGAGGATGGATTACAAATAAGCTCCTACTCTTCCTAACCAGAACAAAAAAAACAGGGATTTAAAGGAACGAGGCAGTGGCCTGGAAATTTGACAGTGCCACACCGGTTTCTCAGGTGGAAATCTGGCATCTAAACATCCAATATGGCGGGTGGGGCTTGCATTGCTGATTATGCACTCATTTGTGTTCCTAAACGTTGTTCTTCTGCAGAGCAGGTGTGCTAAGGCACAGTCTTAGAAGAGTGACCTTAGCTCCGAGAGAGGCACTGCTGTCATCTATCAGGATGGCAACATGGCTGTTCCCCCCACCCCTGCACCCATTCGTCAGGGCCCGGGTTAGTGCCGTACAGCCAGGTGGGCCAGACTGCCCTGACCTGCTGCAGTCCACAAGGCCCACAACTGCTCAAGGTTATCCACCATGGCAATCTGAAATGTCCTCAATGGATGCTCAGCAGCCTTCCACCTCCAATTCTGTAGCCACTGGGGAAATACTTTGTAGGAGCACTAGGATAATGAACAAGCACATAGGACAGGCACTAAGGACTTGTACGAGGGTGAGTCATAATTATCTGTTAAATATGAGATGCAGATGAAACTCAGTTGTTTAATAGATTTGTTCTTTGTTCTGGATTTGGTGTTGGTGTTTATATTTGTAGTGAAGTGAGAGAAAGACTCAAGTCTGGACTGTAGGAAGGCAATCGGATGATGATAGCAAGAACAGTGGTGGTATGAATTGCAGGATTGCTGGTGTACGGGAGATGAAAGGGATGGTTCACATGATGTGCTCTTTGATGATCAACTAACTTGTGTTTTCTCGACAGATATTGCCTTACCTGCTGTGTTACTGTTATCTGTTTTTGTTTCAATTTCCAGCATCTACAGTATTTTTCTTTTTATTCATATACCCTTCCAGTCTCTCTAACCAGGAACTCATCCATCTCCCGCCAGTGTGATTGAGTAAATCCTGCATTTGTTATACTTTAGAGTTTCCAGAATCAGATTCATCAACTAATTGTAGAGAATTCAACTGTAACTTACAAGAAATTGCACTTATTTATCACCTCCAACACAGCAAATGGTTTATGTGAATTGCCTCTAAATCTTGTCATATTCTGATTTCTTGCTCCTAGTCTTCTCAAAGACATTCTCAGATGTCCCTTCATTTATTCCCTACATAATTTGTTTTAAGCAGCTGAATCACAATGCCCACAACCCAAAGATTTCAAGTGAAAATATGATTAGATTCCAAAGTATCTTCTCATACGATTTGCATGATTGAGTAGTGCGGGTAGTGCAACTCATGTGTAAATGGACATTCAAAAGGCATTTGATAAAGTGTCACATAATAGACTTGTTAGCAAAATCAAAGCCCAGGGGATTAAAGGGACAGTGGCAGCATGGATACGAAATTGGCTAAGAGACAGAAAGCAGAGAGTAGTGGTGAATGTTTATCAGACTGGGGCCAGGGTCAGGGATGTCACTGAGCGGCTACAGGGCATTCTTAAGGGGGAGGGTGAGCAGGCAGAGGTCGTGGTCCACATTGGGACCAACGACATAGGTAGGAAGGGGGATGAGGTCCTGCATCAAGAATTTAGGGAGCTAGGTAACAGATTAAAGAGCAGGACCTCAAAGGTTGTAATCTCTGGATTACTCCCAGTGCCATGTGCTAGTGAGTATAGGAATGGGAGGATAGAGCAGATGAATGCGTGGCTAAGGAGTTGGTGTAGGGGGGAGGGTTTTACTTTCCTGGATCACTGGGCCTGCTTCTGGGAAAGGTGGGACTTGTACAAGTCGGACGGGTTGCACCTGAACCAGAGCGGGACAAATATCCTTGCGGGGAGGTTTGCTAGCACTGTTGGGGGGGGGGGGTTTAAACTAACTTGGCAGGGGGATGGGATACAGAGGGGAGCTGAAATAGGGGGTGATGTGCTGCCAATTATAGAGAAAAAAACAAGTCAGCTTGGTAGACAGGGCAAATATATAAGGGCAAGGCTGGATGGCATCTATTTTAATGCAAGGAGTCTTGCAAATAAGGTGGATGAACTGAAGGTGTTGATAAACACATGGGAGTATGATATTGTTGCTATCACGGAGACGTGGTTGAGGGAGGGGCAGGACTGGCAGCTCAATATTCCGGGGTACAGAATCTTCAGGCGAGACAGAGGGGGAGGTATAAGAGGAGGGGGTGTCGCAATATTAATTAAGGAGTCAATTACTGCAGTGAGGGATGATATATTAGCAGGTTCCTCTAATGAGGCCATATGGGTGGAGCTTAAAAACAAAAAGGGGGCAAGCACTTTGATGGGAGTGTACTATGGGCCTCCAAACAGTCAGGGGGAGATAGAGGAACAGATATGTAGGCAAATCTCAGAGAAATGTGCAAATAATAGGGTAATAATAATGGGGGATTTCAACTTCCCCAATATTAACTGGGATAGTCAGAGTGTGAAAGGCTCAGAGGGTGTAGAATTCTTAAAGTGCATCCAGGAGAGCTTTTTGAGCCAGCATGTAGAAAGTCCTACAAGAGAGGGGGCGGTACTGGACCTAATTCTAGGGAATGTGGCTGGCCAAGTGGAAAAAGTGTTAGTAGGTGAGCACTTTGGTGACAGTGACCATAATATGGTAAGATTTAAGGTGGTCATGGAAAAGGACAGGGATGGGCCGGAAATAAAGGTTCTAAATTGGGGGAAGGCCGATTTTAATAGGATAAGGCAGGATCTGGCCAAAATGGACTGGGATCAGCTACTTGTAGGAAAATCCGCATCAGAGCAATGGGAGGCTTTCAGAAGGGAGATTGAGATCATACAATGGCAACATGTTCCCGTAAAGGTCAAGGGTGGTTCCAAAAACCACAGGGAACCTTGGATGTCAGGGGATATACGAGAATGGATTAGGAAAAAAAGGAGGGCTTTTGGCAGATACAAAAGGATAAAGACGGAGGAAGCCCTAGAGGAGTACAAAAAGTGCAGGGGGATACTTAAAAAAGAAATTAGGAGATCAAGGAGGGGCCATGAAATAACACTGGCGAGCAAAATAAAGGAAAATCCTAAGATGTTTTATAAGTATATTAAGGGTAAGAGGATAACTAGGGAAAAAATAGGGCCCATTAGGGACAAAAGTGGCAATCTGTGTGTGGAGCTGGAAGAAGTAGGAGGGGTTCTAAATGAATTTTCTGCATCTGTTTTCACTATGGAGAAGGACGATGTAGACATAGAAATAGGGCGGGGGGACTGTGATATGCTTGAACATATTCACATCGAGAGGGAGGAGGTATTGGCGGTTTTAGCTGGCCTAAAAATGGATAAATCCCCAGGCCCGGATGAAATGTATCCCAGGCTGCTGTGTGAGGCAAAGGAAGAGATTGCGGGGGCTCTAACACATATATTCAGGACCTCTCTGGCCACAGGGGATGTGCCAGAGGACTGGAGAACCGCTAATGTAGTACCATTATTCAAGAAGGGAAGTAGGGAAAAACCGGGGAACTACAGGCCAGTGAGCCTAACATCAGTGGTAGGAAAATTATTGGAAAAAATTCTGAGGGTCAAAATTTGTCTCCACTTGGAGAGGCAAGGATTAATCAGGGATAGTCAACATGGCTTTGTCAAGGGAAGATCATGTCTGACTAATTTGATTGAATTTTTTGAGGGAGTGACTAGGTGTGTGGATGAGGGTAACGCAGTGGATGTGGTATATATGGATTTCAGTAAGGCCTTCGATAAAGTCCCGCACAGGAGACTGGTCAAGAAGGTAAGAGCCCATGGAATCCAGGGTGCCTTGGCACATTGGATACAAAACTGGCTTAGTGACAGAAGGCAGAGGGTGATGGTCGAAGGTTGTTTTTGTGACTGGAAGCCTGTGGCCAGTGGGGTACCACAGGGATCGGTGCTGGGTCCCTTGCTGTTTGTGGTCTACATTAATGACTTGGATATGAATGTAAAAGGTATGATCAGTAAGTTCGCGGATGATACAAAAATTGGTAGGGTGGTAAATAGCGAGGAGGGTAGCCTCAGTCTGCAGGACGATATAGATGGGTTGGTCAGATGGGCGGAACAGTGGCAAATGGAATTTAACCTGGAAAAGTGCGAGGTGATGCACTTTGGGGGGACTAACAAGGCAAGGGAATACACAATGAATGGTAAGACCCTAGGCAGGACGGAGGGTCAGAGGGATCTGGGTGTGCAAGTACACAGATCCCTGAAGGCGGCGGAACAGGTGGATAAGGTGGTAAAAAAGGCATATGGGATACTTGCCTTCATTAGCCGAGGCATTGAATATAAGAGCAAGGAGGTTATGATGGAACTGTATAAAACACTGGTTAGGCCACAGCTGGAATACTGTGTGCAGTTCTGGTCGCCACACTACAGGAAGGATGTGATCGCGTTGGAGAGGGTGCAGAGGAGGTTCACCAGGATGTTACCGGGGCTGGAGCGCTTCAGCTATGAAGAGAGACTGGGCAGATTGGGTTTGTTTTCCTTGGAGCAGAGGAGGCTGAGGGGGGACATGATTGAGGTGTACAAAATTATGAGGGGCATAGATAGGATGGATGCTGAGGAACTTTTTCCCTTAGTAGAGGGGTCAATAACTAGGGGTCATAGATTCAAGGTAAAGGGCGGGAGGTTTAGAGGGGATTTGAGAAAGAACTTTTTCACCCAGAGGGTGGTTGGAGTCTGGAACTCACTGCCTGAAAGGGTTGTGGAGGCAGGAACCCTCACAACATTTAAGAAGCATTTGGATGAGCACTTGAAATGCCATAGCATACAAGGCTACGGACCAAATGCTGGAATATGGGATTAGATCAGACAGGGCTTGATGGCCGGCGCGGACACGATGGGCCGAAGGGCCTCTATCCGTGCTGTATAACTCTATGACTCTATGGAAGGAAGTATAGAGTGGTGTCACCCAGGGATAGATAGGACTACTGCTCTTTTTGATATATATTAATGACCTGGACTTGGGTATACAGGGCATAATTTCAAAGTTTGCTGATGACACAAAACTTGGAAATGTAGTACTGTAAACAGTGAGGAGGATAGTAGTAGATTTCTAGAGGACATAGACAGACTGGTGAAATGGGCAGACACATGACAGCTAAAATTTAAGGTAGAGAAGTGTAAAGTGATGCATTTTGGAAGGACGAATGAGGAGAGACAATAGAAACTAAATGGTACTACTTTAAAGGGGGTGCAGGATCAGAGAGACCTGAGGGTTCACATACACAAATCTTTGAAGGTGGCAGGACAAGCTGATAAGGCTGCTAAAAAGCATGGCTTTATAAACAGTGGCATAGAGGGTCATTTTTGGGTTTAACGGAGGCGGGGCAGGCAACCGCTGAGAGCCCCACACTTAACCTGTCTTACAGGTTTAACCTTGGCCAGCCGGGTTTCCCAGGCCTCGGAAAACCCGGCACCTCAAGGGGAAAGGGTAAGTGCCCTTACAGCACTGAGTGTGGGCCAGGAGGAGCATTAGTGCTTCCACCCGGCCGACCAAGCTTACCTTCTTCCCTGCCATTGGAACCGCCCCAAACCAAAGACCAAAGACCCCCCCCCCCCCTCCCTATCCAGGGTTGGGGATCGTAATCCTCCACAGGATCAGACCCCACTTCAGGGTCAGGGATCGGATCCCCCTCTCCCACTAGCAGCTGCAGGCTCCCTGCCTGCTCCTGCAGCCAGCCCGACTGGGAGCCAAGCCTGTCAATTAGGCTGACTTCTGGGCGGGGATCCTATCGAACAAAAGAGATGCACGTTGTGGAGTCAAAACTCCACAGCATGCAGGAACCCGGACTTTCGGGTTTCCCAACCGAAACCCCCCACCCCTGTAGAATATCAGGGCCAAAGAGTACAAAAGCAAGGAAGTTATTGCTAAACCTTTATATATAACTGATTAGGCCTCAGCTGGAGTATTGCGTCCAATTCTGGGCACCACATTTTAGGAAGGATGCCAAGGACTTGGAGAGGGTGCAGAGGAGATTTACTTGCATGGTACGAGGGATGAGGTACTTCAGTTATTGGAGAAGCTGGGATTGTTCTCATTAGAGCAGAGAAGATTAAGGGGAGATTTAATAGAGGTGTTCAAAATTATGAAGGTTTTTGATAGAGTAGATAGGGAGAAACTGTTTCCACTACCAGAAGGGCTAGTAACTAGAGGACACAGATTTAAAATAATTGGCAAAATAGCCAGGGCGGGGCGATGAGGATAAAAAATTTTACTAAGCAAATTGTTATGATCTGGAATGCACTGCCTGAAAAGGTGGTGGAAGCAGATTCAATAGTAACTTTCAAAAGGGAAATCGGATAAATGCTTAAAAGGAAAAAAACTGCAGGGCTACGGGGAAAGAATAGGGGAGTGGGACTAATTGGATAGCTCTTTCAAAGAGCCGGCACAGGCACAATGAGCCAAATGTCCTCCTTCCATGCTGTAAGATTCTATGGGGGAAAAATTCAGTTGCTTTGCACCTCCCGTTAGCGCCTAAGAGGACGCTAATGGGGCACAAAGCAACTAGCGCCCGGGCACGTCGCCGCCAGCACCTCCCACGAAATTCGAATAACGATGATGTCACTGCTGTGCACAGCACCCCACTCGTGATCTTCGGTGCTGCCCCCCGAATTACCACCAGACGCTATGTCCGACGGGGTCTGGGGGACCTACCTGCGGCCAGGGCGGCGCTAGATAAAGGGGAGGTGGTGGGCGGCTCTCTGTGAGCCTGGCACTCCTCTTGAGTGCCGGGCTCGTTTGCCGGCACTCCCGATCCCTGGTGGCCCAGCTGGGTGCCGGGACACGCTGCACCAGGCCCATCCCCTTTAAGGGGAGGAAGGCCTGCAATACTGCGGCGCGATATTCCCTCGCAGCGCCCCATGAGGGAGGCGGGGCACTTCCAGTTGCGCTCTGCTTCCCTCTTGGGGTGCTATCATTCAATTTCGGCCACGGGGGCACTCAAAGGGAATGCAACTCAATTTTTCCCACTCTGATTCTATATATTTATATCTGTGAATCATCTTTATTCCTTTTTTGTGACTTTTAGAATTCTTTCAGGAGCTACAAGGGTAGATTTTCCCAAGTGGTTACACCGATGACAGGAAAGGCGCAGAATGCACAATCCACATTACTCCCACACAGCTGTTATTGCCACAACTTCTGGGTTCGGCCTTTGCTACATATTGCGGCTTACACTGCAGGCTGGCGCTGGACACTAACAGGTGGGGAAGTACAATTTCATGCACTGCTGCAGCTATTAATAGGGCTTTTGTGAGTGAAGAACACATTTTCAGCCAACAGTCAAGCCCCACTGTTTACAGATGCAGCAGTGGAGGCATTTCTACAGGAATTGGGTAGAAGGAAGTGCAGCCTTTTTATCCAGATCGCACTCCCCAGAGAAGAGTAGCGCAACACACTTGGGACGATGTGGCAGCCACAGACTGTTAATTAAGGTAGACGCCAAAGAAATTGAAGGCAAATTAATGATCTGGTTAGGAAATTGGCTGAGCGGCAGGAAACAGAGTAGGGATAATAGGTAGGTATTCTAATTGACAGGTTCTGACTAGTGGTGTCCCACAGGGATCTGTGTTGGGGGCTCAACTATTCACAGTATTTATTAACGACTTAGATCATGGCATAGAAAGCCATACATCCAAATTTGCGCCAATGACACAAAGATAGGCGGCATTGGGGGCAGTGTAGATGAAAGCATAAAATTACCAAGGGATATCGATAGATTAAGTGAATGGGCAAAACTGTGGCAAATGGATTTCAAAGTAGGCAAATGTGAGGTCATCCACTTTGGATCTAAAAAGGATAGAACAGGGTACTTTCTAAATGGCAAAAAGCTAAAAAGGGTGGCGGTCCAGAGAGATTTGGTGGTCCAGGTACATAGATAATTAAAATGTCATGAACATATACAGAAAATAATCATAGTGTTACATAGGATATTCAGCAAAGAAACAGGCCATTCGGCCCAACTAGTCCATGTCGGCGTTTATGCTCCACTCGAGCCTCCTCCCTAAATCTTTCCTCATCTAAATCTATCAGCATAACCCACTATTTCAATCTCCCTCATATACTCATCTAACCGCCCCTTAAATGCATCTAAGCTATTCACTTCATCCACTCCCTGTGGTAGCAAGTTCCACATTCTCACCACTCTCTGGATGAAGAAGTTTCTTCTGAACTCACTATTTGATCTCTTGGTGACTATCTTATATTGATGGCCTCTAGTTTTGCTCTTCCCTACAAATGGAAACACTCTCTGTATCTACTCTATCAAAGCCTTTCATGATTTTAAAGACCTCAATTAGGTCACCACTCAGCCTTCTTTATTCAAGCGAAAAGAGACTCAGTCTGTTCATCCTTTCCAGATAGGTATACTCTCGCATTTTTGGTATCTTCCTTGTAAATCTTCTCTGCACCCTCTCCAGTGCTTCTATATCCTTTATATATGGCGACCAGAATTGTACGCAGTACTCCAAGTGTGGTCTAACCAAGGTTTGATACAAGTTTAGCATAACTTCCCTACTTTTCAATTCTATCCCTCTAGAAATAAACCCTAGTGCTTGGTTTGCTTTTTTTATGAAGTTGTTAACCTGTGTCGATACTTTTAGTGATTTGTGCATTTGTACCCAGAGATCCCTTTGCGTCTCTATTTTATTAAAGAGGTTTTATCCTCTTTGAGTTTCATTAGTTTTGTTAATATACCTCCTTGTTTTATTTTAAATGCAGTAATCTCATTATTAATCTCATCATCGGATGTCATCTCCACCTGTTCTAGCTCCCATGTAAATACTGAAGCAAAGTAATTATTTAATATCTCTGCCATCGTTGCCTGTGGTATTATCCTGTCTATTCCTTAGCAGCCCTATTCCCTTCCCGACTTTCCTTTTTTATTTACGTGCCTGTAAAATATTTTACTATTTTGTTTTATGTTCCTTTATAATTTAATTGTTCCTCTTTGCCTTCCTAATTGTTTTTTTGACTTCTCTCCTAATCTCTTTGTATTCTCTCTTGTCATTGTCTCCCTTGCTGCCCATGTACTTAATGTATGCCTCTTTTCTTACCCTCAATTTTTCCATTCTGGCTTTATTTATCCACAGTGTCTCATTGGTGTTTAGCTTGTTTTTCTTTTTTAGCGGAATATTTTTTTCCTGGACTCTGCTGAACACCATTTTAAATGTTTCCCATTGCTGTTCTACATCATTGTTTGCCAATATTGTTGCCCATTTTATTTTCCCAAGTTCTATTCTCAGCCCCTCAAAATCAGCTTTTCTCTAATCTATTACCCTGATTTTTGTCATACTTATGTCTTTCTCAATTATTATCTTAAAGTGTCTTCTTCTTAGGTACAGTAAACTCTTGTTTAAATAGCACTTAGTCATCCGGAATTCTTTAATAACCGGCAAAATAGATAGCTGGTAATCTTGCCGAATTCATCCATTTTTTGTTTCTCCGAGTCTGAGTTTCCCGCAGTGGCTGAGTTAGTCAGTGGTTTTTATTTTGTGCATGTTAAAAATTGCCTACTTCTCTGTTATCCGGAATTTTTCATCAACCGGCACCATCCCAGTCCCGTAGGTGCCGGATACGAAAGAGTTTACTGTATATAGGTTCTTCTTATTAGTGTATTATATTATGGTCACTATTGCCTAGATGTTCATCTACTTTTACTTCTCTTATCTGCTTTGGTTCATTCCCCATTACTAGATCCAATAGCGAATCCTCCCTTGTTGGACTTTTTACATATTGGGTTAGAAAGGAATCCTGTACACATTGTAGGAACTCCATTCCCTTATTCCCTTTACCTACCTCTTCTGTCCAATTAATATCGGGGTAGTTGAAATCACCCATGATTATTATTCTATGTCTTTTACTCATTTCCCTAATTTGTTTGCATATTTCTTCCTCCACCTCCCTTCCACTATTATGTGGTCTGTAGATTACCCCCATTAGTGTGATTGTACCTTTATTATCTTTTATCTCTATTCACATGGATTCTATTTCTGTTTTGCTGATAGCTGTGTCACTTTTTTCTACTGCCATTATGTTATCCCTAATAATTACAGCTACTCCACCTCCCCTTTTCCCTCTCTAGCTTTTCTAAATACGTTATACCCTACAATGTTTAATTCCCAGTCCTGATTTTTCCTGGAGCTATGTCTCAGTAATCCCTACTATGTCTGGTTGATTGCCTCCAACTCCCGTTTTATTACGGACACTGTGTGCATTGCTGTACAGACAGTTTAACTCATTTTTAATAGCAGTTTGTTTCACTTTATTCTTAACCATCTTTTTACACTCCTTTTCTATAACTCTATTTATTCCCTGAACATCAATGTCCTCCCTTACTTTACTCATTCCTATCCTCTCCTTTCCTGTTTTGTCTATACTTAGGCTGGTTTCATTTCTTGTAGATCCCTCCCCCCATCTTACTAGTTTAAAGCCTTTGCCACCTCCCTATTTACCCTTTCCGCTAGGACACGGGTCCCATCCCAGTTCAGGTGGAGCCTGTCCCATCGGTACAGCTCCTTCCTGTCCCAGTACTGGTGCCAGTGTCCCATGAAAAGGAACCCCTCTTTTCCACACCAGCCCTTTAGCCACGTGTTAATTCTCCTGATCTGACTGCTTCTATGCTAATTTGCACGTGGCTTGGGCAATAATTCAGAGATTATTACCCTCGAGGTCCTGCTTTTTAATTTAGCTCCTAACTCCTGATACTCCTTCAGCAGGATCTCCTCCCTATTCCTACCTATGTTGTTTGTTCCAACATGGACCACAACAACTGGATTTAGCCTCTCCCTTTCCAAGCTCCTCTCCCGCCGCCTCAAGATATCCCTTACCCTGGCACCGGGTAGGCAACACACCCTTCGGGATTCTCGTTGATCATGACTGCTGCCAGGATACTGGGCATTGACCTGCATGATGCGCTACCTATGGTCAGACACCAGCTGCACGTTGAGGGAGTGGAATCCCTTTCGGTTCATGTACATTGCTGAGTTGACATGATGCACACGCAAAGCAATGTGCATGCAGTCAATGGCAACCTGGTCGAAAAGGCCAATGGAATGCTGGCCTTTATATCTAAAGGACTAGAATACAAGGGGGTAGATGTTATGCTGCAGTTATACAAAGCCCTGGTTAGATCACACCTGGAGTACTGCGAGCAGTTCTGGGCACCACACCTTAGGAAGGATATACTGGCCTTGTAGGTTTACCAGGATGATACCCAGACTCCAAGGGTTAAATTACAAGGAGAGATTACATAAATTAGGGTTGTATTCCCTAGAATTTAGAAGGTTAAGGGGTGATTTGATTGAAGTTTTCAAAGTATTAAGGGGAACAGATAGGGTAGATAGAGAGAAATTATTTCCGCTGGTTGGGGAGTCTCTGACTAGGGGACATAGTCTAAAAATTAGAGCCAGACCTTTCAGGAGTGAAATTAGGGAACACTTCTACACACAAAGGGTGGAAGAAGTTTGGAACTCTCTTCCGTAAATGGCAATTGATGCTAGATCAATTGTTAATTTTAAATCTGAGATAGATTTCTGTTAACCAAAGGTATTAAGGGATATGGGCCAAATGTGGGTATATGGAGTTAGGTCACAGATCAGCCATGATCTCACAAAATGGCGGAACAGGCTCGAGGGGCTCAATGGCCTACTCCTGTTCCTATGTTACTAGTATATGCTACAGGAAACTCTTTTATCCGGCACCGACGTGGTGCCGGTTTATCAAAAAGTCCGGATTACAGAGAGTTATAGTTAAAAGGTACGAGAGCTCCGTACACAGCAACAAATCCAGGCTTCCCTGTTGCTTAGCAACAGCTGCAAGAACCCTGGCCACAGACCAAGCATCCCTGTTGCTTAGCAACAAGTGCAGGAACCCCCGATTACACAGCCAAGAATCAAGAAATGGCCACTAATATGAAGAAAAACTTAACTGAACCTACTCCTGAATTTTGCCGGTTAACCGAGATTTCCGGTTGTTTGGGTGCCGGTAAATCGAGAGTTTCCTGTACTTGCACAAGAGGGTATGGGGGAAAATACAAAGAAGCCTGTAGTCCTGAAGAAGTTGCCACGGTAAGGCTACCCAACTGTTTCCTATCCTAAGTATAGTACCAATGAATGCATGCCATGGTTCATTTCAATATCATGAGGGGTCTAGACAGAGTAGATAGAGAGAAACTGTTCCCATTGGCGGAAGGGTCGGAACCAGAGGTCACAGATTTAAGGTGATTGGCAAAAGAACCAAAGGCGACATGAGGAAAAACTTTTTTATGCAGCGAGTGGTCAGGATCTGAAATGCACTGCCTGAAAAGGGTAGTGGAGTTAGGCTCAGTCATGGATTTCAAAAGAGAATTGGATAAGTACCTGAAGGAAAAAAATTTGCAGGATTACGAGGAAAAGGCAGGAAGTGTGACTAGCTGAGGTGCTCTTGCAGAGAGCGGGCACGGGCTCGATGGGCTGAATGGCCTCCTTCTGTGTTGTAACCATTCTATGATTCTATGTTAAATATTGACTGCTGCTCCTTTCAGCGCTTACCATGAATGGCCACATTACAACAGGTCGCACATTCTAGCGCAACTTACCAAAGCCCTTTACACAGTGAGATCTACAAAGAGCCTCCAACAAAAAGCTTTCCTACACAACCTAGCAGAACAATGCCTCTTCTTTTACTGGTATGTGTGCCGAGATGCAGGCTGGGAACTTGGGTGTCACGATGTGCTCTGGACACTTTCAACACCTCAACACTATTTCTCTATTTGCAGGACAAGACAGAATGTAACAGAAAGGAGGAAACTAATACAGGACAAGGTCCCAGAAACTTGATGCTGTTCAAGAGACCCATGCTCAAAATATTAGAAGGGATAGTGCTGTCCTACTACTTCTTCGCCCACTACTCACTCATTGGCATACATTCAACTACACCACCACAACACACAGTATTTTACCTTGTTGAGCACTATTTGAAGGGGTGTTGTGCATCTGGCATTTTAACGTATGTTCTTTTTCTGTCTCTGCAGGCATTCCATGCAACTCAGTCAGAAGCCACAGTGGCTTAAAGAAGCCAACAACTCACAGCACAAAGCATCACTCACACCATCTTTCGCAAGCACTGGGACAGTGACATCAACCTCAGGAAATTTGGATGGTGAGCTTCAGGGGTGAAGCACTAAGTGGATCACAGTGCACAGGTGAGAGAAGTAGTGGTACCTTCACCCTGTACAGTTGCATTGCCCTGCCACGTTGCTGTTGCTTTTCTTTAGGGAACATGAGGAAGGTGTCACGATGTGCTCGTGACACTTTCAACACCTCAACAACACTTCCCTATTTGCTGCTGGACAATTTATCTTTCACTTGCTTGATGCATCTGTGTACTACAAATTAGCTTATACTGCAGATGTCCCCAGTGACAGCCTCGAAGGAGCTGGGGGTATAAAAATTAATTGCTTTGATGACCTTGATTGCCAGCGGCAATACTATACCTGTGGTAAAAGGATGTCTACAGGTCTGTTTGCAACAAATGCCACAACTCAGTAACAGCCTCCCTGCTGAGCCTGAGCCTGTGAAGGGAATTCTGCTCTGACCCTGCCAAGTAGTGTGCCTGTCGGCAATCCACATCTGATGCAAGTGGATCTCCCTGATATTTATATTCTCTTCCAATAAACTTGAGAGAGGAGGAATGAAAGCAATATCCATTACTTTTCATGTCAGCAACCATAAATGGAGATCTGGCATTTTAAGGAAACACTTCTTGAAAGGTCATAATGGACTGACCTTAAACACACAATACAAGTGCATGGGCTGAGTGCATGACAACACTGCATTAAAAGGGATTTTGTGCACAATCTTATCATGCAGCTCTTTGCAAAAGTGCAATATTTAAATGAAGCATTGGCAGATAAGGTATGGAAATAGCATGGTATGTTAGTAGATAAGGGAGGTGGCAGGTTTACAAACTCTCAATTTCTGGCCTCTCGCTTGCCCATTTTAGATGGTTAGACCCTTCCCACACAACAGAATATACAGCCTATAGCAACCAAAACAGGATGTCCAAGTGTAAACTTGCTAATGCATTGCAATTTCTCTCCATTACTTCCTTAGATGTTATGCTTCTGTTGGCCGTGCACTCTAACATTGTGTGTGCCTTAATAATTATAGCTTCACATTGTGGAGTCAGGTTGGTTCTCTAATACCAAGTCATTTTCTGCTGCATATTCTATAAGGTTACACTCTCACTGTATTATTATAATTATATTATGCCAAGTCTCTGTAGTGTTATTTGAATACGTCCAAACAATTTACATATCTAGCTTCCCCACATCATTTAACTTCATCCACAAATTTAAACATTCTGCTTACAATCACTAATAAATGTGAATAACAGAAGCCCAGGACTGATCCCTGTGGGATTCCATTAGTCACTGCTGCTCAACTTGAATAATTACCATTTATAAGTAGCCTCTGCATCCTACTGTCAAGCCAATCTTCCATCTAACTTTCAGCTTTCTCCCTTGTTACAATGAACCATCATTTTATCTACAAATCTTTTGTGAAGGATCTTTTCAAATAGTTCACAATCAATACTTGTAACAACTACTCATTACTTTGCTCAGCTAACATGAGCTAATATGCTCAAGGAAGTCCAATGCATTTATCAGGAACAAATTCCTTTTATTTTTGGGCTTCACTTTATTCTTATTACAGTATATCATTTTAAATGGCTTTCTTTATCAATTCCTGGTTCATTTTTCTATGACTGGTCTTACACTATCTGGTTTATAATACAGAAATAACAATGAACACATTCATACAAACTATAAAATTAACTGTATGAGCACAGAAGGTACATATTGTTGAAAGTTAAGCAAAATGTTGTATAAATATGCTCCATTTGAAGGAAAACCAGACCATTTCTACATGTAGAATCCATGGAACATTTAAGATAATTGGCAAAAAATCCAGGGGGATATGAGGAGAAATTTTTTTACACAGCGAGTTATGATGATCGGGAATGCACTATCTGAAAGGGTGGTGGAACCAGATTCAATATTTACTTTCAAAAGGGAATTGGATGTGTACTTGAAAAGGAAAATTCATCAGTCCTGCTTATTAAAAAGATCAATGTTCCATGGTCACCCATCCTATTTGATATATTCATCAATGTTGTGCTTGATAGCATTGGAAGGGATGGTCTCAGAGTGTTCCATCTATTTATGAAAGAATTGCAGAATCCCTGTTCACTGAAGATAGAATCATAGAATCATTTGGCACAGGAGGAGGCCATGCGGCCCATAGTGTCTGTGCCGGCTCTTTGAAAGAGCTATCCAATTAGTCCCGCTCATCTGCTCTTTCCCCATAGCCCTGCAAATTTTCCTTTTCAAGTACACATCTGCAAGAATCCATGACTAAGATGTGAACAGCATTTATGGCAAGGAGGGAAAATGGTCATGGGAAAAGAAGGCTCCTGCCTGCACAAAGCTGTCACTCTGCACCCTCACATCTCTTTGCCAAAGCCTCTTATGAGGATCTGGGTGAAGCAGTTGGTAACAAAAAACCCTGCTACGTAACATTGCACTTGGACCTCCAGAACATGACGGAGACTAGCACATCGCTAGCTGTTCACTGTAGGTCCTTCCACAATGCAAAAGGTTTCTGTCATATACCTGATGAGGAAACTCAGACTTGGGATAATAGCTCTTGGAAGGCATTACCTAGAGGATGGGCATGTGAGCACATGCTCATACATCAGAGTTTAGTGCCCATCACATTTAGGTTGGGGTGAGGCAGGTAGCCTCTGCTGAATTTCCACAATGAGTGGAACTATGCCTTTATAGTCAACCATTGTGTGTTCACACTGTGGCCAGAATCATGGGGAGTTGTGCTGCTCATCATGCCATTTATGAGGAGTTCCAGATATCTGCTGACTATCCTCTTCAGAGGAGGTAAATAGGGTCTCTTTGGGGTTGAGCTGGCTCCAAGATTCCATACCACGCAAACTTTGCTTGTGTAGATTTATCGGTTAACTTGATTTGGAGACTCCATATGTTAGACACTTGCTAACCAAAAAAAAAATCAACAGTAGCCTGGATTTTGCAATTAGTGACATTTCAATGCCGACAGTAAACAAATGGGTTACCATTGATCAAAAAAGCTATAATAGCATCTCTCTTTCATTCCAAATAATTCAATAGTGTTCTATGGGGGGAAAATTCAGTTGTTTGCGCCTCCCGTTAGCGCCTTAAGAGGGCACTAATGGGGCATAAAGCAACTAGTGCCCGGGCATGGCAATGTTTGCGCCGCTTGTGAAATTAACTGGACATTTTGCGGCGGCGCTATACTCTACCACCACAATCTCCTGCACCGGCAGATTGTGATGTCAGTCGAGTGCGCAACGCTCCGGTAGCGCCCCGGACCAGATATTGAGTGGTGTCCCCTGCATTACCACCTGCCGCTAGCAACGACAGGTTGAGGGGTGCGTTCTGCAGTCAGAAAGGGACTGGGGGAGCGCTATTTGAAGGCGACCGCTTCCTGCCTTTTTTTGGTGGTGACATTTTTGCACCACGCATTGAGAGAGAGAGACACAGAGACACTTCTGGAGAGATTAACGCTGTGTGAAGGAGTTTTGAGTACTGAGCAGCACTATGCAGGTTCATTTTGATTTGCCCTTCCTTGCTTCGCCAGCGCTCTGAGGTAGCGCCTCGCTCCTCGGCCTTTGCGCCTTAAGACAGGTGTGTAGCGCCTGATTTAGCGCTCCAATCACCTCCAGGGGCGATAAAAGCCAAGTTTGCCGTCGGAGGAGATAATTAGCGCCATGCGCTAAACTTTGCGCACGGCCGATAATGGCGCCCCAAATGGGGCGATACTGAATTTTTCCCCCTATGTATTCTAACTCATCTTAGAATATGGCCATCTTTTTCTGATGATTGGAATCAGACTTGTTATTTACTAGTCTCCTTGTTTACCCATTCCCAGCAAACTACATAAGAATTTTCCTGGGGTACTTCTCTAGATCCTTTTCAAGGCCTCATATTTTAAAGGTTAAGGCCTAGAAATTCGGTGGGCTGCGCCACCAGTTAGCGCCTAAAGAGAGCACTCAGTGGCTTTAGCGCCACTGGCCGCGCCTCCCGCGATATTTAGCTAGGGCGCTAATGGCGGCGTTAACCTGTTGCGCTGCACCGCCTCCGATGACGTCATCGGTGTGCGCAGCGCTCCGATCTTGATATTTGGCAGCGACCGCCTCTGTAGCGCCGTTCGCAAATGGCGCCCGGTTCACGGGGCCTTCCTGTGACGGCAGTGGCGCAAATTAAGGTGGAGGTGCGGGGCGGCCGTTTTTTCCGGCGGCCGCCTGCCAGCACCTCCGTCCCTGGCCTCCTGATCGCCCCCCCGCGGCATTGCCGGCTGTTTTCCGAGAGCCCGGCACTTCTCCTCGGTGCCGGGCTCTTTTGCCGGCACTCATGATCTCCGATCGCGCTGGTGCAGGCCCCTCCCCCCTAAGAATGGGAGGAAGGCCTGCAGTACCGCAGCGCGCCGTGCCGCAGCGTGTGGCGCTGCGGCACATTGCGCTGCGATATTCAGTTTCAGCGCCGTAAGAGGGACACGGAGCGCCTCGAGCCTCGCCCCGTGTCCCTCTTGGGGCGCTCAAGCTGAATTTCCGGCGGTCGCTACTGCTCCAAACGCTGCGCTAAATCCGGCGCCCAGGCGAGCTTGACGCCCCATTTGCGGCTCCACCCAATTTCTCCCCCTAAGATTTTGCTGGAGCCACTGTTCATGTTAATTGCCCAATACTTGGGGGAGCTTTGTTGTCATGGCTGTGCGCATATTGGATGTATTTAGTAGCTGATATTGCTTGAGATTGATCCCAGAGCTTCAGTTGCACTGGTGGGCTAAAGCTGAAGTTCCCAGACATTTTTTGTTGCGTTTCCCCCGCCCTCCTGCCTCAGAGATTCATGTCCCATGCACTCCCTCCCCTTTCTAAGAAACAATGGCCCATATTTTCCGATCCCTATGGGTGTGTACGAGCTGTGTACACACCCGTAGGGACCTCGCAAGTGCCAGTTTCAGGCATGCGAAGCTCATGCACTGAATCCTCTTGACAGATCCTCTGCCTGCCCGGGAGAAGGGCCTCTGCGGGGGGGAGAGTTCCACTTTCTGCAGAACCTCCGCCTGCTGAAAACCCTTAAAAAATCTTACGCCTGGTAAAAGCAGGCATAAGGCCTGCTTTTACCAGCATAAGATTTTTAAAGTTAAAAAAATGTTTTCACTCATTTATAATTTTAAAATACTTTTAAAAAAGCTAAGTTTATTTTTAGCCCCGTAAAAAACTTTAATTTTTTGAAATTCTTGTTTAAAATATTTAATTTAATGTAATTTTAACATTTTAAAAATGTGATTTAAAAAAAAATGTTTAATGTTTTGATGTGTTTTTTGAGTGATCTCCATTCATACTTTTGATGAGTTTAAGCTGAGAGACATGTCAAAAGTATGAAGGGGGATTCCCTTCTTTCACTGGTTCCCCATGGCCCACGTGATCCCAGGGACGCTTGCGAACCGCCTGCGCTGCTGGGATACCTGGGCCCTGCGCACTTCGTAGAATAGAGGCCCAGCAGTGGAAATATCCGGACCTTCGGAGCCCTCAGGTAAGGATGTAGATTTTTTCCAGATCGGAGGCCTCCACATGCAGGAAGCCTCCAATCGGAAAATATGGGCCAATATACATTGCGATCGAGAGCCAGTAAATGTGAATCCCAAGTCCAAGCAGGAAGGATCGTATTCCCCATTTTTCTTTAGCCCGGCCTTATTTGTTCCTTTCTCAAGATCAGCATCCTCAACTTTATGCTTCAAAAAATGACTCCATTCATTCACAATATTGAACACCAAACGTCACGCTGACGTGTAGCACATGGAAGCTGGAGGACGTTGATGCGGCATAAGCGCATTGGTCAAAGGTGCTTTGATACTATGCATGAGAAGGCTGAGGGGTGATCTCATCCAGGCGTTTAAAATGATCAAGGGATTCGAAAGGGTAGATACAGAGAAACTATTTCCTCTGGTGGGGGAATCCACAACAAAGTGGCATAATCTTAATATTAGAACAAGTCCATTGAAGAGTGAAATCAGGAAGCACTTCTTCCACACAAAGGGCAGTGGAAATTTGCAACTCTCTCCCCCAAAAGGCTGTGGATGCTGGATCAATTGAAATTTTCAAGACTGAGATCGATAGATTTTTGTTAGGCAAGGGTATCAAGGGATATAGAGCTAAGGCGGGTAAAGAGAGTTACGGTACAGATCAGCCTTGAGTGGAAGAATGGTCTATTCCTGTTCCTCTATTTGCTGAGGAGGTCCTATGTATGTTTCTTTCTTATTTGGTGGGTGATGCTACTACTTGATTGTGGGGTGAAGGGGTGGGCCTCGGTGGTTCGTTACATGGTGAGGTGTTTCCTGAGATCCAGGGTGAGACAGTTTTAGCAAAGCTAAGAGAGTCCTGGTAACTACCATTGTATTGTGGGCTGAGAACATTGTCTATTGCCACAGATCTGGCTGTGACAGTTTAGTACTTAGTGCAAGGGCTGTTACTATGCACGTTGTTAGCTCTGTATACTTGCTGCAGATATTGTAACATCAGAGTCTTCACCATGGAGGTTCTGCAGAAAGTGGAACTCTCCCCCCGCAGAGGCCCTTTTCCCGGGCAGGCGGAGGATCTGTCAAGAGGATTCTGCGCATGAGCTTCGAGAGAAAACGGGGAATTATAGACCGGTAAGCCTGACATCGGTTGTGGGGAAAATGCTAGAGTCCATTATAAAAGATGTAATAGCAGACCACTTGGAAAACAGTGACAGGATCAGACAAAGTCAACATGGATTTACAAAAGGTAAATCGTGCTCGACTAATCTACTGGAATTTTTTGAGGATGTAACTGGTAAAATAGATAAGGGAGAACCAGTGGATGTGGTGTATTTGGTCTTTCAGAAGGCTTTCGATAAGGTCCCGCATAAGAGATTAGCATGTAAAGTTAAGGCACATGGGATTGGGGGCAAGGTATTGACTTGGATAGGGAACTGGTTGGCAGACAGAAAGCAAAGAGTTGGAATAAACGGGTCTTTTTCCGAGTGGCAGGCAATGACTAGTGGGGTACCGCAGGGATCGGTCCTTGGACCCCAGCTATTCACAATATATATTAATGATCTAGACAAGGGAACTAGATGTAATATCTCCAAATTTGCAGACAACACAAAGCTGGGTGGGCGTGTGTGCTGTGAGGAGGATGCCGAGAAACTCCAGGATGATTTGGATAGGTTGGGTGATTGGGCAGAAGCATGGCAGATGCAATATAACGTGCAAAAACAGGAAGGCAGATTATTATCTGAATGGCAATAGATTGGGAGAAGGGGAAGTGCAACGAAACCTGGGTGTCCTTGTGCACCAGTCGCTGAAGGTAAGCATGCAGGTGCAGTAGGCGGTTAAGAAGGCAAATGGTATGATGGCCTTTGTAGCGAGAGGGTTTGAGTACAGGAACAAGGATGTCTTGATCCAGTTGTACAGGGCCTTGGTGAGACTACATCTTGAGTATTGTGTGCAGTTTTGGTCGCCTTATCTGAGGAAGGATGTTCTTGCCATGGAAGGAGTTCAGCGAAGATTCACCAGGCTGATACCTGGGATGGCAAGAATGACGTATGAGGAGAGATTGGGTCGAATGGGCTTGTACTCGCTGGAGTTTAGAAGAATGAGAGGGGATCTCATTGAAACTTACAAAATTCTGACAGGACTGGACAGACTAGATGCAGGAAGGATGTTCCCGATGGTTGGAGAGTCCAGAACCAGGGGTCACAGTCTAAGCATAAGGGGTAGGCCATTTAGGACAGAAATGAGGAGGAATTTCTTCATCCAGAGAGTGGTGAATCTGTGAAATTCTCTACCACAGAAGGCAGTAGAGGCCAATTCATTAAATATATTCAAGAAGGAGTTGGATATATTTCTTAAGGCTAAAGGGATCAAGGGGTATGCGGAGAAAGCAGGGACCGGGGACCAGGCACCGGGCAGCACGGTGGCATAGTGGTTAGCACTGTTGCCTCACAGCGCCAGGGACCCGGGTTCGAATCCAGCCTCGGGTGACTGTCTGTGTGGAGTTTGCACATTCTCCCCATGTTTGCGTGGGTTTTCTCCGGGTGCTCCGGTTTCCTCCCACAGTCCAAAGATGTGCGGGTTAGGTTGATTGGCTATGATAAAAATTGACCCTTAGTGTTAGGGGGATTGGTTACGGGGATAGGGTGGGATATGTGTTGGTGTAGGGGTTACGGGGATCGGGTGGGATATGTGTCGGTGCAGGCTCGATGGGCCGAAATGGCCTCTATCTGTACTGTGAGGTTTCTGTGTTTCTGTGAATTTGGATGATCAGCCATGATTGCATTGAATGGCGGAGCAGGCTCGAGGGGCCGAATGGCCTACTCCTGCTTCTATGTTTCTATGACAGATAATGATTGATGATTGCATGTAGCTAGTTTGTCAGGGAGGGACACTGGCACCCGAGTCTAAGATTTGTGTCATGTCAGCAGTAGTGGCCATAATATTGATAAGGTTTAATGTCCGAATAGAAAGGGAAAACAAGGACACCAGATTGGAACTGGGCAGATTTGAGAAAGGTGAGGAGAGAGCTAGCTGAAGTGAGATGGAAAGAGAAATTGGCACACAGGACTGTATTCTTGATGTGGAACCCCACGTGCGAGAGGAAAAGACAGTGCTTTAGCAGAGAATAAATGGAAATTAGTGGGGCTACTTAATAAGTACTTTGTTTCAGTGTTTACAAGAGAAGAAAGTCTGGCAGAGGTAAATCTTCACTTGGTTAAAAGCAAAATAAGTGATAAAAGGAAAGTATTAGAAAAGTTACTTAAGCTAAGGGAGGGAAAAGTACCAGAATATGACTTGATACATCCAAGGATCCTGAGGGAAATGAGGGAAATATCAGAGATGCTAGAAATTATATTTCAGGATACTATTGAGAGTACATATGTGCCACAGGACTGGAGAGTGGCCAATGTAAAACTGATTTTCAAAAAGGGACAGAGCGAACCTGGATAATTATAGCCCCATCAGTTTAACATCTGTGGTAGGAAACATTTTAGAATTTTTAATTAAAGATGATATTACTTAATATCTAGATGAAGAGAAAATGATGTGAAGCAGCCAACAGAGCTTTCAGAAAGAAAGATTATGCTTGACAAATCTGATAAGAGTTCTTTGAGGAGGTGACCTAATATAGTGGATGAGGGAAATGCAGTGGATATGGTGTACATGAACTTTGACAAGGTCCCATGCAGGAGATTACTGGAGAAAAGGAATGGGTATAGGATTGGGGGAGGGTAACAAATTGGATTAAAAACTAGCTACAAGGGAGGCAACACAAAATAGGATTAAGGGTAGTTTCTTATCGTAGATAGAAGCAGTGTCTCACAGGATCACTTCTGTTCACTATGTATAGCAATGATTTGACTATAGGCCTAGAGGGAGTAGTGTTCAACTTTGCAGATCATACCAAAATAGGAGGCACAGTAAATGATTCTAAAGACCAAAGGAAGCTGCAAGTGAATGTTGATTAATGGTGGTCTGTGCAGAATGTAGCTGGTCAGAAGTGGAGATGTTCACTGATGATTTCAGTGTTCAGTTCCATTCGCAATTCCTCAGGTAATGAAGCAGTCCATTCCCACATGCAGCAAGACCTGGGTAACTTCCAGGCTTGGGCTCATAAGTGGTAAATAACATTCGCGCCACACAAGTGTCAGGCAATGACCATAAACAACAAGGGAGAGTCTGACCACCGCCCCTTGACATTCAATAGCATTACCATCGGCGAATCCCCCACCATCAACATCCTGGAGCGTCAACATTGACCAGAAACTTAACTGGACCAGCCACATAAAATACTGTGGCAACAAGAGCAGGTCAGTGGCTGGGTATTCTGCGGCGAGTGACTCACCTCCTGACTCCCCAAAGCCTTTCCACCATCTACAAGGCACAAGTCAGGAGTGTGATGGAATACTCTCCACTTGCCTGGATGAGTGCAGCACCAACAACACTCAAGAAGCTCGACACCATTCAGGATAAAGCAGCCCGCTTGATTGGCACTCCATCCACCACCTTCAACATTCACTCCCTCCACCACTAGCGCACTGTGGCTGCAGTGTGTACCATCTACAAGATGCACTGCAGCAACTCGCCAAAGCTCCTTCAACAGCACCTTCCAAACCCGCGACCTCTACCACTTAGAAGGACAAGGGCAGCAGACGCATGGGAACATCACCACCTACAAGTTCCCCTCCAAGCCACACACCATCCTGACTTGGACCTGCATCACTGTTCCTTCACTGTCGCTGGGCCAAAATCCTGGAACTCCCTTCCTAACAGCATTGTGGGTGTACCTACACCATATGAACTGCAGCGGTTCAAGGTGGCGGCTCACCACCATCTTCTCAAGGGCAATTAGGGATGGGCACTAAATGCAGGCCTAGCCAGCAATGCCCACATCCCATCAATGAATAAAAATAAAAAAATAAAAAATTACCATCGCCGAATCCCCCACCATCAACATCCTGGAGCGTCAACATTGACCAGAAACTTAACTGGACCAGCCACATAAAATACTGTGGCTACAAGAGGTCAGTGGTTGGGTATTCTGCGGCGAGTGACTCACCTCCTGACTCCCCAAAGCCTTTCCACCACCTACAAGGCACAAGTAAGGAGTGTGATGGAATACTCTCCACTTGCCTGGATGAGTGCAGCTCCAACAACACTCGAGAAGCTCGACACCATCCAGGACAAAGCAGCCCATTTCATTGGCACGCCATCCACCACCTTAAACATTCACTCCCTCCACCACCGGCGTACCGTGACTGCAGTGTACCATCTACAAGATGCACTGCAGCAACTCGACAACACCTACAAAACCCGCAACCTCTACCACCTAGAAGGAGAAGGGCAACAGGCGCATGAGAACACCACCACCTCCAAGTTCCCCGCCAAGTCACACACCATCCTGACTTGGAAATATATCGTCGTTCCTTCATCGTCGCTGGGTCAAAATTCTGGAACTCTCTACCTAACAGCACTGTGGGAGTACCCTCACCACACAGACTGCAGCGGTTCATGAAGACAACTCACCACCATCTTAAGGGAAATTAGGGATGGGAAATAAATACTGGCCTTGCCAGTGATGTCCACATCCCATAAATTAATGAAAAAAAATAAAAGTAATAATTATACTTTGAATGGGGAAAGGCTGGGTGGACACATGGGATTAGAACTGCTGCTCATTTGGAGAATAAACATCTACATGGACAGGTTGGACCAGCAAGCGGCCTATTTCTGTTTTGTATTTTCTATGTATTTCCATGTCAGTGTAGTTATTCAAGATTGGGATGGAACTTTTGGGATTTATTTGACATGTTAGTTGTGGGAGAAGAGGCTTTTCTGATTATTCCTTGGGCAGGAGTTTGACTCAATCCACACTGGCGGCAGAGGGAAAGTTACTCTATTTGGCTCCAGGCTGACAAGGTCAATGAAGATGAATAAATACAGTCTTTAGCACTCACCTCTGTAGCTAGGCAAGCATGTAGTTATTGTTGGGGAAAGGAATATTTTTGGCCATCTTCAATAATTCTGTTAGTAACTCTCTGTTTACTTTTGTACATATTCCAAGCTTTTTCCTCACACAAACGCTGAAACATTTTAAATTATTTATTATCTTCTGATACTTGCTTTTAACTGCTGTTCAACCATTTGGGTTTTGGCTTTGATCATCTCCTCCTTCTTGATAGTGCCGTTTGCACCTAATTTACATCCCTTGCCGTTAATGAGATGCATTTCATTACCATTAATTATTAAAACAAAGTCATTTTTCACGGTGTTTTCCCCTTCAGTACATTTACTCAAATAATCCGCTTCAGCTTTTTCTTCACTGAAATCTGTTCTTTTGAAAGCTGGGTACTTTCATTTTGATAATTGCTCTTGCGCAAACTATAGTATCAGATCTAATGATAAAGTCATTATCAACAATTAAATGTTCCTCAACATCTCCAGTTCACTGGAAAACATTAGCTCAAGACAGACCTGCACCCTCCTCCCTTGTTTAACATGCTGTGCCAAAATGCATTCTTGCATAAACTCATTTTGAAAGTGACCTCCAATTTAACCATTTTAATTTAGCATAAATACTCCAATTATTATCTTCCCTTTTTCAAAAGCTCCCTTGATCTGCTAAAAAAAAATCAATTTAGCTTAATTGCCCAGCCACAACGGATTCCTATTATCATCTTGCTACTTTTTTTTGTATTTCTTTTTCTTGGCAATTTTCCCCTTGCTATCTTAAAAGCATGGGCTTCTTGCTGAACTTTGGTTCCACGAGTGCTGGAAAAAGGGGAGGTGAAGTAGCCGTACTTAGTAGGGATAACATAATGGTAGTAGAAAAAAGTGACGCAGCTATCAGTGAGACAGAAATAGAATCCATGTGGATAGAGATAAAAATAATAAAGCAACAATCACGCTAACAGGTGTAGTCTACAGACAGGAAGAGAAATGGAGGAAGAAATATGCAGACAAATTAAGGAAATGAGTAAAAAAATAGAATAATCATCATGGGGGATTTCAACTACCCCGATATTAATTGGCCAGAAGAGGTAGGTAAAGGGGATAAGGGAATTAAGTTCCTACAATGTGTACAGGACTCCTTTCTAACCCAACATGTAAGAAGCCCAACAAGGGAGGATTTGCTATTGGATCTCGTAATGGGGAATGAACCAGAGCAGATAAGAGAAGTAAAAGTAGGGGAACATCTAGGCAACAGTGACCATAAAATAATACACTTTAAGATAATAATTGAGAAAGACATAAGTATGGCATAGACCAGGGTAATAGATTGGAGAAAACTCAATTTTGAGGGGCTGAGAATAGAACTTGGGAAAATAAAATGGACAACAATATTGGCAAATAAAGATGTAAAACAGCAATAGGAAACATTTAAAACGGTGTTCAACTGAGTCCAGGAAAAATATATTCCGCTAAAGAACAAAAACAAGCTAAACATTAATAAGACACCATAGATGAATAAAGACATAAGGGAAAAATTGAGGGTAAGGAAAGAGGCATACACTAAGTACATGGACAGCAGGGGAGAGCATGACAATTGAGAATACGAAGCGATTAGGAGAGAAGTCAAAAAAACAATTAGGAAGGCAAAAGAGGAACTATGAAATTAAATTAGCAAGGAACATAAAAGAAAATAGTAAAATATTTTACAGGCACATAAATAATCAGGATGGGAATAGGGCCACTGAGGGATGGACAGGATAAAATCGCAGGCAGCGATAGCGAAATGGCAAAAACATTAAATAATTACTTTACTTCAGTATTTACATGGGAGCGAGAACAGGTGGAGATGACATTGGATGATGAGATTAGAAATGAGATAACTGCATTTAAAATAAAAAGAGGCGCAATATTAAATAAACTAAGCAAACTCGGGATAAAACCCCTGGTCCGGATGGATTGCATCTGCGCACTTTAAAAGAATCTAGGGAAAAGATAGCAGAGGCACTACTACATATATTTAATGATTTGTTAGAACAAGGTGTAATGCCAGAGGACTGACAGATAGCTAACGTAATACCTATATTTAAGAAGGGAGATAGAACATGTTCAGGAAGCTATAGACCAGTCAGCTTAACATTGGTGGTAGGAAAAATAATAGAATCCCTACTAAAGGAGAAAATAGAAGAACGTCTAGAATCCAAAAATATAATGGTTAGTCAGCATGGATTTCAAAAGGGAAAGTCTTGCTTGACCAACCTCATTGAACTTTTTGAAGAGGTAACAAAGACAGTAGATAAGGGTAATGCAGTAGATGTAATTTATCAAAAGGCCTTCGATAAGGTACCACATAATTGACTAATTAATAAGGTCAGAGAGTGCGGAGTCAGGGGACAAGTAGCAGAATGGATAACTAGCTGGCTTCAAGACAGAAAGCAGAGAGTATGGGAAAGGGTAGCTATTCAGAGTGGCAGAAGGCGGGAAGTGGTGTTCCACAAGGATCAGTACTGGTACCAATGTTGTTCACAATTTATATTTTGATATCAAAAACACAATTTCTAAATTTGTGGATGACACCAAATTGGGTGGTGGCGGGGGGGGAGGGGGGAAGATAGTCAATACTGAGGAGGACTAAAACAAATTACAAGACAACATTAATAAATTTGCAGAATGGGCATATAATTGGCAAATGAATTTCAACAAGGTATTATATAGAAAAAAGGAAGGTCACATATTACTTGAAAAATAAAAATCTAAATGGGGTAGAAGAGCAAAGGGATCTTGGAGTACAAATACACAAATGACTAAAAGTAGCAACACAGGCGAAGGCCGCCATAAAAAAAGCAAACCAAGCACTAGGGTTTATTTCTAGAGGAATAGAATTGAAAAGTATAGAAGTTATGCTAAGCTTGTATTGAGCCTTAGTTAGACCACACTTAGAGTACTGCGTACAGTTCTGGTCGCATTATTATAAAAAAGGACATAGAGGCACTGGAGAGGGTGCAAAAAAGATTTACAAGGAGGATACCAGAAATGCAAGTGTGTACCTATCTGGAAAGGATGAACAGGCTCACTGTCTTTTCTCTTGAAATGAGAAGGCTGAGCTAATAGAGATCTTTAAAATTCTGAAAGGTTTTGATAGAGTAGACACAGAGAGAGTGTTTCCACTTGTGGGGAAGAGCAAAACTAGAGGCCATCAACATAAGATAGTCACCAAGAAATCAAATAAGAAAATCAGATGAAACTTCTTTACCCAGAGAGTGGTGAGAATGTGGAACTCGCTACCACAGGGAGTGGTTGAAGCGAATAGTATCGATGCATTTAAGGGGAGGCTAGAGAAGCCTATGAGGGAGAAGGGAATAGAGGGTTACGCTGATAGATGAGGAAAGACGGAAGCTCGAGTGGAGCATAAATGCCAGCATGGACTGGTTGGGCCGAATGGCCTGTTTCTGTGCTGTATATCCGATGTAATCCTTCGCCAAGTAGCTATAATTTATGTGTGAACACTCAACAATGTGCATCAGCAGGCTATTTGTTCCCAGGAGCAACACAGGCAGGCCTCTACCGTCCTCACTTGATGTTCACTCTTTCATTTCTAACAGGGGTCACAATAATAATGCTGATCAGCAGCCCAGGCTATTTTCCTTCCCGACCACAGGCCACTGAAGCCATCAGACTGAGCCATAAAGGGAAACCAGCCTCTTATGTTCAATATCACAAATTTCCATCCATTCTGATTCTGACAACCGCTGCAGATAGGTCTGCCTTTTCTTTGATTTTCAGTTGCTCCCTATCACAACCACACACTGTCTCCAATTTATTTCTTCTGTCACATTCTATAACTGACTGTGTGAAACTCCTATTCATCTTCAAGTTTTGATCATGTCTTTTTCCAAATGCTAACTGTGTTCAACTTTTCAGTGTGAACCTATGTTTCCAGTTCTCACCTTGAAGACTTTCTCTCAGCAGCCACGATAGTGTTGAATCGGTGCAAGGGAGGAGTAAGTGCATGTTGGGAGCCAAGGTTAAGCAATAGAATGACGTTTCTATGCCCAGCCATTGGAAATGTATCAAAATTGGCAGCCCAATCAGGAAGCCAGTACTTCAAGGTAGATTTAACTAGCAATTTACCATAGTTTGTGGTATTTTTAAATACATAAAAATTAGGTACAATTAGCATATTTGAATGAGGCTTCCACCTGAAACAAACAGGTGCCTGGGCTGCGTATGCGGAGGCCCCCAGGGAAATGGCAGCAGGCAGGAATTTTGGGGCTGCTACTGCCCCATTGCCCCTGGGCGGAGTGATTTAAATTTGCCCCCAATGTGTTTTACAAAAAAATACAGAAGGATGTGATTATAGGGCCTTATGCTCAACTATTCTTTTAATATTACCATACTTACTATTCTCATCTTCAAAAATTACATGTAGAACCTGAATAATATTGCACAAGCATATTATTCAATTTGTGAAACTAAAGCATCACTTTAGTAGCTATTCAAGCAATGATATTCTATAAAACTGACTAAGTTGACAATGGGTCTTGAGGAATGTCAAATAAATGAGCATGTATTTCAAAAATGAAGCAATTTTATCTATGGTGCATAATGGTAGTGGCCTCTTTCTTTCTGTCAAGATGCATGTAGAGTTGAGCAGTTTAGTTAAATGAATTAGCCCAACTTTGATGCACAGTAGCCCTCGAATACAGATATTATGGCCCCATAATAACTATGAAGTGGGAAGGGAGTGGGGGTGGGGGCAGAAAGATTTAGCAGCCAGAAAACCTAGAAGTTTGGGAAACCCGTGCTGGAGACGTTAAATTTAAAGGTCAGTGAAATTCAATTTAAAAATACCTAATTAACGTCTCATAACGACATTAATTGCCGCGATCACCCACCAGCAATAATTATGGTCCCGACTGTGTTCAGTAGGTTACTCTGCACGCATCCAAATGTGCCTCTGTTAAACCCGGAATTGGGTGCATTGGAGCCGGGTTGTGGTCGTGATCCAAAAATCAATAACTTTAACTGTCCACCCACCCCCAACCCACCCATCCTTTTGGGTTAAAATTCCCCCCATACGTGTCTTAAACCTAAGGGAGGGACTAAGTCACTCAATTCAAATACAAGCATCTTGTAGGTTTTGTTTGAATGTAGATGTTTTGAAATTAAGAAACACAAACAAATTTAAAAGAAATATTTCTCAGTCTGTCTTGTTCCAATGGAGGAGTCCATCTGAAGGTATCAGAGAAACTCTGTGAATGGTCAGCATGGTCCAGTGGAAAGTATATTCGACTGCTTTCCAAAGTGGAGCAGGATCACGCAAGACTACAAACTGGAATGCAGTAATGATGGCTTTCTGTTCAATCCCTGGACTCACTACAAATTACCTAGATATTGGCACACTCCGGGGTCATGGCGAGCGAGAGATCATCTAGAGGAGTGGCCCGAGACATTGAACCTGAGAAAAATATTTTAGGGGGAAAAATTCAGTATCGACCATTCTGGGGCGTTAACATCGCCTGGGCGCAAGCTTTCGCGCCCAGCGACCGCAAAATTCATTTTTAGCTCCCCAAGAGGGAAGTGGAGCGATAAATCAAGTACTACACACTTCTCTTAGGGCGCTAACGTCGGGGAGCGGGGTGCTACCGCAGAACGCTACTTAAGCTCAGACGCTGTCAATTACAAGTACTCAGACAGACTGGCGCCTTCCAGTTCTTAAAGCGCAGGTTCAATCATACTGCACATCTCACCCTGACCATTGCTGCTTGTGACCTGGGCCTGCAAGGAGCTACAATCCATCAAACACAAATCTCATGGCTGATCAGAGACCCTGGGAGAGAGCTCGCCGGTTCAGCGACCAGGCATTGGTGGCTCTGGTTGCGGCTGTGGAACGCCGACGGGCAGTGCTGTTCCCAGACATTGGCAGGAGGCAATTGCCGCAGGAGTTCAGAAATGATGTGGCAGGAGGTGGCCCAGTACGTCTTGGCCATAAGCCTGGTCCACAGGACACACACCCACTGCCGCAAAAAGTTCAACAACCTCACTCGGGTGGTCAGGGTGAGTACATGCTTCAAAAACCTCTCCACCCTCTCAACCTCACTCTGTGCACACACTGTATAAATCACCAAATCCCCAAAACACACCCACCAACTATGGCCATCTAAAAGTCACATCCACATCTCACGCCTTGCATACATTAACAGCTATTCAACTATGGTAGGCACATCTCCCAAACACATGGCTACACACACACTCACATGCTGTCCTTTTTCTTGCAGGACAAGCTTGCTCATAACAGGAGGGAGCAGCAAAGCACGGAAGGAGGTCAGGCAGAGCTGCACCCCCTTACACAGTTGGAGGAGTGAGTGTGCAGTATCATCGCAGCCGTGTGAGCGCTGTGGCAGTCGGAGAGGTCGACCCCATTGGAGACAACAACGGTATGTTCATCACCTCTCCCTCTTCTCTCATACCACCTTCTCCCTCACAACACCAGCCCTTCCCATTTTCCATCTAAGTATACTGTCTCTATTACTTGCTCCCTTCCTGCTGCCCTCCCCTGACGTTAAACTCACTCTCAATGCTTTCAGATAATCAGCTACCATCTGAGCAGCCTGTCCCTCAGCCTCCCAGTGGCAGCGACATGGGAGAAGAGGAGGAACACCAAGCCAGAGCCTCACTGTCTGTGTCCCCCGAGGACGAGACATCCGATAATGGGGCCACGCGGTCGCTGGAGGGGAGCAGAGGAAATGGCTCTGATGTGGGTGAAGCTCTGGGATCCAGTGGGCTGCAGCAACGCCACAGGAAAGAGAAGCTCAGGGGCCATCTCCCGGAGGGTGAATGCGCGCACGAGTTCTGCTGCACAGGACTCAGATGAGGACCTCAATGTCGAGGCAATGACAACACAGGCGATGAGCATGCATACTGAGCTCATGGATGCAATGGCAAGGGTGCCCGAGAGCATGGATGCACTGGCTAGGAGCATGGAGGAGTCCACCTCCAGCATTGCTCTCATCGTTGCGCAAACCATCAAGCCCATTGACATAAGAAAACTACTAGGCACTTGGTCAGAGTATTAAACAAGGCTTCAATTGACTGTTTCACAACATGGAAGTCTAGTTATCCTTCACTAGTTCCTGTTTACAAAATGTCCCTGAGCAAGCTGGGCCCGTGCCCAAGTATTTATACTCTCCCTGGACAGCGCCACCAGCAGGCCGCTCAGTATATTTCATGTCATTTTTACATGAATGGCACGATTTGTGTCACCCATCCTTGGCACTTTGCAGAGGATGGTTGACTCGCAGAGAGATCATGGGGACCTAGACCTCATGGCTGATGTGACAGCAGCTATTGCAGCACAGGCCGAGGCAATGGCTTAGTGCTGTAATGGAGTCAGTGGTTGGTGGCATCTAATCTCAGACTGCTCTCATGCAGTCTCAGATTGATGCCACGCAAGCGCTGACTGCTGCCATTGTCGCTGGGTTGCCCACTGTCCACCGGGGATCTCACGGTACCGCAGCAGGCCAGCAATCTGTGCTCGAGCAGATTGCTCCAGATGCTAAGGTTCTGCCCCGGGGGAGTGGCAGTGTGTCGGTCGAGCAGGAAGGCGCTGTCCTCGCTCAGGATGACAGCATTCCGGCTCCCACCACTGCCACTGCACTTGCCGCGGCCTGTAAGCCAGCTATCCCAGACTGCCGCCGTCCATGCTGAATTGGTGCAGTCTGCAGTCGGGCCTTCCAGGCTAAGAGCTGGTCAAGGCCATCTGCAATCTCTGGCTCCCAGACTCAGCAGCTTTCCACCAGTCTTGCTGCAGCCACTGGGGCCACAGTAAAGAGAAGCAGTAGGGTTGGGAGGGGGGGAATTGCAAAGGGGAGGGAAATCATTGAGGAAGGCCCAGTAAATAAAATGTTAATAGCAAATGGGGGGGGGGGGGGGGGCGGGGGAGGAAGTGTGTGTACAAAAGTTGATGTGTTTGTAAATATATTGTTCAGTTTGGTAAGAAATAGTTCCGTTTGCTGAGAACCAGTTGTGTTTGTTCATAAATTGTTCTTTTGTGGCGGAGCCACCAAAGGACTCAGAGCGGTTGTACATAATTCCTTTAACAGCAATGTAGTTACTGTCTGTGCCTGTACCTTTAATTACACTGTTTGACTGTACAATCCCAGTTACCTTTACAGCACATGATGACGTCATGCCGTTAGTCACGTGATGCCCCAACGGCGGGAAGAACGTGATGACGTCACTCTCCTGATCAGGGGATCAGTCCTCGTGGAGCCCTCAAGGAGAATAGACCTGTTATTGATGTGTCCTAGCAGTTTCCAGTTTAAACTCGTTTGTTTTCATTAAAGTTCATTCATTTAATTATCTGAGTCGAACTCAGTCTTTTTGATAGGAACCTCCATTCCTACAGTTTGTTTATTATTGGTTGTGTCTGATAGAAAGTTGTGTAGAATATAAATGTTTATTTCAACATAGCAAATTTTGTGATGTTTCTCATTTGAGCTTTGCCTGGTGATAGGGGCTGTGAGCTGGATGTAATGATGTGGTTGTTCTGCACAAATGCCATGTGCTGTCTCATTGATTGGAAGCGCTGTGTAATGAGGCGTTCATCAACAGCCCTTGCAGAAGCAACATTGAGTGGCTCCCTCCTACGTTGGTGCTGCTCCTCCTCCTCTTCATCCTCCTCCTCCTGTCCATCTTCCTTCCTGCAATCTCTGGTGGCAATGGCTGGGCCCTCAGAATGGCCAGGTTGTGCAGCATGCAGCACACAACAATGAAAATGGAGACTCGATCAGGGAAGTACTACAGGGCTCCTCCAGAGCAGTCAAGGCAGCAGAACCATTGCTTTAGCACGCCGATAGTCTGTTCGATCAGGTGGTGCTATGGCTCTCATTGTATGCGTGCTGAGCAGGAGTGTTGGGGTTGTGGAGGGGTGTCATCAGCCAGGTGGTGAGTAGATAACCCTTGTCGCCGAGCAGCCAGCCGCGAGCTTCATGTGGTGGTTGGAACAGCGCTGGGACACCAGTCTGTCGCAGGATGAATGCATCTTGGCTGCTGCCAGGATGGCGAGGATGAGCTGTCTGTGGTCGCACACCAACTGAACGTTCAGAGAGTGGTAGTCTTTGCGGTTGCAGAACACCTCTGCATTGTGATGAAGAGCCCGCAATGCAACGTGGGTGCAGTCAATGGCACCCTGAACCATGGGGAAGCCCGTTATCCTTGCAAAGCCACATGAGCGTTCATGCTGTTTGTCTCTGGTCATAGAGAATGAAATGTACTCCCTTCTCCTTCTGTACAGAGCATCTGTCGCCTCCTGGATGCAGCAATGGATGGCAAACTGTGAAATGTTTGCAATATCCCCTGTTGAAGCTTGGAAGGAGCCGCTGGCTCAGAAATTGAGTGCGACTGTGACCTTCACTGCCACTGAGAGAGACGTCCTGGTCCTGAGCTGAGGCTGAAGCTCTGGCTGCAGGAGGTGGCAGAGCTCCGTGACCACCTCCTTGCTGAAGTGGAGCCTTCTAAGGCATTGCTCCTCTGACAGATGAATGTAGGAGAACTGCTCCCGGAATACCCTGGGAGGGTAAGGTCTCCTGTTGAGAGCCCTGTTGGCCCTCCACCCTCTGGCCACGTTTTCCAATCTTTCTCTCTGCCTCTGACGGTGAAGCTGGAGGGCAAGGTCCTGTGCCAGTACAGCCCCCATTAAGTGTTGGAAATGTTGCAGTATCAAAAGTAAGACAAATGAACCCGATACATTTTTGTCAGGAGCAAAACTCCTTCAAGTAGGAAAAGCTCAAATGGGTGAAAATGCCTGTCTGATTCTGTCAAACTGACAAGGCAGCATTGTTTGCCAACTAAAAAACTCGGAAGTGCACGCCTTTAAATAGCGCTCCTCCAGCTCCCAGCCGACTGCAAACCGCCTCCTCTACCTGTCGTTCCTAACGGCAGGCACTGAGGCAGGGGGCAAAAATTAATTTCCAGTCCGGGGCGCTATCGGGGTGATGCGCAGCTCGATGGCGTCATGATCTCCAGGCGCAGGAGATCCTGGCCTTAGTGATTAGCGCCACTGCAAACTGCCAGGTGAATTTTGCCGGTGACGCTAACATCGCCGCGCCCGGGCGATAAGTCGTTAGCGGCCCCCGGAGGTGCTAACCAACCGAATTTCTCCCCCTAGAGCTAAAATGTAATTGGGAGGGCTTTGTACATGAGTATATTATTGCTGACACTGCCAATGAAATACAAGTTTTTGTACTGTGGTTATAGACCAAAGCTGTGCTGTCAGCATAAAATGTTCAAAAAGTCTGACTTGTGAACTCTATTTCTAATCAATTCCACATTTTATCAGTACTAATACAGAGAAGATCTTTGATCAAAGTGAATACCATACTAGTAATAGACCTTGCGATTCCCGATGGTCTCAGGCAAGTCATAGCTTTCCGGTTAAATATTTAATCAAAGGCTTTATTTTCTCTCACTTGCTTTCAACAGTCGCAACCCGTCTTGTCCCCAAGTTCAATTATCTTTCTGAAATCTTTTGCTAGCACTAGTTATTAGGGTATCCACTATTTTTTCAGTCTTTTGAATCAATTAGTACAAGATCTAATTGCTGAGTTCATAAATGAGTTGATTAGTTTTTAAGGAAACAAATCCAAATGCAAGTTAACACATGATTCAAGTCATACATGGCTTCCGAGTAGAAGGATAGCACCCATATGTCAGATTAATGCAATTTGCTTACCTCTATTTCAACAGGAATGCAGTCGCTGACACCGGTGAAGAGCAGAACTGTCACCATAAATGATTACTACTACACACTTCAACAGAACTGTACACAAAAGTAAAAGACAAAAGCAGTGCATCTACCTTCTTGGTTGTCTATTCTCAACACAGGAGACTGAGCGTAAGGACGTGATCAATTGCTATATTCAGTTAACCACACACTCGGTTAAGAATCTTGCACTCAACTGACGAGGCCATCTTACAAGTCCTCTATTTTTAAAGTTTGTATATCAAGACAAAATAAACTTCTTTCATTTGCAATATTAGCATTCCAATTTGAATGCACATTTCAATGAAAACCTAAAGCCTTGTTTTATCAATTTATATTTTTGGGCAAATGCTTATGATGATGGCAGAGTTTTCCTTCACTTGAATTCCAGTATCGGCATCAAATACTCAAAGTTTAATCATAGCACACAAAAACCAAGCATCCTTTACACTGCCATAGTAATGTACCTCCGCTCCAATCATAAGAACATAAGAAATAGGAGCAGGAGTAGGCCAATCGGCCCCTCGAGCCTGATCTGATCCTAACCGCCAATCTACTATCACAGAACTATCTCCTGAATCTAACAGAATTAGACACATGAAATAGGAGCAGGATCAGGCTACACGGCCCCTGGGCCCGCTCCGCTACCCACAGGGCCATGACCGATCCGAACCTAGACCCATGTCCAAATTCCTGCCTGCTCCCCGTAACCCTTAATTCCCTTTACTTCTAGGAAACTGTCTATTTCTGTTTTAAATTTATGTAATGATGTAGCTTCTACAGCTTTTTGGGGCAGCATATTCCATGGACCTACCACCCTCTGAGTGAAGTAGTTCCTCCTCATCTCAGTTTTGAAAGAGCAGCCCCTTATTCTAAGACTATGCCCCCTAGTTCTAGTTTCACCCATCATTGGGAACATCCTCCCCGCATCCACCCGATCCAACCCCTTCACAATCTTATATGTTTCAATAAGATCGCCTCTCATTCTTCTGAACTCCAATGAGTAGAGTCCCAATCTACTCAACCTCTCCTCATATGTCCATCCCCTCATCCCGGGATTAACCGAGTGAACCTTCTTTGTACTGACTCGAGAGCAAGTATGTCTTTTCTTAAGTATGGACACCAAAACTGTATGCAGTATTCCAGGTGCGGTCTCACCAATACCTTGTACAACTGAAGCAATACCTCCCTATTTTTATATTCTATCCCCCTAGCAATGAAAGCCAACATTCCATTGGCCTTCTTAATCACTTGCTGCACCTGCATACTAACCTTTTGAGTTTCGTGCTCCAGGACCCCCAGATCCCTTTGTACTTCAGTACTTTCCAGTTTCTTGCCATTAAGATAATAACTTGCTCTACGATTTTTCCTGCCAAAGTGCATAACCTCACACTTTCCAGTATTGTATTCCATCTGCCAAATCTCTGCCCATTTACTTAGCCTGTCTATGTCCCAACAGAGCATCTTTATTGCAAGAGTGTGAATTTTCCCCTCTAATTAAGATTACCAGCTGGATTTTCCGCCTGGAGGCGGGTTTGCGGCGGCTTAGCTGTTTGGCGGGTTCCAGTCCCGTTTTCGGTTCCAGCTGCTCTGCGCTAACGATTTTGCGTAGATTGGGCTTATTAAGCCCGCTGTGCGCGTTACCTGACCCAATCAGTGGGTGCGGGTCTGCTGATCTCCTGTGTGACGCGTTTGAAGCTGCTGTATTTAAGGGGGTCATGTCCACTTTGGCGCTCACTTACATTTTGCTGGTGGTTGCAGACATGACAGCACATAGAACAAAGGCTGCTTCCCGTTTCGATGATGACTCCCTCCATGTTCTTGTGGAGGGAGTAAGAGGACGCAAGGAGGTACTGTTCCCTTCTAATGGAAGGAGGACGCCTCCTCAGCACACCAAGACAGCCTGGCTGCAAATAGCTGAGGAGGTCATTGCAAGATCTATCTTTACACGCACCTGGGTCCAGTGTAGGAAGAGGTTCAATGATCTCCTGCGTTCAGCAAAAGTGAGTATAACAGCACACTTACCTTCATTCTGCTGTGCCTGTCTTCACATCCCCATCACTCTGCATTGCCAACCATACTCCTACTCACCCCAACATCCCTTGCACCGTCACCCATCCCTCTCTGTCTATGTACAGAATCACATCCCCATCTTGCTATGCACCCCTCACACTCATTCTCAATATTATGCAATGACAACATCTAACAACTCAAGGAGGGAACTTGGTATTGGCACCTCACTCCATCATAGTCTCCCTCTAAACATCTATCCTATCCATTCTTTACACTCTTTCCATCACTCTCACTAAAACTGCACTTCTTTCCCTCATTGCAGGAAAAGAGAGCCCACAATAAGAGGGAGAGGGAGAGAACGGGAAGAGGACCACCATCTGTGGGGCAGCTCACCCCTGCTAAGGAGGCAGCTCTGGACATTGTTGGAAGTGCTGAGGAGCTTGAAACGGGGGACGGAGCGACGGGCTCAGTAGAACAACCTGGTGACAGAATTATTTTCCAACCATCCGATTTGGCTTTCATGAGTGACTCATATGGGATCTGATGTTCATATAAATTGAGTGCTCAGCATGTGCACATTGGGATGTGTCTGCAACCTACATATCACATGTCTAAATCATGTCTTTACTCTCCCACAGGACCATCAAGAGCCCGCCTCCCTACTGTCCAGAAGGAAGAGCAGGAGGAACCTCCAGCCTCTGATGGAGCAGCATCAGCAGAAATGAGCGCACCCAGCACCAGCGCAGAGACGCACACCTCGGTGGGTCCAATGCGAGATAGAGTAGTGTTGTCACCTGGTGTCTCACAACTCACAAGAGCAGATGGTGGAGACAGGGACAGCAGTGGAGAGTCCTCGTCGGAGGCCGCAGGACTGTCCTAGCTTTGCTGAGCTGCATGCAGACACTGAGCCTCGGGGGGCCATCCAGAAAGAGTGTGGTGCTGGAGCTTCAGGACCAAGTGCAGGAGGCTCTGACTGGGCTAGCAACCACGGTGACTGTGAGTGTGCAGAGAATGGAGGAGTCCATCTCAATTATGAGCAATGCCATGGCGCAGGCACTGGTAAATGTAGGTCCTGCCATGGAAAGGATGGCAACCTCCATGGAGGACATAAATCGCCAGACTCAGGAGAACATGGTAACACTTCTAAATAGATGGTCAGCTATGGAGGATAGATGGGCATCTATTGAGGAGA
This sequence comes from Somniosus microcephalus, assembly GCF_052327205.1. Lineage (NCBI taxonomy): Eukaryota > Metazoa > Chordata > Chondrichthyes > Squaliformes > Somniosidae > Somniosus > Somniosus microcephalus. The sequence goes on from NC_140988.1 coordinate 44,435,625, forward strand.
GAAACCAGAGGTTCATGGACGTCCTTGTTATGAGGAATGTCAGCACAGACATGGGTCCTCATGGCCCCACTGATGTGCAGCAAGGTGCTCTTCAGCTACTTGCTAGCAATTAAGTGTGTGTGGCCCATGAGAGGGATGGTGGTGGGAGGGGACATGGAAGTGAGGGCTCCTCTCCAAGCGCTCACACTGCCATCCCATTGCTAACCCCTCAGTTAGAGCCCCAGATGCCTCCCCCAACAGAGATGGCCGAGTCTGCCCTGCACAGCCGCAGGAGGAGCAGACTTTGGTGGGGCCCTCACAGGCTCCAAAACCCAGAAGATGACCGCCAAAGGCGTCTAAGCAGGCGCAGCAGGGAAGTGAGCAGGCTGCCTCTACAGCTGCTGAAGCCACAGAAGGAGTGCCATGTAGAAGCACGCGTAAGAGAAAGTTAACACATAAATAGTCACAAGGGTAGTCACTTGGGTGCTTTCATATAAATCAATTTACGTTTGTGTTCTTTTATTTTATTGTATTAATGTCATGTGAATGTTCAATGCGTTGCCCTATGTGTACTCACAATTGGAAGTGGCACAGTGAGGTGTGAGGGCGCCTTTCATCTGTAGCAATGGTGGTGAAAGTGCAAGGAATGCACAGTTCATTGTAGAGATGCTCTATGGTGTGGAAGTTGGGTCATGCCAACCTTCATGTGCATGTGGCAGCCACATGTCTGTGCTGCCTAAAGTTAGGTGAATCTGCCATGGATTAGGCCATCCCTTGCCTGACGGGCAGCAATGTGCTCGCATGTTGGTCGCACTGGGTCAGCGCCTCCTCCAGGTGTTCCTCATCTGCAGCCTTGTTTGGCTCTTCCTCCTCCTCCTCCTCCGAAGAGGTTGTGCGCTCTGCCACTTGTTCCTCAGGCAGCGCTAATCCTCGCTGCAGTATGATGTTGTGCAGGGCACAGCAGACAACAATGATTCTTGAGACCCTGGCTGGTGCATACTGTAGGGCTCCACCAGATCTGTCCAGGCATCTGAAGCACATTTTGAGCAACCCTATTGTCTGCTCTATGACACTTCTGGTGGAAATGTGGCTCTGACTGTAACACTCCTCAGACTTGTTTGATGGTCTCCTCATCGGCGTCATTAGTCACGTCTTCAGGGAATAGCCCTCGTCTCCAAGGAGCCAGCCAGAATGTTCGTTCAGCAGAGCGAAGAGCTGAGGCACAGTGGACTGGCGCAGGATGCAAGAGTCATGGCAGCTGCCAGGGGATTGGCACACACATGCATGATGCTCTTGGGGTTACACACCAGCTGGACGTTAAGGGAGTGAAAGCCCTTGCGGTTGACAAATACTGCTGGGTTGTGATGAGATGCCCTGATGGCCACATGGGTGCAGTCGATGACGTCCTGCACCCGTGGGAAGCCAGCCAGATTGACAAAGGCTAGCGCCTGCGTGGTAACGCTTGCTTCAGCAGTGGAAAAGTGGATGTACTTGGCAGACTTGGCAAAGAGGCCATCGGTAACCTGCGTGATGCATCTGTGGGCAGCCGACTGGGAGATGCCGCTAATGACTGTTGCTGATCCCTGGAAGGACCGTGACGCAAAGAAGTTGAGTGCGGTTGTGACTTTGACAGCCGCTAGTAAGGCGTGTCCACCCACTCCTCTGGGCTCCAGGTGTTGGTGCAGCATTGTGCAGATGTCAGCGACTACCTCTCGTGAAAGTCTCAGCCTCCTTTGGCACTGCTGCTCAGTCATGTTGAGGAAGCTCATCCTCTGCGTGTAAACCCTGTGTTGGGGGTATCTCCTGTGGCGAGGGCCAGCCCAGTGCTGACGGCCTCTGCCCTGTGCAGCATCAGGCGGCTGAGGAGGAGGTTGGTGCTCTTGTTGTTGGTGCTCTTGTTGCCATGGGTGAGAGAGTATAAATGGTTCCCAATCTGCTGTTATATATGGCAGTTGAGCATGAGATGTTATCAGCAGTAAGTCAATGGGGAGAGAGCTTATTCCAAGGAGGTGACAGTGCATATAGACTTCACAACACTCACTTACAACCTCAATACAGCTCAAATGTGTCTTCCAAATCCTGAAATCAGCAACTTCTGGCATTTAAAAGAGAACTGATGTGAGAGGTTAAGTTTAATGCAACAGTTGCAGCTGTGAACTGTTCAGCTTGTTGGAAGACCTGACACTCAGCTGGCGTGTTTGCCGAATGACGTGAAACACGTTGAAAATGTGTGAAAATAGAAGAAGCCTGGAAAAATAGCAGTTAACAAGGAGTTAACAACCTTAAGTGCCTCTCCTGCTGCTTGGTGTCAGGTCTGCTCTGAGGTCGCAGACCCAACACTTTGGAAACTGGCATGGAGGCGGGTTCATGTCAGGTTCCCAACCTGCTGTCAATCATTTTGAATTTAACACCTGACCCGCCTCCGAACCCGCCCTCTGAGCACCGGCAAAATCACTGTCTACAAGTTTAAGGCTATTTTTCCTGAAATCTAGACACTGTGTGAATGCACCACTACACAATGAATTGAGGCTACCTAAACTTATTTCAAGTAGGACTTTCAGAGTTCACAGAGAAGACTTTCCATCTGTCAATCTGGGCTAGATTTCAAAGCTAGATCCCAAAAGAGACAGGACAGCGTATTGACTGATTGCACCATCTTTCTCAGATAGCACCATTATAATGGAAAGAAGACAGTAAATCATTGACCCACAGGCTAACCATTTATTTAATAATCCAAAACATGGCTGCCAAGTTTCTATGCAAGTCCCTCGCAAACAACATCTCTGAATTAACCCAAAAGCACACTCAAACCATTAGTAGGATACCATTTATTTTCTTTTTGGATTAGGAAAAAAAGAGAAATTGACTGGAATGGAGCAGACTCTATAATATAACTCCGAAGGAATACCATTGAGGGGATCACATATAGCGTCCTTGTCCAACTCACCATCCTGATTAAGGAGGACAAAATGTTCGGGAAAAGTTAATTTCAGGGAGGTGGGAAGAAATGTGTTTAAAAAGTGAATTGTAGTGATACATTTTGTTTCAAAACTTTGTATCAGTTTTTCCACAATTGGCTTAAAAGGTGAAAGTAATTATGGCTAAACATTTTGAATCTAAACTCATTTTCATTTGATGTGTTCCAGGTAGATATCCACAATTCTCTTTTGCATCTCTTTAGAAGTCAGTAGAACCCAGGAGATGTCTATTTAATTCATATCAAGCAGTCACTCTGCTGGTGTCCCAGTGGATTGCACCTGCTACTCGTCATTGTTATGGTTTGTTTCCATGCTGATCAATTTGTTCACTTTAAAAATAACATTCAGTCCCTGACAAGTTTGTGCTATAGTTAGTCAATGGGAATGGAGTTTAAAAATAAATAGAAGCAAACAGCCAGGCCAACCACTTTCAACGCAATTTTATATAGTGATGCACTGTGCAGTTATTCCTTTAAGCTGACATCAGCAGCAGGTGATCAGTTAATTACAGGCATTACACAATTCCTTCAACTGCAGATTTTGATTTATTTCTGAATGGTATTGCAAATCATCCACCTAGATACATTAAGAGACAAGTACTTGATTTTCACAGTATTTATATAACTTCACCTTTAATCATACTTCCCTGTTGCAAAATTAATTATTGCTATGAATCCCAACATACAAATATAGCCTTTGTGCTGCTTCAGTTGCAGAGCCTACAAATATGTGAAACTTTAGAAGATATCTTTCAGCACACGGCACAAAAGTGATCGACTGTAACTGTCCTAGCAATTCAGTTTTAAAAACAAAGATTGATTTCCTCAACTTTGTCAGCACATTTATATACTAGTTGATACCAGTAAAAAAAGTAACTGATAATAATTCTTTGAAGTATCATAAATGATATCTTCTATGGATGGTAATCCCAGTGACCACATGTCTCGCAACAATATGAATAAGCAGATTAATGCCAATAAATAAATATTTATTTTTTACATTTAACACAATGAATGCTGCCAATCTTTGACCCTTTCGATCCTGGCTGCTACCCTACCTGATAGCCGCCAACTGCTACCCATCCTTCCCGATCCTCCACCACTGCTACCCTTGCTCCCGATTGTATTGATTTCTTTGTGGGTTCAATGACGAGACATTTATGAAAGAGAATGTCTTTTAATCTAAAGTCTGTTCAACTCTTTCTAACAGCATTACAGGAGACACCATGCTAGTGATCCATCTAAAAGCGAAACTAAAACTAACCTGCTTGTCTCTGTCACATGCCCTCTGCTGGTCAGGCATAAGTAATCAATCAGGCAACTATGCTGGTAAGGCATCATAATCAAACAGGCAAATACCATCACTATTTGCTGATATCATTACATCTCCCTTTCTTAAAACAAAAGTATTTTACTTTTAACTAACAACATGTTTTCTTTGTATTAATCTGCATTTTAACTGTAACACTTAATGAACTTACATTAACATTATCATTATCAAGGTTTTTTAACCTTGCTTTGTGTGTTCACATGAAATATGTAAATACACTAGAACTTGAAGAAAGAATAAGATAACATTACTTCCTTCTATAACAATAGTCCTTAAATTTGCTCAATGAGTCTCTCAGGAGGCTTCACGTGTCTTGAGGATTTTCTGATTGATTGTCCTTGAATCTGAGTTGTTGCCTCAGATGATGTGTTCTCAGCTGTGTGATCAGGTTGTTCAACAGTATCAGTCTTTTGACCTGCTGTGTGATCAGGTTGTTCAACAGTATCAGTCTTTTGACTTGCTGTGGCTGGTCCCATGAGAAGATCTCAACGATTTCTTCTCAGAACAGCACCCTCATCTGTCTGAATGGTGTATGATCTTGGTTGAACTTCACTCAGGACAGTTCCCTTCTGAGTCCATATGTTTGTTTTGTCTTTGAACCTTACTTGGTCACCAGTGTGGAGTTCAGGTAGGTTTTGTGTTCCTCTATCATAGTAGTACTTTTGCTTTTCTTTCTGTTGTTCTTTGAACTTCCTCACTTTCTCCCCCTCTTTTGTTTTCAGGAGATTCTCCGGGATGGGTAGGTTTGACCTTAGCAGACGTCCCATAAGGAGTTGGGCTGGTGACATACCACACTCGAGCGGCGTTGTGCGGTATACAAGCATGCTCTGGTAGAAGTCAGTTCCACTGTCTTTTGCCTTGTACATCAGTCTTTTCACTGTCTGGACTGATTTTTCCACTAGCCCATTGGACTGTGGAAAGTGAGGACTTGACGTTGTGTGGACAAAGTCCCACTCTTTGGCAAAGTGTCGGAAACTTGCATTGTAAAACTGGGGTCCGTTGTCTGTGAAGACCTCGCTTGCCACGCCATGTCTGGAGAATATGGCTTTCATACATGTTATCACAGCATCTGCAGTGGTGGTGTACAGTCTACAAACCTCTGGATACAGGGAGTAATAGTCTGTGACTACAAGATAGTCCTTCCCTTGACATACGAATAGGTCAGCGCCTACCTTCTGGTAAGGTCTGTCTGACGCTGGGTGTGGCTTTAGTGGTTCTACCGGATTGCTTGCTCGATATTTCAGGCATATTGTGCAGTTTGACACCTCATTTGTCACATCTTGGTTGATTCGTGGCCAGTACATCACCTCTCGTGCTCTTTTCTTACACTTTTCGATTCCCAGATGTCCTCCATGGATTCTTTTTAGCATCTCTTTTCTCAGACTCTTTGGGATAACTATTTTACTTCCTTTGTAGATGATGTCTTCGACCACTGATAGTTCTTCCCTGCAGTTCCAGTACTCTGCCATGTCAGGTGAGCAGTCTTGCTTCATGTTGGGCCATCCATCCAAGATGCTTTTCCTCAGTCGTCTCATTGTTTCATCTTTGTTTGTCTCAGTCTTTATGAGCTCCATTTTTGCATCTGCTATGGGCAGTGCACTTGTGATCATGTCCACGTAGGCGTTCACTTTTTCATCCATTGTGGTGTTTGCGGGCTCACTTGGGTCTACAGCTCTGGACAACGTGTCTGCTGTATACATCAGTTTACCCGGAGTGTATGCAACATTCAGTGTATAGCGTTGCAGCCTGATCATCATTCTTTGTATTCTAAGCGGACAGCTATTTAGTGGCTTTTGGAACAATGCAATCAAGGGCTTATGGTCAGTCTCTACACTGATTGCTTGTCCTGCCACAAACTGGTGAAATCTTTCACAGGCGTATGTGATGCTGAGTAGCTCCTTTTCTATTTGAGCATATCGCGTCTCCGCGTCTGTCATTGAGCGCGATACATATGCAATAGGTTGCCAGTAGTCATATTTTTGCAGAAGAACGGCACCGAGCCCACTCTGTGATGCATCTGATGATATCTTGATGGGTCTCGCTGGGTCATAAAACCTCAGAACTGGTTCCTCTGTGAGCAGTTTCTTTAGATCGCTGCATGACTTCTCATGCTCATGATTCCATTCCCATTCTATGTTCTTTTCAGTTAGTCTTCTCAGTGGCGCCATCTTTTCTGAGAGGTTGGATATGAATTTACCCATGTAGTTGATCATTCCATTAAACCTCTGCACGTCCTTTTTGCATTGTGGCTTTGGCATATTCTCAATGGCGGACACCTTTCTGGGATCTGGTCTGATGCCCTCACTGCTAAGGATATCTCCCACGAATGTCAGTTCTGTCACCCCGAGCTGGCATTTCTCTCTATTCAGCTTCAGGTTTGTTTTCCTTGTTGCTTCCAGCACTTTTTTCAGTCTCTCGTCATGCTCAGTTCTCGTGGTTCCCCATACTATGATGTCATCCATCGATGTATCAACTCCCTCCAGGTGCTCATAGATCATATGGATAGTTTTGTGATACACTTCAGGAGCTGAGGCAATGCCAAATGGTAACCTTAGGAATCTGTATCTGCCAAATGGACTGTTGAACGTGCACAGTCTTGAACTTGCCCCGTCCAGTTTCATCTGCCAAAATCCTGATGATGCATCTAACTTGCTGAAATACTTTGCATTTGCAAACTGTGCCATGATTTCCTCACGTGTAGGAAGCTTGAAGTGCTCTCTCTTTATTGCTCTGTTTAGATCTCTTGGATCCAGGCAAATTCTGAGCTTTCCATTCTTTTTGTCCACAACGACGAGGGAACTCACCCACTCAGTTGGCTCATCTATCTTCTGAATCACATTCAGGCTTTCCATCCTGTCCAACTCTACTTTCAGTTGCTTTTGAAGAGCAAACGGAACTTTCCTGCATGGATGTATGACCGTTGGCATACTTTTATCTACTCTGATCGTGTGTTCTCCTGGAATGCAGCCTAGACCCTTAAATAGGTCGTTGTACTCTTTCATGAGTTCATCATAGACTGTCTCTCCTTCGCTTTCCACAACGAGGACTCTCTTTACCAGGTTCAGTCTCTCACAGGCTATTAAACCTAGTATGGCCTGCACATCCTTTGGCACCACGATTAATGCTACCGTGTGCTCTCTGTCCTTGTGTGTCACTTTGACAATGCATCTTCCTTTCACTGGTATATCAGTACCTGAGTATCCTGTCACTTTCATTCCATGTATCTTTGGTCTGGGTCTAATTTTCTTAAAATCAGTCTCTGATATCACATTAACTTGTGCTCCAGTATCCAATTTAAATGGAATATGTATGTCATTCACTTTTAGTGTCAACATCCAGTCTCTTTTTTCTTCTTTGTTTTCAGACACAACATCTACATTGAACTCCTCTATCTCGCTTTCATCTACTGTATGGACCTTGCTTTGTTGCGCTTGGTTCTTGCAGCAACGGGCATAATGGTTGTTTTTGTTGCAACTATTGCATTTTTTACCATATGCTGGACACTTTTTTGGTGTATGCTGTGTACCGCATCGACTACATGACTTTCGATTGCCCCTTTCATTTTTGTTCACTGGCCACGCCTCTTTTTTCACATTGGTGCTCTTTTTGTTAAACGGTTTGTGTCCGTTCTTTCTCACTGCATCCACGTTGCAGCTACTGTCACTGAACAGCTCCTTTGCCTGCAACTTCACAGTCTCTGTAGCCCTACACAGTGCTATGGCTTTTCCCAGGTCTAGATTTTGCTCTCTTAGCAGTCTTTCCCTTAGACCATTATCTGGAATACCACACACCAGTCTGTCTTTTATCAGCGCGTCTGTCAGTCCCCCAAATTCACATGTTTTGCTTCGGTTTCTCAGTTCAGTCACATACTGATCAATAGTCTCTCCCGTTTTCTGTACACATGTGAAAAATCTGTGCCTCTCAAACGTCACGTTACGTTTAGGTATGCAGTAGGCCTCAAACTGTTCCATTATTTTATCTAGCTTCATATTGTCTCCATCAGCAGTGAATGTGAAGTTATTATACACCTCCAGCGCTTCATCACCCACGACATGTAAGAACACTGACGATTTCTTTTTATCACTTTTCTCGTCAGCTCCGATTGCCGCTAAATACAACTCTAAACGTTGTTTGAACCTCCTCCAATTTTCAGCCACATCACCTGTCAACTGAAGCTTCGCCGGTGGGTGTAAACCTTCCATTTTTCACTTCGTTAGCTATTCTCCAAACGGTAAGTAACGATGTTCTCTTTTGGCTTGCTAATATGTGGAGAGCTGATTTAACTTCAGATTTTTCCTCTTCATCTCTTTCAATCACTTCTGACACCATGTATTGATTTCTTTGTGGGTTCAATGACGAGACATTTATGAAAGAGAATGTCTTTTAATCTAAAGTCTGTTCAACTCTTTTTAACAGCATTACAGGAGACACCATGCTAGAGATCCCTCTAAAAGCGAAACTAAAACTAACCTGCTTGTCTCTGTCACATGCCCTCTGCTGGTCAGGCATAAGTAATCAATCAGGCAACTATGCTGGTAAGGCATCATAATCAAACAGGCAAATACCATCACTATTTACTGATATCATTACACCGATCATCCTGCTTCCTGGTCGCTCGCTTCCCAGTTGCCCACAATTCCCGGTCGGCCACCATTCACAGTCCGCATTCAGGATTTACCCGAGAGCCACTGCTGGTGTCACAGCAGCCAGATCTTCGAGTCTTCTTCTCCACCAAGCTGCCTGGGGATGCCCATTAGATGTCTGCAGCTCACCAGCTCAATGACAATGAGGCCTGGGTGCCTCAGGCCTATCCGTTCAGGCGCAGGAAATGATCCCTGTGCACCGGTTGTTGGAAGCACTCAAATTTCTAGGCCAATTACTTAATAATTTGTCTCTGTGTGTGTGTTGAAGAGATAATTAATTCTGCACAATTTGCTTTTAGGAATATAGTTAGAACTTGTGCTCATTATATATTTATAAAATAAACAGAATGGATCATTTCAAATCGCAATGTACTACCAATTAAACCTATTAACCAGCTAACCCTACGCAGCAAGACAAACTTCAGTTGAATGTCTTTCAGCAACAGTATGACATATCTTCACAAGTGTGGCTGACCAGATAATGCACACTACCAGCAAAGTGACAATTGGGTTACAGTCAGTCTCAAGATTTTATTTATAACACTTATGGCATGTTATCGACCGAAAGATCGGAGAGCCCACTGAAGCCAGTTTAAGCTGCTTTATGCCTTCACTTTGATCATGCTGCCATACTGTTGATATATATTCATTTCTCCTAATATATGCATATTTCCACACAAATGTGGTGGTTGAGTACATGTAATTGCAAATGTGTTGTAAACTGTAAACTAGCGTGGGATAGAGAAACTCTCATACTACCCTGGGACTTCCTTGCACGTAGCCAGCTTTTTCCCAGCAGAGGGGCATAATAAGTGAAACAAATGAGTATTATAATAGTTGTGGAACTGACATGAAGGGAACCTGTAACATTCTTGGACTAGCATTAGAGGAATAATCATTAAACTAGCATACCAATTACTAACCAATATTTTATTTCCACTTAACTGCGGAAGGGACAGTATCAGTTCACCCCATCATTACGAGTCCACAGTAAGATCAACTCTGCTCACCTTAACAAATGGGTAATGCAGTACTTTACATCCAATCAGAATTCAAATGTCATATAGGTGATGAATGAATTCTATTTCAGAGCTATACACCTCACAGTTTTGTAATCATTTAAATCAAGTGTAATTGTATACATCTAAATATCACTCTTCAATCCCACTTTGCTCGAGACATATAAAAAAGACAACTTGTAAATTCACTGAAGACCTGATCAGCTAAGTCTGAGCCATGAAAACTGCAACCTGTCAATCATTAGCAATGTGCAGCACTGGGAGCAAGTGAGCCAAAAAGATCTCCACCTACTTAGCATTATTGAGAAGACAAAATAATAACACACACATACAAGACACTTTTTAGACATTCTAATAGTTTGCAGCACACACTCCGATAATGGGACATCCATTCCCTGAAACACTCTTCACAAATATAAAGCTGCTGAAGTTATCACTTCAAATCAGCCTTTTTAAACTTGGATGAAGGTTTCCATGGTTACAGGATTGAATCCAGCTCACCTCGCAGCTTAAATATTAACAGCTGAGCGAGCAGCTTCAAAACAACTAAAGGGAAAAGCACTGTCCAATGTTCAGTCTATGTTGTAGATAAGGTATATTCAGAAAATGTATTCATTTGTGACAGGTTTTTTCATGCAAAAAGCAAGAACTGGTTAAAAAAACATCGCAAATCAAACCAGATTATGAAAAACAGCTTCAATAATATTCATTGGTCACAGTGAAATTTAACATCTAATATTACAGAATGGCAACTACCCTGTGCCTAGTCTAATATCACATTTCTCTGAATTTAGAAATGACTTAGATGAAGGAATAGAGAGTTATATATCCAAGTTTGCTAACAACACTAAAGTTAGGTGGCAGAGTAAATAGCGTACAAAAGCAAAATACTGCGGATGCTGGAAATCTGAAATAAAAACAGAAAACACTGGAAATACTCAGCAGGTCAGGCAGCATCGATGACCTGAAACGTTAACTCTGTTACTCTCTCCACAGATGCTGCCTGACCTGCTGAGTATTTCCAGCATTTTCTGTTTCTATTATAGTAAATAGCGTAAATGGGAGCAGAAAGTTGATAGATTAAAGTGAGTGGAGAAAACGTGGCAGATGGAGCTTAACGTGGGCAAGTGTGAGGTCATTCACTCCTAAGAAAGATAGATCAGAGTATTTTCTAAATGGTGAGAATCTAGGAACTGTGGAGGAGCGGAGGGATTTAGGGGTCCAGGTACAGAAATCACTAAGCTAGTGACCGGTACAGAAGTAATTAAAAAGACTAATGGAATGTTGGCTTTTATTTCAAGGGGGCTGGAATACAAAGGGGTAGAAGTTATGTTACAGTTATATAAAGCTCGGGTTAGACCCCATCTGGTGCACTGTGTTCAGTTCTGGGCACCGCACCTCAGGAAGGATATATTGACCTTGGAGGGGGTGCAGCGCTGATTCACCAGAATGATACCACGGCTAACGGGGTTAAATTAAGAGGTTACATAGACTAGGTTTGTATTCCCTTGAGTATAGAAGATTAAGGGGTGATCCAGCTGAAATGTTTAAAGGATTTGATAGGGTAGATAGAGAGAAACTATTTCTTCTGTGAGGGAGTCCAGAACAAAAGGCATAACCTTACAATTAGAGCTAGGCTGTTCAAGGGTGATTCACGTCAGGAAGCACTTCTTCACATGAAGGGCGGAAATCTGGAAATCTCTCCCCCAAAACGTTGTTGAGGCTAGGTCAATTGAGATTGATAGGTTTTTCTTAGGCAAGGTTATTAAGGGTTACGGAACCAAGGTGTGTAGATGGATTTAAGATATAGATCAGCCATGATCTAATCGGATGGCGGAACAGGCTCTGGGGCTGAATGGCCTACTCTGGTTCCTATGTTCCGAATTAAAAACCATAGCAGCATGCTATAGTAACTGATACAGGAAACTTTGTGCTATCCGGCGCCGACGGGACCGAGCTGTTGCCGTTCCCTCAAAACTGCCGGACACACCAGCGTTAATGTTGAAGCATACAGAGCTTTTCATCTCCGTATCTGACAACAAACGCTGTTGCTTAGCAACAGCTTCTAAACAGTCGGCCCGTACCTTGGAAGCGTCTCTCTGAAGCTGTTGCTAAGCTACAGAGACTTTGCAGAGCCTGACTGTTGGAAAAAAAAGCCACGAGAAGAAAAAAAACCTAACAAAACGGCTCCTGATTTTTGCCGGTGGCTTGAGCTTGCCGGACATTTAGCCTCCGGATAACACAAAGTTTCCTGTACGACAGCAAAATACTGCGAATGCTGGAAATCCAAAATAACAACAGAAGACGCTGGAAAAACTCAGCAGGCCAGGCAACATCCGTATCGAGAGAAATAGAGTCAACATAGTAACTATATTGGTCTAATTTCTATTGGGAACTACTCTGCCTCCTTGGAATTAATCATGTAAAAATAAGCTCACGAAAATGTCTTATGTAATGAAAGTGCTGAGATTTAAGAGTGTTTTCATCGCATCCTGCATTAACTCCATTGTGACACAATACCTATACTGCTCATAGGCTTGTGAACATCACACACTTGTATGTGTGCACGTGGGTGTGCTTCTTATATAAATCTCTATCACATGCAGAACCTTTTATTTTCCAGTCAACATTTGAACACCCAATAACTGCAACTTGCATTTCTACAGCACCTTTAATCTAAAAAACACACCCTGAAGCACTTCACAGGAGCGTGATCAGACAAAAATTGACCCCAAGCCAAAGAAGCAGATATCAGGAGGGGTGACTGAAAGCTTGGTTAAAGAGGAGGGTTTGATGGTGAGTTACAAAAGGAGAATATAAAGGTGGAGGAGGAGCCCAGAGAGCTGAAGGCATGGCTATCATTGGTGGGGCAGAGAGAATGGGGGATGCACAATAGGCCAGAGTAGGAGGAATGCAGGGTTCTCAAAGGATTGTAGGGCTGGTGCACGTTAGAGAGATGGGGGGGGGGGGGGTGAGGGGGTGAGGCCATGAAGGGATTTGAACACGAGAATGACACGAGAATGAGAATTTTTAATTTAAGGCACTGGGGGACCTGGAGCCAACGTAGGTCAGTGAGCACAGGAGTGGTGGACGAGCGGGACTTGGTGCGGGTTAGGATACAAGCAGCAGAGATTTGAAGGGCGGTGGATGGGAGACCGGCCAGGAGAGCATTGGAATAGTCGAGAGAAAGACGTTAATTTAACTCCCCTCTGTTTACTGCATTCGTTTTGGCGTTTCTAATTTTTAACTTCATAATCTCTATTTATGATGAACAATTCGATCCATACTTCCTATTCCTGCAGTACACATGGGATGACCCTCTAAACTCACGAGAAATTCCGACATAATCCTGTATATGTCTACCCTGAATTGCCGGGAGCTATTTTAAAGATAATTTACTGTTTGTGTAAATCATTAGTCTTTCTTTAACATTCAAGTAGCAGGGAGGTGACCGAGGAATTATGATCTCTGTACAGCCTTAGTATGACTATAAATTTAGACTTCTTTTTTATTTGACATGCAATTCTGTTTACATCTGACTAGGTACAGATTACAAAGATCTTCTCTATCTGGGGCACTTATTTTGCTCTAAAAAATGCTCATAAATCGTTGTTATTTCAAACAAATCAGGAGTAGTACCTGCTGATGCAAGATTCGCTTGTCAAATCTCTGCTAGAAAACAAAATAAAATAAAACAACATGCAGCCTCCAAGAATGTGGCTGAATATTCAGCTGATCGGTTGCTGACTGCGGAATTTTAAACTATCCCCAGGAGGAAGTCTTATAGTACTTGTAATGCTAGTTAGGAAAGGAGAGCTCTCTGTCCCTATCAGAGAGAGCAAATATCTCTCAGTTCCCTCACATAGTAGAGAACTACTTGACTGATGCCTCACCCAGAGAGTGGTGAACCTGTGGAATTCTCTACCACACAAGGCAGTTGAGGCCAATTCATTAAATATATTCAAGAAGGAGTTAGATATATTTCTTAAGGCTAAAGGGACCAAGAGATATGGGGAGAAAGCAGGGACAGGGTACTGAATTTGGATGATCAGCCATGATCTCATTAAATGGTGGAACAGGCTCGAGGGGCCGAATGGCCTACTCCTGCTCCTATCTTCTATTATATCATAGAGCAATTGGGAGCTCAAATGGGACACAAGCTTCATGGAAAGAGGTTTTTGCTTGGGGAGGTAGAAGAGACAAAAGAGCGTGTCTCTGTCATTACAATGTCAGCAAGTACATGTGCTACAAAAGCAAAATGCTGGAAATCTGAATCACAAAGAAAAAAAGCTGGAAATACTCAGGTGGTCAGGCAGCATCTCTGGAGAGAGAAACAGAGTTAATGTTTCAGGTCGATGATCTTTCATCTGAATGGTCATCGACCTGAAATGTCAACACTGTTTGAATGTTTCCAGCATTTTCTGCTTTTATTGCATGTGTTGCAATCTTGTTCTGACGTAATTCACCTGATCACCTCATATTTCTGCAAAACAAAAAGTGCACTTTTTCTCTAAAGAGGAAATAAATATAAACTAAGAAGACATTTGTACATCTGCATCCATGAAATAGTTTTATTAAAAGAGCCTTTTTTGTATGTGCACTGATCAAAGTGAGGGATAAATACACTGGGAAATAGAAGCCATTTCCCTGCACATCAAGCAACAGCATCAAGTGTTCCCAGGTCAGACATAGCGTGGGGGAGTTAGGCAAAATGTAGGGCTTCATCTGCATTGTTCCTAGAGAGTATTTCAGCAGCAACTGCAGATGGAGAGCTTGTTACAGCACTTGTGTGACACCCCCCAGTTCCCATACTACCTATTCATATTGCCTCTCAGCATGAGGATGTGCTAATTAATGTGGAATCTGAAAGGCAGTTCTGGGCTACTGGATCCATGTCCACTGACAGCTGAAATGAGACTGTCTGAATTCATTTCACTTGTAACCCTTAACAGCCATCAGAGATAATTACTGTCGCTGCTCACTTTTTCTCGATTTGTCACACAGATCTCTTAAATATGTTGAATGCAAGCCACAGCACCAATAAGGATTCAGAAATTGCCAATTAAATATCTGCCGGTCTTGTGCATTTATTTGTTGGTGTATTACCACCACTACGAGAAATCCGATTAAGTAATTTTTTTTAAAATCTGCACACATACCTTAGGTTAATGGTCAATGTTTGCTCCTCTGACTTCAGCAGATCACCTACAGCAAATGTAGCCGAGCCCAGGAAGCTTCGCTGCAACACAGAAAAAAAATGTCTTCATTAGTTTCAAAATCTATAAGCATGACAGCTTCATTACAATGCCTGCAAATCTGTCTTGGCTTACAAGATAGCGAGAGTGAAGAAGGAAACAGCTGGATAGATCCATTATCCTGCAGAATTTGGCAGGAGATCAGCGACACAGCTATCAATAATGTTCAGCTTAATTTTCTTCTCGACAGCAGGGTATCTTTTTTCATTAAAAACCAATACAAGCTCGTATTGGTAAAACACTAAAGTAGCAGTAGAAATTTAGCATTTTTATTTTGATGCAGGAAAGATAAGGAAATACATATATATATGTACAGACAGCGATAAATTCATATCAAAAGTCATCGATCTAGAAAGTTGGATGACTGTCATCTTTTCTTTTAGTCTTGCGCATCCATTTTCTCCACTGCCCTCCCTTTGTCTGCAGGTGTTGCACTCTTTACTGAGGTGTTTTTCCCCCCACAGGTGCCAGTTACCTGCCACTGCCTCACCCAGCTGCTCATTCATTACACGGCAAGCCTAGGTAACAAGCCAGTTATTCAACTGTGGAGGGCATCATCACCAATTCCCGTCCTGCCCCACGCAATAAATGCATCTTCCAACAGGAGTTACCGTATCAGGGGGTACTGTATCAGGAGGAGAAATCAGTCACTTTTCCTTAAGGCCAGTTATAATACCTTTACCATTGCTCTAGCTGAGATCAGCTAACACAGCAGAGAATGAGGATTGATACAGGATACAGCAAGTAATTAGGAATGCAAATGGATTGTTGGTCTTTATTGCAGAGACGAGAGTACTATCAACTGAACCAAGGCTGATGGGAGAAACAAATTGAAAATGGCAATGGAAAAACAATGCATGACCCCAAAACAGGGTGTCACCATAAGCCCTCCTAATCTTTTTCTGTGAAACAGATCTACAGGAAACTTTCTGGTATCCAGCACTGACGGGACCTAGCTGGTGCCGTACCATCAAAACTGCCGTAGAAACCAGCGCTAATGTTATAACATACGTAGCTTTTGAGCTCCGTGTGAATCAACAAACCCTGTTGCTTGCTTCAAAACAGTCGGCCGCAGCTTAAAAGCGTCTCTGTAGCTAAGCAACAGCTTCAGCTAGACCTTGCAAAGCCTGACTGGAAAAAAAAAGCAACGAGAAGTAAAAAAAATCTTATAGGAAACAGCTCCTGAATTTTGCCGGTAGATAGAGCTTTCCGGACATTTAACCTCCAGTTAAACGAAAGTTTCCTGTATCTACTTCATCAGTGAACAACTTACGTTTATATATTACCGTACATTTATATAAGGAACTTCACATTTGGGTATATGACCCAAATAGGAGAGAAATCAGGGTAGGAGGATGAAAGCATGTTGGAAAGAGGTAGCCTATAAGGAGGTTTCTGAAGATGGGGAGAGAGTAAAATTTAAGGGTTTTAGCAATAGAAATGCAGATTATGGTAGCAATAAGGTTGAAGGTTCCGCCATCATAGAGTGGAAGAGGGAACGTATAGTAGATGAGTTGGTAGAGTGAAAGATGTAAGCAAGGAAATTAGCCTGAAGGAGGTTTCAGAGGTAGGGAGGACTGAGGCTAAGGAAGGATTTGTAGACAAAGAGGACTTTGAAGTTGACACACTGAGGGATGGGGAGTTAATGGAGTTTGACAAGTATAGGGGGAGATAGGTGAGAGAGACTACGTGTAAATAAAATGCAGGCGCTGGAGTTTTGGATGAGTTGCAGTTTATGTAGGGTGGAGTTTGGGAGTCCGATGCGAAGGGCATTGGAAAAGTCACATCTGCAACTTTTGATCATTAAAGGTACGCACAGACCCATATTCTTAAATCCATTGAATAGAGAGGTGGGGAGTTTCATACAGAGTAAGAGTGCCTTTTTGTTCCGCTTGCTGTATTGTAACAAGATCAAAGGTATGAAGCAATATAATATTTGTGTTAATATTATTTGGAAGTCCTATTGCCACACAAGTCACAAGTACATTTCTTACAATTAAAAACGAAATTGCATTTTATAAAAAGTTCAGTATCTTGTACATGCAAAACATTATTCATTAGCCCCACTTTTAGTTGGCTCCATTTTTGACAGGCAAAGATGTTGGATTAGCAAGGAGTTGCCCGTCTTTTGTGCTGGACAACTGTGCATGCAGAATTTATTTATCTTTATTGGGCTACATGCAGCATAATATGCTGTTCAAGACCAAGGGGGTAAAAATTTGTTGGGCCCGTTTTCAGGCCCAGATTCGTGCTGTACAGGCAGCGTATACCCAAACCAAGAGGCCCGAAGCCAGCTCAAAATTGAGCCTTGGGCCTCATCTAAATATTCCGCCAGTCACACCTCCACAAGCAGCTCGGCCCTTCAGGAGGATTGAATTTTGTGACACTTGCCTAGCCGGCAGCGGCCTCAGATAGGACTGGAGGGGTGGGCCGTTGGGGGGGGGGGGGGGGGAGAGGGGGAGAGGGGGGAGAGGGGAATATGGAGGACAGCAGGAGGGGGACAGGAATGCTTTGGAACTGGGAGGAGCACTTCTGCTCCTCCTGGCTCCAAAGTAAAATTTGAAACAAAATTTTTACTTAACTTTTTGATGGCAGTGCTTGCTAGGCCACATCCACACCAACAAAATCTGAGTGGAGCAAGTACGATTCCTGGTCCTGTCAGGGCAACCGAATTTCTATGAGTGGTCCTAAAATAGGCATTAGGCCACCCATTAGCATAAGCAATGGGTCTAATGCCTGTTTCAGCAAGCCGGCACGGCGCCTGAGCATAATCCGAGGGCAATATGGTGCCGGATTTTTTATATTTTAGGTATGCAGGGCATAGTCCTGCAAAATTGGTCATTTATGCCCTCGTTTTCTACCTGGAAAATGTGTGCAACGATGACCAATTTCTACCTCAGTAAGTTCATATGACTTGGGATAAATGGTTCATATTCAGACTGGCAATCAGTAACCAGTGGTGTTCCGCAGGGGTCAGTGCTGGGTCCCCAACTCTTTACAATCTATATTAACGATTTGGAGGAGGGGACCGAGTGTAACACATCAAAGTTTGCAGATGATACTAAGATGGGAGGGAAAGTAGTGAGTGAAGAGGACATAAAAAACCTGCAAGGGGACATAGACAGGCTAAGTAAGTGGGCAGAGATTTGGCAGATGGAATACAATACTGGAAAGTGTGAGGTTATGCACTTTGGCAGGAAAAATCGTAGAGCAAGTTATTATCTTAATGGCAAGAAACTTGAAAGTACTGAAGTACAAAGGGATCTGGGGGTCCTGGTGCACGAAACTCAAAAGGTTAGTATGCAGGTGCAGCAAGTGATTAAGAAGGCCAATGGAATGTTGGCTTTCATTGCTAGGGGGATAGAATATAAAAATAGGGAGGTATTGCTTCAGTTGTACAAGGTATTGGTGAGACCGCACCTGGAATACTGCATACAGTTTTGGTGTCCATACTTAAGAAAGGACATACTTGCTCTCGAGTCAGTACAAAGAAGGTTCACTCGATTAATCCCGGGGATGAGGGGATGGACATATGAGGAGAGGTTGAGTAGATTGGGACTCTACTCATTGGAGTTCAGAAGAATGAGAGGCGATCTTATTGAAACATATAAGATTATGAAGGGGTTGGATCGGGCGGATGCAGGGAGGATGTTCCAGATGATGGGTGAAACTAGAACTAGGGGGCATAGTCTTAGAATAAGGGGCTGCTCTTTCAAAACTGAGATGAGGAGGAACTACT
Organism: Somniosus microcephalus; assembly: GCF_052327205.1. Taxonomy (NCBI): domain Eukaryota; kingdom Metazoa; phylum Chordata; class Chondrichthyes; order Squaliformes; family Somniosidae; genus Somniosus; species Somniosus microcephalus. The sequence continues at coordinate 44,454,567 of NC_140988.1, forward strand.
TCACTCAGAGGGTGGTAGGTCCATGGAATATGCTGCCCCAAAAAGCTGTCGAAGCTACATCATTACATAAATTTAAAACAGAAATAGACAGTTTCCAAGTAGAAAAGGGAATTAAGGGTTACGGGGAGCGGGCAGGAATTTGGACATGAGTCTAGGTTCGGATAGGTCATGGCCCTGTGGGTAGCGGAGCGGGCCCAGGGGCCGTGTAGCCTGATCCTGCTCCTGTTTTTCGTGTATCTAATGCTGTTAGATTCAGGAGATAGTCCTGTCATAGTGGATTGGCGGTTAGGATCAGATCAGCCATGATCTTATTGAATGGCGGAGCAGGCTCGAGGGGCCAATTGGCCTACTCCTGCTCCTATTTCTTATGTTCTTATGTTCCAGAAACAAAGGTTGTATTGATATTGCTACTGGGAGTCAGAAGCCGAGAAAGCTGTTTTATAGAGCTATGCTGTAATTAATTTACATACACAGTAGGTTGTTTTGTTCCTTTTTTCTTTAGTAATTACAGAAGTTATCTGACTTATCTAACTTTCTTCAGATTTAAAAAAACAGACTGATAAATGCCTTCAAACGAGTTACCAGGACTGTTGAATTAAAAAAGATTAGACAATCAAACACATATTTCAACAAATCACACACAATGTTAACGATTGCAAAATACTGCAGAGGCTGGAAATCCGAAATAACAACAGAAGATGCTGGAAAAACTCCGCAGGCCAGGCAACATCCGTGGAGAGAGAAAGAGAGTCAACATTTCAGTTCAAAACCCTTCTTCAGAACTGAGAAAAAAGGCAGGAAATGAAACAGATTAAAAGGCAGTTTGGGGGCTGGGAAATGGGGGAGGGCACGAAAGAAGAGACATTAAGAGATATTCAAGGGGAGACGAGATGGTAATAGGACAGGTAAAGAAACAAACAATGGCTCTAGATGAAGTGTGAAATGCGCTGGCAGAATGAAAGACAGCTGCCATGTGGGAGAGAGAAAAAAAAAGGAAAAGGCACAAACCGAAAGTGTGGATAACAAATATGAAAATATAATAGGGGCCGAGGTTATGATTTGAAATTGTTGAACTCAATATTGAGTCCGGAAGGCTGTAAAGTGCCTAATTGGAAGATGAGGTGCTGTTCCTCGAGCTTACACTGAGCTTCCGTGGAACAATGCAAGAGGCCGCAGACGGTGAGGTCTGAGTGGGAATGGAACGGTGAATTGAAATGACAGGCAACCGGAAGCTCAGGGACACCCTTACGGACTGAACGGAGGTATTCCGCAAAGCGGTCACCCAATCTGCGTTTGGTCTCCCCAATATAGAGGAGACCACATCGTGAGTAGCGAATACAGTACACTAGATTGCAAGAAGTACAAGTAAATTGCTGTTTCACCTGGAAAGAGTATTTGGGGCCCTGGACAGTGGGAAGGGGGGAGGTATATGGGCATGTGTTGCATCTCCTGTGCTTGCACGGGAAGGTGCCAGGCGAAGGGGAAGGGGTGCTGGGGGTGATAGTGGACTAGGATGTCTCGGGGGGAGCAGTCCCTACGGAATGCTGAAGCGGGAGGGGAGGGGAAGATGCGTTTGGTGGTGGGGATCACGTTGGAGGTGGCGGAAGATGATCCGTTGAATGTGGAGGCTGGTGGGGTGAAAGGTGAGGACAAGGGGAACCCTATCGTGGTTCCGGGAGGGAGGAGCAGGGGTGAGGGCAGAAGTGCGAGATAGAACGGACACGGTCGAGGGCCGCGTCAACCACGGTAGAGGGGAATCCTCGGTTGAGGAAAAAAGAAGACATGTCGGAGGCACTGGTGTGGAAGGTGGCATCGTCGGAGTAGATGCGGCGGAGACGGAGGAACTGGGAGAATGGAATAGAGTCCTTACAGGGCCCGAGTAGGACTGGAACAAAGAGTGTTCCACATATCCCACGAAAAGGCAGGCATAGCTAGGACCCATGCAGGTACCCATAGCAACACCTTTAATTTGGAGGAAATGAGTGGAGTCAAAGGAGAAGTTGTTCAATGTGAGAATAAGTTCAGCCAGGCGGAGGAGGGTGGTGGTGGATGGGGACTGGTTGGGCCTCTGTTAAAGGAAGAAGCAGAGTACCCTCAGGCCATCCTGGTGGGGGATGGAGGTGTAGAGGGATTGTACGTCCATGGTGAAAAGGAGGCAGTTGGGGCCAGGAAACTGGAAACTGTTAAAGTGGCGGAGGGCGTCAGAAGAGTCGCGGATGTAGGTGGGAAGAGACTGGACAAGGGGAGAAAAAGAGAGAGTCGAGGTAGGAAGAGATAAGTTCCATGTGGCAAGAACAGGCTGAAACGATGGGTCTACCACGATGTTTATATTTGAATTGAGTGACTTGGCCCTTCCTTCAGACACTTGGGCCGCAATTTTCTCATTGGCGGCGGGTTGGGTGTGGGTCAGGTGGTCGGCGGGTTCCGGTCCCGCCGCCGCTTTCAGCCGGTCAAAAATTGTAATTTTGCCCTAATGAAGCTATCGAGTCCCTGCATGTGCGCTACCCTGCCCAGTGGTTTTGGGTCTGCTGCTCGCCTCTGTTTACTGCATTTAAGGGGCCCATGGAGCCTTCTTTCATTCTCTCATTATTTGATGCTGGATTTCGTGCTACCAACTGCTGCCATGACTGCTTCAAGGGCTAAGGCCTCACCCCGTTTTGATGATGACTCCCTCCATGCTCTTGTGGAGGGAGTCAGAGGGCGCAAGGAAGTACTCTTCCCATCCTCTGGACGGAGGAAGCCTCCACAGCAAAGCAAAGCAGACTGGCTGCAAATTGCTCCGGAGGTCAGCTCCAGATCGTTGTGCACTTGATCCTGGGTGCAGTGCAGGAAAAGGTTCAATGACCTGGTACACTCAGGAAAAGTGAGTATAACATCACACTTACCCTCAATCTGCTCCCCATCGCCTCTCATCACCAGCACTCTGCATTGTCAACATGCTCCTGCACATCACACTTTACCCTTGCACCCTTAACCATCCCTCTCTCTCTATGTACACAATCACTTCACTATTCGACTATGCTGCCATCACTGTTAAGCAATGTCAACAACGCATAGGGAGGGCCCTTGGTATTGGCACCTCACTCCATCTTTGTCTCCTTCTAAGCATCTATGCTATGAATTCTCTACACTCACTCCATCATTCACACTCAAATTCCACTTGTGTCCCTCATTGCAGGAAAAGAGAGCCCACAATAAGGAGAGGGCCAGGACAGGAGGAGGGCTACCTTCAATTTCCAATCTGACCAATGCTCAGGAGGCGGCCCTCAAAATAATCGGAGGTGATGAGGATCTGGAAGTGGGGGACGGTCAGACAGGCGCAGCAGAGCAAGCTGGTGACAGAATAGATTTGCATCTCTCTCATTTACATTGCATGAGTGACTGATATGGCATCTGATGCTCAAACAGATTGACTTCTGATCATCTGCACAATTCCATGTGCATGCTACGTTAATATCACATGTCTAACTCATGCCTTTACTCTCCCACAGGACCATCGACAGCCCCTCTCCCCACTGTCCAGGAGGAAGAGCCTGAGCCTGAAGACTCCTCAGAGGAACCTGCAACCTCTGAGGGCACAGCGTCAGCAGAATTAAGCGGACCCAGCACCAGCGCAGAAACGCACACCTCAGTGGGACCTTCGCGAGATAGAGTCGTGTTGTCACCTGGTGTATCACAGCTCACAAGTGAGCATCAGCAGATGGTGGAGACAGGGACAGCAGTGGAGAGCCCTCGTTGGAGGCTGCAGGGCGCTCCCAGCTATGCTCAGCTGCATGTGGACCCTGTGCCTCTGGGGCCATCCAGAAAGAGAGCGGTGCTGGAACTCCAGGAACAAATGCAGGAGTCTGTGGCAGGTTTTGCATCCAGGGTTACTGCGAGTATGTAGAGAATGGAGGAGTCCATGTCTAACATGAGCAGTGCCTTTGTGGAGGCAATGGCGCATGAACGCACCACCACGGAAAGGATGGCAACCTCCGTGGAAAGGCTGGCCATGTTCATGAACAAAATAAGTCGCCAGAGTCAGGAAAACATGGTGAATGTTCAGAATAGATCGACATCTCTGGAGGAGCGATGGGCAGCTATTGAGCAGAGAAAGCAGAGCTTCATGGAAGTCCTTTTAAGGAGGGCAGCCAGTGCGGATGTGGGTCCTCATGGCCCCCCTGATGTGCAGCAAGGTGCTGTCCAGTCTCTTGCTGGCACTGAAGTGGGGCTGACCCATGAGAGGGATGTTGGTGGCAGGCAACAAGGAAGTGTGGGCTCCTCTCCAAGTGCTCACACTCCCATGCCACTGCGTAGCCTTCGGTCAGAGCCCCCACCAGCGTCCTCACCCAACTGAGATGGGCGTCTCAGCCCCTGCACAGCCGCAGGAGGAGCAGACTGTTGCTGAGCCCTCACAGGCTCGCAAACCCAGAGGACGCCTGCCAAAGATGTTGAAGCAGAAGCAGCATGAAAGTGAGCAAGGTGCCTCCACATCTGCTGAAGCAACAGGAGAAGCACCGTGTAGAAGCAGAGGAAGATGAAGCAAAATTAGTCACAAGGGTAGTCACTTGGGTGTTCTGTTCTGTTGTCTTTTATTTTCTTTAATATTTGGCATTGTCATCCTTTTGTGCATGTATTAAACAGAAGTGATGGCAAACAGTTGAAGGTCTGGCCTGTGTGTTCTGGGAAATGGAAGTTACACATTGAGGGCTCAGGGCGACTTGCATTTGTAATGATGGTGGTGAGAGTGATAGGAACCCACAGGTTCTTGTACATTGTGTATAGTGTGATAAGGTGACAGCCACATGTGTTTGATTTGTCTACCTATGTGAATCTGGCAAAGATTAGTGCATCCCTTGCAGCAATGTGCTTGTGTGCTGCTGGAGCTGGCTCATCCGCCTCCACAAGGCCGTCCTCCTCCTCATCTGAGGAGGCTATGTGCTGAGCCACTTGTTCCTCAGGTAGCTGCAAGCCACGATGCTGTGCGATGTTGTGCAGTGCACAGCAGACCACGATGATTCTGCAGACTCTGGCTGCTGAGTACTGTAGGGCTCCACCTGATCTGTCAAGGCATCTGAATCGCATTTTGAGCAAGCCGATGGTTTGCTCGATGATGGCTCTGGTGGAATGTGGCTGGCATTGTAGCGCTCCTCTGCTTCGTTTGATGGCCTCCTCAACGGCGTAATCAGCCATGTCTTCAGGGTATAGCTCTTGTCTCCAAGTAGCCATCCAGAACGTTGTCATGGTGGATTGAAGAGCGGAGGCACACTAGACTGCCGCAGGATGAACGAGTCATGGCATCTGTCAGGGAACTTTGTCCTTCCTGTGGTTACACACCAGCTGAACGTTAAGGGAGTGGAACCCCTTGCGGTTGACAAAAACAGCTGGGTGGTGATGGGGTGCCCTAATGGCCACGTGTGCAGTCTACGATGCCCTGCACCCTTGGCAAGCCTGTCATATTTGCAAAGCCAACTGCACGTTCGGTTACACTTGCTTGATCCGTGGAGAAGTGGATGTAGTTGTGCGCCTTTGCAAAGAGGGCATCGGTAACCTGCATGATGCAAGTGTGTGCGGCGGACTGGGAGATGCAGCTGATGTCTGCTGATGAGCCCTGGAAGGACCATGAAGCAAAAAAATTGAGTGCGGTGGTAACTTTAACAGCCACTGGTAAGGGATGTTCACCCGCTCCTCTGGGCTCCAGGTGTTGGTGCAGCATTACGCAGATGTCAGTGACTACTTCTCGCACAAGTCTCAGCCTCCTTTGGCACTGCTCCCCAGTCATGTTGAGGAAGGTCATACTCAGCCTGTATACCCTGTGTTGGGGGTATCTCCTGCGGCGAGGTGCAGCCCTGCGCTGACACCTCCTGCCCTGTGCAGCATCAGGTGAGTGAGGAGAAGGTTGGCGCTCCTGTTGTTGCTGTTGTACCTGGTTCTGCTGCTGCCGTGGCTACTCTTCCTCCGAATCAGAGGACAAGGATGAGAGGGTATAAATGGTTCCCCTGCTGCTGGTAGATATCTCCATTGAGGAAGTACTCAGTCAATGTGGGGAGAGGGTTTTCCCAGGAGGTCACAGTGGAGATGGATCTCAGCTTCACCGCTTACAAGATCAGTAGACCTGCAAAAAGTTTTCCAAGACCTGAAAAAACAAAGTTCTGTCATCTGTAACTGAGCCATGTTACAGCTCAGTTTTTATGCTGGAGCTGCAACTGTCAAGAAGTCAGCCATTTGGTGAACCCGGCACAATCAGCTGGTGTGGTTTGGGAAAGGCGTGGAACACGCAGAAAATGTGGAAAAATCGAAAATCACTGTGAAAATAGGCTTATTCAGGCAGTTAACAAGCTGTTATCTGCCTTAAGGGCCTCTCCTGCCGCTTGGTGGCAGGACTGATCGGGAGTCTGGGAGCCCGCATTTGGGAAAGTTGTGCAGAGGTGGGTTGACGGTGGGTTCGGACCCCGCTGTCAATCTTTGCGATTTTACCCTCTGACCCGCCTCCAAACCTGCCCTCTGTGCACCGGCAAAATCGTGGCCTTGTTTTCAGACGAGCTAACTAATTAAAACAACAAAATGAATGGAAGATTCTGAGAATTGTTCTGGTCGTTTGATAATAATGTTATTGAAACAGACAACTCACAATCAGTCCTAACGCTCAAAATCTTGAAATATTACTAATGTAGAACAGCATGTACCTAGGATGACAGCACTATAATCATTTTCACTTTATTTTCAACATTACAGAATTTAATTTAGGCTAACAAATAAAAACCACTCAAATAGAGCTTTACAACCTGATTAACTGCCGTTATAAAAAACACAAACAACTGCATTCAACGTCTTAATGGACTTTAAAAAAAACTCTCAGTCTAGTTATTATTGAAGAGGTAAAAAAATGAAAGCAGTCCAATTATCTCGAAGTTGTATTTCAATTGACATCAGTTTCAGGAGGTCACAAGGTTTATTACAGAACTATGCTGTAATTAATGTACATGCATCGTGTTTTTTTTTCCCTTTTTTGTTTTATCAACTACAGAAGTTATCTGACCCTGTCTAAATTTCTTTAGATGCACTCAGACCTGAGGAATAAGTCTACAGCAAAATTCTTACAGTAAAATCAGAGATAGTAGGACAGAGACAGGAAGCCCTTGAACGTGTCCACCTGAACAAGCAGACAGGGCTCAGCATCTCAGCCGAAAGACAACACCTCCGACAGTAATGCACAGAAGTGTTATCCTAGATTATGGGGCCATAAATGTAGAGACAGGTTAGGACACTCAGCTTTTTAGAAGGAGCACTAGGACCACAAGACAATGGCTATTGCCACAAATAGAAACACCATTCTATCTATGCTTTTTCTGTAAATGTTAAGGAGTATCAGCACATGCTCATGTTGATAAATTAAGTCAATGGATAAGCAGATGGGCAGGCATCATTGCAGCCAACACTAGATCAACGTCCCATTACATCATCTCAGGGGAAGAAGCTATTAAGCAATTGCCACTGGCTAACCAAATTAGTAACAATACTGTGGAGGAGGAATTCCTAGAGTGTATACGGGATGGTTTCCTGGACCAATATGTTGAGGAACCAACTAGAGATCAGGCCATCTTAAACTGGGTATTATGTAATGAGAAAGGATTGATTAGCAATCTTGTTGTGCGAGGCCCCTTGGGGAGGAGTGATCATAATATGATCGAATTCTTCATTAAGATAGAGAGTGAAGTAGTTGACTCAGAGACTAGGGTCCTGAATTTAAATAAAGGAAACTATGATGGTATGAGGCGCGAGTTGGCTAGGATGGATTGGGGAATGTTACTTAAAGGGTTGACGGTGGATAGGCAATGGCAAACATTTAAAGATCGCATGGATGAACTACAGAATTTGTTCATCCCTGTCTGGCATAAAAATAAAACAAAAAAGGTGGCGCAACCATGGCTAACAAGGGAAATTAGGCATAGCATAAGATCCAAGGAGAGGACATATAAATTGGCCATAAAAAGCAGCAAACCTGAGGATTGGGAGCAGTTTAGGATTCAGCAAAGGAGGACAAAAGGATTAATTAAGAGGGGGAAAATAGATTATGAAAGTAAGCTGACTGTAAAAGCTTCTATAGATATGTGAAGAGAAAAAGATTGGTGAAGTCAAGCATAGGTCCCTTGCAGTCAGAATCAGGGGAATTTGTAATGGGGAACAAAGAAATGGGTGACCAATTAAATACATACTTTGGTTCTGTCTTCACAAAGGAGGACACAAATAACCTCCCAGAGATGTTGGGGTAAATAGGGTCTAATGAGAGGGAGGAATTGAATGAAATCAGTATTTGTAGGGAAATGGTGTTAGGGAAATTGACGGGATTGAAGGCCGATAAATCCCCAGGCCTGATAATCTACATCCTAGGGTACTTAAGGAAGTGGCCCCAGAAATAGTAGATGTATTACTGGCCATCTTCCAAAATTCTATAGACTTTGGCACAGTGCCCATGGATTGGAGGGTAGCTAATGTAACCCCACTATTTAAAAAAGGTGGTAGAGAGAAAACGGGGAACTATAGACTGGTAAGCCCAACATCAGTCGTGGGGAAAATGCTAGAGTCTATTGTAAAAGATGTAATAGCAGAACACTTGGAAAACAGTGACAGGATCGGACAAAGTCAACATGGATTTACAAAAGGTAAATCACGCTAGACTAATCTACTGGAATTTTTTGAGGATGTAACTGGTAGAATAGATAAGGGAGAACCAGTGGATGTGGTGTATTTGGACTTTCAGAAGGCTTTCGATAAGGTCCCAAATAAGAGATTAGCATGCAAAGTTAAAGCACATGGGATTGGGGGTAAGGTACTGACTTGGATAGAGAACTGGTTGGCAGACAGGAAGCAAAGAGTTGGAATAAACGGGTCTTTTTCCGAGTGGCAGGCAGTGACTAGTGGGGTACCACAGGGATCGGTGCTAGGACCCCAGCTATTCACAATATATATTAATGATCTAGACGAGGGAACTAGATGTAATATCTCCAAATTTGCAGACAACACAAAGCTGAGTTGGCGTGTGCTCTGTGAGGAAGATGCAGAAAAACTCCAGTATGATTTGGACAGGTTGGGTGATTGGGCAGAAGCATGGCAGATGCAGTATAATGTGAATAAATGTGAGGTTATCCACTTTGGTGGCCAAAACAGGAAGGCAGATTATCTGAACGGCAATAGATTGGGAGAAGGGGAAGTGCAACGAGACCTGGGTGTCCTTGTGCACCAGTTGCTGAAGGTAAGCATGCAGGTGCAGCAGGCGGTTAAGAAGGCAAATGGTAGTTTGGCCTTCATAGCGAGAGGATTCGTGTACAGGAGCAAGGATGTCTTGCTGCAGTTGTACAGGGCCTTGGTGAGACCACACCTTGAGTATTGTGTGCAGTTTTGGTCACCTTATCTGAGGAAGGATGTTCTTGCCGTGGAGGGAGTGCTGTGAAGATTCATCAGACTGATACCTGGGATGGCAGGAATGACGTATGAGAAGAGATTGGGTCGATTGGGCTTATATTCGCTGAAGTTTAGAAGAATGAGGGGATCTCATTGAAACTTATAAAATTCTAACAGGACTAGACAGACTAGATGCAGGAAGGATGTTCCCAATGGCGGTGGAGTCCAGAACCAGGGTTCACAGTCTAAGGATAAGGGGTAAGCCATTTAGGACAGAGATGAGGAGGAATTTCTTCACCCAGAGAGTGATGAACCTGTGGAATTTTCTACCACAACAGGCAGTTGAGGCCAGTTCATTAAATATATTCAAGGAGGAGTTGGATATATTTCTTAAGGCTAAAGGGATCAAGGGATATGGGGAGAAAGCAGGGACAGGGTACTGAATTTGGATGATCAGCCATGGCGGAGCAGGCTCAAGAGGCTGAATGGCCTACTCCTGCTCCTATCTTCTAGGTTTCTATGTTCTCATGCCACCAGTAGTGGTCCTTCCTGAGCAGGCAGATGTTCTTGCCTCTCCCTCCTTGTCCTCTTGCCATGACACATTCTGATCAGCTAATTGTGTATTCAATGATATGAACGAGATGTTTTGCTACGTTAATGGCACTACATAAATTAAAGTTTTTATTTACTCTTCATTCATGAAAACAATGCACGACTGTTAGAATTTAATGATGATGTTGATAATAAAACTAATATTAACATAGATGAACGTATAAGCACCGATATTTACTGGGGCAGGTCTGATTGACAGGCTTGGTTCCCTGTTGGGCGGGGATCGTGCCGGAGGAGGCCGCAGCTGAGGAGCAGGTAGGGAGTCTGCAGCTGGATTAATGGGAGGATGGGGGTCCGGATCTGGCGGGGGGGGGCGGGGAGGGTGGTGATTGCCGAACTTAAGAGGGAGGCGTCCAATCTCGTGAGGGTGGGGGTGTTGGTCACTGATCCCGGGTGGGGGGTGGTCACTGATCCCAGGCCGGGAATGGTCCGATGGGAGGCAGGCAAGCTTTGTGGGCTGGCAGGAATCACTTCTGCTTCTCCTGGCCCACAAGCGGTGTTGTAAATACACTTGTCTTTTCCACGAAGCAATCCTCGCCTCTCTTAAGCTGCCAGATTTCCCGAGGCCTGGGAGCCAGCCAGGGTTAAACCTGGGAGACAGGTTAAATATGAGGCAAGCAGCCTCATTATAATATTCAAATGATCAACCCGCCGCCTTTAAAACCGGAAGTAGGTGGGTTGGAGTCGCGTTTGTGATTTAAAATGTTTTAACATCAAACCCGAACCCAACCCACCTTTTAAAATTACCCTCATTGTTTTAGATAGAATTAAGAACCTAAAAATAGATAGAGCAGCTGGGCCAGATGATATCCAGCCAAGGTTCCGCAGGGAGATGCGACACTTGCTATGTGAGCCCATAGCCAGGATTTTTACTACCTCACTGCATTCTGGGACGATTCCCATAGACTGGCATGAGGCTAATGTAGTCCCCATCTTTACAAAAGGAGACAAGATGGACCTGGGTAACTATAGGCCCATTAATTTGACATCAGTAATAGGAAAGATGCTTCAGGGAATCATAAGGGACACAATATATGATTACTTGGATATAGAGGGACATATGAGGGACACCCAAAATTGTTTCATTAAAGGGTCATGTCTTACAAATTTGATTATATTTTTTGAAGAAGTCACCAAGATGGTGGTTGAGGGAAGCCCAGTAGACATTGTCTACTTAGACTTCCAAGAAGCTTTTGATAAGGCGCCGTAAAAGAGGCTTCGCTACAAGATCGATTAGTGGTAATATATTGAGCTGGATTGAGAACTGGCTGGAAGGACATTGGCAGAAAGTAGTTATATCTGTTTGGAGACCAGTCACCAGTGTTGTCGTACAAAGATCGGTGTTGGGACCATTGCTCTTTATTATTTTTATTAGTGATCTAGATGTAGGTGTTGGGGGCATGATCTGCAAATCTGCAGCTGATATTAAGATCTGTGCGAGTGTCAGGACTGTTGACGATGCTCTACTGCTTCCGATGGATCTTGATGTGTTGGAGGATTGGCCTCATGACTGGCAAATTATGTTTAATTTGGAAAAGTGTAGTGTTTCTGCACGTGGGCAGAGCGAATGCTCGACATACCCTTCAGGAAAAAGCATTAAAGAAGGTGGAGAAAGAAAGAGATCTGAGCGTTCTAGTGCATAGATCTCTAAAGGTTCATGAGCAATGCCATGAAACGGTAGCTAGAGCGAATAGGGTGTTGGGGTGCATTCATAGTACAATTGAGTATAAAGACAAGGTATACTATTTTGTCCTTGTACAGGACCTTGGTCAAGTTCCAGTTGGAATACTGTGTTCAGTTTTGGTCTCCTCACATGGTGGGCAATATTGAAACTTTGGAAAGGGTGCAGAGGAGGGCCACGAGACTAATTCCCAGTTTAAAGCATCTTAGTTATCAAGATAGGCTGAAAGATATGGGACTCTACACTTTAAACTGAGGAGTGATCTGATCGAGGTTTATAAGATGAAGAGAATAGATTGTGCTCCAGTTGACAGTTTGTTCCAATTAAATAGGTTAGGGAGGACACAATTTTAGGGTTACAATTTTAAGTTCTATGAGGCCAGGTCAAGGTTAGATTTCAGGAGGTGGTTCTTTTCCCAGAGAATAGTGGACCTCAGAATAGGCTGCCAGCTCGTGAGGTGGACATTGATTCACTGAATTCCTTCAAGGGAGAGCTGGACTCGTTTTGGCTGGGGTAGAGATCACCTCTTACAAAAGGTAGGTATTTCAAGGAATTGCAAGGAATTATCAGGGCCAGAGTGCTCTCCTGGACTAGGTTTAATCATCATGGGGGGGATTGGAGAGGAATTTCCCAGATATTTTCCCCCAAATTGGCCTGGGTTTTTAATCTTTTTTTTGCCTCTCCCAGGAGATCACATGGTATTCGGGCGGGGTGGAGAGTGCATACATTGCGATACACAAGATATCACAAATTGTGTGGAACAGGCTGGATGGACCAGATGATCTTTTCCTGTCCATCATTAGAGTCATAGAGTTATACAGCACAGAAAGAGGTCCTTCGGCCCATCGCATCCGCGCCGGCCATCAGGCCCTGTCTAATCTAATCCCATTTTCCAGCATTTGGTCCGTAGCCTTGTATGCTATGGCATTTCAAGTGCTCATCCAAATGCTTCTTGAATGTTGTGAGGGTTCCTGCCTCTACCACCCTTTCAGGCAGTGAGTTCCAGATTCCAACCACACTCTGGGTGAAAAAGTTCTTCCTCAAACCCCCTCTAAACCTCCTGCCCCTTACCTTGAAACTATGCCCCCTTGTTATTGACCCCTCTACTAAGGGAAAAAGTTCCTTTCTATCTACCCTATCTATGCCCCTCATAATTTTGTACACCTCAATCAGGTCCCCCCTCAGCCTTCTCTGCTTCAAGGAAAACAACCCCAGCCTGTCCAGTCTTTCTTCATAGCTGAAGCGCTCCAGCCCAGGTAACATCCTGGTGAATCTCCTCTGCACCCTCTCCAAAGCAATTACATCCTTCCTATAGTGTGGCGACCAGAACTGCACACAGTATTCCAGCTGTGGCCTAACCAGCGTTTTGTACAGCTCCATCATAACCTCCCTGCTCTTATATTCTATGCCTCAGCTAATGAAGGCAAGTATCCCATATGCCTTTTTAACCACCTTATCCAGCTGTTCTGCTGCCCTCAGGGATCTATGTACATGCACACCAAGGTCCCTCTGATCCTCTGTCTTTCCTAGGGTCTTACCATTCATTGTGTATTCCCTTGCCTTGTTAGCCCGTCCAAAATGCATCACCTCACACTTTTCAGGGTTAAATTCCATGTGCCGCTGTTCCACCCATCTGACCAACCCATCTAGATCGTCCTGCAGACCGAGGCTCATTTTTACAAACATATGAACAATTAATCAAAATTAGAGATACATAAAAACAAAAAATATCTGGGAAGGGGGGAATCGTGTACTTTGACATAAAACAGCTGACAGGTGGTTGGGACTATGTACATTTTGTAGATATACTAGCAAAAAATAAACTAGAAGTTGGTCTCAGACTTGTAATTCTCTCCCGAACCATTCAATATCTAATACTTGAAACAAAACTGATTTCATTGGTGAAAAAGCCCGCACGAGCTCCTGCAACAGTACAGAGGAATCCTGACTGGTTATTCATGCAGAAACCAGTACGCACTTCACAAGCCCAAGGATATTTATATCATCACTAATAGGATCATAAGGAATTCATTAATCCTCTTTCAGCTAGGTCCTGGATTTTAGTATCTCTATATAACCCTCAGTTTAGCATAAGCAATCAAATGATAATGAATGCTTTTTTTGACAAAACCTGAATTTGTTGCGTCTTAATGCACTTTAAGAAAAAAATGTACACTTAAATTTCTCTTTTCGCTTTATATTTTTACATTGTGTGAAACTTCCCATCATCACTTATGTTCTAATTGTTTTGGATCCCTGCCCTGGCACAGCTCCAAGGTTAAGTCCTGCACTGATTTCTCATCCAAGCAACAAATCCAGTGTCATCCAAAGGCACTGTTCCTTCCAATTATCTCTCACGTATTAGAGGCAATCCCTTCTATTTAAAAATGCTTAGTTCCAGCAGGAAACAACAGAGTAGAGTTAATGCCCTCCAGGCTCTTCCCCTCAAACTCCACACCCCTCCATGTGATCACATTGAGCAAACAAAATTGTTCCCCGATGGCTAAATGCTTAGCAGCTTCCAGCCAAGTACTACGATCTTTTTTTTACAAAGTATTAGTTCTGCAGCGTTGTTCATGCTAACATGTTTTATAAAGACGAGCATTATACCATGTAATGTACAATGTTTATTCTCCTGCTAATGTGCACCTATGTCCCTGTGGTAAACCACTGTTTGTATTCCACTGTGTACATGCCTGTACATGTCTCGGCTGACTCCTCCCACGAGTCCAGGTATAAAGGTGACTGCTCCACAGTCCCTCTGTATTCTGGACCGGTCGACCACTCGAGGCACACCTTCATTCTCTTGTTAATAAAAGCCTGTTAGTTACTCGCTTAATCTCAGTCTTTTGAGTTATTGATAGCGCATCAATCCCTTTAAGGTCATGGGGGCTAAATTGGATAGCCACCAAAAATGGGCACAGGGATCACGATGTGCGAATAACCTGCACCCGTTGAAAGTAATGCAAGCAGCTCACCATTTTCGTGCTGCCTGATCATTTACATAATTTCAGTGTGCAGCCAGCGCTAAACAAGCTGTTGATTGGCTGCACACATCAGCAGGGGGCCCAAAATCGCTACTGGCTAGCTCTACTTAAAGCTAGTCTGCACCTCTTAAAGGGAGCTGCATTGTGGCTGGAGCAGGTGCTGGGTGTCCTGTGGGAGCTGAAATTGTCCTGGAAAAGACAGAAGAATATATGAACGTGGGAGAGAGCGGGCACCCAGGTTTTCCGACACTGCGCTGGAGGTCTTGGTGGAGGAGGTGGAAAGGAGGAGCGATGTCCTGTATCCACTTTAAGACACACGCTCAGAATGCAGTAGGAGCAGATAGCCATGGAGGTCAATGCCAGGGGTCTAGCAGCGTCGCAAGATGTTTAATGACCTCACATGAGTGGTCAAGGTCAGTGAATGCATCCTCAAATTCTATATCCTACCAACTGCACCACCAGCCTCAGCCACTGCTCAAATCACCATACCCCCATCACTCAACTACCAGCAAACTCTATCAATCAGGACTCATACCTAACATGCATATGCTTCACCTCACCCTCGCATATTTAGCACTGTTGCATGTCCCACACCCACATCTTTCACACACTGCCAGCTGTTCAACCATTACAGCCACATCACGCAAACATATTGCACGACACTCACGGACACACTTCCCTCTCTCTTTCAGGAGAAGGTGGCGCAGAACCGAAGGCAGCAGGAATGAACAGGAGAGGGACAGGCGCGCCTGCATGCTCTAACCCCCATGGAGGACGTGACCAGCAGCAGGACTCAAACCATTGATGAGACACCTGGCACAAGTGCACGGCAGCCAGGGCAGGGGGTAAGGATAGCACAGGTGCCAGCTCACCAGAAGGCAAGGTCACACACAAGTTCACCCGCAGAGGACTCAGATAAGGCTGCAGAAGGCTGATGGGTATACACAACAAAATGCTTGGTGCATTGGGAAGCCTGCCCGAAAGCCTGCGTGCACTGTCCAGGAGCATGGAGGAGTCCGGCACCAACTTGGCTCCAACAAAGAGCTTGGAGCCCATCCTTTCCAGCATCGAAGTGGTGGCCAACTCCATTAGCACACTTGTAAACCCACCCATGATGCAGCGTCTGATGGCCGATGTCTCAGTCTCCATTACAGAACAAGCAGCTTCCACCAAAAGTCTGAGTGTTGCAGTGGAAGCTCAAACTGAAGTTATGCAAGCTAAGCTTGCTGCCATGCAAGCTCGGACTGCTCCCCTCATAGCTGTGGATACTAGGGGCTTGCAGGGTGTCACAGCAGTCCAACAATCTGTCCGCCAATAGATTACTAGGATTGCTGAGGCACCGCCCCGGGGGAGTGAAAGTGGCTCCATGGAGCAGGACCCTACTGTCATCTCTCAGGATGACAGCATTCATCCTCCCACCACTGCCACTCAGCCAGTGCCCGTTAGCCAGCCAGCCAGCAAAGACTGCTGCTGCCCATGCCGAGATAGTGCAGTCTAAAGCTGGGCTGTCTAGGCCCAGAGCTGCTCGAGTTCATCCTCCAAGGCCATCTGCAGTCTCCTCCACTGAAAGTCAGCAGCCTTCCACCAACTATGCTGCAGCCACTGGGGTAGCACTGCATAGGAGCATTAGGACAGGCAAAGGCACACAGAAGACAAGAACTAAGGGAATGCACAAGGGTGATTAGTTTACGTTTGTATGCAATATGCATCATTTCATTTATAAGTTTGGTTTGGAACGTTTATTTTGTGGAGGCTTTTATTTTTGGATTGTGTACAAGAGGATGATGTGATGATCAGTGGTCAGTGACAGAGGGAAGCTAAGGAGTGTGTGGGGAATTGGGGTTGCGGTTACTGGTATCCCACTCAAATGAGTTTTTCACGTATAGCCTGGGCAGAAAGGGGCTTTTTAGGTTGTCGCCTGCCTTCCTCTTCCTTCTCCTCCTTACCAGCTTCTCGCCTGATAGCTGGTGCTGTCCCCTCATGATGGCAAGGTTGTGCAGCATACCACTACGAATCTTGACACCCGCTCAGCAGAGTACTGCAGGGCCCCTCCAGTGTGATCCAGGCAGTGGAATTGTTGCTTCAGCATGCCAATGGTCTACTTTATCACATTTCTGTGGCAGCGTGGCTTTCACTGTATGCATGCTGCACACGTGTGCATGGGTTGCAAACCGCAGTCATGAGCCATGTCGTCAGCGGATAGCTCACCGCCCAGTAGCCACCTTTTGGTTTGCCCTGGTGGCTGAAATACAGCTGGTATAGTGGACTGCCACAGAATGAAGGCATCATGACTACTGCCAGGATACCGGGCATTGACCTGTATTATACGCTGCCTATGATCACACACCAGCTGGACGTCAAGAGGGTGGAATCCCTCTCAGTTCCGGGAAATGTCAGAGTTGGCATGCGACGCCTGCAAGGCAATGTGCGTGCAGTCAATGGCACCCTGCATCATGGGGAAGCCTGCAATCCTAGCAAACCCTCGTGCTTGCTTCGCCTCCTTGACTCTGGCAAGAGATAATGAAATTAAGTTAGCTCTCTTGGAATAGAGCCTCAGTGACCTCCCTTCTCAACAGTGGACGGCAAACTACGAGATGTTGCAAATATCTCTAGCTCCAGCCAGGAAGGAGCCAGAAGCATAAAATTGCATCGTCATGGTCACCGGCAATGAGGTCCTTGCCCTGCTCTGAGGTTGGAGTTGTGGCTGCAGCAGATTTCAGTGAAGACCTCCTTATTGAAGTGCACACTGTTCCTTGCCGAGGTTCAGGTAAGTGAATTGCTCCCTGAACACGCTGAGCGGATATGGCCGCCTGCTGAGAGCCCTTCTCCCCCTCCTAGCAGCTTATCCTGGAATTTCCTACCCCAGTGGGCTGTGGATGCTGAGTATATTCAAGACAGAGATAGATAGCTTATTGGATACTAAGGAAACAAAGGGATATGGGAAGTTGAGGCAGAAGATCAACCATGATCTTATTGAATGGAAGAGCAGGCTCGAAGGGCTGAATAGCCTTCTCCTGCTCCTATTTCTTACGTTCTTACACTCTGTGTGGCCTCTGCTCATTCCCTCAGTCATACTCTATTGCAAGATGAAGGCCTGCTAGTGAACCATGTCTGGGAGAAACTGCCAAGTTCGTGCTCAAGCCTTGGCATCAGAAAAATGTACTTCAGCACCTGCCACACCTCTTCCTGTAGACTTTTGAAACAACTGTGGAAAGCACCAAAAACATGTAGAATTATAGCAACAGCCAGAAGAAATCAACCAGCAACTGATCTGTAAGTAGTTGATGATCCTTTTAAATAGCGCTGGTGGGGGGTTCCTTCCTGCTACTTAACACGTGTTCCGCTGTGTGGAAATATAGAAAAAAGGGGCAACTATAGATTGCAAGGCTTGCTGGGATATTATATTCGGTCAACTTAAAATTAGAGCTTACTTCAGCAGTAAATACCAGACAAGCTGTCAGCAGGTGTAACAACAATGAGGATGTGATAACCGAAACCAGACACAACAATGGGTAAGGGTCGAGAAAAGGCTAGTCCCTATAAGGAGATGGTAACTGTTACTAGGCAAAGAGGAGTGTTGATTGGATAACACTGTTAAAGTGGTTAATTAGATAAGAATAACATTGCTGAGAACTTGTTTACTTAAGTGTATAAATATGCTGCGATTACTGATGATTTTCGGAGTTGCTAGCCTAGCCCTTGACTAGGCACTCTCCCCTTGTGCACAAGTAAAATAAATTAACAATCTGACGGTACTGCTTGTGTGTTAGAGTCTTACTCGGAGTTGAGATTTCGACAGCTGTGCAAGCTTAAAAGAGAGCATTGAGCTCCAAAATGGCAGTACAATGATCTGCCTGCTCTGCATACTTCCGGCGGACATTCATTGCACCGAAAAAACGTACGCTACCAGGCCCAATTTCTCGCCCACAATGTCTAATTGTTGTGTATCAGTTATCTTCAGGTCAATTAGTGGCTAATTCCTTTTAGCCAGCTCCTGATGATAATTAGAAAGCGCGTGGGCAATTTTCTATGAAGATTTAAGAAAGGTCCCACCCATTGGTAACCCGAGGCCCACCTGATTCAATTTTAGAGCGGGCCTCGAAATGGGAGGCCAGTGCTCCCATCTGAAACAGGTTCTAACTTCAATTTTTTTTTAAAAATCGGGGCCCTATGCCCGTTGTAGAATCCCAACATGAATTTTATGAATCATCAGGCAAGGTGTGCGCTACACAAGTCCCACCAATTGGTCCCTGGCACCTAACCAGAGGTCCTTCATCTCCAACTGGAATAATATATACAGTACTGGACACCACACCTTAGAAAGGTTATATTGGGTTTGGAAGAAGTGCAGCACAGATTCACCAGCATAATAACATAACAAGAATTAGGAGCGGGAGTAGGCCATACGGCCCCTCGAGCCTGCTCTGCCATTCAATAAGATCATGGCTTATCTTCGACCTCAACTCCACTTTCCCACCCGATCTCCGTATCCCTCGATTCCAAAAATCTATCTATCTCAGCCTTGAATATACTCAATGGGCCAGAAATTCCAGAACGGGGCTTGCAGCGCGTGCAAGCCCCGTATTTGCACTTACCCCGCGCTCCTGCCGATCAGCTTCTGGGACGCCTGAACTTGCAGAAATAGAAAGCACATTCCCGGGCAGCGTATGACGTCACGCCGCCCAGGAGTGCAGCCGGCGCGGACCCAGGAGCGTGCAGTGTAAGTGAGACACGCCCCTTGAGGTCTCAGTTTCACTGGACACGCCCCCAATGTTTCTGTCAAGCTGCTTTGCTTTTTTACATGCAAAGCAGCAGTTTAAATAGGTTTTTGGAAGTTTTTTGAAGATTTTGGTAACTTTTATAAACTTTTTAAAATGTTTACATTATTTTGAGTAATCTGAAGTAGTTTTAAAGAGAATTAAAGCAATTTAAAGACTTTTAAAAGCCCTAAAAGAATTTTTTTAATTCCATTTATTTATTTAGCAATGTCGTCGTCATACGTGTCTTCACACTGTTCCCTTTGGGGAACTGTATGAAGTGGTGGAAGGATTTATGGCCGTGATTAACGCTCATTCCGTGACCGTAACCATCTTTGAACCAGCCATTAGGGCGGTTAGTCCTATGGCGGGAGGGTTTTACGGGCTCCCACAAGCTATACAAGGAGGGGGGGCCACCCACACCCACGGATGCAAATATCCCACTGGATGTCAACCCAGAATTTAGAGCCGGAGCTCCGACTCCACTTGCCGGGACTGTCTGGAGCGGGGTTCGAAACCCTACCCTGATCTGGCCCAGCGGCGGGGATCCTACCGCTATGACAAAGGCCCAATCTGATTAGCAACGTGAAATGGCAGCATAGGGCTCCAGTCACGGGGAGGGAAAAGGCGCAGGAAACGTATGGGTGTCACCTTTTGTGCGGAGTGGGCCTTTTGCGTAGCAGTAAGCATCCCCGCCGCTGGGCCAGAAGGAGTAGGGTTTTGAACCCCACTCCAGACAGTCCCGACAAGTGGAGTCGGAGTTCCAACTTTAAATTCTGGGTGGACATCCAGCGGGATACTTGCGTCCGTGGGTGTTGGTGGCCCCCCCCCCCCCTCAGATGGGTTGTGGGAGCCCGTAAAACCCTCCCGCCATAGGACTAACCACCCTAATGGCTGGTTCAAAGATGGTTACGGTCACGGAATGAGCGTTAATCACGGCCATAAATCCTTCCACCACTTCATACAGTTCCCCAAAGGGAACAGTGTGAGGATACGTGCGATGATGACCTCTTGCGCAATGTACCTCCTTGGACCCTCAGTCGCAGATGCGAGGGGGCAAGTCGTGCAAGTGTTAAATTTTTTATTTTATTGACATGTAAAATGTTGGCCCAATAATTCCCTTCCAAATGCGCTAGTACGGTCGGGGTACTTACGCATCTGGCCGGATGAAATGCCGGTTTTCAGCATGCACAGTGCATGTGGGGAAAACCGGCATTTCCTGTCCTCTGAACGAAGGGGTTCAGAGGCAGAACGCGTGCGACTGCACATGCAGCGCGTGCGCAGTATAATTCGCCGCCTTCATTAATGCTTTCAGTGAGGTCCAGTCATTACAACTTACACATGAAAAAAGCATGGGTACAGTTGCTACAGAGGCTGCGGAGGAAGATATTTCTTATCGTGGAGCTTCTGAAAGTATGTATATGTCTGTATATATTCCTTTGCGTGTTATGTATATATTCCTTTACTTATGTGTATGAATGTATTATTTAATTATGACTTTCAGAGAAAGTAACTTATTGGAAAATCATAATTAAAAACATACATTCATAGTAAAGGAATATAAAACATACGTACATACATATACGTAAAGGAATATATGTGGACATACATACATAACTCATTCTCACATTCCATTCACACAGCCACAATTGCTCCTTCTACCTACCGTTCTGAAAAACCTTTAAAAAAAAAAAAAAAAAAAATTTTAACTTTAAAACTTACTTAAAATTTCTTAAAATAACTTCCCTCCCTTTCCCAAACAAAAATATTGCATTTCAAAAGCTCCACGATAAAATATATCTTCCTCCGCAGCCAATGAACCACTTTACACTTGCTTTTTTTCAGTGTAACTTCTAAGGACTTAACCTCACGGATTTCATGAATGAAATCCACGAAGTTCACTGCGCAAGCGCTGCCTGTGCAGTCGCACGCGCTCGAGGTCTGGAAATGCCGGCGTTCCCTGGATGCGCTGTTCATGCTGAACGCCGGCATTTCCAACGGCCAGAAGCGTGAGTAAGCCGACCGTACTCACGCTTCTGGCCTGGAATTTCTGGCCCATTGACTCATCATCCACAGCCCTTTGGGGTAGAGAATTCCAAAGATTCACAACCCTCTGAGTGAAGAAATTCCTCCTCATCTTAGTCTTAAAAGGCCGGCCCCTTATCCTGAGACTATGCCCCCTAGTTCTAGACTCTCCAGCTAAGGGAAACAACCTCTCAGCATCTACCCTGTCAATCCCCCTCAGAATCTTATGTTTCAATGAGATCAACTCTCATTCTTCTAAACTGCAGAGAATATAGGCCTAATCTACTCAGTCTCTCCTCATAGGACAACCCTCTCATCACATGGATCAGTCGAGTGAACCTTGGTTGCACCGCCTCTAAAGCAAGTATGTCCTTCCTTAAATAAGGAGACCAAAACTGCACAGTACTCCGGGTGTGGTCTCACCAAAGCCCTGTACAATTGTAGCAAGACTTCCTTACTCTTGTACCCCAATCCCCTTGCAATAAAGGCCAACATGCCATTTGCTTTCCTAATTGCTTGCTGTACCTGCATGCTAACTCTGTGTTTCTTGTACTAGGACACTTAAATCTCTCTGAACACCAACATTTAATAGTTTCTTACCATTTAAAAAATATTCTGTATTTCTATTCTTCCTGCCAAAGTGAATAACCTCACATTTCCCCACATTATACTCCATCTGCCATCTTATTGCCCACTCACTTAACCTGTCTATATCCTTCTGCAGGCTCTTTGCGTCCTCCTCACATCTTACTGTCCCACCTAGCTTTGTATCATCAGCAAACTTGGATACATTGCACTCGGTCCCTTCATCTAAGTCATTAATATAGAGGTTGTACGATAGCAAAATACTGCAGCTGCTGGAAATCCAAAATAACAACAGAAAATGCTGGAAAAACTCAGCAGGCCAGGCAACATCCGTGGAGAGAAATTAAAAGTCGACATTTCAAAACTGGAAAGGAAATAAAATAGATCGAAGGCAGGGCTGCGATAGAACAAAAGAGAAGTAAAGAGACATTAAGAGGTATTCAAAACCAGACGAGATGGTAATAGGACAGAGGAGACAAAGACGGCTCAGATTAGGTGTAAAGTGTAAATAGCGGAGGCCCAAGCACTGATCCTTGTGGCACCCGACTAGTTACAACTTACCAATCTGAAAATGACCCATTTATCCCTAATCTCTGTTTTCTGTCTGTTACCCAATACTTTAGCCATGCTAATACCTTACCCCCTACCCCATGAGCCCTTATCTTGCTTAACCACCTATTATGTGGCACCTTATCGAATGCCTTTTGGAAATCCAAATATACTACTTCCACTGGTTCCTTTTTATCTACCCTGCTAGTTGCATCCTCAAAAAACTCTAATAAATCTGTCAAACACAATTTACCTTTCATAAAACCATGTTGACTCTGCCTAATCATATTATGATTTTCTAAGTGCCCTGTTACTACTTCCTTAATAATGGATTCCAGCATTTTCCCGACGACTGATGTCAGGCTAACTGGCCTGTAGTTCCCGGTTCTCTCTCTCCCTCCTTTCTTGAATAGCAGGGTTACATTTGCTACCTTCCAATCCGCTGGGGCCTTTCCTGAATCTATGGAATTTTGGATGGTCACAACCAATCCATCCACTATCTATGCAACCACCTCTTTTAGAACCCCGGGATGTAGGTCATCAGGTCCAGGGGATTTGTTGACTTTTAGTCCCATTATTTTCTCAAGTACTTTTTCTCTACTGATATTAATTACTTTAAGTTCCTCGCTCTCATTAGCCCCTTGGTTCCCCACTATTTTTGGTATACTTTTTGTGTCTTCTACTGTGAAAACAGATACAAAATATTTGTTTAAAGTCTCCGCCATTTCCTTGTTCCCCAATATAATTTCTCCTGTCTCGGCCTCTAAGGGACCAACACTTACTTTTGCTACTCTCTTCCTTTTTACATACTTGTAGAAGCTCTTACAATCTGTTTTTATATTTCTTGCTAATATACTCTCATATTCTATTTTCTCCTTATCATCAATTTTTAGGTCATCCTTTGCTGGTTTCTAAAGCTTTCCCAATCCTCAGGCTTACTACTATTCTTTGCAACATTATAAGCCTCTTCTTTTAATCTAATACTATCCTTAACTTCTTTAGTTAGCCGCGGATGGATCACTTTTCCCGTGGAGTCTTTATTCCTCAATGGGATGTATATTCATTGAGAATTTTGGAATATTTCTTTAAATGATTGCCATTGCTTATCTACTGTCATACCTTTTAATCTAATTTCCCAATCTACCTCAGCCAACTCACCCCTCACACCTATGTAATTGGCTTTGTTTAAGTTTTAAGGGGTAAAAACTGGGTAAGGGCACTACCTTCGCCGGGGCGCTAATTTTAGCACCCCAAAAAAGTTAGCACCCCCATGGCTGATTTTCCCAGGTAGCACCCCGAGAGGTAGGAGGGGCGCTACTGGAAGCAGCCCACATCCCTCTTGGGGCACTGCAAGGCAATATCGCGCCATGGTACTGCAGGCCTTCCTTCCCCTTATTAAAGGGGAGGGGCCTGACGCAGCACGTCCCGGCACCCAGCTGGGCCACCAGGGATCGGGAGTGCCAGCAAACGAGGCCAGCACTCAAGAGGAGTGCCAGGTTCACAGAGAGCAGCCGGCACCCCGCGGGGGGACTTCACGGAGGCCAGGGACAGCAACGGGGGCAGGTGCCGTCAGGCGGCCAGCAACAAAAATGGCTGCCCGCCACCTCCCCTTTAATTACTGCCGCCCCGGCCGCAGGTAGGCCCCCCTAAACCTGGCGGACATAGTGTCCAGCGGCAAGTCGGGGGCGCCACCCAATATTACAGCTGGGGCGCTGTACATGGTGATGACGCTAGTTGAATCAACTGAATTTAGCCCCCTAAGTCTTTAGTGTTGGACTTTAGAAAATCACTTTCAAACTCAACATCAAATTCTATCATATTATGATCACTCTTTCCTAGAGGATCCTTTACTATAAGTTTACTAATTAACCCTGTCTCAGTACACAAAACAAGATCCAAAGTAACCTGTTCCCTGGTTGGTTCCATGACGTCTTGCTCTAGGAAACTGTCTTGAATACATTCCATGAACTCGTCCTCCAGATTACACTTGCCAATTTGATTTGCCCAATCTATATGCAGTTTATAGTTCCCCACGATTAATGTATTACCTTTGTTACAAACTCCTATTATTTCTTGATTAATACTCTGTCCAATGGTATAGCTACTGTTAGGGGGTCTATAAACTACTCCCACCATTGTTTTCTGCCCCTTGTTATTTCTTATCTCCACCCATACTGATTCTACTTCCTGATCTTCTGAGCCAAGATCCTTTCTCACTACTGAACTTATGTCATCCTTAATTATCAGGGCTACCACCGCAACCACCCGCCCCCCCCACCCCCAGTTCCAGTCTGCCTGTCTTTGATAAGTCAACCCTGGTAACCTTGGAACCATGTCTCTGTAATGGCTATTAGATTATAGCCATTTATCACTATTTGTGCCACTAATTCATCTACCTTGTTACAAATGCTTCGTGCATTCAGGTAAAGAGCCTTTAGTTTTAACCTTTTACTAATTTTGCCAGCTTTCATCTTATTCGCTGATGCAGGATTACCTTTAAACTCTCTGTTCCTTCCTGTCACACACTGCTTATTTTTACCCAAATCACTACACTGCTCCATTGCCTTGACTTTTCAGATCTCTAAATTTCCCCTCACCTGACCCCTCCCCACCACCTCCCCCTTTTTTTTTTTAGTTTAAAGCCCTATCTACAGCCCTAGTTATTTTATTCACCAGGACACTGGTCCCAGCCCAGTTTAAGTGGAGACCGCCCCAATAGAACAGCTCCCTCTTTCACCAGTACTGGTGCCAGTTCCCCATGAATCAAAACCCCTTCCTCCCACACCACTCTTTGAGCCACGCAATTAACTCTCTGATTTGCTGGTCCCTATGCCAATTTGCACGTGGCTCAGGTATCAATCCAGAGATTATTACCTTTGGAGGTTCTGCTTTTTAATTTGGACCCTAGCTCCTCAAATTCTCTCAGCAGAACCTCATTCCTAGTTCTACGTATGTCGTTGGTTTCTATGTGGACCACGACAACTGGATCGTCCCCCTCCCACTCCAAATTCTTCTCTCGCCGTGAGTAGATATCCTTAACCCTATCACCAGGCAGGCAACACAGTCTTCGCAACTCCCAATCACGGCTGCAGAGAACAGTATCTATCCCCCTGACTATACTGTCCTCTACCACTACAACATTCTTTTTCACTCCCCCCACTTGAATGGCCTCCTGTACCATGGTGCTGTGGTCAGTTTGCTCATCCACCCTGCAGACTTTGCCCTCATCCACACAGGCAGCAAGAACCTCATACCTGTTGGATAAGGGCAAAGGACGAGGCTCCTCCAGCATTGCACCTGGGGTCCCCTTACCTGCCCGAGTTGCAGTCACACCCTCCTGTCTGACCACTAACCAGGCCTGTACTATTACCTAGCCGAAGGGGTGTGACTGTATCAAGTTAACTTCGCTTACAGTTTAGTTTTTAACTAATTACCAGATCTAGTTTAAGTTATAGGTAGATGAAATTAAATGTAGATGAAATGTTACCAGAGCTCCAAGGGTTAGATTATGAGGAGATTTTACATAAACTAGGCTTGTATTCCCTGGAATATAGAAGGTTAAGGGTGATTTGATTCAGGTTTTTAGGATTTTGAAAGGAATTCATAGGGTAGATAGGGAGAAACGTTTTCCGCTGGTTGCGGGGGGGGGGGGGGGGGTGGGGGTTGAAGACAAGGGGGCATAACCTCAAAATCAGAGCCAGGCCATTTAAGAGAGAAGGAAGGAAACACTTCTTCATGCAAAGGGTGGTAGAAGTGTGGAACTCTCCCACAAAAAGCGGTAGATGTTTGCTCAATTAATAATTTTAAATCTGAGATTGTTAGACTTTTGTTAGCCACGGGTAAGGAAGATGGAGCAAAGGTGGGTAAATGGAGTTAGGATACAGATCAGCCACGATCTCATTGAATGATAAAGCAAGCTCAAGGGGCTGAATGGTCTACTCCTGTTCTGATATTCCTTCAAGGGACCGCTGCAAGCAGTTCCAAAATGTTTTTACTTTATTTTTATGGAGCCAGGAGGAGCAGGAGTGGTCTTCTTGGTCCTACAAAAATACTTAAGCCCGCTGTCGATCCCTATGCTCCTCCCCCCTCGCCCAGGATCGCAAACCAAGACCAGACTGTGAGCCAGCTCGGTGTAGGGGCCTACATCGGTGTAGGAGCCAGCTGATTTCCTGCCCTCACTGACCAGCGAGTTGCCTTGGAATGTCTGTTGAGCACTTGCTGAAACCGGCTGCATGCTAATAAGGCCACATCACTAAGGTGGCTTGTCCTCTCGCTGGTGCAATCACACAGGGTTACACAAACAGGCCATTCGCCCACTATGCCAGTGTTTATGCTCCACATGCGCCTCCTCCCATCTTACGTCATCTCAAGCTATTAACAATCTTCTATTACTTTCTCCCTCATGCACTTATCCAGCTTCCCCTTAAATGCATCTAAGCTATTCGCCTCAACCACGCCATGTAGCAGCTAGTTCCACATTCTCACTAGGCTGCTGGTGCGATCATAACTCCGGCTGTCAGCCTGATTAGCGCACAGGACAAAAAACGCACCCTAATTGTTTCTCTGTAGATTGCCAGCTGATTGAGTTGGAACCAAGGGTTTACAAAGCCAGAATAACCACTTTTTTTTTTTTTTTTTTTAAATGAAAAAGCTTGTTTGATAGACTCAACACTTCTAAATGATGAGATTTTTCTCAATCACTTTGCTTCTTTGTGATTACGGTCTCCCCACTTCTCCAATGTTACTTTTCAGTCACTGGGTGATGTGGCGCATAATAACTCATCCACTGAACTTCTCGTCATCTTGGGGAAGCACAAAAACTTTGCTTGTTGTCCTGATGGCATGGCCAAGATCAGGACCTCATCATGTGAGAAAGCATGAGGATGAGCTCACATCCGAGTGGCCTAGGAGCCTAGGAACAGGAGTCGGCCTTTAGCCCCTCGAGCCTGCTCCGTCATTCAATTATTAATAATAATAATAATAATAATTAAAATAATTCAACTTTGTCATTGCACAAGTACATGAACAACGAAATGTGATCTTGCAAGCTCCCATGAGTCCAGTACAAATAACATTAACATTAAACGTAAATAGCACCGTCCTGGGAGAATTAGATCATGGCTGATCTGTACCTCAACTCAATTCACCCGCCTTAGCTCCATATTCCTTGATACCCTTACCTAACTAAAATCAATCAATCTCAGTCTTGAAAGCTCCAATTATCCCAGCATCCACAGCCATTTGGTGGAGAGAATTCCAGATTCTTACTAACATTTGTGTGAACGTGCGCTTCCTGATTTCCATCCTAAATACCCCAGCTCTAATTTTAAGATTACGTCTCCTCGTTCTTGATTTCCCTCAGGAAATAGAGTCATAGGGGGAGAAATTCGGTTGGTTGCGCCACCGATTAACGCCTAAAGAGGCCGAGAAGTGGGGCGCTAGCCAATTTCTGGGCGGGCGCAGGGCGCCTAGCGCCTCGCCCCATATTGAGCATGCATTTAGCGCCGGCGCTAAGCCCGCTCACGGGCGCAGGCTGATTATGACGTCATTTGAGTGTGCAACACCTTTTGGGTGCCTTGGACCGGAAATTCAGTGGCGTTCCCCTCCGTAGCGCCTGGCGCTAATAGTGACAGCTTACCTGGAACCTTACCAAGTCGCTCTCGGGCTGGAGGAGCGTTATTTAAAGGGGACTGGTGTGGCTTAAAAGCGGCAGCCATTTTTGGAGCACAACTTCCTCGAGAGCTACAAAGAGTTGCTGAGCTGCACACTGAGAGCCATTTGACCACTGAGCCAGCGCAGGCAGACAATCTTCAGCCTTCTGACCATCACCTTGCTGTTGGTGAGCCTTGACAACGGGGAACCTTCCTGTGGGCACTTATTATGGGGGCTGCAATGGAGGGGAACGTCCTGCTGCTGAATCATCTGGAACGGGCACTGAGACGCTGGGAGGGGGGGGCGGGCATGGCCAACAGACGTCGCCACAGCGGACCTTACGCCGGCAGGGTTTTCCGACAGCAGTTTTCCTACATGAGCATGCCGGAGGAGCAGTGTGTCAGAAGGCTGTGATTTAGAAAGGAGGTGGTGACTGAGCTGTGCCAGCTGCTTCAGCCAGATCTGCAGCCTCAGATAAGGTGCAGGACATCTCTGTCGGTGGCTGAGAAGATGCCTGCTGGCCTGAACTTCTACGCGAGCGGCTCTTCTCAGGCTGCGCGTCAGAGGCTGATCAGAAGTAGCTTCTAGGCCCCTCTCACGGAATGCTTGCTGCCATTTCAAGAACAGGGATGGAACCGGTCTGATACCCCCAAGCCTGTGAAGGGCAAGATGCATGTAAATAGCAGGCATGGCCATTGTAAATGAAGAAAGTGTTTCATTACACAAAATGTGGTTCCTTCAAACATGAGAAAGCTATGGCAACAGAAAGCAAAACTAATACACTGACACATAACTGCCTCTCACATCCGGGAGACTGTCCAAAACATAAATCACATTCCGACCATCTTCCTTGGCCTTGATACCACTGCGCCAACCAAAGCATCCAATGCCCCATCAGTGAGGCGTTCCGCCCTCTGCCTCACCCTTTCCATGTCTCGCTAGGCTGGTGCGCCACAGGTAGGCTCCCATCGCTTTGAAGGCCTACAAGGCAGTGAGTGTGTCTGGTGATGCCAATTGACCTGCCTCTTTAAGAGCTGGCCGGCGCCAGTGTGTCTCAGGGAAAGTGATTATTGACAGCATCTTCGCTGTGCCCCGCCGCCGCAAAATTGGGTTGCGCCGCCAGGTTAGCGCCTTAAGAGTAGCGTGCAGCACCTGATTTAGCGCTGCAATCACCTTTAGGGGCGCTGCAACCCAATATCGCGCTAGGTGGCGCTAAATTGCGCCTGGCGCTAAACTTTGCGCATCGCCAGGACTAGCGCCCCAAACGCAGCTATACCGAATTTCTAGGCCATAGAGTTATACAGCACAGAAAGAGGCCCTTCGGCCCATCATGTCTGTGCCGGCCATCAAGCCCCGTCTATTCTAATCCCATTTTCCAGCACTTGGTCCTTAGCCTTGTATGTTATGGCGTTTCAAGTGCTCATCTAAAGGCTTCTTGAATGTTGTGAGGGTTCCTGCCTCTACCACCCTTTCAGGCAGTGAGTTCCAGATTCCAACTGGGTGAAAAAGTTTTTCCTCAAATCCCCTCTAAACCTCCTGCCCCTTACCTTGAAACTATGCCCCCTGGTTATTGACCCCTCTACTAAGGGGAAAAGTTCCTTTCTATCTGCCCTATCTATGCCCCTCATAATTTTGTACACATCAATCAGGTCCCCACTCAGCCTTCTCTGCTCTAAGGAAAACACCCCAGCCTGTCCTTCTCTCTTCATAGCTGAAGCGCTCCAGCCCAGGTAACATCCTGGTGAATCGCCTCTGCACCCTCTCCGATGCAATCACATCCCTCCTATAGTGTGGCGACCAGAACTGCACACAGTATTCCAGCTGTGGCCGAACTACTGTTTTGTACAGCTCCATCATAACCTCCCTGCTCTTATATTCGATGCCTCGGTTAATGAAGGCAAGTATCCCATATGCCTTTTTAACCACCTTATCTACCTGTCCTGCTGCTTTCAGAGATCTGTGTACATACACACCAAGGTCCTTCTGATCCTCTGTCCTTCCTAGGGTCCTACCATTCCCTTGCCTTGTTAGTCCTCCCAAAATGTATCACCTCACACTTTTCAGGGTTAAATTCTATTTGCCACTGTTCTGTCCATCTGACCAACCCGTCTATATCGTCCTGTAGCCTGAGGCTTCCCCCCTCGCTATTTACCACTCCACCAATTTTCCTCTCATCTGCAAACTTACTGATCATACCTCCTACATTCATATCTAAATCATTAATGTACACTACAAACAGCAAAGGACCCAGCACTGATCCCTGCGGTACACCACTGGACACAGGCTTCCAGTCACAAAACATCCTTCGACCATCACCCTCTGCCTCCTGCCACTAAGCCAATTTTGGATCCAATGTGCCAAATTGCCCTGGATCCCATGGGCTCTTACCTTCTTGACCAGTCTCCCATGCAGGACTGTGTCAAAAGCCTTACTGAAGTCCATGTAGACCACATCAACTGCACTACCCTCATCCACACACCTAGTCACCCCCTCGAAAAATGCAATCAAATTGGTCAGACATGATCTCCCCTTGACAAAGCCATGCTGACTATCCCCAATTAATCCTTGCCTCGCCAAGTGGAGACTAATTCTGTCCCTCAGAATTTTTTCCAATAATTTCCCTACCACTGATGTTAGGCTCACTGGCCTGTAATTCCCTGGTTTATCCCTACTACCCTTCTTGAATAATGGTACTACGTCCTCCAGTCCTCTGGCACCTCCCCTGTGGCCAGAGAGGTTCTGAAAATGTGTGTCAGTTTCTCTGTATCTACCTTATTCAATCCTTTTAACATTTAGCATCTCGATCAGATCATCCCCCAATCTTCTAAACTCAAGGGAATACAAGCCACATTTATGCAACCTGTTCTCATAATTTAACACTCTAAGCCCCAGTATCATTCTGGTAAATCTGCGCTGCTCCTCCTCCAAGGCCAATATATCCTTCATGAGGTGCAGTGCCCAAAACTGAACGCAGTCTGTAGCACAATGCATCAGAGCAATGCCACTTTAGGAAATGGCCTTGTGTCACTTGAAATTAATTCAATGCCAATTTTTGACCTATTGTTCAGATATTTTCGACATGTTTCAAGGGGAAATACCTCTCAGCAGAAATTAAGCAACAACATTAATGGTTGGATTTTTTTCTGCAACTGTGTCCTAAATCAATTTGGCTTTCTCTGCAGTTTATGTCAGGGAGCATAGGATGTTCTGTCACTAACTGATTAAAAAATAAATAATACATTTCACATATCTGACACAAAGCTCATCATTTTAATATAATTATATGTTGCATGTGACATGAACTGAATTCATATTCTTTGCAATTTTGCTGATGCACCCAAGTTTAGTAATCTCTTGCAGTCAGTATGAAGGGATGAATTGGTGGGTTTTCTTTTATTTTGAAAGGAGATGTCAACATGATACTGTCTAGCAAGACATTTAATCACATTCGTAATACTGCAATTGACGATGTGAAGATACCATTCTGTCAGTAAAAATTTGTTATCTTACCTTACTTTTAATGAGACGCAAGATAAAATTAGAACTTCAGGATTTTGCACTGCGGCAGATATAGCAGCTGCTGGGTGCAAAATGTGTGTGGCAGTCAATGTAGCACAATAAGTGCAGAAGAATGTTAGGAAACAGGAAAAGGTCATTAGGCCCAACAAATCTGTCCTTTTTGATAGGAAAAAAGTCAAAGTTTACACAATAGATGGTTTAAGGAATCCAGCCTATCCAAAACTCTTAATAAGGCAACAACTAACCTCGGCCTCTTGCTTCTATCATTTGCTTTTCTGTTCTATATATTTTTTTTTAATATTGCAAGTACATTTTTGAAACAGTCAACATGCAATTCAAATTCTACTGAATCTTACAACAAAAGTACAGGAATCCC
Source organism: Somniosus microcephalus (assembly GCF_052327205.1). Taxonomy (NCBI): domain Eukaryota; kingdom Metazoa; phylum Chordata; class Chondrichthyes; order Squaliformes; family Somniosidae; genus Somniosus; species Somniosus microcephalus. The sequence continues at coordinate 44,486,691 of NC_140988.1, forward strand.
GCCCCAACCGCGGTTTTGCCATACGCGGATTTCAAGTATACACGGTTTCCACTCTGCGACAATTTTTGCCAACCGCGGCAATGAATTTTGCGCATACGCGGTTTTAATTTAGGATTAAGGTAAATGACATGATTTTATTGCTTTTATATATTTTTTTTAAGTGTGTTATTTGAACATTTATACTGTATTTGCCAACCACAGTTTTACTAACCACTGGGGTTTTCAGGGACGTAAAGGGATTACTGAATTCAAAACTTTGACAAACAACTTCAGGGTATGTCCAGTAACAAAGGCTCCCCAATTGCATAGTACTGAGTGGCACAGAGGAGGAAGGGACCACGTTAAATCACTGGTCTGTGCTGTTTACTGAACTCAGCTGGAGTTGTCCTCTGGAGGTGTTACAATCTTCAGAGTCCTTGTCAGAGACATGAAAAAAAAATAACCAGGGTTCTTGCTCCTGATTACCTATCCAATGACCCTTAGAGGAAAATGTGCATGTGTGTGAACAGACAGCGCTGTACTTGGTTGTGATAACAATTACATGTCAATATTGAAGAACTGATTAGACAGTTAAGCCTTTGCTAACATTAGAAAGGTGAAAAATTAATTTTATAAAGTTCCCAGAAGGCCCAACTTTTTAAAATTTTGCTTCATACCATATATTATGCATTATATTGCAGCCAGTGGGAAGTTGAAGTGAAGCGACACCTGCCCAAATTCACTTCATCCAATTTCATGCCACGGTAGATTACTCTGTTTGCACTTATGAAAAGCTGAAACCAATTTACACTGAAGCAAAACGTATCTTACAACTGGCCTATAACAGGCCACATAGAGAATACATCCACAGGCTTATTTCTTGAAACAGACTGCTCAGAAAACTCCATTATACCATCAGAAAATGCTGGAAACACTCAGCAGGTCAGGCACCATCCGCGGAGAGAGAAAAACAGAGTTAACATTTCAGGTCTGTGACCCTGTCTCAGAACTGGAAATAGTTAGAGATGTAACAGATTTTAAGCAGGTGCAGAGGCAGGGAAAGCAAGGGGAGGGGGAGAGAGAGAGGATGAAAGAACAAAAGAGACGGTCTGTGATAGGGTGGAAGGTGGGTGTGGTCTCCTCTACATTGGGGAGGCCAAATGCAGATTGGGTGACCGCTTTGCAGGACACCTCCATTCAGTCCGTAAGGGTGACCCCGAGCTTTCGGTCGCTTGTCACATTAATTCTCCACTCCACTCCGACCTCTCTGTCGTCGGCCTCTTACACTGGTCTAACGAAGCTCAATGTAAGCTCGAAGAACAGCACCTCATCTTTCTATTATTAGGCACTTTACAGCCTTCTGGACTCAACACTGAGTTCAACAATTTCAGCCTATAATCTCTGCCCCTATTTTATCAGGCAGCAGCTGTTGATGATTCTGCCATCCCCATTTGCAACATTTAACTACTCCTGCCTTCCACCCAGTCACAGGCTGTCCCTTTTGTTCTTTCCTCCCCTCCCCCCTCTCCTTGCCTCTGCAACCTGCTTAAAATCTGTTGCATTTCTAACTTTTTCCAGTTCTGATGAAGGGTCCCAGACCTGAAACGTCAACTCTGTTTCTCTCCCGACGGATGCTGCCTGACCTGCTGAGTGTTTCCAGCATTTTCTATTGTTATTTCACATTTCCAGCTTCCGCAGTATTTTGCTATACCATCGCTTTATATTGGAAACTATTCCGCCAATTTTCCTGCCCCCCGCCACTGTGCCATGGTGCTGGACAGGAGCAACATACCAAACATGAACTGCACCTATCCAGGCCCAGAAGGACTAGTATTTCTTGTTCGTGACCATGAATGTGGTCGGAGGACACCCACAGGGTAGGCCCTCCCCCAGCAGGGCAAAGCGCGAGCAAAAGGGTAAAACAAAATCAAGCACAGCTAAAGACTGCTCAGGCCTGCATATGTGCCCCTGGCTGCCAGCCTTGAGGCCTTCTGGCTGCTACTGACTAAGTGAACACAAACTTACTTTGTAGGGCCTTTTTCAGCTTGTTGTCAAGGCCCTCCCACCCACCCCCCTGCTCATACCAAAGTCCTTTCAGTCTGAAAGGTGATTCTTAGCACAGACCCAATATCAGCTTTTTAGGGAACCTCATGTTTGGGTGGCCTGTGACCACAACTCCAGGAGAAAGAGGAAAGAGCAAAGAGGATGGGAGTGCCCCCTCCCACCTCATTTTAATAACATAACTGGGCCTGCTCCTGTTGCAGGTGCTGTCACTATAAAGTCTGTGTGTTATATTGCGAATTACTACACAGACCACAAGAGTAAACTTTAACAGGACTTTACTGGTTGAATGTCAGGGCGGATCTGCCCAATAACTCATTACACAGCACTTATATACCGGTGTGGTCACCACCGGTATTACAGTATACAGCAGCCAAGATAAAGTAGTGCAACACCTAAAATAGTTCTCTTAAAGGTGGACGGTTACATACACTACAATCCTCCCTTTTTAGCTTACAATATACCTATTCCCCATTAAACATAACATCATAACATATATCCAACTTCATGTAAAAACAGTTCACAGATGTAGTCTCTGCGGGAAACAGTTCACAGATTCAGTCTCTGCGGAAAACAGTTCACAGATTCAGTCTCTGCGGAGGCGCCTCCTGACTCGGTCCGGTCAACGCCTCGGTGGTGTAGCAGTTCCCGGTGGTGTAGTCGGTTCATGTTGCTGGGGTGACTCATCCAATAGTCCTTCACTGGACTTAACAGCTTGAACTTTCCTAACTTCTGAACCAGCATTGCTGACTTCTAAAAGCTTGAGTACCTTGGGAAGTTTTTCTACTTCCAAACTGATTTGACTCAGTTCGGAGGGACCACGTGCGTGACCTGGTAGAGATGATAATGGTTCAGATGGGTCATCTTCTTCTGCTTCGTCTTTTCCTTCCCTGCTTCTTGGAGACTCTCTGGGCTCCACTGCCAGCCACATGCACAGTTCCTCCTCCTCTTCCTCCTGTTGCCGTAGTAGCGCCACCATCTCCCGGTGTTTCTTAGACTTTTCGTGATTCTTCATGGTTTTTGCACTTTGGAAGATTTCCCCGCAAGCTGGGCAGAACAGGTCATCGTTATATTCGGTGTCGTCCAACAGGTCATGGTAATAATCGGTGTCGTCCTGAGCTAGGCCAGTGAGAGGGTCTTCTATTTCCTCCATGCCCAGCTGGACGTTAGCCAGCTTTTGTTCCAAATCCAGACATCTCTCCTGAAGAGACTTCTTCATGTGTTCAGCTTCATCCAGCTTTTTCTGGGCATCCTGCAAGTCTTTTACTAATGACCTCATTCGTGATTTCAATACTTCAACTTCATTCGGAGATTGATTGATCGTACTATTCAATCCCTCTACTGGAGCAGCTGTTTCAGCATTCTGTTGTTCTACATTGACGTGAGTCAGCGTACTTTTGGCATCCAAGGGCTGCTCTGCTGCAATCTTCTCAGTCTGTGTTGCAACCTCAGCTATTTCAATAACTTTTGAGAGCTCCGAACCCCTTTCCTTTGAAGATTGAAGCTCGTGTTCAAGTTTTTCCCATTTCAGAGTCTTGTCCCTCAGCATATGAAGGAGTTGGCTGACCGTTAACTCTTCTGACATCAGACGTTTCCCAGTATCGTCGTCATGTGTTTTTGACGTATAAGCTGCAGGGCTGTTTGTAACCTTGCACTGGGGCTCCTTTGCTGCTTTTAATTCGCCATCATCCGCAGCCTCCACCATTCGAATTTCAACAAATGAATCGTCCGGTGATGCTGCACCCAACTTCAGTAGGAGCTCGGAATTCATGGCAACCAAATCAGCCTTTTCTGCCTGCAACCTGCTAACAAGCGCCTTCAGTTGCTGAACATCTTGCTCCACCAGATTAGAGCACGCACCTTCAGAAACCGAATCAGCTTTGATTCGTTTGGCCTCCTCGCGCAGACGGTTTGTGTGCTCCTGCTCCATTTTCTCCATCAGCTGCTTGTTGTCTTTCCAGATTCTCCCACTCTGTGTCAAAGAACTTTTTCGTTGCATTCATCTCTTGCTCAAGACGGCGAATCATTTGTTCTAATTGTTGTTGTAGTTTGAAATGGAGTTGAGTTCGAGCCCGGTGTTCCACAGAAATGTGCATGTCTGTAGACTGGACAGACTCAGAATTCTCTGTCAAACTATGTTGTTGTTGTTCAGTGGAATTCTGTTCTGAAACTTTGTTCTCCTCTGAAGCATAAGCATTTATGCACTCCTTCGTTTTTCCAACATTAGTCTGCAAGTCCATTTTAGACTTGTCTTTTGCACATGGGCTGGTCTTACCATCATCAGTTCCAGAGTCTGAGCTGATTGTCTTCACCGAGTTCTCACTCGGCTTTTAGGAAGTGCCAGTCCATATTTATTTTCCTGATCCACTCCCGTCCCAGAAGTGGTGGACCTCCCTCAGGTAGTACATATAAGTCCATTCCTTGGTGTTCTTTGCCCTTGTGTCTCACCTTGACTTTTATCTTTCCGATGGGGTATACTCTTCGCCCCGTGTATGTCTGCAATACAATCTTGGTATCTCTCAAGGGTATATGTGAGAATAGCCGCTTGTAGTCCCTTCGGTTTATGACTGTTAGGGCTGATCCTGTGTCCAATTCCATTTTCACTTGGACTCCGGCTATTTTGAGCGTGACCCAGATAGTTTGTAGGTCAGCTTCCTTACTCACATTGTGAATTCTCAGACTACCCAGTTCCTGGCTGTTGGAGTCTGAATCCGAATTCTGTTCATCCGAACTCTTCTCAGCCACCTTGTGTACCTTGCTGCACTTTTCCTGCGGTGACTTTTTTTTGTTGCTGGTCTTCTTTCCTGACCGGCATACTTTAGCTATGTGACCAAGCTTGCCACATTTTCTACATTCCTGGTTATTAAACCAGCATTGGTTCTGGTCATGTGTTGTCTTCCCACAACGATAACATTTCGTTGTACCCGAAGTCATTTGATCCACGCTGAGTACCGCTGCCTTCAGCTGCATTTCCGCAGTGCCTCTCGCTGCGGCTTCGTGCGATGCTGCAATAAGGACAGCCTTATCAAGTGTAAGATCGTTCTCTTCGAGCAGTCGCTTTTGTGTTCCTTCCTTCGACAACCCGCACACGAACTTGTCTCTCAATGCCTCTGTCAGATTTTCCCCAAACTGACAGTATTTCGCTAGTCTACGCAGTTCAACCAAGTACTCCGCGTTGCTTTCCTCTTTCAGTTGCGTTCTCGCATAAAATTTGAATCGTTCCGCTAACATCAGCGGTGTGGGGTTCAAATGATCCTTCAGGACAGCAACAATATTAGCGAAAGTCTGATCCACCGGTTTAACTGGTGATAGAAGATGCTTCAATAGCCCGTATGTCTTCGCACCCATTGAGTTTAGTAAGGTTAGAGCTTTATCATTTGCTATTTTATTGGCCTTACAATATATCTCGATGCGTTCTACATACGTGGCCCAATCTTCCACATCGGAATCGAAATCGTTGATGTTACCACGCTTAGGCATCTTCACAATCTTTCTGAGAAACAACAACGAAATTTTTCTTTAACTTTTTTTTTTCAAAAATGGTGGTTTCCCGCGCTTACCTTCTTCCCCGCCTCCGAGAATGGCGGTTTCCTGCGCTTGTCTTCTTCCCCGCCTAAATGGCGGCTTTCCGCGTTTCTTCCTCTGGCGGGAGGGGTAAAGCTTTGCCCTCAGGCGACGACCGCTGGCTTTCGGGGTTCGCAGCCTGCGCGCCGGCTTCAGTTTATTCTGAAAGCGCGAGAACAGCTGATTGCGTTCCTTGTTCCCTTTCTCGACAGGGGCACCCGGGCGCTGGGGACAACCAGTTGGCGGCGGACAGTTCCAGCTCTTGGTCCTTTGCGGAAAGCTGCTGTAAGCCGCTGGGCGGAAATCTCGCTCGGTCCCGTTCCCCCCTCGCTCGGGCTCTGTCTCTCCCGCTCGCTCGGTCTCCCTCGCTCTCCCGCTCGCTCGGGCTCTGTCTCTCCCTCAGCGGTTTTCAATCTTGCCTCCCAGCCCTCTCGCAGTCCGGTCCTTTCCTCCCCCGGCTGTGGCTGAGTTCTCCGCTGTTTTATTTATTTATTTATTTATTTATTTATTACCTCCCACGCCTTACGATCCCGGTCGCAGCGCCTCGTGGCCTCGGTAGCTGCCCGGCCTTTTTCACCGGTCGCGGTCGAGCTGTCTCACGACGCTGTTGCGTCTCCCAGCCCGCTTGTAGCCCGGTCTCTCACACCGGCTGCGTTCCCGCTTGTACCGCGGCTTCCGTGCTCTACACTGCCCCAGTCTCAGCGCCTCTGGCCCCGACTTCTGTCCGGCTCCTTTCCCCCGGCCGTGGTCGAGTTCACCGCCCTTATATCCTCCATTTCTTTTTATTTTCTCCCCTACTCACAGTTAACGTGGCCGACTTGCTTCTCGTGGCTGATCGGCTCACCCACCACCGTGATAGAAGGGACGATCACTGCCTGTTGCTGATGGAAGGCTTCGTGTCAGAATTCTTCCTTCTTCCTTGCTCTGCAGACTCGAGTCTTCTCTCAGCAGAATGACGAGGGCGGATGCCTCTTCTCGACGCCCGTTAACTGCTTCGGATGTATCGCTGCCGCAGGGTAAGATCGAACTCGTCGCCACTGTAAAGTCTGTGTGTTATATTGCGAATTACTACACAGACCACAAGAGTAAACTTTAACAGGACTTTACTGGTTGAAGGTCAGGGCGGATCTGCCCAATAACTCATTACACAGCACTTATATACCGGTGTGGTCACCACCGGTATTACAATATACAGCAGCCAAGATAAAGTAGTGCAACACCTAAAATAGTTCTCTTAAAGGTAGAACGGTTACATACACTACAGTCACCGCCCCCTGCCCCCACCTGAAACCATGACAATACTAGGGTAACATAAAGACGGCAGATATCCATCATGGGTATCTGCTTCTTTTCCCTGATCTTTGAGACCAGGAATGGGCATTCCCCACGGTAAGGTCAGGAAAATCATCCCCTGTAGTGCAGGAGTAACTGGCTGTGATGTTAGCGGATAAACACTTAAGCTCCTCTGACCACACTTTTAACGGAGGCAGTAACCCATGTATAAATATATAGCAAACAGTAAGTTGGCAAACAATAGTGCATTTGGGTAAATGTCTCCATGCCTATGCCCTTTTGGTGTGTAAACTGCACAAGATTTCACAAGGCGCTGCACCATATATATAACACTTTAAGAACAACCACTTAAAATGCATTTTCCTTTGCTTAAAAGGGTTGTAAACCAGTTTAATTTTCTGGTTGCATCATGCTGATTTTGGAATCTGAGATTTAACTGTTGCAAACAAACAAGAGCCCGAATATTACATTTTTATCTGATCACACAAGTTAAGACACTGCTGCTTTAAATCAGCTCCGAACACACGCTCACATTCTTCAAAATGAATGAAATTGGTCATTTGGAGTGACCTGCGAGAGCCAAAAACAAAGCAGAAACAAACGGCTTCCAAACAATTTCGTAAGCTAGAAACACAGGTGACCTTCTTTAGGCCTGCAAGCAGAGCACAGGCAGACCTACAAGATTCTGTTTCACCTCAGTCCCATATTCTGGCCATTTTTGCACAAGAGGCCCAAAATATGGAAAGTTAAGCTGTACAGCTGAGATGCCAACTGACAGATTTATCTCGCAGGAAATATCTAGGCTGCTTACAATAAAAGCAGGCACTTAATTCAGATCAACAGCAGATCTCTGATTACATAGCACAGCCTTCGCAAAACAAGGTGTAATTGACTTTAATTTGCCTGTGTTCATAAATAAGAGACATCTGGTCTTGATACAGGCGGAGCATATTGACTCAGGAAACAATAATTATTTTAATTTACCCAGTTACAAATTTTGCTTTAAAATGTACTTTCTCCACCAAACTAATTTTAAAAGAAAATGGCAATATAAAAAGCTCTGGAATATTCAGACACTTGCGAGTAGAGATTAAGTAAATGTCTTTACTCTGGGCCCCTCACAAAATCTCCTGGAAAAACTGAAAACTATTCTATTGTTATCATAAGGATTGAGAATGATTTTTAAGAAGTTAGTTTACTACACGGTAGATGGGTTAGAGTCCTTTACTGAATTACTCAGGGTGTCCATTTGTCAGAGTGGAGTTGGAGGCTAGCACGGGCTGGGGGGAGTTGGAGGATTGAAAGACTTTTTCCCCTCCGCTGTGCATTGAGTTCACTGCACAAAACTACTCACAAGCTGATCCTTTCTGGATGCAGTTCCATGAGAGCCAGTTGCCTTCCAGTACCTGAAGTGCCTACTATTCATGCGTGTGCCTTGATCACGAGTGCTACCAGGCTATTCCAGCATGTGGGGCATCACAGTCAAGCCGGGTACTGACCTCCACTCACATGCACATCCAGCAGGGTCATCGGTCAGGAAGTAAGAATGGGAATCCTGTCCATTTTATCCCACCTTCTAAACTTTACATACCCTACTGCCATCTTTGTGAAAGCAGCTAACTCAACACGTCTGTATCGCTCAGTTACTTATTGGTTAACCCCTTGAAAGTATTAGGGAAGACTTTTAAACATTTAAAGTGGACATTTTCCATCTTCAAAATGGGGCTTTATTATTTTGATGAGCTCTGGGAAGACTTATTCCCACCTCCCACACTGTAGGATGCAGTCACGCTGTAAATGATATGTTCCAGCAACACACACAGCTTTTCCATTCTAATTCCACAAGAAATAACGTGAAATATGCAGCAACCACAAAGTGCACACCTGATGCACCAACAGAAATCACTAAAGTTTGTACAACCAGTTGTATTACAAGTGTTGATGTCACTGCAATGCAACCATACAGGAAATTATTGATAGCTTCATAAGCAACGGGGTTGAAGTGTGTGATTGGAACAAAAGATTAATGTGTATAAATCGCTTTTGATTATCACAGGAAACGAGTCTAGCCTGGAGGTTAGCTCCACTGGCGTGTGGCAGGCGAGGCAACGCTGGGGGGAGGTCAAGTTGCTGCACGTTTGTGGAGCTACAGCAATGAAACGTAATGTCTGTTCACTCTCCACCCATGACAACTTTTAGCAATTAGTTCATTACTTTTTGAAGCTGAGCCAAGGGAATTTATTTCAGGGTAATTACCATTTTCCCTTTTATCAAGTTCACTCCAACCCCCAAGGGTCATGGACAAAACAAGTATAATAAGCAACATTTTAAAGTTACGGATCAAATTTTCCATAAAGCAGATTATAAAGTTTGCTTCAGATATGAATCCCTAAGTATTAAGTAGTGACCGATTACATCATCTGAAAACAGAGTTTACCATACAAACAAAATGTTTAATGACTGGGAGGGCTTCCGTGTTATCTCAGTTTACTTTACAACCTGATAAAACAGCTAAAGATTATAATTGCACGGGAAAAGACTCAGGAATTAGGAGTGGCACCAAGGCTATGATCACACTAGAAAGATGGAATGCTACCTAGATCGGATCACCCAAACTGAATTCTGAGAACAAGAACTAAAAAAAAATCAGGAATTTGAATTGGTTACACCAGCCCGAATCAAAAGAATCTCAACAAAAGGTGATTTGAAATCAGGGTGCCTGAACGTTTTGGAGCAGAGGGTTGAATCCATGTGACACCATCAGTAAGTGGGCCATATACAAAGTTACGTCTTAAATTTTCCATGTATCTCACAAGCGTTTAAACAAAAAGTTTCCAAAATCACAGGTCTACACTGTGTTGGGAACATCATTCACATTTACCCATTTATACACACTTTCTTTCTCTCGCTAACACCTTGCTTTTTCTCCCCTTCGGTACCTTGATGCTGCAGCAAATTTTGTTTTCCTTCTGAATTCCCCAAACCCGGCAGCCTCCTGTCTGCTCAATACTCTTTCCTATTTAATACTTCTTCCTGTCTCATTCACTCACAAATTTAATTTCCGCAGTTCCATTTTTTTCTGTGCCTGCTAGCCTTTTTTTTTCAATCCCTTCAACTTACGCAACCTCCATCTCCTCTCATAATAATCATAATCAACTTTATTGTCATTGTTAGTGCACAAGTGCAGTACAACGAAATGTAGGCTTGCGGCTCCCGAGAGTGTACATTTAGGTTAAGACATTTAAACATTCAACATACATTTGGCTTGTAATACATTAACATAAACATAACCATAATAAAGTGCATTAGCAGATGTGCAGGCTTTAGAGTTTATTTGTGGAGTTCAGTAGGATGACAGCCCTGGGAAAGAAGCTGTTCCTAAATCTGGTCGTACGGGTGCGAATGCATCTGTAGCGTCTCCCAGATGGCAGGAGGGCGAACAGACTGTGGCTGGGGTGGGTAGGGTCTTTGATGATGGTCCGTGACCTCCGTAAACAGCGTTTCTGGTATATGTGCTCTATGGTCGGTAGCCGGGTGCCGGTAATGCGTTGGGCAGTTTTGACTACCCGCTGCAGGGCTTTCCGGTCATGGTAGCTACAGCTGCCATACCATACTGTGATACAGTTCGTCAGGATGCTCTCTATTGTGCAGCGGTAAAAGTTAGAGAGGATCAGGGGTGACAGGTTACATCCCTTCAGCCTCCTTAGGAAATATAGGCGCTGCTGGGCCTTCTTCACCAGAGAGGAGGTATTGAGGGACCAGGAGAGGTCTTCCGTGATGTGGACTCCGAGGAACTTAAAGCTGTCCACCCTTTCAACCACAGCCCCATTGATGTGGATGGGGGTGTGACTTCCGCCTTTAGACTTCCTGAAGTCCACAATGATTTCTTTGGTTTTCTTGATGTTAAGGGCCAGGTTGTTATCGGCGCACCACTTCACGAGATGCTGGACCTCCTCCCTGTAGGCTGACTCATCGTTGTTGGTGATCTGGCCTACTACTGTGGTATCATCCGCAAACTTGATGATGGTGTTGGAACCATGAACAGCCACACAGTCGTGGGTGAAGAGGGAGTAGAGGAGGGGGCTCAGCACACATCCTTGTGGGGCCCCCGTGTTCAGGGTCGGGGGGGGGGGGGGTGGGGGAGGTGTGGTTACCTAATTTGACAGACTGGGGTCTGTTTGTTAGGAAGTCCAGGGTCCAGTTGCAGAGGGAAGTGTTCAGGCTAAGAGTGTGCAGTTTGGTGGCCAGCTTGTTGGGGACGATAGTGTTGAATGCTGAGCTGTAGTCTATGAACAGCATTCTGATGTAGGTCTCTTTACCATCTAAGTGATTCAGTGCAGAGTGTAGAGCAGTTGTGATTACATCCTCCGTTGATCTGTTTGCACGATAGGCAAACTGGTGTTGGTCAAGAGAGGCGGGAACACTGGCTTTGATGTGAGCCAGGACCAGTCTCTCTCCTTACTTTACCTGATTTTTGTATTTACTCCCTCCCTTTTTCTCCTAATACTTCTATTGCTGTTACTCCTCCGTCCTGGATGTTGGTGTTCATCATTCGGTGTGGTATGTTGTTGCAGTAGTTATTGCTCTCACACATACTCATTCCTTTGCAATGATTCCCTCTGCAATGACTCCATCGCTGGATCGTGCTCCAATTCAACCACCTCTCAGTTAATAGAGGCCGGGCCAAACTGAGCGTGTGTGTGGGAAGGCAGGAGTGGAGGAGTGCAGGCCACAGGTCCAAATTAACATTGCAGAAGTGGTTGCTCCACCAGCACCCTAAAGTCTGAATGTATTGATGATGGTATATTTACATGCAAACTTACACAGAGATACAAAGTTTCAAAATTAATGAAGAAAGACATGCATTTATATAGCACCTTTCATGACCTCAGGACATAAGAACATAAGAAATAGGAGCAGAAGTAGGCCATACGGTCCATCGAGCCTGCTCCGTCATTCAATAAGATCATGGCTGAACTTTCAAGTCGGCTCCACTTTCCCGCCATATCCCCATATCCCTCGATTCCCTGAGTGCTCAAAAATCTATCGATCTCTGTCTTGAATATACTCAATGACTGAGCATCCACAGCCTTCTGGGGCAGAGAATTTCAAAGAGTCACAACTCTCAGTGAAGAAATGTCTCCTTGTTTCGATCCTAAATGGCTGACCCCTTGTCCTGAGGCTATGACCCCTAGTTCTAGACTCTCCAGCCAGGGGAAACAATCTCAGCATCTACCCTGTCAAGCCCTGTAAGAATTTTGTATGTTTCAATGAAATCACCTCTCATTCTTCTAAACTGCAGAAAGTATAGGCCCATTCTACTTGAACTCTCAGCATAGGGCATCCCAGAAATCAATCTAGTGAACATTTGTTGCACCGCCTCTAAGACAAGTTTATCTTTTCTTGGGTAAGACCACCAAAACTGTGCACAGTACTCCAGGTGTGGTCTCACCAAAGCCCTATATAATTGCAGCAAGTCTTCCTTATTCTTATACCCCAAGCCCCTGGCAATAAAGGCTAACATGCCATTTGCCTTCCTAATTGCTTGCTGTACCTGTACATTAACTTTCTGTGATTCATGTACAAGGACCCCAAATCCCTCTGAATACTAACATTTACCAGTCTCTCACCTTCGACAAAATATTCTGTATACTTCACTAGTTACAGCCTGCCAACCGGAAAATTACCCATTTATCCCTACTCTCTGTTTTCTATCCGTTAAACAATCCTCAATCCATGCCAATATATTACCTCCCACTCCCATGAGCCCTAATCTTGTGGCAACTTATTGAATGTCTTCTAAAAATGCAAACATACTGCATCCGCTGGTCTACCCTGCTAGTTACACCCTCAAAAACTGTAATAGATTTGTCAAGCATGATTTCCCTTTCATAAAACCGCGTTGACCTTCTGTCAGAACCTTTCGCCCCTCATACCTCCATAATTGGCTTTGTTTAAATTTAAGTCCTTATTTTCGGATTTAACCACATCACTCTCAAACTTAATATGAAATTCTATCATATTATGATCACTCTTCGCAGAGGATCCTTTACTATAAGATTACTAATTAACCCTGTCTCATTACACAATGCTAGATCTAAAATATCCTGTTCCCTAGTTGGCTCCTCAACATATTGTTCTAGAAAACTGTCTCGCATTCATTCCAGGAACTTGTCCTCCAAGCTACTTTTGCCAATTAGGTTTGACAGTCTATATGAAGAGTAAAGTCCCCCAGGATTATTGCATTACCCTGGTTACATGCTCCTCTAATTTGCGAATTTATACTCTGTCCAACACTATGGTTACTGTTAGGGGGCCAATAAACTACTCCCACCAGTGTTCTCTGCCCTTTGTTATCTCGTAGCTCCACCCATACTGGATTTTACATCCTGATTTCCTGGGCTAAAATCCTTTCTCCCTACTGCTTTTATCTCATTCTTTCAGTGCTACCCCACCTCCTTTTCCATTTTGCCTATCTGTTCTAAAAGTCAAGTAGCCTGGAATATTTAGTTTCCAACCTTGGTCACCCTGCAACCACGTCTTAGTAATGGCTACTAGATCAGTTCCACTTATCTCTATTTGTACTATTAATTCATCTAGCTTGTTACGAATGCTTTGTGAATTCAGATTTTAACTTTGACGTCTTAAATTTTAACTTTGGTTGTAAAACAGTTCAGGACGTCAATGAAGTACAATGGCAATCACATATCTTCATCGGATGCAATTCCATTACTTTCCCCAGAATAGTATTCAGTTAATGGGATAGATTAAGTAGCAGAAAGGTACCGTAAGTGTCAGGTATGTGATCTGACAACCTCTTGTGAATTATTTTTACATGGAATACTAAAAAGGAATGGATTTCTCTACCCTGACATATAGAACTCTTAATATAATGACCTGCGTTTCCTTGTATATTTTGATTGCAACATCAGATATAACTGCCAGTAATTACAGGGTGGGGTGCAATCGGCAATCCGGGCGCAAATAGCACTCAAAATTGCACTAGTTTCAGAAGTGATTTTTTTTGCTCAAGTTTCCACGCAAACTCATTTGCATAACGCCTAACCTAAAATCTTCCACCAACCAGCGCAATCGGGCAGTATTTCAGAACGTCATTTTTTAAATTTTGCATTAAAAAATATTCCTTGATATATTTGAGAGGGGTAGCCCGGCGCAATTATATTAATACAGCTGAAAATGGGGTTATCACAAAAAGTTATTATTTTAATCAGAGTGCCTAGTCCACCGCCGCCTGTGAATAACCGGATTTTAAATAACTGAAAATGACGTAAAAAAATACAGAACCATTTACTGGTTTCATTGGTGTACAGTAGTCTGTTTCTTAGTAAATTACATTCCTTTTTATATTCAAAAGCTTTTTAAAAAGGTGTCTATTAGCGTCCTTGCACTTAAAAACAATAGCTTAATTTTAAGAGCCTCCTCGAGAAGGCCCGTAAACGGACAAGCACAATTAGCGGAGACTCGTCATGATGATTAATTCTATCTGTGGGCGTAGCCAATTTTAGCTGCGGAAACTTAACTTGCGCTGGAGGTAATTTGCGCTTGAATTTTGAGCTTTTGCGCTGATTTGGCTTAATTCAGACGAACTGCGCTGCAAGAACCAGCACAACCTCACCGAAACTTTACCCCATTGCTATATAGCCAGAATATAGAAATAAATCTCATCTTATATGTACAGCAGGCTGAACTATAATGGGCCAGAAATTGCTGAAATGGCGCAGCTTGCAAAGTGAATTGGACCTTTTACCTCACCCTTCAGTTCGCACTATATTTACACCACATATTGCTGGAAATGCGAATTGATAATGGCGCAGCGATATCAACGTCGCATCTCAGACCTCACAATCTTCAAGCCCAATGGTCTATCTCCTTAACCAATGAAGCAAAAGGATAGAGAAAGAAACAGAGCAAATGACAGAAGGAAATAAGATAAATTTAAAACAGAAAAATAAAGAAAGGAAGGAAAAGAGAGAGTGAATTAAGTGAGAGAGAAAGAAGAGTAATGTTTGGGGATTGTTTGGTCCTCGAGAAGTTATGAGTGAATGGCAGGGTAGGTGTGCGAAATGTACAAGCACTCGTGAGCCATGAAGTTATTGAACCAACATGATCATCCTGATCAGAAACAGTGGAACTGCTTTTAATAGGAACATAGGAAATGCTAGATGAAAAAATACCAAGATCCACCTAGTTCATCTGCTACCAGTCATATGATACAATGATAATGGAGTTGTGGTCGAATCATAGCAACCAATCTCTACCGATTAGTCTCCAACAGACCCAGAAATGACACAAGGAAAACTCCAGTGGTGGAAAGCTGCGGGAACTGTAGGTCCAAAGTCATCTTTTCCTTCCCAAGCTTGCTACAATTATCACGCCATATCTCAAATTACTCATATACACTGTATTGTATCCCAAAATGTTATTTTATGAAAGAAATCTATCTAATTTGCGTTTGAGTTTCAAAACAGCTTTGCGTCCTGAAAATTACTGCCGTCTGACACAAACAGGAGTATGGATGACAAGACTGGCACAAAAATACTACCAAGACATAAAACATTTTTAAAAACCTCTGGGAACAATTTACTACCGGCGGGGATGAGACTCCAGTTTCATTGTTCCCTTTCTAGCCCTCCAAGCTTGAGTGGCATGTCAGGACCATAAAGCACGTCGTTAACAGGGTTCTTACAACATTAATTACCAGCCCTAAATGGCTGAGGCGAGATTAATTCACATTAACAGCGTACATCCAACAATTTCATGACACGCAATGAACTTCAGTGGGGAGGCTCACGGAGTGGTCGCAATTTTCTTGGTTTTCTCAAGGCTAACGGCGTGAGCGGCGCAAATCATCCAACAATTTGTGGAGAATCGGAAATCATGGCCTATATGTCTTCTTTACCACAAATTGCGGGAAATTTTATGAACTAATAATGGTGAGTGCCGTGAACTTGCCATTATTTTTCCAGTAATTTCTGGGCCATTGAAACAAAGTCAAAACGCATCAATGTATTTACTTCTATATGCTGAAAATTTTATCCATAACACATCACACAATAAAAAAGATCTAACCCAACGCCACTGATACAAAGGTGCTGTAACAAGTTGTATCTTTTGGATGCTCTTAATCCAATCCGTGGCCCTATTGACACAAAAACAGTAATGCCAATTTCTCTGTGGACTGATTTTAATCAACTGTCAAAATGAGTGAAATCTGGTCAATGACCTTTCGTCAGAACCTGGAGATATTACCGATGAACAGATTAGGTGGAGGACAGCGATGGAAGGCTCTGCTTTGCCTGATTCTCCACGTTTCCCTCTGCTATAAGGATTCACACATCTGCTGGGTCTCGGATACATCTTTTGTTTCTCTAATTTCTCTCATTATTGCTTCCTTTTGTCACACCATTATCACTGTCATTTAATCATCTCCTGTCATTTAATCATCTCCTGTCCTCCACCTAATCATAGAGCAGTTTTTTTCTTCCAGTTGCCCATTCCATGGCTCTGTTGCTCCTTATAAACTGTTCATCTGTAACAGTCCAAAGATGTGCGGGTTAGGTTGATTTGGCTATGATAAAATTGACCCTTAGTGTTAGGGGATTAAATACGTGGGGTTACGGGGATAGGGTGGGATATGTGTCGGTGCAGGCTCGATGGGCCGAAATGGCCTCTATCTGCACTGTGGGGATTCTGTGATTCCCCTGTTCTGACGAAATGTCATCGACCTGAAATGTTAACCCGACCTTCCTCTCTCCACAGCTGCTGCTCGACCCTGTTGAGTTTTTCCACCATTTTCTGCTTTTATTTCAGATTTCCAGCATTTTGGTATTTGGGTGAAATCACATTTCAGTAACTAGTTAATGTAGCATCAAGTTTTTCGCAAATTTGGAAAACAGATTACAGTAGTTCTAAATATCAAAACACCTGGTGTATGAAACTTAGTGACTAATGTTGGCTAGGGACAAACTCTGCTAATTAGTTTAATGAGTACTTGACACCCCATAAACTCAATCAGCTTTATTCAATTGTAAGTTCTGAACTACGCACTTGGCCATGCTTACTGAAAATGTTAACAGATTCCCAGATCTTGTAACTAAACAACCATCACATTGTACAATAAAAACAGAAAATGCTGGAAATACTCAGCAGGTCAGGCAGCATCTGTCAAGAGAGAAACTGAGTTACCGTTTCAGGTCCATGATCCTTCATCAGAATTATGAAGAAGTTAGAGATTTAACAGTTTATAAACAAGTACAGAGGCAGGGAAAGGAGCCATGGAAGAGGAGGGAAGGTAAGAACAAAAGGGAAGGTCTGTAATAGATTGTAGGGTAGGGCTCAGTAAATAACAAAAGGGACAATGATGGGGCAAGGCAAGAGGGTGGTAATGGTACAAGTAAGAAAACGAAAGATGGGTCTAGAGGAGCTGCAAATGGCAACAGCAGAACCATTACAAGCACCTGCTGTCCGAAAAAAAGGAAGCATTGGTTATGATCTGAAGTTGTTGAAATCGATGTCAAGTCCGGAAGGTTGTAAAGTGCCTAATCAAAAGATGAGGTGCTGTTCCTCGAACTTCCATTGAGCTTCACTGGAACAGTATAGGAGGCTGAGGACAGAGAGGTCAGAGTGGGAGTGGGATGGAGAATTAAAATGACAAGCGATCGGAGGCTCAGGTTCATGCTTGCAGACTGAACCGAGGTGTTCAGCCAAGTCATTACACAATCTGTGTTTGGTCTCCCCCAATGTAGAGGTGACCGCATCATGAGCAAAGAATACAATATACTAAATTGAAAGTAGCATAATTAAATCAGTATTTCACCTGGAAGGAATGTTCGAGACCCTAGACAGTGGGAAGGAAGGTGGTGAAAGAGCAGATGTTGCATCTCCTGCATTTGCACTAGAAGGTGTCATGGGATGGGGGTGTTGGAAGAGTGGACCAGGGCATTGCGGAGCAAAAGGTCCCATTGGAATGCTGAAAAAGGAGGGATGGGGGAGATGTGCTTGGTGGTGGCATTGCGTTAGAGGTGGTGGAAATGGCAGAGGATATCCGTTGAATGTGGAGGCGGGTGGGGTGGAAGGTGAGGGCAAGGGGGACCCTATTGTGGCTCTGGGAGGGAGGGGAAGGGCAGAAGTGTGGGAAATGAGACAGACACGGTTGAAGGGCCTGTCAACCACAGTGAAGGGGAATCCTCAGAAGCGCTAGTGTGGAAGGTGGCATTGTCAGAATAGATGCGATGGACTCAGAGAAACTGGGAGAATGGAAGAGCGCCCTGGCATGAAGTGGAGTGGGAGGAAGTGTAATCAAGGTAGTTGTGGGAGTTGGGGGGCAATACAGTAGATATTGGTGGACAGCCTATCCTCAGAAATGGAGATAGAGAAGTCGAGGAATCGAAAGGAAGAGTCGGAGATGGACCACGTGATGGTGAGGGAGGGCTGGAACTTGGAAGCAAAGTTGATGAAAATTTCCAGTTTGTGGCGTGAGCAGGAGGCGGGACCCACATGGTCATCAATGTACCAGAAAAAGAGGTGAGGGAGGGGACCCGAGTAGGACCAAAGCATGTTCCACATATACCACAAAAAGGCAGGCATAGATAGGACCCATTTGGGTTCTCATAGCGACACCTTTTATTTGGAGGAAGTGAAGGAGTCAAAGAAGAAGTTGTTCAATCTAAGAACAAGTTCAGCCAAGTGGAGGAGGGCGATGGTGGCAGGGGGCTGGTTGGGCCTTTGTTCAAGGAAGAAGTGACATCCCGGTGGGGGATGGAAGTGTAAAGCAACCGGACGTCCATGGTGAAAAGGAGATGGTTAGGGCCAGGAAACTGGAAAATGTTGAAGTGACGGAGAGCATCGGAAGAGTTACAGATTTAGGTCAGAAGAGACTGGACAAAGGGAGAAAATAATTGAGTTGAGATAGGAATAAATATTTTCCGTGGGGCAAGAACAGGCCGAAAGAGTTAACGTTTCAGGTCGATGACCTTTCGTCAGAAGAATGGTTATCAATCTGAAACGTTAACTATATTTCTCTCTCCACAGATGCTGCCTGACCTGCTGAATGACCTGCTGAGTATTGCCAGCATTTTGTTTTTATTTTAGTTGAAACACCAAAACTACTCGACCTACTAGGTTACAGCAAGCTTGTCAAATTTCCTGCAAATAGTGTCATTGAGAGACCAAACATTGATCACAAAGCTCTAAACCTAGTGTTGAAACCTACACTGCTGATACATTCTAGAGGGCTGAATGCTAAAAACATTTTTTTTAATGTTTTCTTCCCCTTGCTAATATTTTAGAATTTGATAACATTCCAAATTGGAGAACAATATCAGTTAATTATAAATTCCCCTATTCTGCTCCACCAATTGCTTTGAGAGGGAGAGAGAGTCATTGAGAGTCTAAAATGCCTTCAAACTATTAGCAGACAGATTTGCAGCTGATAAAACCAGTCTCTGCGATGTGTCTCACATCCTGGAGGGCAGGGAGCTGATTAACTTAGCGCTGACACTGTTTTGTATTCATTAAAGAAAACCACAAGCTCCTTCGATCGCTTATTGCACTCTGTGGTGTAGCTCGGAGCCATAAAGGTCAGAAAGGGCAACATCAGACTGCAGATGTTCACTGCTACAGGAGAGAATTCCATTTTCGGGGATTTCCTACAAGACTAAACTATGGACAGTGGCCAGAGCAGTAAAAGGTCAGGATGCAGGAACCATCTTTAAACAAAAAGGATAAATAAAGTTCTCTCTAGACAGAGACAGATCTCAGGGAGGGTAGAAGAAAATCTCAATTTTCAACCACTGTCAGTTGTTCTTTGAGGAAGATATTGATTAACTGTGTAATTGCTAAGGATGTATTTACAGTGCAAGTTTAGCATCATGGCAAAGCAATTTCAGCTACACAATGATCATAAATTGTCAGTGTAAATCCAGAGTCCAGGCTAAACTTACTTCCTTAGTGAAACCGAGCAAGACTCTTTGGTGCAGGTAGCCTCAGAGTACAGGGTTTTTGACACTACACGGAGTGTAAATCTAGTGTGGTGTCAAACCTGGTTTACAAAGTGCTCAAGGGACTAAAATGGAAACCTGAAGCACTTTTAAATCTCCTAACCTCTCCTCCTCGCTTTCTGAAGATTTACATTTTTAATTGTTGGGAGAGCGTTCTGCCAATACGTGTTATCCAGGTATGTGGACAGCTCTCTCCTGAGCAAGATCATTACAATTCCAGCCAAGAAACACAAATACAATTCTGCCGGCTCCTGGTCCCAGACGGCGCGGCTGCAGTGTCAGTGCACCCTCAGAACTCCATGAAGTGAAACAAAATTTTAGTAATTCTAGGAGATGATGATGGACATGATTTAAAACAAAAATAATAATGTGCTACAAGCTCATGTAATGCTTCAGTTGGTAAAGGCAGCAGCATCCACCAGGATCCTCAGGTATGAACACAATCCTTGATGACTGCGCTGAGAAGGAGCAATGACACTTCGATTTTTCTTATTTGCTGCAATGATGGCAAAGTATCAATATATCTTAAGCTTGTGGCTTATAAGACAAGTGTCCAAGTAGTTCTCCTTCATGGTTCAGAACTTCTGAAGAAGCAACAGGCAGCCTTCCTCTGTCTCATGCGAGACATGCAAGGCCAAGCTGTGAGGCAGACATGTGACAGAAAGGGGAAACAGTTGCAGGGTCGGAAAGCTTCAACGTACACTGACCTGTCACAAATATCTGGGGAGGGGGAAGGGGGGGAAAGCCTCTTGGTGAGCACCCCTCTTTGCCAAATTCGCTCTTGCAAGAACTTGGCTTAAGCAGTTGATGAGAATGCCTGGTGTGCACCACTGGACCTGATCGAATTCTTCATTAAGATGGAGAATGAAGTAGTTGACTCAGAGACTAGGGTCCTCAATTTAAATAAAGGAAACTACGATGGTCTGAGGAGCGAGTTGGGTAGGATTGATTGGGGAATGGCACTCAAAGGGTTGACGGTGGATAGGCAATGGCAAACATTCAAAGACCGAATGGATGAACGACAGAATTTGTTCATCCCAGTTTGGCATAAAAATAAAACAAAAAAGGTGACTCAACCGTGGCTAACAAGGGAAATTAGGGATAGCATAAGATCCAAGGAGACGACATATAAATTGGCCAGAAAAAGCAATAATCCTGAGGATTGGGAGCAGTTTAAGATTCAACAAAGGAGGACAAAGGGATTAATTAAGAAAGGGAAAATAGAATGAGAGTAAGCTAGCAGGGAACATAAAAACTGACTGTAAAAGCTTTCATAGATATGTGAAGAGAAAAAGATTGGTGAAGTCAAGCGTAGGTCCCTTGCAGTCAGAATCAGGGGAATTTATAATGGGGAACAAAGAAATGGCAGACCAACTAAATTCATACTTTGGTTCTGTCTTCACAAAGGAGGACACAAATAACCTCCCAGAGATGCCGGGGAACATAGGGTCTGATGAAAGGGTGGAACTGAAAGACATCAGTATTTGTAGGGAAATGGTGTTAGGAAAATTGATGGGACTGAAGGCTGATAAATCCCCAGGGCCTGATAATCTACATCCCAGGGTACTTAAGGAAGTGGCCCTAGAAATAGTAGATGCATTGCTGGTCATCTTCCAGAACTCGATCGACTCTGGAACAGTACCCATGGATTGGAGGGTAGCTAATGTTGCCCCACTATTCAAAAAAGGTGGTAGAGAAAAAGCAGGGAATTATAGACTGGTAAGCCTGACATCGGTAGTGGGGAAAATGCTAGAATCTATTATAAAAGATGTAATAGCAGAGCACTTGGAAAGCAGTGACAGGATCGGACAAAGTCAACATGGATTTACAAAAGGTAAATCATACTTGACTAATCTACTGGAATTTTTTGAGGATGTAACTGGTAAAATAGATAAGGGAGAACCAGTGGATGTGGTGTATTTGGACTTTCAGAAGGCTTTCGCTAAGGTCCCACATAAGAGATTAGCGTGCAAAATTAAGGCACATGGGATTGGGGGCAAGGTATTGACTTGGATAGAGAACTGGTTGGCGGACAGAAAGCAAAGAGTTGGAATAAACGGGTCGTTTTCCGAGTGGCAGGCAGTGACTAGTGGGGTACCGCAAGGATCGGTCCTGGGACCCCAGCTGTTCACAATATATATTAATGATCTGGACGAGGGAATTGGATGTAATATCTCCAAATTTGCAGACGACACAAAGCTGGGTGGGAGGGTAAACTGTGAGGAGGATGTCGTGAAACTCCAGTACGATTTGGACAGGTTGGGTGATTGGGCAGAAACATGGCAAATGCACTATAATGTGGATAAATGTGAGGTTATCCACTTTGGTGGCAAGAACAGGAAGGCAGATTATTATTTGAATGGCAATAGATTGGGAGAAGGGGAAGTGCAAAGAGACCTGGGTGTTCTTGTGCACCAGTCGCTGAAGGTAAGCATGCAGGTGCAGCAGGCGGTTAAGAAGGCAAATGGTATGTTGGCCTTCGTAGCAAGAGGGTTCGAGTACAGGAACAAGGATGTCTTGCTACAGTTGTACAGGGCCTTGGTGAGACCACATCTTGAGTATTGTGTGCAATTTTGGTCGCTTTACCTAAGGAAGGACGTTCTTGCCATGGAAGGAGTGCAGCGAAGATTCACCAGGCTGATACCTGGGATGGCAGGAATGACGTATGAGGAGAGATTGTGTCGATTGGGCTTATACTCACTGGAGTTTAGAAGATTGAGAGGGGATCTCATTGAAACCTATAAAATTCTGTCAGGCCTGGACAGACTAGATGCAGGAAGGATGTTTATGATGGCCAGGGAGTCCAGAACCAGGGGTCATAGTCTAAGGATAAGGGGTAAGCCATTTAGGACTGAAATGCGGAGGAATTTCTTCACCCAGAGAGTGGTGAACCTGTGGAATTCTCTGCCACAGAGGGCAGTTGAGGCCAGTTCATTAAATATATTCAAAAAAGAGTTAGATATATTTCAAGGCTAAAGGGATCAAGGGATATGGGGAGAAGGCAGGGACAGGGTACTGAATTTGGATGATCAGCCATGATCTCATTGAATGGTGGAGCAGGCTCGAAGGGCCGAATGGCCTACTCCTGCTCCTATCTTCTATGTTTCTATGAAATCCAGAACAAGGAGGCCAGCACATTGTAAGCTGCCCTGTGCAGTTTCTTCCACCACACTGAGGGGAGATGTCCTTCCTACCGTTGATGAGGAAATTACAAAACTTGGAACGACAACTGCTGCAAGGAGTTGCCTGAAGCCTGAGGATGAAAATGCATACTCATTGATCTAGAGCTGTGTGGCTACTATTATTCTACCATGATTGTATTGTGGAGAAGCGAGCAATTTTTGCTTCACGTTCTGCACCTTCAACTGGTAGAACCACCAGTCAGTGAGGCATGGTCTGTGTCCATGCTATGGCCAGGATGATGATGGCAATGCATACACACACGTTATGGTAAGTTGTGCTACTCACCATACCATTCATGAACAGCTCTGCTACTTGCTATCCACCTTACAGATGACTACTGCCTTCGTGGTGAGACTAAGCAGGGCCTCTTTGGGATGGAGGTGTTGCCAAGATAATAAGCCTGGCTATGGGAATTTAAAGCAGAATTAACCCTCTGTGGGAAATTTGGTAATTTGATGCCTGAGCTAGACAGGGCATTGTTGTTCATTGATCAATCAGGCTGGCTGACCAGTGAAATCTGGAGGGTTAGATGTGTTACTGAGGGATCCCAATCATCTCCAAATAACCCTGAAAGCCAATGCCCAAACTGGTATAGTGATCCTAGCTAGACAACCAGCACGGAACTTTGCAGTGCTCCATGCTGAATAAACGATGTGGCTTTAGCTGATTAAATTCCAGCAGTATCCCTGTGCACACTTGAAGATCCCTGAGCCTTGGCTCTGCTAACCAACACCTAAGCTCTCTGAACTCAGTTAAATGGGGTGTCTGTACAAGGAGAAAGTGTGAGCTCCATGTCAGCCAAACAGAAACTCTCCCTGTGCAGATTTCCCTGACCTGCTAGATGCTAAGCTCAGCAGACCAAAAAAAGCCTTGTTTTCAAAAAACTCTTTCAAACTATCACAGCAGAAGTACAATTCGTGCTTGCATGACTAAGTGTGCTATTTTCAGATACTTCCATCTGTGGTGAAAAACATGTATGGTGATTCTAAGTTCCTATGCAAAGTGAATGCATAGATTGCTACAATATGGCGAAGTTCTCCATATTCTGCAATCTACCAAAGGAGGAGAAAGCACTGCAAGCCAAGTAGGATCAAGAAGCCATCTTGCACTTATTCTTTTCCTGGCAAGTTTCTTTAGGACGTTATGTCTTTCATTGCCGAAAGATTTATCCAACATCAACATGACTTCACCAGGGACTTCACAATTAGAAAACTCTTCAAAGGCAAGATGAAATATCTTATGAGACTTGACATTCCTGGGGAAGCCTTGAGGGGCCAGATCTGTGGCAGAGTGAAATCTCTGCCCAGCAGCGTTAAAGTCCCTGACGCCATTGGAAATCCTGAGGTCAGGGTAATTTAAGTGTCAAGGGCAGGCACTCAGGCCTTTGCCAGTGCAATTGGCGAGCCCGTCTGACTTGGGAGAAGGGTGGGGTGGGGTGAAGGAATTTAGCTGTGGCAACTTGCTCCAGCATTTGCGGTCTCAAAGGACTCTGGGAGGAAAGAGAAACATGAAGAAAAAGTTGCTCGTGTTTCTTCTATCAGTGTTGGTTGAAACGGATCAAGCAATTTAAAATTAATTCCTACCCCATCAACGCCATCTAGCAATGTGGAGTGCTGGAGTTCATGGCACTCAGCATTGTTAAGGGTGTAAATGAGAAAAATACATGACATATTTTCCTCTTTTATATGACATTGTAATATGTTTGCCCACAAAAGTAGCAGGATTTGCAATGGGAGAAAAAAGGGTCTGAACTTTGGTGTATCCGGGTTCTGACTCAAATTCTACTCCCCTACCCTGCTCCCAGCCCGTCGCAGCAATACCCGTCCCAGCGCCAGCAATTTCAGCCCAAAAGCATTCAACCAGCAGGAACCTCTCAAGACTGATTATTAAACTAGTTGGCTAAGGTGTTGCCCAACTGCCTCCAGTTTTCCTCAACATCTTTGAGATATACTTGGTATAGGTACTTCCCATAACTAAGAATTCAAATTCACAGAGGTGGTTATTATTCCCTTTAAGCCCAGCTTTGCATAGCGATGGGAATCAATGCATTATTTCTTTTAAAAATTGAACAAAGTGGGAGGGCGGGAGGGGAAAAAAAACTTTAAAAAAAAATGCTCATAACAACCCAAGGAAACGCAGCACTTCCTCATCACAATTTCTGACAGTTAAATGCTTATCCATTACAAGATATTTCTTGAATCTACAGTACTGTATGTTGAATTTGCTATGTACGTCGCACACTCCTTCGTTGGGCATCACCATTCACAGAATCACAGAAACCCCACAGTGCAGATAGAGGCCATTTCGGCCCATCGAGCCTGCACCGACACATATCCCACCCGATCCCCGTAACCCCTACACCAACACATATCCCACCCTATCCCCGTAACCCCACATATTTAATCCCCCTAACACTAAGGGTCAATTTATCATAGCCAATCAACCTAACCCGCACATCTTTGGACTGTGGGAGGAAACCGGAGCACCCGGAGGAAACCCACGCAAACACGGGGAGAATGTGCAAACTCCACACAGACAGTCGCCCAAGGCCGGATTCGAATCCGGGTCCCTGGCGCTGTGAGGCAACAGTGCTAACCACTATGCCACCGTGCCATTGTGACAGTCATGCTCATAGCTGCACTGTTCTAACACTAGATGGCACTTCATACGCGCCATCAATTTCAAATCCCCACACCTATACCTACAGCATTACTAATGAATACGGAGGGAAATTTGCTTTGTCCTAACTCTCCATGGGAAAGCTACAGGAGTTCCACTAGTTTCTTTTTAAAACTGCAGGAGTCTCTGACATTCCCTGCTTTTCACATTCATTCAAGATCAGAGTGGGTAGTACAGTAAATTAAAGTCATTTGAGATAGACGTTGATAGGTAGACAGTGCTGCAGAATCCCATTTTTGTTCTCTATTCCCCCAAAAAACTCCTTATTCATGAATTATGAATATTTGATTTCACTAATAGATGATGGGGTGCTTCTATAGGAACATAGGAACAGGAGTAGACCATTCAGCCCCTCAAGCCTGAGCCTGTTCCACTTTTGAATTATATCTTAACTCCATCTACCTGGTTCCCTAACCCTTAATACCCTTGCCTAAAAAAATGTGCTGCTGCAAAAAGGAAAAGAATCATTTACAAGAAGAATACAAATTTATAGATGCACTGAAGGTACAGGAGATTTGCAGCAGATGTTTAATGGAGTGCCATTCCTTTATTAACATATACTTAATGACAGAATTGTGAATATTGGAATTATACTACCAAAAATCTGCCAGGTGAACATATTTGCTCTTTTGCAATTTCAAAGCTCGGATCTTAATATCAGCTTTCTTAGTTGTAGTGCATTCACATTCAAATCGTGTCAGCCCTGGCTCAGCTGTAGCACTCTCGCCTCTGAGTCAGTAGGCTTGTTGAACACCACTTGGAAGAAGCACTGAGAGTGGCAAGGGCACAGAATATACTCTGAGTGGGGGACTTCAGTGTCCATCACCAAGAGTGGCTCAGTAGCACCACTACTGACCGAGCTGGCCGAGTCCTGAAGGACATAGCTGCCAGTCTGGGCCTGCGACAGGTGGTGAGAGAACCAACACGAGAGAAAAAACTATTTTACCTCGTCCTCACCAATCTGCCTGTCGCAAATGCATCTTTCCATGACGGTATTGGTAGCAGTGACCACCGCACAGTCATTGTGAAGACGAAGTCCCGTCTTCACACTGAGGACACTCTCCATCGTGTTGTGTCGCACTACCACTGTGCTAAATGGGATAGATTCAGAACAGATCTAGCAGCTCAAAACTGGGCATCCATGAGGCGCTGTGGGCCATCAGCAGCAGCAGAATTGTATTCCACCACAATCTGTAACATCATGGCCCGGCATATTCCTCACTCTACCATTACCATCAAGCCAGGGTACCAACCCCGGTTCAATGAGGAGTGTAGATGAGCATGCCAGGAGCAGCACCAGGCATACCTAAAAATGAAGTGCCAACCTGGGAAAGCTGCAACACAGGACTACATGAATGCTAAAATATGGAAGCAGCATGCTATAGACAGGGCTAAGCGATCCCACAATCAATGGATCAGATCAAAGCTCTGCAGTCGTGAATGGTGGTGGACCATTAAACAGGAGGCGGAGGCTCCATGAATATCCCCATCCTCAATGATGATGGAGCCCAGCACGTGAGTGCAAAAGACAAGGCTGAAGCGTTTGCAACCATCTTCAGCCAGAAGTGCCGAGTGGATGACATCGGCCTACTCCGGAGGTCCCCACCATCACAGAAGCCAGTCTTCTGCCAATTCGATTCACTCCGCATGATATCAAGAAATGGCTGAGCGCACTGGATACAACAAAGGCTATGGGCCCCGACAACATCCTGGCTATCATGCTGAAGACTTGTGCTCCAGAACTAGCCGCTTCTCTAGCCAAGCTGTTCCAGTACAGCTACAACACTGGCATCTATCCGACAACGTGGAAAACTGCCCAGGTATGTCCTGTCCACAAAAAGCAGGACAAATCCAACCTCGCCAATTACCGCCCCACCAGTCTACTCTCAATCATCAGCAAAGTGATGGAAGGTGTCATCGACAGTGCTATCAAGCCGCACTTACTCACCAATAACCTGCTCACTGATGCCCAGTTTGGGTTCCGCCAAGACCACTCGGCTCCCGACCTCATTACAGCCTTGTTCCAACATGGACAAAGGAGCTGAATTCCAGAGGTGAGGTGAGAGTGACTGCCCTTGACATCAAGGCAACATTTGACCGAGTGTGACATCAAGGAGCCCTAGTAAAACTGAAGTCAATGGGAATCGGGGGGGAAATGCTCCACTGGTTGGAGTCATACCTAGCACAAAGGAAGATGGTTGTGGTGGTTGAAGATCAATCATCACAGCCCCAGGACATCACTGCAGGAGTTCCTCAGGGCAGTGTCCTAGGCCCAACTATCTTCAGCTGCTTCATGAATGACCTTCCCTCCAACATAAGGTCAGAAATGGGGATGTTCGCTGATGACTGCAGTGTTCAGTGCCATTCACGACTCCTCAGATAATGAAGCAGTCCATGCCCGCATGCAACAAGACCTGGATGACGTTCAGGCTTGGGCTGATAAGTGGCAGGTAACATTAGCGGCACACAAGTGCCAGGCAATGACTATCTCCAACAAGTGAGAGTCTAAACACCACCCCTTGACATTCAACGGCATTACCACCGCCGAATCCCCTGCCATTAACATCCCGAGAGTCACCATTGAACAGAAACTTAACTGGACCAGCCACATAAATACTGTGGCAACAAGAGCAGGTCAGAGGCTAGGTATTCTGTGGCGAGTGTCTCACTTCCCGACTCCCCAAAGCCTTTCCACCATCTACAAGGCACAAGTAAGGAGTGTGATGGAATACTCTCCACTTGCCTGGATGAGTGAAGCTCCAACAACACTCAAGAAGCTCAACATCATCCAGGACAAAACAGCCCACTTGATCGGCACCCCATCCACCACCTTAAACATTCACTCCCTCCACCATCGGTGTACCGTGGCTGCAGGGTGTACCATCTACAAGATGCACTGCAGCAATTCGTCAAGGCTTCTTCGGCAGCAGCTCCCAAACCCACGACCTCTTCCACCTGGAAGGACAAGGGTAGCAGGCACATTGGAACACGACCACCTACAAGTGCCCCTCCAAGTCACACACCATCCTGACTTGGAAGTATATCGCCGATCCTTCATCGCCGCTGGGTCAAAATCCTGGAACTCCCTCGCTAATCGCACTGTGGGAGTACCATCACCACATGGACTGCAGCGGTTCAAGGCGGCGGCTCACCGCCACCTTCTCAAGGGCAGTTAGGGATGGGCAATAAATGCTGGCCTTGCCACCGACGCCCACATTCCATAAACGAATAAATAAAAAATAAAAAATAAAAAATGGCTGTGGATTCAAGTCCAATCCAGAAACTTGAGTTCAAAATCTAGGTTGACACTTGAAATCAGCACGGAGGTAATGCTGAGACGTTAAACCGAGGCCCCGACAGCCCTCTCAGGTGGACACAAAAGATCCCATGGCAATATTTTGAAGAGGAGTAGGGGTGCTCTCCTGGTTTTCTGGCCAATATTTATCCTTCAAACAACATAACTAAAACAGATAATATTTGTGGGATCCTGCTATGTGCAAATTGGCTACATTATAACAGTGACTACTCTACCAAAGTACTTCATTAGCTGTGAAGCACTTTGTGACATCCTGAGTTCATGAAAGGCACTATATAAATGCAAGTTTTTCTTTCAATACAAGCACCTGACTTAATTCTCACGTTACTTCCCCAGCACCAATTAAGAAATCAGCACGCAAGTAGGCCTGATAATTTAATGTCATGGACTAGTTGTAAACTTATACGCTGAAAGATGGCATCCAGATGAGATCAAGAACTGGGTAAATTTTAGAGAAGCTTCAAAATTTAAGGATTAATTATCAGTAAAACCACAGAGTATAACGGGACATGCAAAGGCTTAATCATACTCAATCTTTTGCATATAGAGCAAATAAAGCAGCATTTTTGCTAACATGCATTCAATCTGTCAAAACGTAACAATAATGTAGCTTTATAAGAACCAATATAGATGATACTTTCTGATTATTACATTAAGGGATTTTGCTCATTCAAATATCTCCAACAAAGCTACCCTTGGGTGCTTCTGTCCAATTTTTATTTAATTTCAATCTTTAAGTACATGTAGCAAACTTCCTACCTATCTCAATTAAAAAAGTAAAAATAATTACACGTCCTCACGTTTCACATCAATGCTCATTATCTGCAACCACAATCAAAACTCAAGTCAGTAAGTACCACAGACAAAATGTCAACGGCTTCTCATCACACGCCTAACAGGTTTATTTCCAACAGCTGAACAACGACAAAGTACTACAGCACACCGAGGAAGCCGCAAGAACGTATGGAGCTTTGAATACAGAAAGGATTGTGCTTTTAAAAAGATACTTTTGATGAACACATGAGCTGTGCTGACAAATACAACCAGATTCGGTTAGTGAGCATTCTACCAACTGTAGTAAATTTCTGCATCAGAAAATACTCTTATTTTGTTCATTCTTTTGCATTTTGCAGTTTCCAGTTTTAGAGTCAATTACTTGCACTTCTAGTTCCGAGTAATCGGTCTAAAATTTATCGACACTAACACTATAATATTGCAAGATATTTTTATTACCTTTCCAAACTCACAATCCATTACTTCCTTCCATACCTGCTGCTTTACTAAAGTCAGATTCACTAAAGTAGACTTCGACAAGGGAAAACTGACTGTATTAATTGAGGGGCCTCATTACCAATTGATGTGTTCTGACCTTAGTACTGGAATACTTTTAGCATGTGTGCAATTTTATGAATCAACTCGCACTCAGCATACAAATGCTCTATGCCCAATTTCTTGGCAGCTCTCTGTTTACACTGAGATGACTCAAGAACGTAGCAATTTAGGATTAGCCATTTTTCGGTTGGCACATGCCTCTCTGCTCATCGGCTGTTGCTCTATCATGTCGATGGATGTGTCACCACTATCGCTTATAAATTGTTACCTCCTTGAATCCACTTCTGTATAATGGATTGATTGGATCTGAAACTACTCCCTTGGCAGCCTGCATGGAATTCCTGTAAAGGAAAAGCTCGGTGTACCTTAAAATGCTAAAGTGACTTTTATCAAGAGTAATCACTTAATGAATCTCTATAATTTATTTTAAAATTAAAGGGAAGGATGGTTCAGGGTCTACTTTCTGTTCAAAATATTCTCTCAATATCATTCTGGAGAAAGTATGCTGATGGACAGATTTGGTACCTGTGGAAAAATTAGTGTCAAGGTTGGTGCCCAACAGAAAATGACCATCTTGGGGTAAGTGGAGTGGCTCCCTTCCCTTCAATGGGGCCTGGCAGCTGAATATTGCTACATAATCTGCTGGTACTTTTGTTTTTCCCAGGGGTCAGCTGGTTCTAGATCAGCATACTCATAAATAACTTACTACAAAATAATGGAGCTCTTCAGGGATGCATTTGACCCCACCCCATAACCATTGGGCTGGACTTTGCTCTCAGCAGCCAAGGAACGGTGCTTGCCGTTCACTACGCTGACAGCTGCCCACAGACTTTTCGCGGGCTTGTCAGCAGAGATTTCCACTAATCCGGCATCCTTAATAGCGCGGCGCCCTCTACATGGAAGCTGTGCCATCTGTGAACAGCGAGGCTCTTCAAACAATCAGATTGCAGTATCCTCAGAAACACGCAGAGTCCAAACCAGGAAGTATAAAGCAGAAAATATAAATTAGATTTAAATTATGTACAGAAAACAAAATAAGGATCGGGAAATACAGATGGAATTAAAGAGAGAGATAAAAGAGATAGACTGAAAAAGTTTAAAAAAAAATTAAATTAAAAAAAATCTCCAACACTAATCTTCTTCTGAGAGAATGAGATTCCACACTTATAAAATTAATTTTTCAGGGCCAGAGAGGTTGGTTCAGCAGTAATTATTACTTTTCATGCCATTAAAAACTCACTTACTCCTGAATGGACGAGCCCTAACTTTTTCAGCCATTTTTAGTGCAGAACTAATGGGCAAATACAGCAAGTTCACGCCGTTGCAGTCATTTCAGTGCAGAGTCTATTGGCGAGGACTGCAACCTGTGGAGGAGCAGGGTATCTCTCACAGCAACTTCTGGATTTTCACGTTTAACTGCGAATGTGCGGACACCAGAAGTTGCTGTCAGATTTCCTCCATTATAACAGTGAGCGCGGAGAGCCTCACCGTTACTCTGATCACAAATTCCAGGCCAATATCATCAACGAAGAG
This sequence comes from Somniosus microcephalus, assembly GCF_052327205.1. Taxonomy (NCBI): domain Eukaryota; kingdom Metazoa; phylum Chordata; class Chondrichthyes; order Squaliformes; family Somniosidae; genus Somniosus; species Somniosus microcephalus. The sequence continues at coordinate 44,518,650 of NC_140988.1, forward strand.
GCTGAAAATCTTTGCTGAGCAGCAAATTTGACTTTTTTCCTCTGAGGTAACAAATGTACATTTTACCATAATTTTTGCAGGTAATGTATTGGGGCAGTACTTTGAACAGGAAGTACTCTCCATGCATTTCCTTCCCTCTAAAAAATTTACTTAGCTTCATCTTTTTTTGAAAGCTTTTTTTAAAATTAAATGATTTGGAAATGGGTAGGCTAGTTCAGCTCCAACAAGAAGGCATGTGCCACCTCCAACAGTCCTGCTTACACAGATCAGCAACAGTGACAGACCTGATAATCAGCCTATCACTTCTGTCCTGTTCCTGCAACACATTCTACTCGGAAAACAGAGTCATGCTGAAGTTCTGAAAAAAGTGCTAATAAAGTGTTTGCGCACTCAAAATGTTAACATGGTTGTTCTCGCCACAGTTGCTGTCTAACCTGCTGAGTGTTTCCAGCATTTTCTGTTTCCGATTTCCAGCATCTGCCGTCTTATGCTTTATGTTCATTCTGTAGCTGAGTGCAACCATGCAAACTCCCTCAGACTGCCTCTCTTGCCAAGTGGTGACTCGTGTCTGTTAGCATAAACGTGCCTAGATTTATTTATTTTATTTCTTCCCCCTTTAACTCCTCTCCTGAAAGCACTGACAGTTCTATGGGCGCCCTGATATCTCACCCAACTGGACATTATTCATGTGTGAACAGTGACAGTAAATGTAAGCAAGCTACTCACCCACAGGGGACCGGTGACGAGGGATCAGTGTGGAGTCTGATCCTGTCCTCAGCTAACACCGATTCACAAACTTTAAAGCAGGTGCTGCTGGATAGTGATCAGGAGGAGGAAACCTTCTCACTGTATTGATTTCTTTGTGGGTTCAATGACGAGACATTTATGAAAGAGAATGTCTTTTAATCTAAAGTCTGTTCAACTCTTTATACAGCATTTACAGGAGACATCATGCTAGTGATGCATCTAGAACGAAACTGATACTAAACTAAACTGCCTTGCTTGTCTCTGTCACATGCCCTCTGCTGGTCAGGCACAAGCAATCAATACATGCAAACATGCTGGTAAGGCATCATAATCAAACAGGCAAATACCATCTCTATTTGCTGATATCATTACAACTGTTACACACTCTATACCAGGAACACTGAGGCCAATTGTAACACTGCATCACAAGAACAACTTACATTTATATAACATCTTTAAGATAGTAAAATGTCCCAAGGCACTTCACAGGAGCGTTATCAAACAAAATTGGACACCGAATCATATAGGAGATATTAGGACAGGTGACCAAAAGCTTGGTCAAGGAGGTAGGTTTTAAGGAGCGTCTTAAAAGAGAGAGGCAGAGGGGTTTAGGGAGGAAATTCCAGAGCTTAGGGCCTCAGCAGCTGAAGGCACGGCCGCCAATGGTGGAGCGATTAAAATCAGGGATGCGCAAGAGGCCAGAATTGGAGGAGCTCAGATATTTCTTAGGGTTGCAGGACTGAAGGAGGTTACAGAGATAGGAAGGGATGAAGCCATGGAGGGATTTGAAAACAATAGAGAATTTTGAAATTGAGGCGCTGCTTAACCGGGAGCCAATGTAGGTCAGTGAGCACAGGGGTGAAGGGTGAACAGGACTTGCTGCGAGTTAGGACACAGGCAGCCGAGTTTTGGATGACCTTATGTTTATGGAAGGTGGAAGATGAGAGTCCAGCCAATAGTGCACTGGAATAGTCAAGTCTAGAAGTAACAAAGATCATGGATGAGGATTTCAATAGCAGATGAGCTAAGGCAGGGATGGAGTCAGGTGACGTTACGGAGGTAGAAATAAATGGTCTAAGTGATGGCGCGGATACATGGTCGGGAGCTCATCTTGCGGTCAAATACCACACCAAGGTTGCAAACAGTCTGGTTGAGCCTCATACAGTTGCCAGGGATGGAGTCGGTGGCTCGGGAACAGAGTTTGTGGCGGAGACCGAAGACAAGGGTCTCGGGCTTCACAATATTTAGTTGGAAGAAATTTCCGTTCATCCAGTTCCATTACTGGATGTCGGACAAGCAGTCTGACAATTTAGAGACAGTAGAGAAGTCGAGAGAGGTGGTGGTAAGGTAGAGCTGGGTGTCGTTAGCATACATGTGGAACCTGACGCTGTGTTGTTGGATGATGTCGTCAAGGGGCAGCATGTAGAGGAGAAATAGAAGGGGGCTAAGGATAGATCCTTGGGGGACATCAAAGGGAATGGTGCGGGAGTAGGAAGAGAAGCCATTGCAGGCGATTCTCTGGCTATGACTGGATAGATAAGAATGGAACCAGGCAAGTGCAGTCCCACCCAGCTGGACGATGATGGAGAGGCGTTGGAGGAGGATGGTGTGGTCAACTGTGTCAAAAGCTGCAGAAAGGTTGAGATGGACAAGGAGGGATAGTTTACCTTTGTCACAGTCACATAGAATGTCATTTGTGACTTTTATAAGGCCCGTTTCGGTACTGTAGCAGGGAGGAAACCTGATTGGAGGGATTCAAACATGGAGTTCCGGGTATGATGGGCAAGGATTTGGGAGGTGACAGCACATTCAAGGACTTGAGAGGAAAGGGAGGTTGAAGATAGGGCAGTAGCTTGCAAGGACAGAGGGGTCAAGGGTTTTTTTTTTTTTTTTTTTTTTTTTTTTTGAGAGGGGTGATGACAGCAGATTTGAAGGAATGGGGAACAGTACCTGAGGAGAGAGAACCATCAACAGTATCAGAAAACATGGGGCCAGGAAGAGAAGTTGGGTGGCCAGCAGTTTAATGGAAATAGGGTCAAGGGAGCAGGAGGTGGGGCTCAGGGACAAGATGAGCTCAGAGAGGGCATGAGGGGAGATAGGAGAGACACTAGAGAAAGATGCAAGTTGAGGGCTAGGATAGGGGGCAACCTCAGAGGAATTTTGGCCCAATGGGCAAGGGGAAGGGAGGGAAGTGGAGGAGGCAGTTGAATGCATGGTCTCAATCTTAGTGACAACGATGTCCATGAGCTCCTCACACTAGTTGTTGGAGGGGAGGGTTGTGGAGGGGAGGGTTGTGGAGGGGAGGGTGGTGGAGGGGAGGGTGGTGGAGGGGAGGGTGGTGGAGGGGAGGGTGGGGGAGGCAGGGGAGAGGGGTTTAAGAAAACTGCAGTGAAGAAAAGAAGTGGGAGGTGGGGAAGATCCTGGAATAGTGAGCAGTTTTGTCCGACAAGAGATGGACCGGCGGTGCTTTATGTGGTCCAGCCAGATCTGGCGATGAATGGCTAAGCCAGCTGTCCACCATACACGTTCAAGTCTGCATCCCTTGGACTTATGGGAGCAAAGATGAGGGCCGTACCAGGGTTAACGGCCAGGGTGAGAAAGAGTAATGGCTTTAATGGAGACTAGGCCATCAAAGGTGGAGGTGAGGGTGTAGTTGAGCAGATCAGTAGCTGCAGAAATGTTGTGGTGAATGGCGGGCCAAAGTGCAGGCAAGTGAATTGGGAGAAAGTTCTTTCCGGGGCGGACACAGAAGGAAGGAGGGTTGGGAGTGGGAAGGGGGGGGATGTGGGTGGAGAGTGATACAAGGAAGTGATGAGAGAGGGCCTTTTCTATGATTGACACAATGGGAGTAGCAAGGCAACGTGAGATGGCAAGGTCATGGGGGCGGCTGTGCATATGGGTAGGGGAGTTTATATGGAGGCACAGATTAAGAGAGGATAGGAGCTAGTGAACTCAGAGGAGAGAAAGCGTGATGAGTTGAGACGGAGGTTGAATGGAAGATGGTTGTGGTGGTTGAAGGTCAATCATCACAGCCCCAGGACATCGCTGCAGGAGTTCCTCAGGGCAGTGTCCTAGGCCCAACCATCTTCAGCTGCTTCATCAATGACCTCCCCTCCAACATAAGGTCAGAAATGGGGATGTTCGCTGATGACTGCAGTGTTCAGTGCCATTCACAACTCCTCAGGTAATGAAGCAGTCCATGCCATCATGCAACAAGACCTGGACGACATCCAAGCTTGGGCTGCTAAGTGCCAGGCAATGACTATCTCCAACATGCAAGAGTCTAACCACCTCCCTATGACATTCAACGGGATTACCATCACCAAATCCCCCACCATCAACATCCTGGGGGCTCACCATTGACCCGAAACTTAACTGGACCAGCCACATAAATACTGTGGCAACAACAGCAGGTCAGAGGCTAGGTATTCTGCGGCGAGTGTCTCACCTCCCGACTCCCCAAAGCCTTTCCACCATCTACAAGGCACAAGGCTCAAGTAAGGAGTGTGATGGAATACTCTCCACTTGCCTGGGCAGTGCAGCTCCAACAACACTCAAGAAGCTTGACAGCATCCAGGCCAAAGCAGCCCCCTTGATTGGCACCCCATCCACCACCTTAAACATTCACTCCCTTCACCACCGGCGTACCGTGGCTGCAGTGTGTACCATCTACAAGATGCACTGCAGCAACTCGCCAAGGCTTCTTTGGCAGCACCTCCCAAACCCACGACCTCTTCCACCTAGAAGGACAAGGGCAGCAGGTGCATGGGAACACCACCACCAGCAAGTTCCCCTCCAAGTCACACACCATCCTGACTTAGAAGTATATCGCCGATCCTTCATCGTCTCTGGGTCAAAATCCTGGAACACCCTCCCTAACAGCACTGTGGGAGTAGCTTCACCACACGGACTGCAGCGGTTAAAGAAGGCGGCTCACCACCACCATCTCAAGGGCAACTAGGGATGGGCAATAAATGCTGGCCTTGCCAGCGACACCCACATCCCATAAACGAAAAAAAAAATTACCAAGGATGAGAAGTCAGTCGGTGCAGAGGTTCAGGGAGGAAAGAAAGCAGTGAAGATATCCGAGAAAATTTTCATGGTGCTTGGGTGGGCGGTAGAGAACGGGATTTTAAATGAGAGGTGAGATGGGTGGAACAAGGTGAGACGCTCAAAGGAGAAGTTGCCAGAGGAGTAGGGAGACAGACCAAGGTGCGATTTGGTGATGAGAGCCACACCGCCACCACGATGGTTTGGGCAGGGCAAGTGGTGGAAGGTATAGCCAGGCGGGGAGGCTTCATTTATGGGGAAGGTGTCATCGCTCCTCAGCCAGGTTTCCGTCAAGGCCATGATGTTGATGCAATCCTCCACAGTAAGCTCATGGATGGCAAGGGCCTGGTTCAGAAGTGAACAGAAATTCTTGAGGGAGATGCGGAGAGGGGTGGTGCTAGCTGATTCAGTGGCAGAGTTCACAGGGTCAGCACTGGGAGGGGTGAGTGGGATGGAAAGGAGGTAGGAAAGATTATCCCCCAACGGGTGCACTGGCCGGGAAGGTCGGCGAGACAGTAGGATGGGGCAGTTGGGGTTGCTGCTCATAAGGAGGCAGCGACAAGTGCCTTGATGGGCCCTTCGGAGGATGCCAAGAGAGGCACAGAGGGAAGATGTAGGCTTATCAAAGAGGAAGTCAAGCCTGGGACAGTGGCAGGAGAGTAGGAAGGTCAAGGAGTGTTGAAGGGTTGGGATAGGGATTTGGGAGGGCGGAGTACCCGAGAGGGGGGAAATGAAAGGAGGCATGACAAAAGGAGAGAGAGAAAAGAAAAAGGGGGGAGGAAAAAAGGTGGAAATAGAAGTGATGGGCTTGTATTCAAACTTTAGGCAAGTATAGAAAAGTTCTAAAAACACATGCAATTACATCAACAGCCAAAAGAAATAATCCAGCAACTAACCTATAAATAATTCATGATTCCTTTAAATAATGCTGGTGGGGATGGGGTCCTTCATATCGTTTTATGTCGTGTTCAGCTGTGCATGGTTAAGACAGGACACAGGCTGGAGCCTGGCATTCGAAAATGTAGTGCTGGTGGCAAATCAGCATTGCACACTGATTGACGTCATAAAGCACAGAGCTTAACCACAGATTGCAAAGTGAACTGAGTGCATCATAAACAGAGTGGGAAATTGAGAATTTGGAGAGAGTGAGAATTCAGTGCCGAGGGGCAAGGAGGTGCTTCTTTTTGCCTTCAATACTTGTTAAGCTTGAGGCAGTAAGTATTTAAAACTGGGAACCTCCAACTAATACTTTATTAAATTAATAATTTAAAATAGTTGAATTGATTAGTGTTTTAAAAAAACTAAAAATAAAACAAGTGAATTAATTATATGTAAAACTTTAATTAATTAATTAAATATATATATAAAACTAGGTTAGATAGAGATGGCCGTGCAGGAAGTGTGCCACATCTGCAGTATGTGGGAGTTTGTGGAGAGCAGTAGGATCCCAGGCAAGCACTTCTGCAATGATTGTCTGCCACTCAAGGAACTTCGGCTCAGAGTTGTTCAACTGAAGTCTGGAGGTGCAGGCATTACGATGCCTCAAGGAGAGGGAAGGGTTATCTGGGCAGTTTGACCCAGGAAGCAGTCACACGCCTTAGGTTATGTGCTGGTTTAGATTTGCTTAGTGGTCAGGGACAGGAGGATGCGACTGCGACTCAGGCAGGTAAGGGGACCACAGAAGCAGTGGTGGAGGAGCCTCAACCTTTGCCATTATCCAACAGGTACGAGGTACTTGCTACTGGTGTGGATGAGAACAAAGACTGCAGGGAGGATGGGCAATTAGACCATGGCACCATGCTACAGGAGGAAATTCAAGTGGGGGGGAATGAAAAGAAATGTGGTAGTGGCATGGAATAGCACAGGGTATAGTCAGGGGGGTCGATACTGTTCTCTGCATAAGTGACTGGAAGTCCCGAAAGCTGTGTTGCCTGCCTGGTGCCAGGGTTAAGTATATCTCTTCGCGGCTGGAGAATAACTTGGAAAAGGAGGGGGAGGACCCAATTGTTGTGGTCCAAGTAGGAACCAATGACATAGGTAGAACTAGGAATGAGGTTCTGCTGAGGGAATTTGAGGAGCAAGGGTACAAATTATAAAGCAGAACCTCAAAGGTAATAACCTCTGGGTTACTACTTTAGAGCCACAATCAAATTGGGATAGGGACAAACAGATTAGACATTTAAACGCGTGGCTGAAAGAGAGGTGTGGGAGGCAGAGGTTTCAATTGATGGGACAGACTCCACTTAATCCACTGGGATCAGTGTCCTGGCAAATTGAATAACTAGGGCAGTAGATAGGGCTTTAAACTAATAAGAGGGTTCAGGTAGAGGTAAATTTCTACGTCTGAAGAGAAAAGTCAATGCTGTAGAGCAGAGTAGCAATTTGGGTAAAATCATGCAGATTGTGTCCCTTTAGTAATGTGCGCGTGCATCTCGGACCCCATTTTCCACCATTAGGAGGCCGCGTAGCACCTAAAAAATGGGCACTACAGAACCCAATTTCTCCTCCGATGTTCCTTTAATGCACACTGAACTATCAATAAGGATGAGATTCAGATCCACTTACAATCTGAAAGCTAAACGATTAGACCCGTGTGAGCTCTGCAGTGACTCTGAGTATCAGCCAGGATTCCCATGCCTGATGAAAATTGTATGTGGCTGCACTTTGTCTGGAGACAGGTTTGAACTCAGCTACAATACCCTCCCATGGGTAATAGCTTTCCGACACTTATGAAAAATGCCACTTTTGAGAGGAGAAAAGGGGGTTCTAGTGCCTGCCAGTTTCCATAGAAAGAATCCCAGAAAATCACCAACATAAAAGAGACACGCACTAACCTGCCAGTGTTTAGTCACATATCTGCTACTAACACAGCTGGAGATGAGGTGTGTACCCAGCTAAACTGCAAAAGGGTGATCACACTGGGATTAGTCACATACTCACCAGAGGCCAGAAATGTATCCAGCTCTATATCGCCAAGAATCGGTGACTCATCTACTAGATCTCTAGGGAGCAAACTTGTACCCATTACAGGAATATCAGGGATTAGTCACAGGCTAGCTCCAAAATCACTGAGATTAATCACATACCATTAACTTATTAAGACTCTGATCCATATCTGTAATCAGAACAGTATGGATAGTGGATGTATATTCATTACATTTTACATAAAGCAATGGATGGGGAAACATCATGTAAAAAGCCACAATTCCAGCTACTCCTAGCCTCTGAAACGAGCAAAGTTTGCGATGCTGAAGTTGAAATTGTCAAAGTAGATGCAGATATAATCCTGGCTAGAATGAGGCATCTCAAAAGAGATTGGGCTATTAGCTCTGACAGCATTCACGTAAGAGTGCTCAAAGAAATAGGGCTGTTCTCTGCTAGCCTCTTGTTCATATAATTAACAGCTCGCTGTGGTGTGGGTTGGTTCCCATGGGCTGGAAAGTTGTTCATGTGGTGCCAAGATTTAAAAAAGGAAAAAAGTCAGAACCAGGAAATTACAAGCTCATTAGCTTGACTTCAGTTTTAGGAAAGTTGTGGTGGTGGTTCTGTGTGGGGACTGATTCCTAGTTGAGTCCTACAGGGATCAGTGTTCGGCCCAGTGATCTTCATTAATGATCTGGATGAAGGCATCAGAGGAACTGTCAAAGTTTGGAGATGCTACACAGATTTGTGTGGGTTTCTGGAATTTATGAGAAAAGTAGATTTCCCACATTACAACAGTGATTACACTTAAAAAGTACTTCATTGGCTGTAAAGTGCTTTGTGATGTCCGGTGGTCGTGAAAGGCGCTGTATAAATGCAAGTCTTTCTTTCTATTATAGGCAGGTCTAGATGCGATTGGAGAATGGGCCCTCATCTAGCAGAGGTCATTTATTAATACAGATAAATGTAGTGTTATGCATGTGGGTAGTGTTGTGTATGTCCCTTTAAGGGAATAACTGGTCTCAGACTGCAGTACCGGCAGTGACCACCCCTGTATAAAAGGCCCTAGCAGGCTTCTGTAGTTTCAGTTTCCAGATTGTCTCCATTCAGTAAAGACTTGTTGAACCAACTCCTGCATTCCGTGTCTCCATTAACACACAGATTTAATACTGGCGACGAGTAAGAAACGAACTTACCTGCAACTCGGCAGCACCTCAGACGATGTTATTGAAGGTCGAAGCCAGAAGAAAGAAAAAAAATATAATCCAAAGAAACTCGAGAAACGGGCGTCGACCGTGGGCAACCGCCCTCCAAATCATCGGATTTAAAACTTGCAGGAGAGACTGTCAAGAGCCAGGCTTGGTTCCCCAGTCTGTGGTTTCACAGCTAATCGGGCTGGTGGCAGGTAGTGCACTGATCCTTCCTGGGCTGCGGCGGGCTAGAGCTCGATCGGGTGGCTCTGCAACGGGGCCGGGCAGCGAGTCGGGAAGCAGAGAGAGAGAGAGGGTGGAGCACACAGGGCGCGGCCGGTGCTTCGCAGCCAGGCAGCGTTCGGACCTAAGGAGAGGGAGGGAAGTGTCCCAGAGGGTCCGCTCCACGACGGGAACGGTTAAAAATAAAAATATCGCCGAGAGCGGCGTTGACAGCAGCGGCGGGAAAGCGCGGGAGGCGCCATCTTAACTTGGCAGGGAAGAAGTAAAAGCGCGGGAGGCGCCATTTTGATCCATCGGGGATGAAGGAAAAGCGCGGGAGACGCCATCTTAGATTTTCAAGATGCCAAAGACTGGCGATATCACTGCCTTCGATAATACAATAGAAGACTGGACCACGTATGTGGAAAGAGTCGAGGTATATTGCGAGGCAAACGAAATAGCCGAGGAGAAAAAGGCATCGGTATTGCTAAATTTAATGGGCGCAAGAACGTACGGCCTATTGCAGGACCTGATTACTCCAGCCAAACCGAAGGCGAAGAGTTTTAACGAAATTGTTGCTATCCTACAGGAACACCTCAATCCTACACCGCTGCTGATAGCAGAAAGATTTAAATTCCACAGGAGAAATCAGCATAAAAATGAGAGCAATGCCGATAACCTTACGGAACTACGCAAGCTATCAAAGCACTGCCAGTTCGGAGCAGGACTGGCAGATACCTTATGGGACAAATTTGTCTGTGGACTCCTGAGTGAAGGAACCCAGAAGAGGTTACTCTCAGATAAAGAGCTGACGCTAGATAAGGCTTTCAGCGTGGCAGTATCGTACGAAGCAGCAGCAAGGGGAGCTGCGGAAATACAACAAAAGCCACAGGAATACGGCACCCATGAAATGACACGGGGATTTGCAAAATGTTATCGCTGCGGCAGAACAAACCATGACCAGAAGGACTGCTGGTCCAAGGACAAAATATGCAGGCAATGCGGAAAGATGGGACACATTGCACGAGTTTGCAGGTCTGAGAAGAAGACCAACGACAATAAAAAGGCTACTAAGGAACCGTACAGGAAAGTACAAAAGATGACGGACAGTAGTTCCGAAGACCAGATGAGCGATAGTGAATCCGGGAACAAGAGACTAAGCTGTCTCAAACTTCACAACGTAATCGCAAAAGAGGATCACCGAACCATTTGGGTCACCCTCACGATAGCAGGGTCCCAAGTCAAAATGGAATTGGATACAGGATCAGCGCTAACCGTCATGAATCGACGAGACTACGAGCGGCTATTCTCACACATACCCTTGAGAGAGACATCCATTGTCTTGAGGACGTATACGGGGCAAAAAGTATACCCCAGAGGAAAAATAAGGGTGCCTGTCGAATACAACGGCAAGAAAATACGGAAATTGTATCTCTACATTCTGCAAGATGGTGGACCACCGTTATTGGGACGTGAATGGATCAGAAAGGTAAGTTTAGACTGGCACTCCATTCAGGCACTGACGGTGGCTGGTAAAAAGGATGACGACGTCATTCCTGGACGATTGTCAACAATCTTAGCTGACGCCAAAGAGGTATTTCAACAAGAACTGGGCACTCTTAAAGGCGTAACCGCCTCGATAAAAATAGGAGAGAATGCAATTCCCAAGTTTTTCAAAGCAAGACCGGTACCATATGCAATTCGCCCAGCCGTCGAGGCAGAGCTGGAGAATCTGGAGAATGCAGGCGTGTTATCTAAGGTAGACTGGAGCAAGTGGGCGACACCCATCGTTCCTGTCATGAAGAAAACGTTAAACAATAAGTCTGAGGAGCCAAGGAAGGTTCGCATCTGTGGGGACTTCAAGGTGACTGTGAACCCAGTCCTTCACACAGTACAGTATCCTCTTCCAAGGATAGAAGATATCTTCGCCTCTCTATCTGGAGGGAAGCCTTTTACAAAAATTGACCTAGCACAAGCATATTTGCAGATGGAGGTTGAAGAATCCTCTAGGAAGTATCTCACGATAAACACTCACAAAGGTCTTTACCAGTATAATCGATTGGTATTCGGAGTAGAATCAGCTCCGGCGATATGGCAAAGAGCGATGGAACAAGTCCTGCAAGGGATTCCGAGGACTCAGTGTTACTTGGATGACATCCTAGTGACAGGTGAAGATGACAGTGAACACCTTGCCAACCTAGAGCAGGTGCTCACTAGACTACGTGAACATGGGCTACGAGCCAATCGCCCCAAGTGCGAGTTTTTTAAGAAACAGATATCGTATTGTGGCCACGTGATTTGATGAAGAGGGGTTGCATAAGTCCCCTGACAAAATTGAAGCGGTAGTTAAGGCTCCAGCGCCTGAAAATGTGTCGCAACTGAGGTCATTCCTCGGATTGGTGAATTACCACCATAAATCTTTGCTGAATTTGTCCACAATTCTGCATCCACTGAACACCCTACTACGAACGGGAGTAGCATGGAATTGGAGCGATGAATGTAAGTGGGCCTTTCAGAAGTGTAAGGACCTAATCACTTCAAGAGAAGTATTGGCTCACTACAACCCATCATTACCGATAAGACTGGCGTGTGATGCGTCTCCCTACGGCATTGGGGTGGTACTGTCACATAAATTCCTTGATGGTTCTGAGAGGCCGATAGCTTTTGCGTCACGCTCGTTAACGTCAGCCGAGCGTAACTACGCCCAGATTGACAGAGAGGCCCTCAGCCTGGTGTGGGGGGTGAAGAAGTTCAATCACTACCTGCACGGTCAGAAATTTACTCTACTAACTGATCATCAACCTCTCGTCTCCATTTTCAACCCTCAGAAGGGCGTACCGATAATGACGGCACAACGGCTACAGAGGTGGTCCCTTTTCCTAGGGGCACACCAATATGACATCGAGTACAAAGGAACTAAACAGCATGGGAATGCTGATGGATTGTCGCGCCTACCGTTGCCGACAGTGGAAGAAGAACTGGCAGTGGATCCAGTGGCGTTATTCCACTCGACTATTGTCGAATGTCTCCGTGATGAATGCAAACATAGAAATGGAAACACGAAATGACCCGACACTCTCCAGGGTCTATGATTTAACGGTGAAGGGATGGCCAGCACATGGCGAACCACTGCTGCCAGCATTCTCGCCGAGAAGAGAACAGCTGTCAGTGTGCAGAGGAACCTTGATGTGTGGATCCAGAGTAGTAATTCCACCCAAATTGAAGGATAGAGTGCTCAATGAGCTTCATGAGGGTCAGCTGGGAGGGGTAAAAATGAAGAACTTAGCCAGAGCGTTTGTGTGGTGGCCGGGAATTGATAGAGAAATCGAAGAGATGACCAAGAGCTGTACAGGATGCCAGAAGGTCCAAAACGCCCCACCACAAGCCCCTCTACATCCATGGGAGTGGCCCTCATCTCCATGGCAAAGGGTGCACATTGATTTTGCTGGTCCATTTATAGACTCGATGTTTTTAATTGCGGTGGATGCACATTCAAAGTGGCCAGAGGTAATAAAAATGTCCTCAACCACCACAGAAAAAACTATCACAGTCTTACAAACCATATTCGCCAGGAATGGGCTGCCTGAACAGATTTGCTCTGACAATGGACCACAGTGTCTGAAGAGTTCCGGAGGTTCTTAAAGAACAATGGTGTTAAGCATTACACATCCGCCCCATATCATCCAGCCACTAATGGATTGGCCGAGAGGTTTGTTCAAACATTCAAGAAGGCTATCAAGGCAATGTGTAATGAAGATATACCCCTACAACACAAGGTGGATAACTTCTTGTTTGCCTACCGGAATGCGACACATGCGGTTACCAACCAAACTCCAGCCATGATGTTCTTCAATCGAAGACTACGATGCCGCTTGGATTTGGTTAAGCCAAACGTCAGAAGAGATGTGGAGAACAGGCAGTTTCAGAATATGAATGAAAGGCCGACCAGGAGTTTTAAGATAGGTCAACCAGTTTTGGCCCGGGACTACCGCACAGAGAAATGGCAGCCAGGAACGATCTGTACACGGCAAGGACCTCTAATGTATACCGTGGACGTTGGAGAGAGCATTGTAAGACGCCATGCTGACCAGATTCTAGAGTCACTGGAAAACGTCAACTCCACACCACGATCTGATACACCTGGCGATGAAACCGAAGTACCAATTGCATCTACCGCAGAATCGGTGATATTGGAAGCAGACGAACCAAACAACGACATTGATCCCGACTCAACCTTGCCAGAAGAACCTGATATCCCAAAGAGGCGTTATCCTGACAGAATCAGGAAGCCTCCTCAAAGACTGAACTTATAATTGCTTAACTTCAACTAATGTATCTAGCAACCGTAATTGTAATTGTAATTAGTTATTATTTAGTTGTTAAATGAATGTTATGTACGGTTTATCTAAAAGGGGAGGAATTGTTGTGTATGTCCCTTTAAGGGAATAACTGGTCTCAGCCTGCAGTACCGGCAGTGACCACCCCTGTATAAAAGGCCCTGGCAGGCTTCTGTAGTTTCAGTTTCCAGATTGTCTCCATTCAGTAAAGACTTGTTAAACCAATTCCTGCATTCCGTGTCTCCATTAACACACGGATTTAATAGGTAGGGGCAACTCCAAGCATGTATGCATCAACCAGGGCTGCTAGCTTAAAATTGTGAGGCAATTGCAAAAGCAAAAAGAGTGTCAGATGTATAACCAGGGTAATTAAACACAAAACCAAACATACCATACTGTCTTTATACAAGACCTTGGTTAGGCCTCATTTAGAATACTGTGCCCAGTTTTGGTCCCCTCACATGGTAGGAGATATACAGGTCCTGGGAAAGGTTCAGAGGTGGGCCACTAAATCGATACTTGGCTTAAAAGGTCCTTAGTTACCACAATAAGTTTAGAGAGCTGGGGATGTTTACTCTAGAAAAGCATAGAGTTGGAGGAGATTTGATTGAGGTCTTTAAAATAACCAAACAATTAGATTTGGTGCTTGTAGATAGGTTATTTAAGTTGAATAGGCTAAGGGGGACCATGAGACACAAGTATATAAGTTATGTAAGCATAGATCTAGGTTAGATACCATCGAATCCTAGAATGATATAGCACAGGAGGCCATTCGGCCCATCGTGCCTGTGTCAGGTCCTTGAAAGAGCTCTCCAATTAGTGCCACTCTACTGCTCTTTCCCCATGGCCCAGCAAATTTTTCCAGTTCAAGTATTTATCAGGAGGTATTTCTTTTTGCAGAGAGTTGTCGGCCAATCAAACAAGTTGCCAGCTCGTGCAGCGAGTGCAAACATTCAAAAAGGAGCGGGACAAGTTCTTGGGCGTATGTGGCCAAGATAACTACATATAGAAGGCAGGCGGGTACTGGAGGATGTGTCTCCCAGTCTTCATGCTCTCCTGGAACTTGTTTGAACGCCTTCAGGGACCAGAGAGGGATGGGCTTGATGGTCCAGCCATTCTTTTCCCGTAGTTCATTTTTCATGTTTGTAACCTGTGCTCAATTAATACTCAGGTCCCTGAGGTGCAAGGACAGTGCTCTAAGCCAGTGCGCCATTGAATTTCTTCCCTCACTACTTCCACAACTCTGCATTATATCCTGATCCCACCACAACAAAATGCCACAGCTATATTGATAACATTTTTGTTCCTCGCTTTGAGAAAAAGCGATAGCAAATGTTTCAACATGGTGATTTGGCTAATGAAATTATATTAGCATCAACATGCATCTAATGTGTAGTAGGAATCCCCATGGCTATCCCAGCCTATTGTGAATATTACAAGTATTCTGCAAAATGACATGAAAATCAGAAGGCTTTTAGTCTGATAATAATGTAACATTAAAGATTTCAATCATTCGTCAGTGACACGGAAAAATCCTACTGATCCAGAGCTGAACTTTCTTCTCTACCTCGGTTCCTTCAACAAGACCACCGCCTTCCACCTTTGACTGCATCTAACCCTACCTCTCCCCCAAGTGCAGTTATTACCGCAAGGTTCAACCTTTTTAATGCTCTCCGCGCCAGCTTCTGTGGTTCCATCTTCCAAAACTGCCACTTACTCAAAATGCCAGTGTCTGTGTCCTTACCTGCTAAAAACTCATTACCCTGATCCACACGCCGCCAATGGCTCCCCATTCCCTACAAATCAATTTCAAGATACTTGTCCTTCCCTCAGGCTTCTCCCCTCTGGAATTCCCTCCCTCTAAATCTCTTTGTCTTACTTCTTCCCTCCCCGCTCCTAAAAACCTTTTAAGAACTTTTCACTTCAACAGTTCTTATGACCCAGTCCTCAACTCTATTCTTTTCTTTCCCACACAGTGTCCATTGCATTCTCTGATCTATAAAGCACACCAGGATGGCTTTCTGACGTACGGAGCACAATATAATTGTAGGTTGTTGTTGCTGCTGGTCTAGTGATTAAAATAAACCTATTTGTCTAAACAGCTTCTGTACAAGCTTTACCTGAAAATACCACATAATTAAATTCTCAACAGTTTTCCCCTGTAAATTGCACTTGCCTGTAGTGTAAATTTTAACTGCACCGGTGCCAACATCCAGATCCCTGGGCTTATGAGTAAACTCTAGAACAGGATTTTGCTCAGACACCTCATTGACAAACAACACAAAGAACTGTTGAAAAGTTCAGCCAACTGGACAGCTGAATTGTTTATGCAGGAAAAGTAAGCTTGCCAGCCTCGGCAGGCTTCTTGAAACCAGTTGATGAAAACAGTGTTTTCCATTCCAAACTTTACTTTTACACTACCTGATATTGGCTCTCTCCACTCAAATACCCCTTCCAAAATGACTTAATGGAATCAAGGGACTGTGGCGGAGCCACCAAAGGACTCGGAGCGGTTGTACATAATTCCTTTAACAGCAATGTAGTTACTGTCTGTGCCTGTACCTTTAATTACACTGTTTGACTGTACAATGTCTAGTTACCTTTACAGCGCGGTTTCAACGTGACGACGTCATGCCGTTAGTTATGTGATGCCCCAACGGCGGGAAGAACGTGATGACGTCATGACGTCAGTCTTCTGACCAGAGGATCAGTCCTCGTGGAGCCCTCGAGGAGAGTAGACCTGTTATTGATGTGTTCTCGCAGTTTCCAGTTTAAACTCGTTTCCTTTCATTAAAGTTCATTATTTTAATTGCCTGAGTCGAACTCAGTCTTTTTGACAGGAACCTCCGTTCCTACATTGGTGACCCCGACTTCTACGAACGATTTTCGTGGAAGATTCGACATGGACACGAACGCCGTCACGCTGAAACTGCCACAGTTCTGGGAGCAACAACCAGACGCCTGGTTCATCCAGGCTGAAGCCCAGTTCGCCATTAGGAACATCATCGCGGATCAGACCCGTTATTATTATGTGGTCTCCGCCCTCGACAGCGCAACTGCATCACGGATCACCCTACTGACAGCAAGTATGATGCAATTAAGGCGCAGTTGCTTCAGGTTTTCGGGCTATCAAAGTCGGAGCGTGCTCACCGGCTCATCACGCTGCCCGGCCTCGGGGACTCCAAACCATCCGAGCTCATGAGCCAAATGCTCACGCTCTTGGGTGCTGAACCGGAATGCTTCCTCTTCCGGGAGCTTTTCCTCTATCAACTGCCTGAACAGGTTCAGGCTGCCCTAGCCAGATCCAACATTACAGACGGCGCCAAGCTTGCGGCCGAAGCCGATAAGATTTTCACGGTTACCCAGCAGTGCTGCGCGGCCACGAGACGTCCACCCCCCACAGACGTGGTTCCGGCTTCTCTTACAGCGGGCTGGTGCTCCTACCACACCCGTTTTGGCGCGAAAGCACGACGCTGCCATTCCCCCTGCAGTTTTTCGCCCAAAAAAACAAGAATGCGCAGGCGGCGTCCCTGGCGACGGATGACCAAGTCTAACGGGCATTCCGCGGTGGCGATGGCCGTTGGTTCTATGGGGAAACTCCTCTATATCACCGATTCCCTCTCGGGCCGCTGTTTTCTTTGTGACACCGGGGCGCAGTGTAGCATTCTAACTGTGTCGAAGCTCGACATGCAGACTGGGAACCTCGGTTTTTCCCTCATAGCGGCTAATGGCGCAGCAATTCGAACGTTCCGAAAGCGGCGGGTCGAAGTCTGTTTCGGCGGTCAGCGTTTCTTTTGGGAATTCGTCACGGCCACAGTCTCACAGGCCATCCAAGGAGCGGATTTTCTGTGTGCCAACAGCCTACTAGTCGATGTCCGTCACCGCCGGCTGATCAACGCGGACACCTTCCACTCGATTCCGTGCTACCACGGTACCTCCGTGGCGCGCTCCATTGCCTGTGCGTTCCCTCCTCCAGATGACTTCACGCGGCTCCTCGAGGAGTTTCCGAAGCCGACGAGGCCCACCTTCTCCTTTTCGGCGACGAAACATGGTGTTGAACATCACATCACCACTACTGGCTCCCCGGTTTATGCGCGGGCTAGAAGGCTCAAACCCGGCAAGCTCGCAGCTGCGAAGGTGGAGTTCGGCACGATGGAGCGGATCGGGATCCAAGAGTCCCTGGTCCTCGCCTCTCCACATTGTGCCGAAACCAGGCGGCGGCTTGCGGCCATGCGGTGACTACCAACGCCACCACTCCGGATCGGTACCCGATCCCGCATATCCAGGATTTCTCGGCCCACTTAGCGGGAAATTCTATCTTCTCTAAAGTCGACCTCATCCGTGGATATCACAAGGTTCCAGTGCACCCACAAGACGTCCCGAAAACTGCAGTCATCACCCCTTTTTGGCCTCTGAGTTCCTGCGGATGCCGTTTGGCTTAAAGAACGCAGCACAGGCGTTCCAGCGTTTAATGGACACCGTTCTTCGAGACCTGCGTTTCATTTTCGTCTACCTTGATGACATACTCATCGCCAGTGCCAGCAAGGAGGAGCACATCTCCCATTTGCGTTCCCTCTTTACGCGCCTCAGCCAACACGGTTTAATCATCAACCCGGCCAAGTGCCAGTTCGGCCTGCAACAAATCGACTTCCTGGGATATCGCATAACATCGGACGGCACCGTCCATTTGTCGACGAAGGTTGAGGCGGTTACTTCTTTCCCGCGGCCGTCGACAGTCAAGGCCTTGCAGGAGCGCCTGGGGATGGCCAACTTCTACCACCGTTTTGTCCCCAAGGCGGCTCAACTCATGCAACCTTTGTTCGGGGCCCTCAAGGGCAAGTCCGGTAAAGATCCAATCAGCTGGACAGCTGAGATGGTCCAGGCGTTCGGCGACACCAAGAACGCTTTGGCCAACGCAACCATGCTGGCGCACCCACTTCCAGGTGCTACTATCGCCCTTACCACTGACGCGTCAGACTACGCCATCGGTGCAGTACAAGAACAATGGGTCAACGGCACGTGGCAACCGCTGGCGTTTTTTAGCCATCAACTACGAAAGAATGAAAAAAAGTACAGCACCTTCGAAAGGGAGCTACTGGCCCTTTTCCTCACCATTTCTGGTTTTTATTGGAGGGGCGTCCCTTCGCGGCTTTTGTCGACCACAAACCCCTTACGTTCGCCATGGCCAAGACCGCTGAACCGTGGTCCGCTCGTCAACAACGTCACTTGACGTTCATTTCCGAATTTACCACGGACATTCAACATGTGTCTGGTAAGGACAACATGGTGGCAGATTGCCTCTCCCGTGCGACGGTCCACACGGTGCACCTGGGAATCGACTACGCCCTCATGGCTGCAGATCAGGCCTCGGACTTGGAGGTCCAATCATATAGAACCGTTCCCTCTAGCTTCCAAGCGACCGACGTCATCTTGCAGGCCGCAGGTGCCACGCTCCTTTGTGACGTTTCCATGGGATTTCGAAATCTATTGGAATTTTTTGAGGATGTAACTAGTAAAATAGATAAGGGAGAACCAGCGGATGTGGTGTATTTGGACTTTCAGAAGGCTTTCGATAAGGTCCCACATAAGAGATTAGCGTGCAAAATTAAGGCACATGGGATTGGGGGGAAAGTATTGACTTGGATAGAGAACTGGTTGGCGGACAGAAGGCAGAGAGTTGGAATAAACAGGTCGTTTTCCGAGTGGCAGGCAGTGACTAGTGGGGTACCGCAAGGATCGGTCCTAGGACCCCAGCTGTTCACAATATATATTAATGATCTGGACGAGGGAATTGGATGTAATATCTCCAAATTTGCAGACGACACAAAGCTGGGTGGGAGGGTAAGCTGTGAGGAGGATGTCGAGAAACTCCAGTACGATTTGGACAGATTGGGTGATTGGGCAGAAACATGGCAAATGCACTATAATGTGGATAAATGTGAGGTTATCCACTTCGGTAGCAAAAACAGGAAGGCAGATTATTATTTGAATGGCAATAGATTGGGAGAAGGGGAAGTGCAAAGAGAACTGGGTCTTCTTGTGCACCAGTCGCTGAAGGTAAGCATGCAGGTGCAGCAGGCGGTTAAGAAGGCAAATGGTATGTTGGCCTTCGTAGCAAGAGGGTTCGAGTACAGGAACAAGGATGTCTTGCTACAGTTGTACAGGGCCTTGGTGAGACCGCACCTTGAGTATTGTGTGCAGTTTTGGTCGCCTTACCTGAGGAAGGACGTTCTTGCCATGGAAGGAGTGCAGCGAAGATTCACCAGGCTGATACCTGGGATGGCAGGAATGACGTATGAGGAGAGATTGTGTCGATTGGGCTTATACTCACTGGAGTTTAGAAGATTGAGAGGGGATCTCATCGAAACCTATAAAATTCTGTCAGGCCTGGACAGACTAGATACAGGAAGGATGTTTATGATGGCCGGGGAGTCCAGAACCAGGGGTCATAGTCTAAGGATAAGGGGTAAGCCATTTAGGATTGAAATGAGGAGGAATTTCTTCACCCAGAGTGTGGTGAACCTGTGGAATTCTCTGCCACAGAGGGTGGTGGAGGCCAGTTCATTAAATATATTCAAAAAGGAGTTGGATATATTTCTTAAGTCTAAAGGGATCAAGGGATATGGGGAGAAGGCAGGGACAGGGTACTGAATTTGGATCATCAGCCATGATCTCATTGAATGGCGGAGCAGGCTCAAATGGCCGAATGGCCTACTCCTGCTCCTATCTTCTATGTTTCTATGACCTATCGTGCCAGTCGCATGGCACCGGAAGGTTTTTGATGCCATACACGGGTTGTCGCACCCGGGGATGAAGGCTTCGCAACGGCTTATGTCAGCCAACTTCGTGTGGAAAGGTATGCACGTCGATGTCCGTGACTGGGCTAATACCTGCGTCGTATGCCAGAAGGCCAAAGTCCAGCGTCATGTCAAGGCTCCAGTCGCTGCGTTCACTGTTCCGGAGCGTCGTTTCGACCACGTGCATGTGGACCTCAAGGGGCCGCTTCCGCCTTCTCAGGGTTATACTCATCTCCTCGCCATAGTGGACCGCACCACTAGGTGGGCAGAGGCAATTTGCTTGGTTTCCACCACTTCGGCAGACGTTGCTAGAGCTTTCATCTCCTGTTGGGTTACCCGTTTCGGGGTACCGGCGGACATCTCTTCTGACCGCGGGCCACAATTTTCCTCGGAGCTTTGGAAAGCTGTGGCTCAGGGGCTCGGTACCAAACTTCATCGTACCACCGCCTATCATCCACAGGCAAACGGCCTTTGCGTGCGATTCCACAGGTCGCTTAAAGCCTCTCTTCGGGCCAGTCTTCAAGGCGCAGGATGGGTGGACAGACTCCCATGGGTCCTGTTGGGTCTTCGTACGGCGCCCAAAGACGACCTACAATCGTCTTCGGCTGAACTAGTCTATGGCCAGCCGCTCCGTGTACCAGGAGATTTCCTCCCTTCTCCCACAGAGCCATGGTCCGCCTCCCAGCAACTCGTTCGCCACCAGGAAGCGGACAGATGCTTCGCTCCGGTACCTACGTCCAATCACGGTTTGCAGAACTCCTACGTGCCACCGGGACTGAAGAATGCGGAGTATGTCTTCATGCGCCACGTCGCTCAGCGGGATCCGCTCAAGCCCCCTTACACTGGTCCTTTCCACGGCATCGAACCAGGAGACAAATCCTTTTCGGTCGACGTCGGAGGGAAGCCGGATCACATCTCAGTGGACTGCTTGAAGCCGGCTCACCTGGACCTGGACCACCCTGTCTTAGTCGCTCAACCACCCAAACGTGGCCGACCGCCCGCTGCCGCCGCACCAGATCAACCAAAGCCGCCTGCCAACTCGGCCGCGCTCGACGCACCTGCTCAGCCACAACCGACTGCCAACTCGACCACCGGTCGTCAATTTCCTCTACCAGGGTATCGAAGTCGATCCGACAGGCTTATCAGGCCTCCTCCTCGCCTCACCTTTTCTGTTAAAGACAATTCTGGGGGGGGGCGCATGTGGCGGAGCCACCAAAGGACTCGGAGCGGTTGTACATAATTCCTTTAACAGCAATGTAGTTACTGTCTGTGCCTGTACCTTTAATTACACTGTTTGACTGTACAATGTCTAGTTACCTTTACAGCGCGGTTTCAACGTGATGACGTCATGCCGTTAGTCACGTGATGCCCCAACGGCGGGAAGAACGTGATGACGTCAGTCTTCTGACCAGAGGATCAGTCCTGGTGGAGCCCTCACGGAGAGTCGACCTGTTATTGATGTGTTCTAGCAGTTTCCAGTTTAAACTCGTTTCCTTTCATTAAAGTTCATTATTTTAATTGCCTGAGTCAAACTCAGTCTTTCTGATAGGAACCTCCGTTCCTACAGTACTGTACTTCTGTTCCCATCTAGTGCTTACATTGTCAATATTCTTAAAAGAAAAATAGACAATGAAAGAACCTTAATGTTGAAAACAATAATTCCAGAGAATGGCACTGTGCATAAGCAAGGTGATTCACCATAGGGAGAGAGAAAAGAGACACACATCCCTGGTCACTATTGTGCATTTCACAGTGGTTACTTATATAAGGCATTAGTCTTGGATTAGATTGCCTGCGTGACATTCACTGAGGATGTCACGTAGTGCAGACAGAACAAGGGAGGGTCAGCGAGAAAATAATAAATAATGGTAGAAGCAAAACAGAGTAAAACAATATTAACAGATCAACCATTTTTTTCCCTGTTTCCACCATTTTTCCCTCCACCTTCTTCTCCTGAAGGAGCCAACTCATACCAGCGTATGATTCCACAGACACAGTAGTCTTCCAGTCATCTTCTTGATTACAAGCTAGATGTAGTACCTGAAGAATTATACTGGCAACAGCCTTGCCATATAAGGCCACCCATAGTGGGACAGTCAAAGGAAAGAAGCCAGCTAAATACCAGTCATGTTTGGGAGTGGCTCATCAGTGCCCAAGTACAATCTGACTATCCCACGTGAACAATTGGGGGCTACAGATTAACAGACCCACAAACTCTAGCTACTTCAGTGTTGTACTGTAAGGGAAAAATCCCGAGGTGAAATCTCAAACATGCCAAAGTTTGCCAGCTATCTTGCCTTGTCTTGCTGTTGAAGCATGAATCATAGGATGAGACAGTGGAAATGGCTCACTGGGAATCACTTTTGATGCAAATCCATTCCCATGCAGGTTTTCGCATTGCTGGAGAAGGAGATGAAGCCCTCAGACAATAGCTGAATGGTGAAGCAACAGGCATGATGCTGCTGGCTGGTAGTTGTAGCTGTGAATCTGGTCACTTAGTGGTGGGTGTTTCAGGCTGCTGCATCACTTGGCAACAACATGGATGACTGAGCAGCTCTATTTGATGTTCATCCTGCTCACCCCATGAGGAGAGAGATATAAAAGATGGCCTAAACATCACCAGCCTTTTAACAGCCAAGCTAGTTAACCATGCCAGATAGGCCTCTCTGTACACCGTGGTTGTAATAGACAAAAACATGAACTAACAATGGTCACAGAAAATCTCACAACTCTTCTGGACAGGAAACCCAAAGAATGGCCAGAGAACTGCACTGGATGCATGAGAGCTAGCTCGCTATGACAATCAATATTGCAGCAATGCGAACGGATAGGCTAACTGGAGAGCAACAATTGCCGACAGATGTTACTGGCTGTAATGTATATACCTTTAAGGGGGGGGGGAACTACTTTTTACAGCTCATGTATACTGTAGTACCGGCAGTGACCACACCTGTATATAGCACTGAGTAGTAATCTGTACAGTCAGTTCCACTGTGAGCCACGTTGAGTAAACACCTGTTGTACCGTTTCTCCTGCAGTCTGTGTCTTATTATACACAGACACAACATTGGCGATGAGGCAAGTTCGAACCTACCTGCAACTCTGCATCACCTCCGGGGGATTCGTTCCTGGAGATCAGTGGATTGGAGGTCAAGGCCAGAGACTCGGGCGTCGACCACGGGCAACCGCCCAGTCATCCAGCAGAGACTCGAGAATTGTGGGGGAGGCTGTCGAGAGCCAGGCTTGGCTTTCCAGTCGAGGTGGTCCAGCGAAACGGGCTGGCAACAGGTAGTGCGCAGACCCTTCCCGGACAGCGGCAGGCTAGAGCCCGACCGAGCGGCACAGCAAAGGGCCGAGCAGCGTCGACGGGGGAGAGAGGGGGCAGAGCGCACAGGGCGCAGCCGGTGTTCAGGGGCCGAGCAGCGTCGAAGAGAGGGAGAGAGAGACGCGCAGAAACCCGTGAGGCGCCGCCATTGCCACGAGGACCGCCGAGAGCGGCGTTGGCAGCAGCGCAGGAGAAGCGCGCGAAACCTACAGGGCGCCGCCATTGCCACGAGAACCGCCGGGAGCGGCGTTGGCAGCAGCGGGGGAGGAAGGAAAGCGCGAGAGACGCCATTTTAAACCACACCCAAAATGCCGAAGAGTGGCAGTATCACCGCATTTGACAATGAAGTCGAAGATTGGACTACATATGTCGAACGAATAGTGGTGCACTGCAAGGCAAATGAGGTGTCAAATGACAAGAAAGCGTCGGTATTGTTAAATTTAATGGGTGCAAAGACGTATGGTTTATTACGAAATCTAGTAACCCCAACGAAGCCAATGGAAAAGAGTTTTGAAGACATAGTAATGATACTACAGGAACATTTAAACCCCACACCGCTGCTGATAGCAGAAAGATTCCAGTTTCACAAACGGAACCAGCATAAGGATGAAAGCAATGCTGATTATTTAATAGAACTGCGCAAACTGTCGAAACGCTGCCAGTTTGGAGCGGGACTGGCAGATACCTTAAGGGACAAGTTTGTGTGTGGGCTTCAAAGTGAAGGAACCCAGAAACGGCTTTTACCTGAAAAAGGACCTTACGCTGAAAAAGGCTTTCAGCATTGCGGTATCATATGAAGCAGCAGCACGGGGCACTGCAGAGATACAACAGAGACCGCAAGAATATGGCACAAACGAAATGTCATATGGAACAGAGAAGTGCTATCGCTGCGGCAGAACAACACACGACCAGAATGATTGCTGGTTCAAAGACAAAGTGTGCAGACAGTGTGGAAAAGTAGGACACATAGCACGAGTCTGCAGGTCGGGAAAGAAAACCAGCAATAAGAAACCTACCAAAGGAAAGTACAAGAAGGTACATAAGATGACGGGGAATAGTTCAGACGAACAAAAGAGTGATAATGACTCCGAAAGCAGGGAACTGAGTTGTATGAAACTACATAATGTGATCACAACGGAGGATCACCGAACAATTTGGGTCACTCTCAAGATAGCAGGAGTCCAGGTAAAGATGGAATTGGACACAGGATCAGCCCTAACAGTCATAAACCGACGGGACTACGAGCGGCTATTCTCACACATACCCTTGAGAGACACAAAAATTATTGTGAAGACGTACACGGGGCAAAAAGTCTACCCCAAAGGAAAAATAAGGGTGACCGTTATATATAACGGTAAGCAAACACCAAAACTAGACCTGTATGTATTGCAAGATGGAGGACCACCATTACTGGGACGTGAATGGATCCGGAAAATACAACTGGATTGGCATTCCATACAGGCACTGACTGTGGCTGACAAAAAGGATGATGACGTCACACCTGGGCGACTGTCAAAGATCCTAACTGACGCGAAAGAAGTGTTCCAGCAAGGACTCGGAACACTAAAAGGCATGACAGCGACGATTAAAATTGAAGAAAACACAAGTCCAAAATTTTTTAAGGCCAGACCGGTACCTTATGCGATTCGCCCAGCCGTCGAAGCAGAGCTGGAGAGTTCAGGTGTACTGTCCAAGGTAGACTGGAGCGAGTGGGCTACACCCATCGTCCCTGTGATGAAAAAGTCGTTGAGCAGCACGCCTGGGGAACCAAGGAAGGTTCGCATCTGTGGGGACTTCAAGGTAACAGTGAACCCGGTCCTTCACACCGTACAATATCCACTTCCACGGATTGAAGATATTTTCGCCTCGCTATCTGGAGGGAAACGCTTCACGAAGATTGATCTGGCCCAGGCGTATCTGCAAATGGAGGTAGAAGAAGCATCAAAAAAATACCTCACAATCAACACCCATAAAGGTCTCTACCAATGCAACCGGCTGGTATTCGGGGTAGCATCAGCTCCGGCTATTTGGCAGAGGGCAATGGAACAAGTCCTGCAAGGGATCCCAGGGACCCAGTGTTATTTAGACGACATCCTGGTCACGGGCGAAAATGACAGTGATCACCTTGCCAACCTGGAGCAGGTGCTCACTAGATTGCAGGAATATGGGCTCCGAGCTAACCGCCCCAAATGCGAGTTTTTTAGAAAACAGATCTCGTATTGTGGCCACGTTGTCGATAATGAGGGGTTACATAAGTTCCCAGAGAAGATTGAGGCAGTAGTCAAGGCTCCAGCACCGGAAAATGTGTCACAACTGAGGTCGTTCCTCGGGCTGGTAAACTACTACCATAAGTTCTTGCCAAATTTGTCTACAATACTACACCCACTGAACACCCTACTGCAAACTGGGGTGCCATGGAAGTGGAGTGACGAATGTAGACGAGCTTTCCAGAAGAGCAAAACACTAATCACATCGAAAGAGGTATTGGCCCATTACAACCCGGCATTACCAATTCGGTTGGCATGTGATGCGTCACCCTACGGCATTGGAGCGGTGCTGTTGCACAAATTCTCGGACGGCTCAGAGGGGCCAATAGCCTTTGCATCACCGATCACTAACCTCAGCCGAGCGTAACTACGCCCAGATTGACAGGGAGGCCCTCAGCCTAGTGTGGGGAGTGAAAAAGTTCAATCACTATCTGCACGGGCAGAAATTCACCTTGCTGACTGATCACCAGCCTCTTGTCTCCATTTTTAATCCGAAGAAGGGCGTTCCGGTGATGACTGTGCAACGACTACAAAGATGGTCACTTTTTCTAGGGGCGCACCACTAAGAGATTGAATATAAGGGCACGAAACAGCATGGAAATGCTGATGGGCTATCACGCCTGCCACTGCCTACTGCGGAGGAAGCACCAGCAGTGGATCCTGTCGAAATATTCCATTCGACTATAGTTGAATACCTTGTAACTAACGCTTGTATTGAAAAGGAAACCCAAAATGACCCAACACTGTCGCGGGTATATGATTTGACGGTGAAGGGATGGCCAGCACATGGTGACTCACTGTTGCCAGCATTCTCGACAAGGAGAGAACAGCTGTCAGTGTGCCGGGGGACCTTGATGTGCGGATCCCGAGTGGTAATTCCACCCAAGTTAAGGGATAGAGTGCTCAATGAGCTTCATGAGGGTCATCTGGGAGGGGTAAAAATGAAAAGCCTAGCCAGGGCTTATGTGTGGTGGCCAGGAATCGATAAACAAATCGAGGACCTGACCAAGAGCTGCTCAGGATGCCAGAAAGTCCAAAATGCACCACCACAGGCCCCTCTACACCCATGGGAGTGGCCCTCATCTCCATGGCAACGGGTGCATATTGATTTTGCTGGTCCATTCATGGACTCAATGTTTTTAATAGCCGTGGATGCGCACTCGAAATGGCCTGAGGTCATCAAAATGCCCTCCACCACCACGGAGAAAACTATTGCAATCCTACGGACCATTTTTGCCAGGAATGGCTTGCCAGAACAGATTTGCTCCGACAACGGACCACAGTTTGTGTCTGAAGAGTTCCGGAGGTTCTTGAAAAAGAATGGGGTAAGGCATTACACATCCGCCCCGTATCATCCAGCCACAAATGGATTGGCTGAGAGGTTCGTACAAACCTTTAAGGCGGCAATAAAGGCTATGTACAATGACAACATTCCGCTGCAGCACAAGGTGGACAATTTCCTGTTCGCCTATCGGAATGCGCCACATGCAGTCACCAACGAGGCCCCTGCCATGATGTTCTTTAACCGAAGGTTAAGATCTCACCTGGATTTGCTCAGACCAAACGTACGAAGAGATGCTGAGAGTAAGCAATTCCAGCACATCCATGAGAAGCCAACAAGGAGCTTCAATGTAGGGCAACCAGTCTTGGCCCGCGACTACCGAACAGAAAAATGGTAGCCAGGAACGATATGCACACGGCAGGGCCCACGTTGGGGAGAGCATCGTGAGACGCCATGCTGACCAGATCCTAGAGTCACAGGAACAAGTCAACCCCATGCCTCGCCCATACATACCTGGTGATGAACCCGACGTACAGTCGCATCTACCCCAGGAAACAGTAGCATCGGAAGCTGATGAACCAACCGACGACAGGGGGCCAGAATCGCCTCCGCACCAAGAGCAAGACACTCGGGAAAGGCGCTATCCAGAAAGGATCAGGAAGCCACCCCAAAGACTGAATATATAAATAGACTATTTTCAGCTAATGTTGCATGTTAAAAGTGTTAATTGTAATTAGTTTGCTATTTAATTGTTAAATGAGTGTTATGGTCCTGTTAATCTAAAAGGGGAGGAATTGTAATGTATATACCTTCAAGGGGGGGGAACTACTTTTTACAGCTCATGTATACTGTAGTACCGGCAGTGACCACACCTGTATATAGCACTGAGTAGTAATCTGTACAGTCAGTTCCACTGTGAGCCACGTTGAGTAAACACCTGTTGTACCGATTCTCCTGCAGTCTGTGTCTTATTATACACAGACACAACACTGGCCATATTTTCTTCTAGTGTAACCAGGCAGAAGAGGTGGCACGTACTGCAGGTGTAGGATTTGTAATTCGCAATGACATTATTGTGAAGTTAGATAGTCTGCTAAAAGGCATCAATGAATGCCGGAGGTCTATGAGATTACCACTGAAACAGTCGCACTATGCCATTATTATTAGTGCCATGCACAGAGCAGAATGCTGGACCAAGTCCCAAATGACATATTCCAAGATACTGCTGGCAATCCAATCATATTGTCGCAGAACTGCCTCGAAGCCTATTAAGCGCCATGATGTAAAGCAACTGAATGACCCAAATATCAAGTATGAGCTGTGCAGTACTGTCACTGCAGAGCTTTCCTCAGGTGTAGCACACTCGGTTGATGCCGAGAGCAAGTGGACACACTGCATATTAACATGCAAAGGTGCTGTTGACACAATCAGCCTATTCACTGATCCCAATTCTGCTGCAAAGGAAGCACACCACAAAATGTTAGCTCTCTGATCCATGCTAAATTGTAACAAATCAACGGTGGCATAAAAAATCTGATGAAATCTAATGCTGTGCAAAACACTCCTACGATGCAGTAAAGAAGGTAGTCAACTACCAGAACTACACCTCTCAAGAATGCTACCTGTGGTGTATGTAACCTGTTCCACCTTAAGAGAACTTAAGCCTGTTCCACCTTAAGAGATGTACTACTTTCTCTGGCTGCTGTATACGTAATACCAGTGGTGACCACCGGTATATAAGTACTGTGTAGTGATATTGCTGTTAGTATAGCCCTGACCTCCAACTAGTAAAGACCTGTTGAAACGTTATTCTTGTAGTCTGTGTCAGTAATTAATCTTAAATACAACTGGAACACACAGACTTAACAGTGGCGACGAGTCCGATTCTTACCCTGCGGCAGTTTATATCCACGGCGTCTTCGTCCACAGAACGGGCGTCGAAGCGAGGCATCCACCCTCATCACCCTGCTGGAAGACACGTCGCGCGGCAGGCATCGAGAACCCGGAGTGCAGAAGATATCCTGAACTCGAAGCCTCCATCAGCGGCAGTCAGCTATCTTCCTTCTACCTCGGTGGTGGGTAAGCAGGTCAGCGACGCGAGCAGAAAGTCGGCTGCGTTGGCTGTACAGACG
The DNA here is from genome assembly GCF_052327205.1 of Somniosus microcephalus. Taxonomy (NCBI): domain Eukaryota; kingdom Metazoa; phylum Chordata; class Chondrichthyes; order Squaliformes; family Somniosidae; genus Somniosus; species Somniosus microcephalus. Next base: position 44,547,921 of record NC_140988.1, read on the forward strand.
GGGAGGGAAGACGGAGGAATAAGGGCGGTGAGATCGATCGCGACCGGAGATAAGGGCCGGGCTGCATTCGGGCCAAAAAGGCGCAGTGTCTGGGGCGACTGAAGGCGCGAGAGCCGCGGTGAAGGCGAACGCAGCCGATGCTAATAACCGGGCTGCAAGAAGGGCTGCGAGGCGCGACATCGGGGAAGCGCGAATGCCCGAGGGAGCCGCGGTGAAGCGGAGACAGCGTCGGGGGAGTTACTAGCCGCTGGGAAAGGGGAGCAGCAGCGGCACGCCAAACGCCATTGCAGCCAGCGGGTGAAGAAGGCGAGCGCGGGAAAGACCGCCAAGCGCGGGAAACCGCCATTTTGTAGGCGGAGGACGAAGACAAGAGCGGGAAGCCGCCATCTTGGAAAAAGGGAAATCACTAAAAAAAAATTGCAACGATGCCTAAACATGGGAACATTAATACCTTTGATAGCGACATCGAAGATTGGGCCACGTATGTAGAACGCATACAAAATTATTGTAAAGCAAATAAAATCCCAGATGATGAGAAAGCACTAACTTTATTAAACTTAATGGGTGCGAAGACATACGGGCAATTGAAACACCTTTTATCACCAGATGAACCGGCGGAGAAGACGTTCGAGGAGATTGTTACTGTCCTGAGAATTCATCTAAACCCCACGCCGCTGATGCTAGCGGAACGATTTAAATTTTACAGCAGAAAGCAGCTGAAAGATGAAAGCAATGCTGAATATTTAATGGAATTGCGTAAGCTAGCAAAGTACTGTCAGTTTGGAACGGGACTAACAGATGCGCTAAGAGATAAATTTGTGTGTGGATTATTAAAAGAAGATACACAAAAGCGACTGCTCGAGGAGAATGAGCTGACGCTTGAGAAAGCGGTCACTATGGCAGCATCACACGAAGCCGCAGCGAGAGGCACGGCAGTAATGCAGCTACGGTCACCGGAACTCAGTACAAATCAATTGGTTTTGAGTACTGTAAAATGTTATCGTTGTGGAAAGACAACGCACGATCAGAACCAGTGTTGGTTTAAAAACCAAGAATGCAGAACGTGTGGCAGGCTTGGCCACATAGCTAAAGTATGCCGGTTAGGAAAGAAGACCAGCAACAAAAAGTCACCGCAAGGAAAATACATAAAAGGTACACAAGGTGACAAAGAACAGTTCGAACGAACAGAAGTCAGATTCAGACGCCAGCAGTAATGAACTGGGTAGCTTAAGAGTACACAACGTTGGTAAGGATGCAGATCTCCAGACAATTTGGGTCACTCTTCAGATAGCAGGAGTCCAAGTAAAGATGGAATTGGACACTGGATCGGCATTGACGGTCATGAATAAGAAAGATTACAAAAGGTTATTCCAACATATTCCCCTACGGGATACGGAGATTATATTGAAAACATACACGGGGCAAAGAGTGTACCCCATCGGAAAGATAGAGGTAAAAGTGGTCCACAAGGGCAAAGAAAGCCAAGTAATGGACTTATATGTGCTACCTGAAGGAGATCCACCACTACTAGGACGGGAGTGGATTAGGAAAATGAATATGGACTGGCACTCCTTAAAGGCACTAACGGTAGATTCCGGGGAAACAGATGTCAAACCTAAACGATTGTCCAGAATATTGGATGATGCTAAAGAGGTGTTCCAGCAGGGACTGGGAACACTAAGAGGAATTACGGCAAACATCAAGATTGATGAACATGCACACCCAAAATTTTTCAAAGCCAGACCGGTACCCTATGCAATACGACCTGCTGTAGAAGCGGAACTGGAAGCGCTAGAACGTTCAGGTGTACTGTCTAAGGTAGATTGGAGTGAGTGGGCTACGCCCATTGTTCCCGTTATGAAATGTCCTTCGAGCAACAAGCCAGGAGAACCAGGGAAGGTTCACATCTGTGGAGACTTCAAGGTCACCGTTAATCCGGTGCTTCACACGGTGCAGTATCCGCTTCCGCGGATTGAGGATATTTTTGCTTCGTTGTCTGGCGGGAAACACTTCACCAAGATAGACCTGGCGCAGGCGTACTTGCAGATGGAGGTTGAAGAAGAGTCACGCCAGTACCTCACGATCAACACGCATAGAGGTTTGTACCGGTATAATAGGCTGGTTTTTGGAGTGGCATCGGCTCCAGCAATTTGGCAGAGGGCCATGGAGCAGGTATTACAGGGAATTCCAGGCACACAATGCTACTTGGACGATATTCTGATTACAGGAGATGGTGATGAAGAACACCTCGCAAACTTGGAACTGGTGCTCAACAGACTGAAAGAGTATGGACTTCGAGTTAATCGGCCCCCATTTCATTTTCTCTTGTAATTGTTCCACTCCTTTTCCCCCCCCCCCTTTCCTTTTGTTTCTCTCTCACACCTGGCAGCTATCTTTTGCCCTGCCAGTACACTTTACACCTAATCCCAGCCTATTACCATCTCGTCTAGCTTCTAATCTCTTTTACTTCTTTTGTTTATTTTATTCTTTTGTCCAATCGCAGCCCTGCCTTCGATCTAGTTTCTTTTCTTTCCAGTTTTGAAGAAGGGTCCAACCCGAAACGTCAACTCAAATTTCTCTCCACGGATGTTGCCTGACCTGCTGAGTTTTTCCAGCATTTTCTGTTGTTATTATGGCAGAAATGTGAGTTCTTTCAGAAGCGGATCTCGTACTGTGGTCATGTCATTGACCGGGAGGGGCTTCATAAGTCTCCTGACAAGATAGAGGCAGTTGTAAAGGCTCCCGCTCTGGATAATGTCTCTCAGTTGAGGTCGTTTCTAGGATTGATTAACTATTACCATAAGTTTCTACCGAATCTATCCACGGTACTGCACCCGCTGAACGCTCTTTTACAGAAGGGGGTACCATGGGAATGGAGCGAAAACTGTAAGAAGGCATTTCGCAAAAGCAAAGAATTGATCACCTCAGAGGAAGTGTTGGCTCACTTCAACCCGACACTGCCTATTCGGTTGGCTTGTGATGCTTCTCCATATGGTATTGGGGCAGTACTCTCACACAAGTTGCCAAATGGCACGGAAAGGCCAGTCGCGTTTGCATCCAGATCATTGACCTCCGCTGAGCGCAACTATGCGCAGATCGATAGGGAGGCTCTCAGCCTTGTATGGGGAGTGCAGAAGTTTAATCATTACCTGCAGGGCCAAAAATTCACACTTCTGACAGACCATCAGCCATTGGTATCCATTTTTAACCCTAAGAAGGGTGTTTCGGTGATGACAGCACAGAGACTCCAGAGATGGTCCCTTTTCCTAGGGGCACATCAATATCAAATAGAATTCAAAGGTACAAAGCAGCATGGCAATGCTGATGGGCTGTTGCGCCTGCCACTACCTGAAGAAGAGATGACGAAAGTTGACCCTGTTGAGTTATTTCATTCGACCATCATCGAGTGTTTACCAGTCACCAATGCAAGTATTGAAAGAGAAACCAGGAACGACCCGACACTGTCCTGAGTCTACGAGGTGACAGTGAAGGGATGGCCAACACATGGTGATCCTCTGTTACCGGCATTCTCGGCAAGGCGAGACCAGCTGTCCGTCTGCCATGGTACTATGATGTACGGGACAAGAGTGATTATTCCTCCCAAGTTAAGGGAAAGAGTTCTAAAGGAACTGCATGAAGGTCATCTGGGGGGAGTTAAAATGAAAAGTCTTGCTAGGGCTTATGTATGGTGGCCGGGTATTGACCAACAGATAGAGTTGACGAAAAGCTGCGCTGGGTGCCAAAAAGTGCAAAATGCACCTCCGATCGCACCGCTACACCCATGGGAATGGCCTTCAGCCCCATGGCAACGCGTACAGATTGACTTTGCTGGTCCATTCATGGACTCCATGTTCCTAATTGCAGTGGACGCACATTCCAAATGGCCAGAAGTGATCAAGATGAATACCACTACTTCAGAAAAGACAATTGCGGTGTTAAGAACAATATTCGCAAGGAACGGATTGCCAGAACAGATATGTTCGGACAACGGACCACAGTTCGTGTCGGAAGAACTCCAAAAATTCTTAAAGAAGAATGGGGTGAAACATTATACCTCTGCCCCATATCATCCGGCGACAAACGGGTTGGCCGAGAGATTTGTCCAAACATTCAAAAAGGCAATAAAGGCCATGAACGATGATCAGATTCCGCTACAACACAAGGTGGACAATTTCCTAATGGCATATCGAAACGCCGCTCATGCAGTAACTAACCAAAGTCCTGCCATGATGTTTTATAACAGGAGGTTGCGGTCCAGGTTGGACTTGTTAAAACCAAATGTGCGGAGGGAAGTGGAAAACAAACAGTTCCGGCATATTAATAACAAGACCACTCGAAGTTTCGACGTAGGACAACCAGTGTTGGCAAGGGACTATGGAAACGAAAAATGGCAGTCCGGAACAATTCGGGCCAGACAAGGACCTCTGATGTACACAGTAGATATTGGTAACAATGTGATAAGGCGTCATGCGGATCAACTGGTAGAATCGAGAGCAAGGGTCGAACCCATGGTTGCGACAGAGACAACTGTGGAAGACGTTAATGAACCTGAAGCATCTACCTCGGCAGGGAATGTACCTGATGATGACGTCCAATGCATAGGAAACCAACTAGAGGAGTCACCTCAGCAACAAGAATCAGAGACCACTGAAAGGCGTTATCCAACCCGAATCAGAAGGCCTCCTGAGAGACTGAACCTTTGAACTGTTTATACCTGAAGTTATATATGTATATATGTTATTATGTTATGTTAAATGGGGATATGACTGTTAAGCTAAAAAGGGAGGATTGTGGTGTATGTAACCTGTTCCACCTTAAGAGAACTTAAGCCTGTTCCACCTTAAGAGATGTACTACTTTCTCTGGCTGCTGTATACGTAATACCGGTGGTGACCACCGGTATATAAGTACTGTGTAGTGATATTGCTGTTAGTATAGCCCTGACCTCCAACTAGTAAAGACCTGTTGAAACGTTATTCTTGTAGTCTGTGTCAGTAATTAATCTTAAATACAACTAGAACACACAGACTTAACACTACCCTTGTTCATCGACAAAACTGAGACCACGCAGAGATGGCAGAGCATTCAGGTCAACTGTTGAATAGACTGCCATCATTATGGATGAAGCCCGTCAGAGTCACCATATAGCAACAAGGAAGAGATTCCCATAATTGCAGAAAATAGTAAAGGCATCAAGTTACTGAAGTCCAGTAAAACTCCAGAAAGGAAGGGATCTACAAGTTCAGCGACACGGACCAATTGGAAAGATGAAAATGTTCTACAAGCATGCAACAACTATTACCATCTCCAAGCAGAAGGGACAGAAGGGTGACTGCAGCAATTAGTGAAATTTTATTTCTTCTGACAGATGGGAAAATACTTGCAAGAATGTTTCTCAATCACATGTCTGAAAATGTCATTGACTCAATAATTCTAGAGGCACAGTGACTTCAGAGGAAATTGTAGCTCCACTGGTTTTTAATCACTTACCTGATTCAGAAGAAATGTGTGCAGTAGCACAAGGACCTCCACATGGTCTTCATGGATTTGACCAAGTTTTTTGATGCATTCAATTGACCAAATCTGTGGAAACCGCTGTCGGAGGTTGATTAATCTGGATTGTGTGCAAGCTCTATGATAAAATGCTTGATAGAGTGAGTTCTCACAGAATGCTATCCAAGCCATTTGGCATCACACCATTGGAGTGAAACTTAGAGATGATAGTTGTTTCAGGGTCATTTGTTATCTTTGGAAAGGATTGATATTTATTGTGAAGTGAGATTCAGGTTTCTAGAGATATTGAGCAACACTACTTGATTTTTATTTCGGGGTAGAAAATTGATGCTCCTTAATGCATGTGGTACGGGAAGGAAGTCGATGACCGATGATCATACATGGATGCTGCATGAAGCAATTTTAATGGGTTAAAAGACCTTTTCTTGCTTGAATCTTTCTTCGTTTCCTAAACAAACGTTTGTGCTTGCATCAAGCCTCTTTGGACTCTTCTTCATAGCTATACTTGATGACACAACAAAAGTCCGAGTCAAGGGTGTTTGCAGTATTTTCCACTGGGACTCCAAGCCTCAACTAAGACAACAGGGGAGGCCATGTGTGAGCTTTTCTTTGCAGGTGACTGTGCTCTGTAGATACAACTGGGGAGGCCATATGTGAGCTTTTCTTTGCAGGTGACTGTGCTCTGGAGATGCAGACACAGAAGGATCTACAGTTCATCAATGACTGATTTACTGCAGTGGCAAACAACTATGGCCTTATTAAACCTCAAGAAAATAGAGGTCATGCATCAGCCAGCCCCAGGGAAGCAGAACGCCAAACCAACCATCACTAGTGGCAAATCGGAACGAAATATTAACAACAAAGTTGATTAATATTGCACCTTTAACGTAGTAAAACGTCCCAAGGCGCTTCACAGGAGTATTATGAGACAAAGAAATTTGACAAAAAACTAGTACATCAATCTGAATAGCACCTTGCCAAATGATTCACTACTATACCACTTTGTCAAATGATGCACTACCTAATACTGTCTGCTTGGCTTAGTTGGTAGCAGGCTTGCCTCTAAATTGATGGGCCGAATGGCCTCCGTCTGTGCTGTTATGACTCTAAATCAGAAGGTTGTGGTTTTAAGCCCCAATTCATTACTTGAGTGCTCAGTTTAATGATGAAAGGTGTGCCATTCTTAGGATGAAAAGTTAAACCAAGTTAAACCTGTGCCTCCTATGGTAGTGCATGTGGATGTTAAAAATCCCATGCAGTATATGAAAATAACAAGGAGTTGACCTGTGTCCTGACCAACATTCTTCCCTCAATCAAACACCACTGAAAAATAGATCAATTGGTCTTTCGTTCTCATTGCTTTTTGTGGGATAATGCTGTATGCAAAATGGCTGCCACATTCACCCGCAGTGATTGGCTTTGGGACATTTCTGAGAGACATAAGGTGTTATATAAACACAAGTTCTTTCTTATTTAATAAACATTAAAGTGCCCTCTCATGTCAGTTCTATGTTTATAAGATTTAAAAAGGGTGCCTGGAACCAGCAGGAGAATCAAGCTTGTATTTATCACCCTCCCATATGGATGAGAGTCCTGGACAGGTTACCATCAGTTGGTAGTTTGATGAGTTCTACCTCCAACATCTGAAGAAAATGATCAATGGCAAGATCTCAATTGGGCATTGAGGCCATGTTGTTACAGTACAGCATCTCTGGTTAGGAGTCCAGAATGCCAAAAAGGATCCTGTATAAGTTGGAGCAGGACAAGGGAAGTAGGGTGGATAATCGAAGAGATACAAGAACATGCTGTAGCACAGCCTCAAGCGATGTAATATAATTGTTGACAGCCAAGAAAATCTTGCAGCTGATCAGGTGATAAATACATGGCAGCGTTAGTCTGTTCAAACATCAGGCGGTGATGTCCTGAAGAAGTGGCAACAAAACAGCAGCAGCCTGTTGATTCCAGATGGCTGCTAGGGTCTGTAAAAGGTGTCAGACAGCTTGTCTCCCTTATACTTACCTCAACAGTTATCAAGACTGATTTTTGTTCCAACAAGGATCATTATCTTGGAATAAAAAGGATTATTACCACCAGTCCTCTAGTGTTTTACCCAAAGTGTCATTTTTCATTTTTGAGCGTGGATTGCGAATATTGACCAGCTATTCAACGGTATCGGGCATCACCATTAAGGCTAATCCTGATGTCATCCAACATTAACACAGAAGCATTTTCCAGGAAAGTTCATGAATTGAAACCAGGACTGGACACACTCACTGACTTTTCGATTCCCCAGCCCAAAGATGCTGAAGACAATTGTCATAACCAAAATGATACCATGGTTAAAATCAGCTAAAATAACATTGACCAGAAATAAAATCTGGGAGTTTCTAGTCTGCATGGCTTAGTGCTATGGCTTTAAAAATGGTATTTATCCATGAAATACATTATCCTCTGTGTTATCACTCCACAAGCAGAGTGTCTGAAAAAATGCTTTTCATTATTATGCAACAATGCTAACAAACAGCAATGTAAAATCGCTGATGTAATACTTAATGCCTTCGCTGCAAAGTATTTCTGTGCAATCAGTTCCAGTCCATACAGTTCTACAATAACAAGCGACTGTTCAGAAGTTGCAGTAGTGGTTTCTTAGAGCACTTCAGAAAGACACTAGCTTGATCACAATTCCAAGTTACCTAAGTAATGCAGTAAGTTAATCCACTACCTTTAACGATAACTTTAGTTAGAGGTGAGGGAGCACCCTCAGATCAAAATGAACCACACCCATCAAATCCAAAACGTTCCTTAACTGAGAAGATTGCTGTCTTTTCTGCCTCAGTGACAAGTTACAAGATAACCCAGTTCCACATTTTCATTACACTGTGTTAACAAAAAACTATTCTTTCCTCCAGAAAGCTTTGTTTGGACCTCACCTGATAAGGACCTTTCAGTTCGGTGTTTGAATCACTATTTTTGTTATGACTTCATCTGTTACATGAACAAGCTGCTTTGAATTGATCCCTGTCTAAATACAGTATGTGCCTTCTCCAATGTAGATATTATCAAACTCCACTGCAATGCACTTTATCACTTCCGACATTACGCAAAGACACGTGATTAGTTTTAAAGAATATTAACCTTCGGGCCTATTTACACAGCAAAAACGAAACAAAGTCAATCTGATACACATTGCTCCATTCAGATCTCTGACTTATGAAAAAGACCAAACCCAATCAAGAAAAATAATATGCAGATGCACATGCTTTGACATGACAGAATAAAATGTACCTACAATTCACAATGCATCCCAAGCCGGACCCTCCCTGGCTTTAATCTGAACACAATGGTCCGATTACATGTTAGATTCAGTCTGAATCAACCCAAGAGAATTTCAGTGACTGAAGTATTTTTCAACAACAACTTGCATTTATATAGTTGTAGGAACGTGGGTTCCTAACTAAAAGACTGAGTTCTACTCAGGCGATCAAACAAAACGAACTTTAATGAAACAAACAGGTTTTAACAAGAAACTGCAGGATAACATTGAATGTAGGTCTGCTATCTTCGGAGGCTCCGCAAGGACTGCCCGGCCATCCCGTGGCGGACGTCATGATGTCATCACGTTTTTCCCGCCAGTGGGGGATCACGTGATGAACGGCATGACGTCATCACGTTTTAACCGCGCTGTTAAAGTAGCCACGCTCTGTACAGTTAAACAGCATAAATAAAGATACAGACTCAGGCTGTAGCTAACATGTTGTTAAAGGAATGATATACAAACGATCTGAGTCCTTTGGTGGCTCCGCCACATAGTGCTTTTAACGTAGTAACATGTCCCAAGGCACTTCGCAGGAGCGTACTCAGACAAAAATTGACCGAGTCAAAGGAGGAGACATTAGGAGGTGACGAAAAGCATGGTCGAATAGGTGGGTCTTAAAGAGAGTCTTAAAAAGAGGAGAGAGCGGTGGAGAGGTTTAGGCAAGGAATATCAGAGCTTAGGGCCTAGGCAGCTGAAGGCACGGCCGCCAATGGTGGAGCGATGGAAGTAGGTGATGAACAAGAGGCCAGAGTTGGAGGAACACAGTTCGCAAAGGGCTTTGGGACGTTACAGAGATAGGGAGCAGTGAGACCATGGAGGGATTTGAAAACAAGGATGAGAATTTTTAAACTGAGGCATTGCTGAAGTGGGAGTCAATGTAAGTCAGCGAGCACAGGGCTGATGGATGAATGGCAATTGTTGCAGATTAGGATGGGAGGATGGCCAGGAGAGGATTGGAATAGTCAAATCTATAGGTAACAAAAGCATGATTGAGGGTTTCAGCAGCAGATGGGCTGAGGCAGGGGCGGGGACGGGCGATATTATGGAGGTGGAAGTAGGCCGTCTTGGTGAAGGAGAGGATTTGAGGTCAGAAGCGCAGTTCAGAGTATAAATAGGATGCCAAGGTTGCTAACGGCCTGGTTCAGCCTGAGGCAGTAGCCACGGAAGGGGATGAAATTGATGGCTAGCGAATGGAGTTTGTGGCGGGGACCAAAGACATTGGCTTCAGTCTTCAATGTTTAACATTGGGAAGGGTTTAGTGAGAAGGAGGAATTAAAGGAAATTAGTATTGGTAAAAAAATAGCGCTGGAGAAATTAATGGGACCGAAAGCTGATAAATCCCCAGGGCCTGATAATCTGCATCCCAGAGTACTAAAAGAGGTAACCATGGAAATAGTGGATGCATTGGTTGTCATCTTCCAAAATTCTATAGATTATGGAACAGTTCCTGCAGATTGGAGGGTGGCAAATGTAACCCCACTATTTAAAAAAGGAGGGAGAGAAAACAGAGAAAACAGCCTAACATCAGTAGTAGGGAAAGTGCTAGAGTCTATTATAAAGGATGTGATAACAGGACACTTAGAAAATATCAACGGGATTAGACAAAGTCAACATGGATTTATGAAAGGGAAATCGTGTTTGACAAACCTACTGGAGTTTTTTGAGGATGCAACTGGTAGAATAGGTAAGGGAGAACCAGTGGATGTGGTGTATTTGGATTTTGACAAAGTCCCACATAAGAGGTTAGTGTGCAAAATTAAAGCACATGGCTTTACTGGCATGGATTGAAAATTGGTTGACAGACAGGAAACAGAGAGTAGGAGTAAATGGGTCTTTTTCAGGGTGGCAGGCAGTGACTAGTGGGGTACCGCAGGAATCAGTGCTTGGGCCCCAGCTATTCACAATTTATATCAATGATTTGGATGAGGGAACCAAATGTAATATTTCCAAGTTTGCTGATGACACAAAACTAGGTGGGATTGTGAGTTGTGAGGATGATGCAAAGAGGCTTCAAGGCAATTTAGACAAGTTGAGTGAGTGGACAAATACATGGCAGATGCAATATAACGTGGCTAAATGTGAAGTTATCCACTTCGGTAGGAAAAACAGAAAGGCAGAGCATTATTTAAATGGTGGTAGATTGAGAAAGGTTGATGTACAGAGGGATCTGGGTGTCCTTGTACACCAGTCACTGAAAGCAAACATGCAGGTGCAGCAAGCAGTCAGGAAGGCAAATGGTATGGTGGTCTTCATTGCAAGAGGATTTGAGTACAGGAGCAAGGATGTCTTACTACTGTTATACAGGGCCTTGGTGAGACCACACCTGGAGTAGTGTGTGCAGTTTTGGTCTCCTTACCTAAGAAAGGATATACTTGTCATAGAGGGAGTGCAACAAAGGTTCACCAGACTGATTCCTGGGATGGCAGGACTGTCGTATGAGGAGAGATTGGGTCGACTAGGCCTGTACTCACTAGAGTTTAGAAGAATGAGAGGGGATCTCATTGAAACATATAAAATTCTGACAGGGCTAGACAGACTGGACGCAGGGGGGATGTTTCCCCTGGCTGGGGGGTCTAGAACGAGGGGTCACAGTCTCAGGATACGGGGTAGGACATTTAGGACTGAGATGAGGAGAAATGTCTTCACTCGGAGGGTGGTGAACCTGTGGAATTCTCTACCACAGAAGGCTGTGGAGACCAAGTCACTGAATATATTTAAGAAGGAGATAGATAGATTTCTAGACACAAAAGGCATCAAGGGGTATGGAGAGAGAGCGGGAATATGGTATTGAGATAGAGGATCAGCCATGATCATATTGAATGGCGGAGCAGGCTTAAAGGGCTGAATGGCCTACTCCTGTTCCTATTTTTCTATGCTTCTATTAACGGGAGGAAATTTAGGCTCCATGACTGGCTGTTGGACAAGCTGTTTGACAACAGAGAGACAGTGGAGGGGTCGAGAGAGGTGGTCGTGGAGTAGAACTGGGTGTCGTCAGTGTACATATAGAACTTGATGTTGTGTTTTTGGTGACGTCACCAAGGCAACACACAGGTTGAGAAAGATGAGGAGGGGTAGTGCACCATGGTCACAGTCACATGGGTTGTTTCAGTGCTATGGCAGGGTATTAAAAAAAAAATCGCCAGGTTAAAACATGGAGTTCCGGGAAAGATGGGCACAGATTTGGGAGGCAGAAACACGTTCAAGGACTTGAGAGGAAAGGGAGGTTGGAGATGGGGTGGTAGTTTGCAACGATAGGGTTTTTTTTTTTTTTGAGGAAGGAGGTGATGACAGGCGATTTGAAAGGGAGGGGGACAGTACCCGAGGAGAGGGAACCATTTGCAAAATTAGCTAGCATGGGGCGAGCAAGGGAAGTTGAGTGGTCAGTAGTTTAGTGGAAATAGGGTTGAGAGAACAGGAGGTGGGTTTCATGGACAAGGTGAGCTCGGAGAGGGCATGAGGGGAGATATGAGAGAAACTAGAGAAAGATTCAAGCTCTGGGCTAGGTGCGGGGATAACCTCGAAGGAAGTTTGTCCCAGTGGGCTAGTGGAACGGAGGGCAGTGGCAGAGGCAAGTGAACAGATGGTCTCAATCTTAGTGACAAAGAACTCCATGAGACCTTCTCACTTGTTAAAGGTGAGAGTGGAGGTGGCAGGGAGAGTGGTTTAAGGAGACAGTTGGTAGTGGAGAAAAGAAAACGCCCGGAGTTATCTTTGCATTCCAGTCTGATCTTGGAGTAGTGAGCAATTTTGCTGGAGTAGAGCTGGACCTGACATTGCCCGATATGGTCCTGCTAGATCAGGCTATGAATGGCTTAACCAGTTGTGCTCCATAAACGTTCAAATCTGCATCTCTTAGACTTAAAGGAGTGAAGATGGGAGCTGAACCAAGGGGAATGACCAGGGTGGGAGGCAATAACGGTTTTACTGGAGACAAGGGCAAAGGTGGAGGCGAGGGTGTGACTGAGCAGATTGCTAACTGCAGAAGTAGCATGGCAAATGGTGGTGGGTTGGGGGGGGATGGGGGAAGAGTTTTTTCCAAAGGTGGATGCAGAAGGAAGTGGGGTTGGAAGGGAGGGTGTGAGTGGTGAGGGGTACAAGGAAGTGATCAGAGATGACCTTGTCTATGATCGAGATGAAGGGAATAGAGAGGCCACAGGAGATGGTAAGGTTGAAGGGGTGGCCATGAATATGGGTAGGAGAGTTTTGTGTGGAGGCAGAGGTTGAGGGAGGATATGAGGGCAAGGTGAGTTGAGGAGGTTGAAATCATCGAGGATGAGAAGTCACTTGGTGCAGAGGTGGAGGGAGGAAAGCTGTGAGGATATCTCGGTGAGAAACTTGGCCTGGGGCTTGAATGGGCGGTTGACAATGAGGATTTTAAAGCAGAGATGAGAAAGGTGGAACAAAGTGAGGTGCTCAGGAGAGGAGAAGGTGCCGGAGGAGTAGGGGGACAGACCAAGGTGAGATTTGGTGATAAGGGCCACAAAGCCACCACGGTGGTTTGAGCAGAGGAGGTGGTGGAAGGTATAACCACACAGAGAGGCTTCAGTAAGGGGTAGGGCATCATCACTAATGAGCCAAATTTCCGTCAAGGCCATGATGTTGATGCAATCATCGGTTGGGGGTAGGGATTTGGGTGGCAAAGTACCCGCGAGGGAAGAAATTAGAGGAGGCATGACTGAATAACTGGAAGGAGAGGAGACATGAGAGAAGGACCTAAGGGGTAAAAAAAGAGAAAGGGAAAAGGGGATAGAAGTAATGGGCTCAGGTCCGGATGGGCAGCCAAAATGCACATGCAAATGGACACAGGAAGCTTGGGTTATACAGGCATGGCAAAGATTAGGATAGATATATGTCCTGTTTGTAAATGGAGAATAGGTAGGTGACAAAAAAAAGTCAAAAGTCAAAGTCAGCGGTCCCATGGTGGGATGAATTTGACTTGTAGATAGGGTGGGGTCAGCTTGGAGCACCGCCGAACTGATGTTCAGATTCAGAGACAGGTGAGGCGGGCAAGTGAGTCCAGGAGCTGTTTAAGGGGCAGCGTATCAGTGGATACACTGCTAGAAGTATTTCCATGGATAATGAAGACCCAAGTTAGTGTGGAGATTCGATCATATTATATATTACTAAGTCTGTAAACCTAGAAGACGTCCATGCAGGGGAACACCTGGGAAATAGTGACTATATTATACGGTTCTAATTGGTCAGCAGAACCAAAGGTACAGATAATTTACAGTTAATGCTGAATTTTAAAAGGGCTAACTTTAATAAAATGGCAGAAGACTTGAAACATGTCAATTGGTCAACCATACTGGGTAGGGACACAACTGATACCAAATATGAACAACATGTTTTTAAAGAGTGTATTAAAACACATAGAAGCAATGGAGGTTCCAAAAGAATAAGCCAAGGTGGCTGACCGATCAAGTACAAAGACAAATAAGACAGAAACAAAAATATTTTCATAGATTAAAAGTAGATAATTCCAAGGAAAACAAAGACAAGTACTGTGTACAATTAAAGGAAACTAAAGCTGCTTTTAGATCAGCTTTAAAGGAAAAGAGGATAGTGGACAATTGTGGTAGTAATTGGAAAAGCTTTTGGGCCATTGAAAGATTCTCAAGGACAGATTGAAGGGACTCGGAGGGTATAGCAAAAATATTAAATGAGTATTTTATATCAGTTGATGACTATGCTCAATTAACAGTAATAAGATGTGCTGTTAACAGTAAAATTGTTAATATTGAAATAGATGAGGATACCTTCTTAGACAGATTAAGAAATGTTAAAATAGATCGGACTACCAGCCCAAATTCTATCCACCCAAGGGTCCTTAAAGTAATGGGACAGGTGCAATGTGAGCCCTTTGCCCATATCTTTAATAACTTGCTAGATTCTGAGACTGTTCCTTCAGGCTGGAAGGATGTTAATACTGTAGTTCCAATTTTTTTTTAAAAAGGGTGATAAGGCAGAGCCGGGTAACTATAGGCCCATTAGTTTGACTTCAGTACTAGGTAAGATGCACAAAGGTATTGTAAGAGATGCCCTATACTTCATTGGCTGTAAAGCGCTTTGAGGTGTCCTGAGGTTACGAAAGGTGCAATATAAATGTAAGTTTTTTCTTTTATTTTTATATGACCATTTAAATAGAGGAGGCATCATCAGGGACACAACGCAGATTCTGGAAAAGAAATTTGCGTCTTTCAAATTTGATTTTTGAAAAAGTCACTAGTTTAGTGGATGAGGGCAACTCAGTACATGTTGTCTACATGGACTTTCAGAAAGCCTTTGATAAAGCATCCCACAAGAGGCTGATCGGCCAGATAGAATCTTGTGGAGTTAGTGATAATCTGCTACGGTGGATTAAGAATTGACTGAATGCCCATAGGCAGAAAGTGGTCGTCAATGGATTTTGATCTGCTTGTGATGTCCCACAGGAATTGGTGTTAGGAACTTTGCTCTTTACTATCTTCGGAAATGACCTAGATGTAGGTGTTGGGGGAATGCCCCATAAATTTGTGGATGGTACAAAGCTATGAGCAAGTGTTAAACAGTAGAAGATGCTGAACTACTGTAAGCAGATCTAGATGTGTTAGGGGAACGGGCCTGTGTTTGTTTAACTTACAAAAGTGTAGCGATACACAGGTCTAATGCTAAATATACAAACACCCTTACAGGCTACAAAATCGAAACCAGTGGTGAACATAAAAGATTTGGGTGTTATTGTACATAACCCTCTAAATATTCATGACAAATGCAGTGAAGCTAGATCTAAAGCTACAGGGTAGTAAATTGTATTCACAGGACAATTCTTTATAAAACAAAACATACCATTTTGTCATTTTACAGGATCTTGGTTAGACCTCATTTTGAATACCATCCAACTTTGGTCTCCTCATATGGTGGGGGATATTGAAGCTTTGCAAAGGGTCCAGAGGAGAGCCAGAAGATTGATCCCCAGTTTAGCTACCCAGTTAGGCTTAAAAGAGCTGGATCTGTAGATTTTAGAGAAGCCGCAGGGGGATTTGACCAAGGTTTATAAATTTCTCTAAGTCCTCAGTCACTCTGTCCTTAATTATAAATTCCAATAACTTCCCCACAACAGATGTTAGACTAACAGGCCTATAATTTCCTGGTTTCTCTCTCTCACCTTTCTTAAGTAATGGAGTTACATTTGCAATTTTCCAATCTAAAGGGGACATTTGCTGAATTGAGCGCGCTTTGGAAGATTATGGCTAAAACATCTGCAATTTCCTCACCTCTTTCCTTTAAAACCTTGAGGTGGAAACCATCAGGACCTTGGATGGATCAGTTGATCTTTTCCTGTCCGACATGTTTGTTTGTTTGTATGAGTGTGGAATGACGTGGCTTGTGGGGTAGTGCCATTTGAGTTATCAATTTTGTCTGACACAATAAAATCTTATAATGAGCTGAAAACTACTTTGCAAAACAGATGTATTATCTGATTTAGTAAGTACTCAACATAGAAGCAAGACAGTGATGTTAATATCATGTTAGTTTTCAGAGCAGAACTGTTCAAAAGAAACCCCTTCCCATACAGTAACCGTACCCTTTTAATTCAAGATTACCCATAATTAAATAATTTAACAAGCAAAATGATACAGACTGCACTATGGAGTGAACCTCATACAGCTTATGCTGGTTTGCACCCAGAGCTAATGGGTTACAGAAGTACAGTGGCAATGTAAGGAGGGTGGATGCCTGATCTGAGCGAGCCATTGACCTCCCCTAACTTCAAGTATTTGAGCAACGACAGGTTATGTGGAAACTTAATGGCACCACATCAGCATCCTTTCGTCCATGCCCTTAGAACAGGATATATAATGGGCCAGGTCAGCAGAAATGTAAACAAGACCATCACCCAAATTCAGGCTATACATGATGAGAAACTGGCTGTTTATCCACTTCCGCAAAGCTCTCGAGTTCAGCGTTTTCTTTTGAATCTGCAGCACAGCAGGTACACAATTCTCTCACCTCCATGTGATGAAAATAAATCACAGGAAAACTTTCCTTTAATAATGCTATGCTCTTCTGTTTACAAATATTATGAGGTTTTCCAACAAGATGTTAATAAAATGACAGCAGCAGAAACATGATATTTTTGTTGACAACATCACAAGCTGGTAATAAAAGTGATGCAGTCTTCTTAATTAAACTGGAATCTAAGAGTCCAGGAACTAAATCTCTTTTGGACTGTAGAGGAGGGTGTGGATAAACCTGCAGTGAAATTTGGTCATTTTCAGACTGATGGAACGTTTTTTTCCCCTGACTGGAGAACGTCAGTGCTTTCCACATGTTTGAGAGATTCAATTATGACTGCTCGACAAGGCAGCTGCACAATATTAAATACAAAGGAACACCACTGAGGCTAAACACGGACTGCCTCCCATTTGATGTGCTGTGCCAGATTCACGATAATCTGTTTAACACAACGTAGTGGCACAAACTGCCAGCCGAGTAAATGCATATTAATAGTTTGCTTGAATACTTCACAAAAAAAACCTGACATTTTCAGGCTTTACATTTTATGTATCTAGAAAACGTGTTACACTAAAAAGGAATTAATAAATACTCACGGTTTCTTGGGATTTCTCCTTGACATCGTAGACCGTTAGCTTCACCCGCGTCTCCTCATAAATGGGATAGCCCGGTGGGAAAGTAGCACCAGTCAAAAACACTGGATCTCTTGTTCCCTATGTGCCACAAGCAAACAGGCCTGTCTCAGTAAGCTAACAGCTGTACAACAGGGTAGCATAGAAAAAAAGACAGATGAATGCACCAAATTTAAAAAGAAAGCTTTAAAAGCTGCAACTCAGTAAAAAGCAGCTAAATCGGGAAAAGCCACTCCATATTAACAGCATTACCTCTTGTCTTTATAGACTCACAATCACCCTGAAACCCATCATTACTCAAGCAGTTTACCATGTGTTTAGCAGTGCCCCAAAATGACTTTGGCCCTAATTGTCATTTTTATCAGTGTTCCTTTATATACACTGTATGCTAATAATAATGTTCGGAACAAATCCACTTCCTTCTTTATTGTAACTGTGATTTGGTCACTGTGGAGCCAATATCAGCACTCAGATGAGATACTACAGCACTGTTCTGCCCCCGCTATACTCACGTGGAATGTTGATTTTAGAATTCTAATTGCACCCGCTGTGCGCCTCTGCCTGTTGCTGGCGCAACTGTCATTCTAATTTTAAACCCCGCTAGAAAAAGGTTTAGCTCTATAGTTAGAGGTTTAGGTCCATTTTAAAAGTGCTCTTTCCTGAAAGATCAGTAAATGGAAGACGGGATCTAATTGGAAAAACAGCTCAAGACATGTGACCCGTTAGGACAATATTTTAGCTTCAGCTTCACCTGATCCAAAACCAAATGCTGGCATATTATAAAACATCTGATCTAACGGGCTCTCTTATTCACTCTCACCTATTATATCAAAAGGCATTTGGGGTGGCTGGTGAGTTTTTACTCTATTGAAATGGTATGCCAGATACAACTTTTACGTAACATGCAAATGAAGTCAAATTCACAAAATAAACTTGCAACAAACCATCCTTGAGTTAGTTGCATGAAGTCACATCCATCAGTACATTTTAATGTAAATATAAAGGTTGAGATTCCACTTCGAAACATTTCGATTTTTAAAAAAAGTTTGAAATTTACTTATGATTTTCTTTCTACCAATTTTGTCCCTTCCCCACATGTCTAGGGTACAGTTCCACAGGGCAGTTGCAGCTCCTCGTACCTCACCTAAGTGCCCATTGTTTGTGTGTAAATGCTGACAGTGAGTATCACAAGACTGCTCAACCACAGGGAAAGTCACAGCTGAGCCCAACCTTATCCTCACTTGCCATCCACACATGCACTTTCCAGCAGCGATGGCTGAATAGCCATCAGGAGAGAGAATCCTGGCCAAGTTTCCCTTCCCTAGATCAAGGGCTGTGAAGCCATTTGCAGATCTCAGCGGCTGAGATCAGTTAACTCAGCATAGATGGGGGATTGAACCTAGATCCTTCCTTGTCTATATGATCCAGCTATTTGCTACCTTAGCCATCAGGGGGAACCAACAGATAAGTGGTAACTGAGATTTATTCTGCAACCACCATTTTCATATAATATTTAATGCTGCAAATGTGTGTTTGTTTGTGTACTATTCATTCACAGTGTTGCAGATTCAAGCTTTTATTTATTTTCTTTCACTGGTGTTACCTTTCTGCCTAGTCTTACACATCCTTTCTTCAGCAGAGAAAATACACAATGAAGCCACCCACTACACTGCTTGACATCCATGTCAGTTAACAGGAAACAACACTTTGTAAGGAATGCAGCAACCCATTTTTATTCAACAGTATGGGAATTACTGAAGGGTGCAGGTTTATTTGCAAGCATCTCCCCTGTCCCCACCCACGTTCCCTTAGTATTTACATGATTCCATAATTAATTCAAACAGAAATATTAGTTTCACCCCTTTCCCCAATGTTCTACCCTTGCCCTCCTTCCCCCAAAATTGCTGACTCTTGCTGGGATACAGGTCCATCGACACGGTCAGACCTTGGGTACCTTGTCTGAGTGGTTATTCTTTATCTGCTTATATAACAAGTGTTGGCAGGTTATTCAACCGTGGAGGATAGCGGGTATCTCAGTCGAGCCTGATCCTGTGCTCATCTGATGTTTTTACACGCATCTTGTTTCCAACAGAGACCATGAGCAGTCTGAAACATTCCTGGTCTGCAAGAGCTCAGCACCAGCATCTATATTTTTACTCATTGCAAAGATGGTTCAATGGATTTAATGGAAGTAACAGTCCAGCTTGTTTATAACACAGTCTGAGAGAAAGGATTCTAATTTTGTACTACATTTGGACATACATGCACACAAACCATGCTCTAGCATTAAGCTAAACAAGATTATGTGCATAATATTATATTAACGCGGTTTACTTTTGCATCATCTATAAATGATAAACACCTTACAGCTGAACACAGCACGTCACAGCAAATATCAGTATTTACATTTCATCAGCAGCGAACAGTGAATATGTTTCATTCCAAGCTGTCTTTTATTCACACAGAATACAATTCTACCAAAAGCAGCACTGTGCAGAGAATGAGCCACATTTATAGAAACATAAACAGAAGGCTATCGGCATGCTGCAAAAAACATAAGTGGGCCTCACTGCCAGTGTGAAATTTGGAAAGCTTACAAGGGGCCTGGCTGGCTTTACATAAAGAGACGGAGATACAGTAAAGCATGCTATTTTCAGCAAACTTGTAGCCTAGCAGTCTGCCAATTTGTGACAGATCTCTTACGACAGCTTCTCCCCGTCATTAGGAACGAATGCATTACAAAAAAACTTTTACAGACCTGCACTATGGCGACACTTGCTTTCAGTTTCCCTCCCACAGAGCTCTGTTGGTCTGCTTAATACCACGTTAATATGAAGACTCAACACCATAAGTCATGTGGGCAGATCAAGAGCAATGGCTGTGGAATAGCTCCATTACGAAAATTTAATTTCAATATTCACTTGCTTATGCACACAAAAGCTGCCTTTGTTGATACACAAATTCTGAATTTTTTCAGGTGGGAGGGGAGAGCAGTTGTGATTTATTACACAACAGCCAGAATAGATAGCTGGTATTATAAAGCAGATGTAGCAGCTGGTATGGGTTGGATGCCTGCGATTTATATTGGTGTGCATCCAAATTAGTAGTAAGATGGATTCTACCTCAGTTTGATCAGTTTAAACCCGACATAAATACAACGTTTATACTGACAAATGGAGATTGAATTTGGGGTCGGATCCAACCTCTAACTGTCAACATAAATGGAGTATTTTGTGTCCTAATAATTATGATTTGACAAAGCATTGGTTCTAATATAAGTAAGTTGTGATTTCGTCAAGTTGTCAACCATAAAGAGGCCCTTCCCCCATCGCCATTGGTAGAGTTAGATGGAACTTTCAGGACACTCTCTCTTGACTCTCACATTAACAGTTTCACATTTTTCACATTGTGTTGTGTGGCACTACCACTGTGCTAAATGGGATAGATTCAGAACAGATCTAGCAGCTCAAAACTGGGCATCCAAGAGGTGCTGTGGGCCATCAGCAACAGCAGAATTGTATTCCACCACAATCTGTAACCTCATGGCCCGGCATATTCCTCACTCTACCATTGCCATCAAGCTAGGGGACCAACCCTGGTTCAATAAGGAGTTTGGAAGAGCATGCCAGGAGCAACACCAGGCGTACCTAAAAATGAGGTGCCAAACTTGGGAAGCTGCAACACAGGACTACATGCATGCTAAAAAACGGAAGCAGCATGCTATAGACAGGGCTAAGAGATCCCACAATCAATGGATCAGATCAAAGCTCTGCAATCCTGCCACATCCAGTTGTGAATGGTGGTGGACCATTAAACTAATGGGAGGTGGAGGCTCCAAGAATATACCCATCCTCAATGATGGTGGAGTCCAACACGTGAGTGCAAAAGGCTGAAGCGTTTGCAACCATCTTCAGCCAGAAGTGCCAAGTGGATGATCCATATCGACCTCCTCCTTAGATCCCCACCATCACAGAAGCCAATCTTCAGCCAATTCGATTCACTCCACGTGATATCAAGAAACGGCTGAGCGCACTGGATACAGCAAAGGCTATGGGACCTGACAACATCCCGGCTGTCGTGCTGAAGATTTGTACTCCAGAACTAGCCACGCCTCTAGCCAAGCTGTTCCAGTACAGCTACAACAATGGCATCTATCCGACAATGTGGAAAACTACCCAGGTATGTCCTGCCCACAAAAAGCAGGACAAATCCAATCCGACAAATTACCACCTCATCAGTCTACTCTCAATCATCAGCAAAGTGATGGAAGGTGTCGTCGACAGTGCTATCAAGCGGCACTTACTCACCAATAACCTGCTCACCGATGCCCAGTTGGGTTCCGCCAAGACCACTCGGTTCCAGGCCTCATTAGAGTCTTGGTCCAAACATGGACAAAGGAGCTGAATTCCAGAGGTGAGGTGAGAGTGACTGCCCTTGACATCAAGGCAGCATTTGACCGAGTGTGGCATCAAGGAGCCCTAGTAAAACTGAAGTCAATGGGAATCAGAGGGAAAATGCTCCACTGGCTGGAGTCATACCCAGCACAAAGGAAGATGATTGTGGTGGTTAGAGGTCATTCATCACAGCCTCAGGACATCGCTGCAGCAGTTCCTCCAGGCAGTGTCTTAGGCACAACCATCTTCAGCTGTTTCATCAATTACCTTCCCTCCAACATAAGGTCAGAAATGGGGATGTTCGCTGATGACTGCACAGTGTTCAGTGCCATTCGCAAGTTCTCAGATAATGAAGCCGTCCATGCCCGCATGCAACAAGACCTGAATGATATTCAGGCTTGGGCTGATAAGTGGCAAGTAACATTCGCGCCACACAAGTGCCAGGCAATGACTATCTCCAACAAGCGAGAGTCTAACCACCTCCCTTTTACATTCAACAGAATTACCATCGCTGAATCCCACACCAGCAACATCCTGAGGGTCACCATTGACCCGAAACTTAACTGGACCAGCCACATAAATACTGTGGCAACAAGAGCAGGTCAGAGGCTAGGTATTCTGCGGTGAGTGTCTCACCTCCTGACTCCCCAAAGCCTTTCCACCATCTACAAGGCACAAGTAAGGAGCGTGATGGAATACTCTCCAGCTGCCTGGATGAGTGCATCTCCAACAACACTCGACATCATCCAGAACAAAGCAGCCCGCTTGATCGGCACCCTGATCACCACCTTAAAAATTCACTCCCTCCACCACCAGCGTACCATGGCTGCAGTGTGTACCATCTACAAGATGCACTGCAGCAACTCACCAAGGCTTCTTCAGCAGCACCTCCCAAACCCACGACCTCTACCAACTAGAAGGACAAGGGCAGCAGGCGCATGGGAACCCTACCACCTCCAAGTTCCCCTCCAAGTTCCCCTCCAAGTCACACACCATCCTGACTTGGAAGCATATCGCCGTTCCTTCATCGTCGCTGGGTCAAAATCCTGGAACACCCTCCGTAACAGCACTGTGAGAATACCTTCACCACATCGACTGCACCGGTTCAAGAAGGCAGCTCACCATCATCTTCTCGAGGGCAATTAAGAATGGGCAATAAATGCTGGCCTTGCTAGGGATGCCCAGATCCCATGAATGAATTTAAAGAAATAGAATTATTGAGGGGAGAAATTCGGTATAGCTCTGTTTGGGGGCAATTATCAGCTGGGCGCAAAGTTTAGCGCCTGGCGCTAATTATCACCTCTGACTGCAAACTTGGCTTCTATCGCCCCTGGAGGTGATTGGAGCATTAAATCAGGCGCTACACACCTCGCACGGTGGCATAGTGGTTAGCACTGTTGCCTCACAGCGCCAGGGACCCGGGTTCAAATCTGGCCTCGGGCGACTGTCTGTGTGGAGTTTGCACATTCTCCCTGTGTCTGCGTGGGTTTCCTCCGGGTGCTCTGGTTTCCTCCCACAGTCCAAAGATGTGCAGGTTAGGTTGATTTGGCTATGATAAATTGACCCTTAGTGTTAGGGGATTAAATACGTGGGGTTACGGGGTTACGGGGATAGGGTGGGAGATGTGTCGGTGCAGGCTCGATGGGCCGAAATGGCCTCTATCTGCACTGTAGATTCTGTGATTCTGAAGGCGCTAACACAGGAACGAGACGCTACCTCAGAGCACTGGCGAAGCTCATGTGATGTCAGTCAGCAATGGAACACAGACACACTGGCGCCAGCCAGTTCTTAAAGGGGAGGGTCGATCTTGCTCTCCATCCACACCCTGCTCATTGCAGCCTTGAATCTTGGCTTGGAGAGACCTGTACATCAATTCTGCTGGAAAAAACAATGGAGAGGCCCAGAGAAAGAGCTCAGAGTGCAGCCCCCATAGTCTCTTCTAAATCGATGCAAGGAAGGCCAAATCAAAATGAATCTGCAAAGTGCTGCTCAGTACCCAAAACTCCATCACACAGCGTTGAATCGCTCCAGATGTCTCTCTCTCTCTCTCGTTCCAAATGCGTGGTGCAAAAATAGGCAGGAAGCGGCCGCCTTTAAATAACGCTCCCCCAATCCCTTCCAACTGCAAAACGTTCCTCTCTACCTGTCGTTGCTAACGGCAGGCGGTAAGGCAGGGGGCGCCACTCAATATCTGGTCCGGGGCGCTACTGGGGTGCTGCACGCTCGACTGACGTCACGATCTGCAAGCGCAGGAGATCGTGGCGGTAGTATTTAGCACCGCCGCAAAATATCTGGTCAATTTCACGAGCAGCGCAAACATCGCCGCGCCCGGGCGCTAGTTGCTTTGCGCCCCATTAACGTCCTCTTAGGGCGCTAACAGGAGGCGCAAAGAAACCAAATTTTCCCCCTTGATCCCTCACTTTTTAAGATTGGTGTTAGAAGTGTGTCAAAGAACAAAAGGCACGCTTGTGAATTACACAAAAGCAGCAGCAACAAAGACATTTATTTGGCATGGCTGAAGTTGAAAAATGTCCGCAATACTCTAAATGAAATGGATTAAAGGGGAAGGAAAGTCAAGGGGAAGTACTTTTTATTGAATGCATTTTTCTTTTTTACAGAAGAAAATTATATCCATACCTTAAATTTCATTTTTTTAAAAGTCAGTTTCTTATCAACAGAGAGATGGTGGAGTAGGGTTGCATTCTCTCTCTGCTGAGCCACTCTGGTAACATCAATTATGGAGAGGCATGAACTCCAAAAGGCCTGAAAGCCTCAGGAAATCATACATGTTTGCAAAGGTGTTGCTGCTGGGTGCACAAGACCCAAACAACAGAAACAGGCAGTGAAAGCAGCCCTCGAAGGCCAATGTAAAACGAGTTGCAGAGAAGAGCGTTGAACGCCACAGCTAAAGCATGAACTTTTTTGTTGCTAGGAGTATGCGCAGCGCAAATCTGAGTGTGACAGGGGCTCCTTACTGATTAACTTGTTGATATTAATAAGACATTAATAACTTGTCCTAGTCACCAGCCAACTGCATCATATAAAACATGTACATTTGTTTTCCTTATTAATGTGTATAAAAGCAAACTTGGCAAAATGCTCTTAACTGCACGTGCCTAGTCATGCCAAGTTAGCATTTGAAACAATTATTTTTTCCCTGGGAGAATTACTCTCGTGGTGATTTATTCGATTTCTTCCTGGAATTTTCAGCAAAGTTTCCATTTTATCAATATTAATTTCAAAATTGCCATTAAGTCTACTTAATTGTTGCCTACAAATTCAGTAATACTCATAGCTCATTACAGTAGCTCTGCAGGAAAACATTTATCATAACATTATTATATAGGAAAGACCAGAATGAACAAAGCATGCTTATACGAGCCTCCAGCAAACCCGGGCTCAGCAGTGCCTGGGCGGTGTAGGTCAGGACTAAATTGAGACACTTACTCACTTTATACTGGAGCTGTAAATCTTGTGAATTAGAAGCCAATAGATACCAAGGTGGTCAGTATATAATGGTGCAAATTAAGTTACTTTGGTTAGACACTGCATGTACTTATCTGTAAATAACGATCTCTTATTTAAATCTTACATCTGCAAGCACTTCCAGTCTACACAGCCTCATTTCCTGTTGTCACATTTTTGTCACATTTTTACCATTATAAATTCCTATGTACACATTTATAATAGGTTTTGGCTCTGTAAACTTACCATGCTGTAAATGCTCAATCTAACCACAGTGTGTGGATTTTCCCCCAAAATCACACAAAATGCTATCTGAAAATTTTAGATTCCCCCCATTCTTCCCTCTTTAATTGAAATTTCTATTGCCCAAAATAAAGGCATCACCATTCAGGATTCTTTGGTCATTTCCCCATGAGAAAGACTTGGATATAAATGTTTTTTAAAGTATTCTGAGCAAAAGTTGCCTAAAAAGGTGTTAGCAGTTTGGGACAGCCCTATGTGGAGTTGCGGTTCTGTGAGCAGACGAATGGTAATTGGTATGCGAAATGGAAAGTAGTTTCTTTCAGAGACCAAAGATTTGGCAATTTGTGAGCAATATCTAGTCATTCAGCAAGGCATCTAGAACCTTGGTGTTGGCAAACTCTTATGCTCTCTGTGGGTGAGGGAGAGAGAGGCTTTTAAAAATATCTAGACACAGACATCAAAAGATTATTTCAACTCCAAAAGTCTGCAAAGGGAGCGAACCGCTGTCCTGAGCGTATAGTGTTGGAGGAAATTGTGGGGGAAATTGGTCCTCATTGTGCCTGTTTTCTGGGCATAAAACAGGGATGACAAGAACCAATTCTGGGGCACAGGCTCCTGCACCTGACCAGCACCTGGGGTACGAGCACCACCATATTGGTAAAAGCGACATCCCAGGCGTCCATGATGCCCGCCTAAAATAGGCATTAGTCTCCTCATATATGCAAATCAGAGGCCTAATGCCAGATTTAGGCTCCCTCCCAAAAATTGATCAAGAACAAGGCATAGAATGCGCTGGGCATGCACCGAAGAGTTTTTCCAATTCTACAGCAGCCTAACCAGCAATCTTTAAAGGGACCACTGGATACCACTATACTCCTCCTGGCTCCACAGCACGAATGCAGGCCACTGCCAGTCCGCGCTCAGCCACCTTCCCAAGTTGTCCTGGAGAGCAGTTGCTGGCAAGACAGCAGGCCCACAGTGATCTTGCATCAGCCAGCTTGTTGCCTCTGAAGGCAATATTACCTCCCACAGCTTGCCAGCAATATTACAATAAAGCCCGGAGCCTGATGTCTATCAAGACTTGGGCCTCTCTGTTTGGGTGTGTGCTAGAAGTGCACCAGTTATGGGGCATAATTAACTTCTAGCCCGGTGTTTATAAGTTGATTCAAAAATCCAGCTGAGTGGACGAGCATAATAGCACATGAACAGAAGTTACACGGATTGTACCAAGTATCTCTCATCATATTATATAGATAGATAGATATATAATACACACATGTAAGGAGAGAAGGAGGCAAACAGGTGGAGGATGAGGGTGCCTGCGAGCCTCTGGCCTCTCACCACTCACCCTATGAAGGAACAGGTGGGAGGCGGGGACAGTGGCTGGAGGGTTGAGGAAAAGGGGAGGACACAGGATTTAAGCAGCTAGTTCAAAAGGGAAGATGTAGTGGTAGTGGTGGAAGTGAGGGGGTGGTAAGAAGAGGAATGAGTACTGGGAAAGTGAATGGGTAAGGGGCGTGATGCAATCAAGGACTGGGGAGGTGAAGTGTGAGTGATTGGGGAGCGAATGGGAAGGGAGCTGCTTAAGGCCACATTTTCACTGCAAATGCTACCTGCTGCTATTGGTGGCTCCTTTCCTTGTCACACCACAGGAGTCGCCCACCAGAAAGGAAAGACCAAAAAAATACAGAGAGAAAAGGCAAACGAACACAGAAGGAAAAGAGAGTGTTAGGGAGAAAGAAGGTGAAGATGAAGAAAAATAACTTGTATTTATATAGCTCCTTTGATGTTCTCGGGACATCCCAAAGTGCTTCACAGCCAGTGAATTATCTTTGAAGTGTAGTCACTGTTGTTATGTCGGCAAACACAGCAGCCAATCTGTTGACAGCAGGTCCCACAAACAGCAAGGAATACATGACTAGCTAATCTGTTTTTGTGGTGTTAGATGAGGCCTCAGTTTAACTTCTCATCTGGAAGAGGGAATCCCCAGCAATGCAGCACTTACAGTATTGCTCTGAAGCAATAGCATAGGTAATGTACTCAAATTCAGGAACGGGACTTGAACCCATTAACTTGCTGATTCAAAAGGTTAAAGTGCTATCACTCAGCCAACCTGACACTTGATAAGAGAGAGAGAGAGACAGAAGGAATAGAGGAGGAAGGGCATCGAGAAATGTCAATATGAAGACAGCCAAGGTTGGTAGCAGAGAGACCATATTCTCTGGCTTACTGGGCAGAAATGTCAACTTCCACAATGGTGTAAAACTGGCATTATCAGATTGGTGCCTATTATACACACCTCCCAAACTTCCTATTCCAAATCAAATTACTGAAGAATCAACATAAGGAGGGTTTTTATATATCCAATATGAGTTGCATATTCTCTCTCTCAAGGACATGCACCACTTACTAAACCCAGAGAACTCAAATGCAGGTTGGTTTAGGGAGTCCAATTATGCATGGGTGTACTATTGGAATTTAACCAGCTAATTCCCGCAGCTTAGTAGCACAAAGAACTGACAACCATTTTGCTACTTGTCCAGCTCTCATTACCCACCTCATTACGGCATTGACTTGTGGGATTATCTAGAGCCAAGTGGGAAGAATCCTAGCCTCCAGAAGATGTCTAACCCTCCAGGCTCCATTAATGGAAGAAAACAACAGGTCAATCATCATCAGTGCACTGGAGTATCACACACTTGCTTGGCTCAGATATCGGTTCATAAAGTCTGCCATAGGGAATTGGCCTGGTTCCAATCTCTCAATTAAACTTAATTAAAACAATTGTTCCTATATAAAACCTCATGGTTCCATTGTGGTGTTGCTTACAGTAAGTAGGAAGGTAGGGTGGGGAAGAAGTGGTTGGCAGGGAAGGAAAGTAGTTTAAATGTGGGGAGATGTGTTTTTAGAATATTAATAAAGAAATAATGGCCTGGAATTTGCAGTGGGCAATGACAGCGAACTCTCAGCATTCACCGTCATTACCCCTCTGAAACTGACCGCAACTTCAGGATTTAGCGCATGCGCATTTAAACACAAAAATCCTGAAGTTGCGGTCAGTCATTCACTGCTCCGACACAGGCTGCGCTGTGGACCGCCCCCACCCCCAACCACCCCGCCCCCCCGCCATAGCCAGCAATCAGTCAAACCAGTGAAACTGACGAAAGCTTGGGCTTTTCTGCGGTAGTATCACTGTTAAATACCCCATTAAATGTTAAACCTTGTTGGAATTGGTATAACTAGGGTTTTAACTGCGTATTGACTGGTAAACAAATGCTCTGGCCTTGAAAAACTAATTTTTATAATTGTGGAGTACCAAATTTCTCCATTGTGATAAAAATTACAATTAAAAAAAAAACTTTTAAAATAAAACATTTTGCTCATGATATTTCTACCTGATCCCCATGTGAGAGTCCCAATCTTTATTTCGCTCTCTAATATTTTTTTGAAAAATCTGGATAAAAGCAGCTTCTCATTTCCTGGTATCTTGTCTGAGAATTCTGCAATGTGATTGGCTGCTTAGACAGCTTGTTGACATCACAGCAGCATTGTACTCGGAATCCCCATTACAGACTGTTGAAATCAATTGAACGTCGAATAAGGCTAACTTTTCACCACAGAGATTATGAGATCTCGGTGGGCAGCTTTCTTCAGGGCCAACAGCGAGCACCTTTGCTTCGCCGCTGACTGCAAATTACGGGCCAATATTTTTTAATAAGTGGGCCGGCTATGTTATTGCTCATATTAAGTTGAAGCATACATTGTCTTTCTCACCTATCGCTGGCATTCTTGTGTTGAAGGTTCTCTTGTCTTGCTTTCCTCTGCTAGTTGTCACTGCTGTTTTCTCCTTGTATCTCGGTCATCCTTTGCTTATCTCTTTCTTGGTGTACTTTTGTCGTTCTGTGTGTGTTACTGTTCTTTCTCTCTTATTAATTTGCCTGCTTTGAGGTGTAGGTGCTGATTAGCTGGAAGTATCAGTGGTGGTTGGGCAGGATACAGTGAAGGCTGTAGGTAGGTTTTGGGTGGCGGATGGAGGGGGAAGGATCTGCGATCTAGCCAGCTTTGCCAGTTCGTGGTAGGGGGTCTGAGCCAGGAAATGGGGCCTAATTAAAAAAATTATTACCAATAGCAGGACAGGCCCAGGGAGCAAATCCCAATTTAAAAAAAAGATGCTGCCAAGAGCAGTGCCTCGCCAGGCAGTGAAATCCGTGAACTGAGTCAGGCAGTAAGCAAGGGGAACAATTTAAAAATAAAATGGCAGCTGGTAGCAGGCCTAGAGTTGGAGAAACAGGAGAGGGGAAACTTAAAAAGAAACAAATTAAAAATGTGAAACTTACCTAAAAATGTAAGTTGAATCATGTCACACTGCTACCTAATGACCAGAGGTCTGCAACTGCACGTGGCAGGCAACCTTTGACAAACACTACCGTCATTATATATGTTTCAAAGTCAAACATCGAGGTAAAAATATTACCAAAAATAGTGATAACAAGAAGAAAGGTTTATGGCCATATGTAAGATTTTTAAGATGTATATGTATATAGAAAATCAAATTAGTGAGCATTTAAAAGTGCATGTAATAATCAAGGTCAGCCAGCATGGATTTGTTAAAGGCAAGTTGTGTTTGAGAAGTTTAACTGAGTTTAATAGAAGTGATGATTGGATTAATGAAATCAATGCAGTAGATGAAGTGTCTTTGAAATTTCAGAAGGCATTCAATAAGGTGTCTCACAAAGTTTTTACAACAATTCAGCCAAACGGTATAATAGAAAATGTAGCAGCATGAATGGAAAGTTTGTTGACCAACAGATAAATGAGTGTTGCTCAGATTGGGAAAGGATCGGAAGTCATAAACCTTGGGTCAGTGCTGGGTCCACATATCTTTGGGCTTGGGCACAGCAAACACAATTTTCAAATTTGCTGATGACACATAACGAAGGGGTTTGGCAAACAGCAAGGAAGGCTGTAAAAGACTTCAAAAGGACAGACAGGTTAACAGAATGGGGAGACGGGGGCAAATGTAGTTTAATTTGGAGGTGCCAGGTAATGTATTTTGGGAGGAAATACAATGAATAGGAGTGTATGCTCATCGGAAAGGCACTGAAGGGTGCAGATGAACAGGGAACAGGGAAACCAAGGCGTTCAAATATATAATTCCTTGAAAGTGAGAGCGCTGCTTGATAAAGCCATAAAAATGGTAATTGTATTTTGGATATAATAAATAGAGTAGATTTGGGTGCCACTTATAGAAAGAACGTTAAAGGCACTGAGAGTGTAGCAACATAGAAAAAGAGTAGGCCATTCGGCCCTTTGAGCCTGCTCCGCCATTCAATATGATCATGGTTGATCCTTTATCTCAATACCATATACCCACTCTCTCCCCATACCCCGTAATGCCTTTTGTGGCTAGAAATCTATCTATCTCCTTCTTAAATATATTCAGTGACTTGGCCTCCACAGCCTTCTGTGGTAGAGAATTCCACAGGTTCATCACCCTCCAAGTGAAGACATTTCTCATCTCAGTCCTAAACGTCTGACCCCGTATCCTGAGACTGTGACCCCTCGTTCTAGACCCCCCAGCCAGGGGAAACATCCATCCTGCATCCAGTCTGTCTAGCCCTGTCAGAAAGTTATATGTTTCTATGAAATCCTCTCTCATTCTTCTAAACTTGTGAATACAGGCCTAGTCGACCCAATCTCTCCTCATAAGACAGTCCTGCCATCCCAGGAATCAGTCTGGTGAATCTTCGCTGCATTCCCTCTATGGCAAGTCTTAGGTAAGGAGACCAAAACTGCACACAGTACTCCAGGTGTGGTCTCACCAAGGCCCTGTATAACTGTAGTAAGACATCCTTGCTCCTGTACTCAAATCCTCTTGCAATGAAGGCCAACATACCATTTGCCTCTGTTTGGACTCTCTGTCCTCGGGCTATTGCATTGTTCCAATGAAGCTCAACGTAAGCTCGAGGAACAGCACCTCATCTTTCGATTGGGCACTTTGCAGCCTGCCGGACTCAACATTGAGTTCAACAATTTCAGATAATTATCCCTGCCCCCATTTTTCATGCAGTATGATTTTTGCCATTCCCATTTGCAACATTTTATCTTTCCTGCCTCTTACAAAAGTACAGGATGTTCTTTCTATTTCTTCCTCCCCTCCTAACCACCCCCCCCCCACCTGTCTCTGCACCTGCTTAATATCTGTTACATCTCCAGCTTTTTCCAGTTCTGATGAAGGGTCCCAGACCTGAAACGTTAACTCTGTTTCTCTCTCCACGGATGCTGCCTGGCCTGCTGAGTATTTCCAGCATTTTCTGTTGTTATTTCAGATTTCCAGCATCCGCAGTATTTTGCAATTATACCATTTGCCTTCCTAACTGCTTGCTGCACCTGCATGTTTGCTTTCAGTGACACCCAGGTCCCTTTGTACATCAAAATTTCCCAATCTATCACTATTTAAATAATACTCTGCCTTTCTGTTTTTCCTATCAAAGTGGATAACTTCACATTTATCCATGTTATACTGCATCTGCCATGTATTTGCCCACTCACTCAACTTGTCTAAATCATCTTGAAGCCTCTTTGCATCCTCCTCACAACTCACAATCCCACCTAGTTTTGCGTCATCAGCAAACTTGGAAATATTATATTAGGTTCCCTCATCCAAATCATTGATATATATTGTGAATAGCTGGGGCTCGAGCACTGATCCCTGCAGTACCCCACTAGTCACCGCCTGCCAACCCGAAAAAGACCCATTTATTCCTACTCTCTGTTTCCTGTCTGTTAACCAATCCATGCCAGTATATTACCCCCAATCCCATGTGCTTTAATTTTGCATACTAACCTCTTATGTGGGACTTTATCAAAGGCCTTCTGAAAATCCAAATACAGCACATCCACTGGTTCTCCCTTATCTATTCTACCAGTTACATCCTCAAAAAACTCCAGTAGATTTGTCAAACACGATTTCCCTTTCATAAATCCATGTTGACTTTGTCTAATCCCGTTGATATTTTCTAAGTGTCCTGTTAGCACATCCTTTATAATAAACTCTAGCATTTTCCCTACTACTGATGTTAGGCTAACTGGTCTGTAGTTCCCGGTTTTCTCTCTCCCTCCTTTTTTAAATAGTGGGGTTACATGTGCCACCCTCCAATCTGCAGGAACTGGTCCATAATCTATAGAATTTTGGAAGATGACAACCAATGCATCCACTACTTCCATGACTACCTCTTTTAGTACTCTGGGATGCAAATTATCAGGCACTGGGGATTTATTGGCTTTCAGTCCCATTAATTAAGCTAGCACTATTTTTTTACTAATACTAATTTCCTTCAATTCCTCCTTCTCACTAGACCCTTGGTTCCCTAGCATTTCTGGAAAGTTATTTGCGTTCTCCTCTGCGAAGACAGAACCAAAGTATTTGTTCAATTGCTCAGCCATTTCCTTGTTCCCCGTTATAAATTCTCCTGTTTCTGACTGTAAGGGACCTACATTTGTCTTTACTAATCTTTTTCTTTTTACCTACTTGTAGAAGCTTTTACAGTCCGCTTTTATGTTCCTTGCAAGTTTACTCTCGTACTCTATTTTTCCCCTCTTAATCAATCTCTTGGTCCTTTTTTGCTGAACTCTAAACTGCTCCCAATCCTCAGGCTTGCTACTTTTTCTGGCAACTTTATATGACTCCTCTTTGGATCTAATATACTATCCTTAATTTCTTTTGTTAGCCATGGTTGGGTCGCTTTTCCTTTTGTGTTTTTGCGCCAGAAAGGAATGTATAACTGTTGCAATTCATGCATTAGTTCCTTAAATGTTAGCCATTGCCTATCCACCGTCATGCCTTTTAATGAAGCTTCCCAATCCATCATAGCCAACTCACTCCTCATACCTTCGTAGTTTCCTTTGTTTAGATTTAGGACCCTAGTTTCGAATTGGACTTCTTCACTTTCCATCTTAATGAAGAATTCTATCATGTTATGGTCACTCTTCCCTAAAGGACCCCACACAACAAGATTATTAATTAACCCCTTCTCATTGTACAGTACCCAATCTAGGATAGCCTGTTCACTAGTTGGCTCTTCAATGTACTGGTCTAAAAAACCATCTCGTACACACTCCAGGAATTCATCCTCCACAGTATTATTGCTAATTTGGTTTGGCCAGTCTATACGTAGATTAAAGTCACCCATGATTACTGTAGTACCCTTGTTACATGCATCTCTAATTTCCTGTTTAATGCCATCCCCTATATTACCACTACTGTTTGGAGGCCTATAGACAACTCCCACCAATGTTTTCTGCCCCTTGGTGCTTCTTAGCTTCCTCCAGACTGATTCTACATCTTGATTTTCTGAGCCAATATCCTTTCTTAAGTGTAGATTAACCATGATAATACTGGAGATGAGAAACTCTAGTGAGGTGACATTGGCGATACTAAGGGGGTGAAATTGTGTATCGCCCCGTTTGGGGTGCTAACTTATGAAATTTTGAAAATTTAGCACCAGGCGCTAAGGATTCTGAACTTCTACTAAATTGGGTGTTAGCACCCCAGGAAGTGGAGCACTAAATCAAGCGCTAATGACCTCAGTGGGGCGCTAAATCAAGTGCTAATGACCTCAGTGGGGCACTACAGGGGCACTACCAGCAGAGCGCTAATGAATTTCAGCTGCAATGCATTCAGCAATGATCCTTCACATTGGTTCCTTCCAGCTCTTAAAGAGGAGGTTGCATCATTGTGCCGATGCTCATTTTCAGCATTGCTGGTTTTCAGGCAACCTGAGAGCAACTGAATCCCCTGATGGCTATGGCTGTGCCCACTCCCAGGGAGAGAGCTCATCAGTTCACAGATGTGGCATTGGCGGCTGGAGTGGAGCGAAGGAGGGCAATGCCGTTCCTGGCCGCTGGTCGGAGGCCAGCACCTCAGGTGTTCAGGGCAATGTGGAGGGATGTGGCCTAGGCGGTCTTGGCCAGTAGTGTGGTGGAATGCAGCCTGACACAGTGCCGCAAGAAACTCAACGACCTCAGTCAGGTGATCAAGGTGAGTACATGCTTCAGCAGCTCCTACATACCAGCATCTGAACCTCAGTCTGTGCACACTGCACAAAGAACCACACCCCCACCACACATCTTCACTACCTCAAACTCACATCCACATCTCACGCCTTGCCTACAATCACAGCTATTCAACGACGGCAGGCATATCTCCCAAACACACAGCTGGACTCTGACTCATGCACATTTATTTCTCTTGAAGGCCAAGGTGGCTCACAATAGGAGGGAACAGCAGAGAACAGGCAGGGGTGATACACAGCTCCAGCAGCTTTCAGACCTGGAGGAGTGAGTGCTGTGACTCATTGGGCAGCAGGTGGTGGGCGCCGTGGCCGTTGGCAACCCCGTTGGAGGCAACAACGGTATCTTCAGCCCCTCTCCTTCTCTCATCCCACTTCCCCCTCACACCACAAACCTCTCTCACTTTCCACCTCCTGAGAATGTCTGCATTGCTTGCTCCATTCCTACCCCCCTGCCCACACCTTAACGTGAGTCTTTTGCCTTTATGCTTTTAGATAATCAGCAACCAGATGACCAGCCTGTCCCTGAGCCCCCCACTGAGAGTGAGGAAGGGGAAGAGGAGGAGGAGCAAAGCACCGCGTCACTGCATCTCTCACCTGCAGGCACCACCTCAGATACTGCCACTATGCGAAGGCAAGTTTAGTAGAGGAGTTTGCACTGGGTGATGCACTGGGGATGAGCGGGCTGCAGCAAGGCCAGGGGGAAAGGGTAGCTCGGGAGCCAGAACCCCGGAGGACGAGTTCACGCGCGATTTCTGCTGCACAGGACTCCGATGGGGAGGCATTTACAAGAAGGGTGATGGCCATGCACATGGAGATGATAGGTGCAATGGCAAGGGTGCCAGAGTGCCTCTCGGCAATGGTAAGGAGCATGGAGGAGTCCACCTCCAACATTGCACAGAGCTCTGCACACACCATGGAGCCCATCATTTCCACTCGGCAAAGGATGATGGACTCCGAGAGAGACCGTGCGGATCCAGACCTCATGATGCATGTCATGGGCAATGTGGCAGCTTCCATTGCAGCACAGGTGGAAGCGACGAAACGTCTTAGTGCTGTCATGCAGTCAATGGTTGGTGGCATCGAATCTCCGACTGCTCTCATGCAGTCTCCGCTTGATGCCATGAAAGCTCTGACTCCTGCCATCGTTGCTGGGTCCACCACAGTCCTCCGAGGATCTCACGGTGTCGCAGCAGGCCAGCAATCTCTGCTCCAGCAGATTGGTAGGGATGCCAAGGTGCTGTCTGGGGGGAGTGGGGGTCAGTGGAGCAAAGACCTGCTGTCCTCTCTCAGGAAGACAGCATTCCTGATCCCACCACTGCCACTCCACCATTGCCCTTGTCGCTGCCTGTCATCCAGCCAGCACAGACTGCCGCCGCCCATCCTGAGGTGGTGCAATGTACAGCCGGGCTTTCTCGGCCCAGAGCTGGTTGAATGCATCCTGCAAGGCCATCTGTAGTCTCTGGCACCGACACTCAGCAGCCTTCCACCAGCCCTGCTGCAGCCACTGGGGAGACACTACGTAGGAGCACTAGATTAGGAAAGGGGACTGTAAAGAGGGGAGGCAAGGGTTTACACAAGGGTGATTACATAAATACAACAACGATATTGACTAGTTAATGGTTTTTGATAAATTTATTACTGGAATGTTGCAGAATTGGTGTTGTGTCTCATTTCAGTTCTGGGGTGTGGTACAGAATCACAAAGTGATGGAATGATGGGGACGTGCTCAGCAACTGGAAAGAGGACTTGAAGTCACTGGAAACAAAGTCTGATGAGGCAGTCACGGACCGACCTTGCAGAACGCCAATTGAGTGGCTGCCTCCTCATTTGCTGCTGTTCGTCCTCCGGTTCCTCCTCCTTGTCCTTGTCTCGCTCTCCCTCCTCCTGAGGTGGTGGAGTTATGCCTGGTGGCAACGGCTGGGCCCTCAAGATGGCCAAGTTGTGCAGCATGCAGCAGACGACGATGGCGAAAAGTGACACCCACTCAGCCAAGTACTGGAGGGCTCCCAGTGTCGGGAGAAGCCAGTGAGTACTTATACTCAGTTTCGCAGGCTTTTTTCATAGGCCCAGTGTCGGGAGAAGCCGGTGAGTATTTAAACTCACTTTCGCGGGCTTTTTTCAGAGGTTTATCAACCTCACAGACCGGCGGCGGCGTTCTAGAGCGACGTCACGATTCAAAAAGTGATGCGAGCAAGAGGAAGCAGCTGATTGGGCGAGTACGGCCAGGTGAGTATTTATACTACTCTATAGATTGACAGTTAAGGTTAATAGTTTATAAAGTTTAGAAGGTCTTAACTTTTGTGGTTAAAATTTGTAAGGGCTCTGTTGTGTAGTGGGGAATGCTAGTAAACAAGAGCCCTTGAGTATATCATTTAATTGTAGTGTAATTGCTGGTATTGATTTGATTTAATTTAATTTGAATTAATTAAAGGGTAAGTCATGGCAGCACAGCTCGGCCCCGTGGCATGCTCCTCCTGCACTATGTGGGAAATCAGGGACACTTCCTGTGTCCCTGACGACCATGTGTGTGGGAAGTGTATCCAGCTGCAGCTACTGGCAGACCGCATTGCGGCACTGGAGCTGCAAATGGATACATACTGGAGCATTCGCGATGCTGAGGACATTGTGGGTAGCACGTTTAATGAGTTGGTCACACCGCAGGTAAAGGCTGCACAGGCAGGAAGGGAATGCGTGACCGCCAGGCAGAGTAGTAGGCGCAGGCAGGTTGTGCAGCTGTCCCCTGTGGCCATTCCCCTCTCAAACAGATATACCACTTAGGATATTGTTGCGGGAGATGGCTTATCAGGGGAAAGCAGCAGCAGCCAACTTCCTGGCACCGTGGGTGGTCCTGCTGCACAGGACGGGACGAAAAAGAGCAGGAGAGCTATAGTGATAGGGGATTCTATTGTAAGGGGAATAGATAGGCGTTTCTGCGGCCGCAAATGAGACTCCAGGATGGTATGTTGCCTTCCTGATGCAAGGATCAAGGATGTCTCAGGGCGGCTGCAGGGCATTCTGGAGGGGGAGGGTGAACAGCCAGTTGTCGTGGTGCATATAGGTAAAAAACGGGATGAGATCCTAAAAGCAGAATATAGGAAGTTAGGAGGTAAATTAAAATATAGGACCTCAAAAAGGTAGTAATCTCAGGATTGCTACCAGTGCCACGTGCCAGTCAGGGTAGAAATTTCAGATGAATACATGGCTAGAGGAATGGTGCAAGGGGGAGGGATTCAAATTCCTGGGACATTGGAACCGGTTCTGGGGGAGGTGGGACCAGTACAAACTGGACAGTTTGCACCTGGGCAGGACCGAGACCGATGTCCTAGGGGGAGTGTTTGCTAGTGCTGTTGGGGAGGGTTTAAAATAAAATGGCAGGGGGTTGGGAACCTGTGCAGAGAGACAGAGGAAAGGGAAGCAAGGATAGAAACAAAAGACAGGAAGGAGAAAAGCAAAAGTGGAAGGCAGAGAAATCAAGGGTGTAAATCAAACAGGGCTACAGTAAATAATAATTCTAAAAGGACTAAGAATGTTAAAAAATCAAGCCAGAAGGCTTTTGTCTTAATGAGAGGAGCATTCATAATAAGGTGGATGAATTAGCTGCATAAATAGATGTAAATGGATATTGTGGCGGAGCCACCAAAGGACTCAGAGCGGTTGTACATAATTCCTTTAACAGCAATGTAGTTACTGTCTGTGCCTGTACCTTTAATTACACTGTTTGACTGTACAATGCCAGTTACCTTTACAGCACGTGATGACGCCATGCCGTTAGTCACGTGATGCCCCAACGGCGGGAAGAACGTGATGACGTCACTCTCCTGATCAGGGGATCAGTCCTCGTGGAGCCCTCAAGGAGAATAGACCTGTTATTGATGTGTCCTAGAAGTTTCCAGTTTAAACTCGTTTCTTTTCATTAAAGTTCATTAATTTAATTATCTGAGTCGAACTCAGTCTTTGATAATTGGGATTACGGAGACATGGCTCCAGGGTGACCAAGGCTGGGAATTCAACATCCAGGGGTATTCAATATTCAGGAAAGACAGGAAAAAAAGAAAAGGAGGTGGGGTAGCATTGAAGGAAGGATATTAGCTCTGATGATGTGGAATCTGTATGGGCAGAGCGGAGAAATACCAAGGGGCAGAAAACGTTAGTGAGAGTGGTATACAGACTTCCAAACAGTAATGCAGAGGTTGGGGATGGCATTAAATGGGAAATTAGAGGCGTGTGCAATAAGGGCACAGCAGTTATCATGGGTGACTTTAATCTACGTATAGATTGGGCTAACCAAATTAGTAATACTGTGGAGGAGGAATTCCTAGAGTGTATACGGGATGGTTTCCTGGACCAATATGTCAAGGAACCAACTAGAGATCAGGCCATCTTAGACTGGGTATTATGTAATGAGAAAGGATTAATTAGCAATCTTGTTGTGCGAGGCCCCTTGGGGAGGAGCGATCATAATATGATAGAATTCTTCATTAAGATGGAGAATGAGTCAAGGACAAGGGTCCTGAATTTAAATAAAGGAAACTACGATGGTATGAGGCATGAGTTGGCTAGGATGTATTGGGGAACATTACTTAAAGGGTTGACAGTGGATAGGCAATGGCAAACATTTAAAGATCACATGGATGAACTACAGAATTTGTTCATCCCTGTTTGGCATAACAATAAAACAAAAAAGGTAACTCAACCGTGGCTAACAAGGGAAATTAGGGACAGCATAAAATCCAAGGAGAGAACATATAATTTGGCCAGAAAAAGCAGCAAACTTGAGAATTGGGAGCAGTTTAGGATTCAGCAAATGAGGACAAAGGGATTAATTAAGAGGGGGAAAATAGATTACGAGAGTAAGCTTGCAGGGAACATTAAAGCAGACAGTAAAAGCTTCTTTCGATATGTGAAGAGAAAAAGATAGGTGAAGTCAAACGTAGGTCCCTTGTAGTCAGAATCAGTGGCATTTATAATGGGGAACAAAGAAATGGCTGACCAAATGCATACTTTGGTTCTGTCTTCACAAAGGAGGACACAAATAACCTCCCAGAGATGTTGGGGAACATAGGGTCTAATGAGAGGGGGGAATTGATTGAAATCAGTATTTGTAGGGAAATGGTGTTAGGGAAATTGATGGGATTGAAGGCCGATAAATCCCCAGGGCCTGATAAATCTACATCCTAGGGTACTTAAGGAAGTGGCCCTAGAAATAGTAGATGCATTGCTGGTCATCTTCCAAAATTCTATAGATTCTGGAACAGTTTCCATGGATTGGAGGGTAAATAATGTAATGTGGCAGAACCACCAGAGGATTACGGACAATTGTATATAATTCCTTTTACAGCAATGTAGTACAGCTGGGGGCTGCACCTTGAATGTATTTGTTAACTGTACTAGGGCTTCCTTCCTGTACTCTGCGTGATGACGTCATGCCGTCCGTCACGTGATCTCTCAACGGCGGGAAGAACGTGATGATGTCATAGCTCGGAACCTTCTAGCAGTTTCCAGAGAGGCTTTCAAGCAGACCAGACCTATTTGCATTGTATCCTACAGTTTCCTGTACAGCTTCATTTGTTCATTAAATTTTATTGTTTTTGATTTTCTGAGTCGATCTCAATTCTTCGGCTAGGAACCCCAGTTCCAACAGTAACCCCACTATTTAAAAAAGGTGGTAGAGAGAAAACAGGGAATTATAGACCGGTAAGCCCGACATCGGTAGTGGGGAAAATGCTAGAGTCCATTATTATAAAATATGCAATAGCAGAGCACTTGGAAAACAGTGACAGGATCGGACAAAGTCAACATGGATTTACAAAAGGTAAATCGTGCTTGACTAATCTACTGGAATTTTTTGAGGATGTAACTGTAGAATAGATAAGGGAGAACCAGTGGATGTGGTGTATTTGGACTTTCAGAAGGCTTTTGATAAGGTCCCGCATAAGAGATTAGCGTGCAAAGTTAAAGCACATGGGATTGGGGGTAAGGTACTGCCTTGGATAGAGAACTGGTTGGCAGACAGGAAGCAAAAAGAGTAGGAATAAATGGGTCTTTTTCCGAGTGGCAGGCAGTGACTAGTGGGGTACCGCAGGGATCGGTGCTAGGACCCCAGCTATTCACAATATATATTAATGATCTAGACGAGGGAACTACATGTAATATCTCCAAGTTTGCAGACGACACAAAGCTGGGTGGGCGTGTGTGCTGTGAGGAGGATGCGGAGAAACTCCAGTACGATTTGGACAGGTTGGGTGACTGGGCAGATGCAGTATAATGTGGATAAATGCGAGATTAACCACTTCGGTGGCAAAAACAGGAAGACATATTATCCGAGCAGCAATAAATTGGGAAAAGGGGAAGTACAACGAGACCTGGGTGTCCTTGTGCACCAGTTGCATGGGGCATGGGCATGCAGGTGCAGCAGGCGGTTAAGAAGGCAAATGGTATGTTGGCCTTCATAGCGAGAGGATTCGAGTACAGGAGCAAGGATGTCTTGCTGCAGTTGTACAGGGCCTTGGTGAGACCGCACCTTTAGTAGTGTGTGCAGTTTTGGTCGCCTTATCGGAGGAAGGATGTTCTTGCCATGGAGAGAGTGCAGCGAAGATTCACCAGACTGATACCTGGGATGGCAGGAATGGCGTATGAGGAGAGATTGGGTCGATTAGGCTTACATTCGCTAGAGTTTAGAAGAATGAGAGGGGATCTCATTGAAACTTATAAAATTCTAACAGGACTAGACAGACTAGATGCAGGATGTTCCTGATGGTGGGAGAGTCCAGAACCAGGGGTCACAGTCCAAGGATAAAGGTTAAGCCTTTTAGGACAAAGACGACGAGGAATTTCTTCACCCAGAGAGTGGTGAACCTGTGGAATTCTCTACCACAGAAAGCAGTTGAGGCCAATTCATTAAATATATTCAAGAAGGAGTTAGATATATTTCTTAAGGCTAAAGGGATATGGGGAGAAAGCAGGGACAGGGTACTGAATTTGGATGATCAGCCATGATCTTATTAAATGGCGGAACAGTCTCGAGGGGCCAAATGGCCTACTCCTGCTCCTATCTTCTATGAGTAGTCAAGGCAGCAGAACCATTGCTTGAGCACTCCGATGATCTGCTCAATGATGTTCCTGGTGGCAGCATGGCTCTCATTGTATGAGTGCTGGCTAGGAGTGCTGGAGTTGCGGAGGGGAGTCATGAGCCAGGTGGAGAGCGGGTAGCCCTCGTCACCCAGCAGCGAGCTTGATGTGGTGGCTGGAATAGAGCTGACACACTGGTCTGGCGCAGAATGAAGGCATCATGACTGCTGCCAGGATAGTGGTCATGGACGGTCAGGTTTCGCCGTCTGTGGTCGCACACCAACTGCACATGAAGTGACTGGTAACCTTTCCGGTTACGGAATACCTCAGGATTGTTATGAGGTGCCCGCAAAGCAACGTGGGAGCATTCAATGGCACCCTGCACCATGGGGAAGCCCGCCATCCTGGCAAAGCCACATGCATGCGCGCGCTGCTTCTCTCTGGTTATGGGGAAGGAAATGTAGTCCCTTCTCCTGTACAGAACATCTGTGACCTGGCGGATGGAGCAATGGACAGCAAACTGGGAGATGTTGGAGATGTCGCCTGTTGCACACTGTAATGATGCACTGGCGTAGAAATTGAGGGAGACGGTGACCTTGACGGCCACTGAGAGCCGTGGTGGTCCTGATCTGAAGCTCGAGGTCTGGCTGCAGGAGGTGGCAGAGCTCTGTGACCACATCCTTGCTGAAGCGGAGCCTTCTAACACAGTTGTTAAGAGCATAGAATGCTTAGTCACGGGGAATGGCTGAGGCATAGATCATTACATCTTTTAAGGGAAAGTGGTAATTATTTGAAGCAAAGGAAGAGAGCGAGGCGGTGGAATTTGTTTTGGATTGTTCTAGAGAACAGCTGTCCCAGACCCAATGGTACAAATGGCCTACTGTGATGCAAGATTCTTTAGTTTGTTATATCCAGCTATAAATTTTCAATTTTAAAGAAGAAAAATGATCCACTGGTGTGTAATTTGATGCCTCCCCACACATAAAACCACTTGGTGTCAGTTCTGAGGGATTACACTCAGTTCAGGCCATGCACCGCCGGCACTTTAAATAGTAGGAGATTGGTGGCAAAGTTCTTATAGTAGAATGTTTTTAGAAGAATTTGCTTACATCAGGTTTGCATTGATGGGGGAATTGAACTCTGACCTATATAGTACATAATTTATCACAATAGTTTGCAAAACTGATCCAATAATATCAACACAAAACACAATTTAAACGTCAGCCCTGCAAAGAAAGCCATCTTTAATAAGTCAACTTCTCTTATATTGCGCGAGGACGTACAGCTGGTGGAATAGAAAAAAAGTTTTTTAAAAATGACATGGCATCTCAGCCAGATTTCGTTGCCACGTTCCTTCCCTTGATTAATTCGTGCAGTCCAATTCCCTGCAGCAAGATGCATGATGTCATGGGAACTGTAATTTGATTTTGGCACAAAGTAATCACACGAGGAAAATTAGAAGAATGTATTCCTCTTTCCCCATGTGAAGGAATAACTCAGCTGCATTAGCAGCTCAGTACTTCCTGGAAAGCTCTGAGGTTCTATTCTCCAGCAGCTGTTTAAGTTTTTATTTGTTTTCTCCATTTGTGTTCTCACAAACATTATTTTTTAATGTACCTTAAATGTAACTTTTTTTCTCCTTTCCATAAGGCATTAACTCCTTGCTGTGTACAGTTGCAAGAACAGTGGTTGTCATTCAGCACCTTGCCCAAGTATCCATTATTTAAGTGTCAACTTTGACACTGTATTTTGGCAGGATATTCAACTGTTCGTCGCAGCCACTCGACTTTGTCCTGTCCTGGAGACCATACATGCACGCTTCCAACAAAAGTTGCTGGATGACCCGACGACCTCAGGCTGAATTTTCCCTTCCCGGGATGCTGCAGCCAATTGTAGCTCCCTACCATTGTCCCCGCTGAGATTAATTAATTCAACAGAGTTGAGGGATTGAACCTGGGACCTTCTGGGTCTGCGTGGCTTAGAGGCAGTAGGGTAAATTATCCATTTTAGACACTGAGGCTGCATTATGTTCACACATCTGAAAACAGATGTTTCCTTATTTAAAGAGGGTCAGCCTCATTTAATATTCATGGCGAGCTCCCGCTGTATATTGGGCTCTGCACTGGGAACTTGCCAATGGGATAGAACATAAGAACATAAGAGAACATAAGAAATAGGAGCAGGAGTAGGCCAATCGGCCCCTCGAGCCTGCTCCACCATTCAATAAGATCATGGCTGATCTGATCCTAACCTCAAATCTTCTATCACTCTGCATCCACCCAAACCCATGTGATCTCCCGGGAGAGGCGAAAAACCAGATAAAGACCCAATGGCCAATTTGGGAGAAAAAAATCTGGGAAATTCCTCTCCGACCCATCTAGGCGATCGAAATTCTTCCAGGAGATCACTCTGTCCCTATATTTTCTACAGATAGGGCATATGATCAGTTACCTCAGGTTATGAGGCTGGATGTAGGGACAGATATTTATGGCAGTCTTTCCATAGAATG
This sequence comes from Somniosus microcephalus, assembly GCF_052327205.1. Lineage (NCBI taxonomy): Eukaryota > Metazoa > Chordata > Chondrichthyes > Squaliformes > Somniosidae > Somniosus > Somniosus microcephalus. The sequence goes on from NC_140988.1 coordinate 44,592,133, forward strand.
TATGGGGCTGATAACTGTTGGCAGGCTTTCCCCAAGACCATGTGGGGCAAAAATTAGCAGGTGGCAAAACAATGGCAGAGGCAGAAAATAGAATCTGTTGGCTTGTAATGGAACAGCCTTCCCCATTTGTTTATGTCTGTTGAAGTGGAGTTGCTACTGTGAGAGATGGGTACAAGGAAGGTTGTCCTGTTTTGCATTCAAAGGCAGTTCATTCCCCTCTGCAAAAAGAATGACTTAGCAATAGATATAGAAAATGGCACACCTTCTGAAAGATGTCACTGTACAGTTCACAACCATGTACTAGGTAAATGGCCCAAGTATACATGTGGCTAAGTATTGCCTGTCAACTTACATGCCAACCTTAAAGGTCTTTCATTTCTTATCAGGCATATCCGTACTCCATACTTCAAGTTGCCAATTATAAATGAAACCTTTAGCATACTGACGTCTTAAAAGGACTTCACATTGAAAATTATTTTAACACAACCGAGTTAATGATGCATGGTTAATTGCCGATACAGGATGGGCTGCAGGGTGGGCACTTGTCTCGCACCGTATGTGCTCCTTCAATTTGTGTCTCAAAGAGCTTAATCTGTTTACATGACAATAAGTCACCTAATCCAAGGGAACAGATCGGAACTGGAGGAAGGCCCAGAAATTACAACAGTCGACCTTTCTGGAGCAGCACATCCTGGACATTCCTGCCTCTAGGAAGGAGGGGGAGGTAAAGCTAGAGGTCTCCTCGAAGCTCTCCTCGTTATATCTTGTCCACCCCCTGCCTTCTCATCACTGATGCACAGGTATATACACATCACACAATAGCTTGCAATGCAAGTTTTGTTTAAAGGTGTTTCTTGAAGCCAGCATGCTAACATGGCTGCTAGAAAAAAAACTCTCTCCCAATTCACTTACAACTGCACTTTCAAAATCCCAACTGTCCAGCCTTTAGCCCTCCATTTGCTACGACATTTCTGCAGCTACCGATCGGCTCAACCACACCCTCACCTCCACCTTTGATGCCCTAGTCCCCATTAAAACAATTACTCTCTCTCACCCTGGCTTTTCCCCCCTGGTCTGGTCCTCAACCCTGCTCCCTTAAGTCCAAGGGACACAGACTTGAATGGATATGGCGGACAACTGGTTTAGCCATTCACCGCCAGATCTGGCTGAAGCACATAAAGCACTATCAGGTCCTGCTCTCCTCTGCTAAACTTCTCATTATTCCAGGATCTTCCTGGAATGCAAAGATAACCCCCCAGCTTCTTTCCTCTACTACAAACCGTCGTCTGAAACCCCTCTTCCCCGTCTCCTCCACCCTTACCTCCAATAACAAGTGCGAGGAGCTCATGGACTTATATGTCACCAAGATCGAGACCATCCGTTCAGCTGACTCTGCCGCTTCCCTCCCTTTCCCACCAGGCTAAACTTCCTCTAAAGTCCCCCCCTGCCCTAGCCCTGAACTTGTATCTGTCTCTAGTTTCTTTCCTATCTCCCCTCATGCCCTCCCCAAACTCATCTTGTCCATGAGACACACCTCCTGCTCCCTCGACCCAATTTCCACTAAACTGCTGACCACCCAACTTCCCTTCCTGGCCCCATATTATCTGATAATGTTAATGGTTCACTCTCCTTAGGTACTGTCCACCTCTCCTTCAAATCTGCTGTATTTGACCTCAAGATAAGCTTCCGACCATATATCCGCGCCATAATTATGACTGCCTATTTCCACCTTGGTAACATCGCTCGACTCTGCATCTGCCTCAGTTCATCTACTGTGGAAACCGTCATCCATGCCTTTGTTACCACTAGACTTGACAGCACATCTGGCTGGCCCCCCATCTCCCACCCTAACTTAGTGTCATCCAAAATCTGCTGCCCATGTCCTAACTCGCACCAAGTCCCATTCACCCATCACCCCTGTGTTCGCTGATCTATATTGGCTCCCGGTTAAGCAACGCCTCCATTTTAAAATTCTCATCTTCGTTTCAAATCCCTCCATGGCCTCGCTCCTCCCTATCTCTGTAACCTACTTCAGCCCTACAACCCTCAGATATCTGCGCTCCTTCAATTTTGGCCTCTTGCGCATCCCCGATTTTAATCGTGACACCATTGGCAGCTATGCCTTCAGCTGCCGAGACCCTAAGCTCTGGAATTCCCTTCCTAAACCTCTCTGCCTCTTTTTCGCCCTTTAAGACACTCCTTAAAACTTACCTCTTTGACCAAGCTTTTGGTGATTTGCCTTAATATCTCCTTATGTGGCTCGGTATCAAATTTTGCTTGATAACGCTCCTGTGAAGTGCCTTTGGACGTTTTACTTACAAGTTGTTATTGTTGTAACATTTGTTCCTTTTTGGTCATTGCAGGCTTGGTAGAGCAGTCTACCAGCACTGCCAATGTCGCAGATTAAGACAGCATCACTCAGCACCCTAAGTTCCTCTCACTAATATTTGCAAGCTCCACTACTGCTATACACATCTCAGAGGGTGCAGTTAGCGAGCTTGAAAACATAGCACTGGATGCCACCGTGCCTAGAAGACAAGAATCAGGAACCTGCTGCCCAGATAGCCACATGGCTGCCATCAGTGACTCCCTGCATTTTTGGAAATACAGCAATGTTGTGAAATTGGGCATGGTCCTATTGTTATTATGAGATGGTAGCAATGGTCATGCGGATTACCTGATAAGTTTGTACTGTAAAAGCCCCTTGAATCTTTCCATTGTTTTATAGACTTCCTGTCTGCTGAACTCTGAAATGCTTCAACTACAGTCAGCCTTCTAGTAATTTTGAAGATGTGATGAAATAACTCTCTGTTCTGGCATTTGTGTTGTTGTTGTACTTGCTAATGTCTGGAATGTTCTACAGATGTAACCACTAATGCTCCTCCCTAGCCCCGCCCCTCTGGATCCTCCGGATTGGTGTGAGTCTTACTCATAAGGGCTGGGTCGGTGATGAATGATAGCTGCCTTGTGTTAACTCGATGCCATGTTCTTACTTAATAAAAGCCTTTAGTTTTAAGCTTTAACCTCTTGGATTCAGGCAGTTACTTGGCACATCAGAAGACAATATTTGCCTATTCTGTTTCTAACTAAATACCCAGTACAGTATATGTTTAGATTACAAAAGTACAAAAAAGAGAAAAAAATTGAGGGAAAAAACCAAAACCAGCCCTAGAATAGCCACGGGAAAAATTAAAATACCAAAAAAAAAAGCACCTAAAGAGTTCAATTACAAGGAACTGCCCTTTTACTGCACTTCTAATGGGCGAACAGAAGGCACAGCAGAATGCTGTCCTAAACAGGTGGGAATTCATGCTCGGGCATAGTAACATGTTTTAAAATACCTACAAATGAAGCTCTTGCACATTGAACATGAAAGCTCTTCAGCCCAGCTGAAGTTGCCAATCAGAAGGCCATACACTGCGCTAACTGAGGAAAGATCCAGCAAAAAGAATTGTCTACCCAATTTCCACATGCAATTTCTATGCTTAGGGAACTGATCCCACTGACTGGAAAATATACTGCCGTGGCTCTACAGCTAGCCATTAAGGAAACTCTGAATACAGCATATAACTGGACATATTTATTATATCATACAGAAGATACTTGATAGGAAGCTGTTGAATATAAAATTTATCCCATTAGTAAGGGAAAGTAGAAGCGTGAGCACTGCAAAACAGTTCATTAAATGGAAGGAAAAATAAGTATATACATGCATATAAAAATAAGCCCATCGTAAAAAATTGATTTGAACACCATTTGTTCTGAAAATATTTAAATAACCTTGTCGCAAAAAAAAACCATGACGAATACTCAGCTTGGCTGCTCACGTACTGACCTGCTCGCTTCACCCTCGTGTTTCTGCCAACCACAGCACCAGAACCTAAGATGACGACTGGAAGTCAGCAGTGCAAGCATATGAATTGCACAGCACTGGTTTGAAGCTCCAATGTGAAAAACTTTCAAAACAGCCAGAATTAACGGCACTTGAAATAACTTTAAAAAAAATCTCTGGTCTCTAAATATGTCATTGTGCCAGAGGCAAATATGGGACAGATTAAATCTAAACTCTGGGCTGAGTTGCCATTAGGTTATCTGCAGGAATGTGTTAGTAGTTGATTTCAGGAAAAAGGACAGATAATTCTGTTTACATGGTCGTACCACATGAGAGGATCAGGCCCCATTTTATTTACATTATAGTACTTTTGTTTGGATCTCCATCCAATTATTTGATACTGTATATTTAAGGAGGTCAAGAATCAGCATCATTGGTATTTACTTGATGCCCGTAATTTCCTACATTAAAATGCGTGGCCTTTGTGGTCACTATTTCCTTGTTTTTTTTGTTCTATTCTCAGTCCAAGTTTGTTCTTTTTAGATTATCTTGACCTTCTGGTTTTAAAAACATGGAAATTCAGAGTGAAGACATTTACATTTATGGTGTTGGCTGCATTTCTAATCTTGTAGTTTTTCTATAGTCTATATGATGATGGAGAACGTAATTTTTTTTTTTGAATAGAGCAGTTAATACCCTGAAGCTGATGACACTAATAAAACAGAACCATGTAATTAACATTCACTTTTTCTTACGGCTAAAATCAGTGTAATGAATAACTTCACATAGGCCAGTCGCATTTAAAACAGTATTGCTGACTTTTTGTCCTCATCAAGATGAGGAAATTAAATTCAGGCACACATCATTAAGCTTCAAGCACTCCATGTTCAGGAATAGCAGAGCCAGCAGCAGAGTAAAGCTCTCTCTACTCTACTCTGCTCCAACAACGTCCCTCAACCCAAACTTCAGAAAGGCATCCTCAAATGTACTATTCGACCACTTCATACTTTCCACACTAGCTATCCTCTCAGCGAGACTGCCAATCTAAAGCCAAAATAAAGCAGTTTGTGCTCTGGGAACTGGGTTGACAAAGGACTCTTCTGACCAGCTGAGGGGAGACAGTTTGGGGAAGATTCAATCGCGGTCATAAAAAGCTAAAGCAGCAGCAATAACATGCATTTGTTTAGTACCTTCAATATTAAACAACATCCCGAATGGAGATAAACAAGAAAATTGATGATGAGCTGTGGAAGGAGCGACTGGGCGTGGTAAGCAAACGCTGGGCAAAATGATGGGTTTTGAATAGGCTCTTAAAAGAGGGATAAGTGGAGATATGAAGAGATTTTAGGAGTGCATTTCAGGGACTGGGACCAAGGCAGCTAAAGGTTCTGCCACCAAAGTTGGGTGATGGAGAGGGCAAACAAAAGGCTAGAGTCAGAAGACCACAGATTGTGAGGAGGGAATACAAGATTGAAAGAGGTCGCAGAGGTAGGGTGGGGCAAGGCACGGAGGGACAGGGAGGAATTGGAATAGAAACACAACCAACTACACACGTGTTGACGAACCACTGCTCATGCAGTGAATGCAAATTTGCTGCAAATATCAAAATGTCACTGAATGTGTTTCTAACTGTGGCTAACATCACAGCGTAGAAAAAGTCAGGTGGGTACCTGGGGAAGGTGTCATCCAGTCACTTTGGTCTCCTGGAACTTGTTCGATCACCTTCGGCGATCAGTAAAATTTCCCAGAGTGTATTTTTCCTGCTAAATTGGCCTAGGGCTTTTTTGGTCTCTCCCTGATTGGAGAGGTGGGTGGGCGGGGGGGGGGGGGGGGGGGGGCGGGTGGAGGCGGGGGAAGAGACCTGGCAAAGGGGGCTATGGTGTACATAAGTTGCATTTGACAGTATGGGATGACTTTATAGAACAGCTGGTCTTCTCCTGTCCTTCATTTCCATATGTTAGCATAATGAATACATGTGAATATGGCCTACCTTTGGTGCCTGCTTCAAATAGTTATTTCTTCATTTGGGTAACGTTCTACCAATCACGCTATTTATATGGAACCAATAAATACTGGGACATCTGAAATCGGTATGTATTACACGTAACAAGGTCATCTGTATGAAATATTTCTCCTATTTCATGGAAGGTGGTTTTTTTCGATTTCTTGGCGATTGTATTAAAATTGAGGGGGGGGGGGGTAAAGAATTGAGAGAAAACTTTTCACAAGGACATCAGTGGAACCAGTCTGCAATCCATACAGTAGTATATACTTACATCTTAATTAATACAGCTGCATCTAATCCTTCTAATTTCAGTTTTTTTTTTAGCTAATACATGGTACAAACAGAATATTTAACAGCGAGCCTTGGGACACAATTTCTATCCAACTCACGGTAATGAGCATACCTCACATCATTCAAAGTAAACTAATCTGTCAGCCCATTCTTGGGACAGAAACTGTATCCCACTAGTCTTCAATGAGTGTCCCAGTACTGTTGAATTATTTTAATGTATTATTATTTTTAACATGCCTAAAGGTGATTTCATTTTTAGATGACACATGTTGAAGTTTCACAAAATGATTATAATCTCTGTGGCAGTGATCTAGCCAAGGCTTATATTTGTTTCCCTTTTCTATTTTAACTGTAACTCTTCACCCCTCCTTTTGGATATCCCAGTCCTCGTTCCCTGAATCATTAAGGTGGGCATCGTGATTTACAATCTGTCAATACCAGAAACCTGACAGCAGGTCACACTGTCCACCTTAATGAGCGGCTGCTACAAACCACTTTTTCTCTCTCTCTCTTTGGCCTCTATTTAGTAGCTTTTTCTTAAGCTCAGATCATATATCTGCCACATAGGGAACCTGTGTCTTGCCATTCCACGGCACAGCATGTAGGGTCATCAAAGCAACACCCCATCATGCTGCTCTGAGACTCCTCTCTTTTGCCTCTTCAATCTTTTTTTTCCTGTTAATTTTCTCAAGCTAGCCAAGCAGCTGTAACAAGGGTTTTCTGTCCTGTGCTTTTTACTTCAACAGTCAGAAAAAGAGACAATAAAAAGGCCAGTGTTTACAACAATTGAGAGATTTTTGGCTGCCTCTTGATTAAAAAAGACCCAAAGTGATTAAAGAGTAAAGAGACAGGCCTAGAAATTCATTGACGCCACTTTTGGGGCGCTAAAGTGGGGCGTCCGCTAAAGTTTGCGGCCGCCGCCAAATCGATGCCACTTCTCCGATATTCATTAGCTTCGCCCTAGGAGTTCGGGCGAGCGCTAAAACTGCTGCTGAACGCCTCTCTTTGGGCGCTAAGCCGGAGGTGGTGATCGATAGCGCCGAGGCCGGGCGCAGCGCAGGTGCGGCCATCTCGTGATTGACAGCAGACACCCTGGCGCCGGCCAGCTCTTAAGGGGGAAGGGTCGACTGTGTCTGCTGCCACGCCCTGGATAGCGGAGCCCTCCAGCTAGGCCTGAACACTGCTGCTGGACCCAAATAGCGCCTGAAGACATGGAGAAGGCCCGTGAACGTGCGCAGCGCTTCTCAGAGCGTGATCGGAGTGTGCTGATTGCTGCTGTGGAGAAGAGGCGCCATGTTTTGTACCCGGACAATGGCAAGAAGGCGACGGTCCGCGTCTACAGGAGAGCCTGGAGGCATGTCGCCACCAAGCTGTCAGCCAACAGCGACGTCCCCAGGAGCGGTGCCCAATGCCGTAAAAAGTTAAATGACCTCACACGCATCATCAGGGTGAGTACCCTTTCCAGTGACCTCCTCATCCTTGCATGTGCACCTCACATTATGGGCAAAGGGACCTGAAAGCTCTAATGGCCAGCCTTCATCCAGCAGCTATGGGACAGGCATGAGCATCAATTGCACATTCTGCACTTAACACACTGGCCAAGCTATTCCACCATGGGAAGCATTGCACACCAGATCATGGCGACACACTGGCCAGGCTATTCCACCATGGGAGGCAGTGCACACAAGATCACGGCGACACACTGTACTTAGAGGCCATCCTTTCTCTTGCAGGCCAAGCTGGCGAATAATCGCAAGAGCCGGACTGCGACCGGGGGAGGCCGACCCCATATCCAGCCACTGACCGACCTGCAACATCGCGTGGAGCGCCTCATGGGTGGCCGGGTGATTGGGCCCGTTGCATGTGGAGATGCCGACCCTGTTCTGGGCAGCAATGGTAAGGACATCACCTTTTGCACCTCTCTCGTCCCACTTGCGCATCAGATCTACATCCTTTGCCACTGTCCGACCAATGCGCTAAATGCCACCACTCATGCATCCCGCACTGACGCCCTCTCCTCACTCTAAAGCTACTCTTGTGCCTTCCTGCTTTCAGATGGTCAAGAGGAGGTCCCTGAACTTGCCAGTGACAGACCCTCTGAAGAGGAGCAGGAGGAGGAGCAAGAGGAAGGCGGCCCATCAGGGGAACCCTCAGCCGCGGCCACCCAGGCCAATGTAGGGGACACGTCTTCCCTGGAGGGCAGCGTGGCGGAAGTGTCGAAGGGGAGGGGAGCTCCTGGGACCTGCGGGCTGCAGAAAGGCGGGAGGGGGGTGGAAGCTCGGCGGCCTTCTCCCCAGAGGGGGGAAGCGTCGGAGGGGAGTCCAATTGCTGGGCCCAGCGGCCTCCAGCAACGCAGGAAGGGTCGGCCAGCTCGGCGGCCTTCTCCCCAGAGGGAGAGTCCGGCCTCCAGTCAGGAGTTGCTCTTCGCCGAGGAGATGGAACGTCTCGAAGACTTGTCCGCGGACTCGGAGCGCTGGCACACGGAGCTCATGGCGGCAGTGGCACGGTTGCCTGAGTCCATCGATTCCCTCTCTCGGAGTGTGGCCGAGTTCGGGCCCTCAGAGGCCACCAGTCGGGCGGAATACCGGGCCGATCAGGCAGCGAGTCGGGCGGAATTCGGGGCAGCTCTGTCAGCGACTGGCCAGGTGATCAGTGGTGCCGTCCAGTCACTGGCTGCTCTGATGCGGTCAGTGAACAGGTCAACACGGGCACTCACTGCTGCCACACTCGCTGTGTCAGCCAGGCATCGCCAGGGCACCCGGCGCGCTGCAGCAGCACAGTGGTCTGTCCCTCGGCAGATTGGTGCGCATGCTGCAGTGCTGGCCCGGGCGAGTGCCAGTGTCTCAGGCGACCAGCGAGCGCCTGCCATCCGCCAGCTTGCCGCCATTCCTCCAGCCGCCACTGCCAGTCCCCCAGTGGAGCTGCCAGGAGCTGCTGCAGCGACTGATGCTGGCCAGCCACAGCTGCAGCAATCAGCAGCCGCCCGCTCGACGGCCAGACCTCGACTAGGCCGACCCCCAAGGGCATCTGCCGTCACGACATGTGCCCCTCAGGAGCCTGCCCCCAGCCTTGCAGCAGCCAATGGCCTTACTTTGAGGCGGAGCAGCAGGGCGGGCAGGGGCCACCCAAAGATGGCCAAGGCATCGCCCTAGCGGGCCAAATAGTCGAATGTGTGGCCATTTGTGTTTGTTTCTTGAGGCCGAGAATTGGATGTTTGTTTTTTGAAGGCCGATGATGTGATGTTTGTTTTTGACGAAGGCCGAGAATGACGGTCATTTTAGTTGCCCTATTTTGTTAATCCTCTCCAGGTTGTGGGAGCGAGTCATGTGTGTGAGTGTTTTTTGGGGGTTTCGTCTGTTTTTGGTTTTCATGTGGGAAGGGCCCAGAGTTTGTACAATAAACCATTTTATTTATTCACATTGTCCATGTTTGATCTTTGAAGTGTTTGTTGCCTTAACCGGCTGAGGGCTTGCGGAGCGGCTGCAATCATGTTCTATCATCGGCACAAGCCATTCCCTGACAGGGGGCCTAGAAGTGACGTTCAATAAGCCGCCGACGGGCGGCCCTTGGACCATGTGCCTCCCCCTCCTGGGCTGGTACTCCTCGTCCTCGTCGTCCTCATGCTCCTCCTCCTGAGGTGGTGGTCCAACGTGAGGTGGCAGTGCCCGAGTCCTGCGGATAGCCAGGTTGTGCAGCATGCAGCAAACGACGACGAATTGGGAGACTCGATCCTGCGAATACTGGAGGGCTCCCCCGGAGTGATCGAGACAGCGGAACCGTTGCTTGAGCACGCCGATTGTTTGTTCTATGAGGTTCCTCGTCGCTTGATGGCTCTCGTTGTATGCCTCTTCAGCAGGGGTCGTGGGCGCGCGGAGCGGGGTCATGAGCCAGGTACACAAAGGATAGCCTTTGTCCCCGATAAGCCATCCTCTTGGGGGAGGCTGTGCCTGGAACATGTCAGCCACAGTTGTCTGTCGCAGGATAAAGGCATCGTGGCTGCTGCCTGGAAAGCGGGCATTGACAGCTAGGATGCGCTGCCTGTGGTCACACACCAGCTGTACATTGAGGGAATGGTAGCCCTTCCGGTTGCGGTAATCCTCGGCATGCTCCAGAGGTGCCCGCAAAGCCACATGTGTGCAGTCAATGGCGCCCTGCACCATGGGGAAGCCCGCTATTCTTGCAAACCCCACTGCACGCTGCTGCTGCTTGTCCAGGGTCAAGGGGAAGGAGATGAATTGATGTCTCCTTCTGAAAAGGGCTTCAGTCACCTGGCGGATGCAGCAATGCACGGCGAACTGGGAGATGTTAGCGATGTCCCCAGTAGCGGATTGGAAGGAGCCGGTGGCATAGAAGTTGAGAGCCACCGTCACCTTCACTGCCACCGACAGAGACGTCCTGCGCATCAGCTGTGGCTGCAGATCTCTCTGAAGCAGCCGGCAGATGTCTGCAACCACCTCCCTTCGGAATCGCAGCCTCTTAACACACATCGCGGCAGACATGGTCAGATAGGAGGTCTGCTGGCGGTATACCCTGCGTGGGTAAGGCCTCAGTTGGCGACGCCTGTTGCCCCCTCTGCGTCTAGCCAGGGCTGCCATTCTCTCACGGCGTCTGTAAGCCCTTCTGGCATAAGGCTGAAATTCAGCGTTGCCACCCAATGCAGCCCCCATTATATGCAGCCCCCATTATTTCTGGCAAACACTGAGCTCTGAATGAAGGCAAAGATAATTGGTAAGCTCTGGCCTGAGCCAAAAATACCTGTCCAAGTGTTGGTCCAAACCAGTAAACTCTCCTCCTTGGTCTCTGTCCAAAAAACCATTGCACAAGAGTGAATGCTGCAAAATGGCTGGCCTTTATACTGCTGGGTAAGTGCCCTTTAATTTGCGCTCCCCGCGGCCCGGCTGGGCTGTGTACCGTTCCACTTCACAGTCGCTCGGGCCGCCCGGCGCACAATGGGCCGGCGCGAGTGAAGTTCCGGTTCGGGGCGCACAAAAGGCGTTGCACTAGCAAATGACGTCATGATGTGCGCGCGCAGCAGGGCGCGCGCTAAGACTTTGCGCCGGCGCTAAATGTGTACTGAAGTTGGGGCGAGGCGCAGATCGCGCTGCGCCCGGCCGCTAAGCGCCTAGCGCTCGAAATCTACTCCTCCTAAGGCGCCAATGGCTGCCGCGCCCAACTGAATTTCTAGGCCACAATGTTTACTGTTTTCTGCTATAAGCATATCAAAAATAGTTCAAAAATAGTACATTAAAAAATTTAGACAAACTATGGCAACAAGTCAAAAACAATAGTGCCAGAAATTGAATCTTGGAAGCTTTTACAGTTAATCAGTAGGGTTATTAACGTAACCTAGCAGTGGGAATGAGTTTGGCACAAAACCTATAACTCTTTTTAAACAATAAACCACAAATGAAGATTAAAATAAAATAATATTTGCAAATACTGCCACGTATTGGAGTCTTGAATAGATTATTTAATTGAAAGAATTCTTTAATAGGTCTGGATACATGAAAACTTGGAAAGATGATCAGAAACACTGATCTGTACCTCCTCTTTGGGCATGATTCAAGGATGAATATTTGCCTCAGAGGAATATGATGGGAAAAGGCTTCTCGGGTTTGCCAGTTAGGCAGTTGCTGAGTTATTAACTGTTTCCTCTCAGTCAACAGCAAGACTGATCTAAACAAAAACAACTTGCATTTATATAGTGAATTAATGTAGTAAAATGTCCGAAGGCGCGGCACAGGAGCGATTATCAAACCTGAGCTACATAAGGAGGTACAGGTGACCAAAAGCTTGATCAAAGAGGTAGTTTTTAAGGAGTGTCTTAGGAGGAGAGAGAAGTAGAGAGGTTTAAACAGGGAATTCCAGGGCTTGGGCCTAGACAGCTAAAGGCATGGCCACCAATGATGGGACGAAGGAAATTGGGAATGCACAAGAGGCCAGAGTTGCAGGAATGTAGCGCCCTCCTAGGGTTGTAGAGCAGGAGGGGGTTACAGAGATAGGGAGGGACGAGCCCACGGAGGGATTTGAATACAAGGATGAAAATTTTAAATTCAAGGTGTTGCTGGACCGGGAGCTAATATAGGTCAGTGAGCACAGGGGCGATGGGTGAACGGGACTTGGTGTGAGTTAGTGTATGGTGGCCAGAATTTTGGATGAGCTGAAGGTTATGGCGGGCGGATGATGGGAGGCTGGCAAACATTTATATTGGAGAACGACTTCCTGAATCAGTTCTGCAGTGCCGACTCCTGATCAATAAAATTGCAGGTAGTTGTTTTAAAGTCACGGTTCACATGTGGTAGAAGCTCCCACTCAAAAAAAAACACTTTACTGGCCTGTACAAAACAAAGCAGGTGTGGCAGAACCACTGAATGACTCTGGATAATAACTGTATATAATTCCCTTTAATGATGTTCTAACACCAGCCTAAACCTGTACCATTGTGTTAGGCATTACTGTATTTTGTATATAGAGTTTGCATGTACAGGGCGTGGCCCCTTTAAGAGCTTGGGAAAACGCGGGTAAATGCGATGACGTCACGTCGTAAACGCAATGACGTCATGTCACAATCCACGGGGCTGCCCAAGCAGTCCCTGTGGCATCTCCTTTGAGTAAAGACCTGTTTAATTGCTCTCCTGTGTCGATCTCAGTTATTCGTAGGAATTCGTCAATTCCTACACAGGAACACTTCAGCTACTCAGCCTGTCAATGGTCACCTTCACCAAGAACCCCCCTTGTGTTAACAATGTTGTCAGAGGCAGTGCTGCCACTGGGGCACCAGCTAAATGACCTCATTTGTTGAGGCGCACAATCCCCAAGTGGCAGCAGCGCTGCTTCATTCACATTGCCAGTTTGCCAGCCTGCCCATTGATTGCAAACTAGTAATGCAATGTAAATAAAGTGTGCCTCCTCTATCTTTGATTAACATGATACAACTGCTCTGTGTCTTTTAATCTCTGGAAGCTGAAACAATCATTTACACAGCAAATACACTGTTATATCTGGCTTTAATGCGCTTCATAATGTTGCCCCTTGGTGACATCATCCGAAAACACAGCATCAGTTGCCACATGTACACTGATGACACCCAGCTCTACCACACGACCTCTTCTCTCAAACCCTCCACCGTCCCTAAATTGTCACACTGCTTGTCCAACATCCAGTTCTGGATGAGCAGAAATTTTTTCCAATTAAATATCGGGAATACCGAAGCCATTGTTTTTGGTCCCCACCACAAACTCCGTTCCCTAACCACCGACTCCATCCCTCTGCCTAGCATCTGTCTGAGGCTGAACCAGACTCTTTGCAGCCTTGGTGTCATATTTGACTCTGAAATGAGCTTCCGATCACATATTCACAGCTTAACTAAGACTGCCAATTTCCACCTCCGTAACATCGCCCGTCTCCGCCCTTGCCTCAGCTCATCCGCTGCTGAAACCCTCATCCATGCCTTTGTTACCTCTAGACTTGACTATTCCAATGCACTCCTGGCTGGCCTCCCACAGTCTACCCTACGTAAGCTTGAGATAATCCAAATCTCAGCTGCCTGTGTCCTAACTCGCACCAAGTCCCGTTCGCCCATCACCCCTGTGCTCGCTGATCAACATTGGCTCCAGTTAAGCAACGCCTCGATTTCAAAATTCTCATCTTTGTTTTCAAATCCCTCCATGGCCTCGCCCCTCCCTATCTCTGTAATCTTCTGCAGCCTTACAACCACCCCCCACCCCCAAAGAAATCTACGCTGCTCTAATTCTGCCCTCGAGCATCCCTGATTATAATCGCTCAACCATTGGTGGCCGTGCCTTCTGTTGCCTTGGCCCTAAGCTCTGGAATTCCCTCCCGAAACCCCTCTGCCTTTCTAACTCTCTTTCTTCCTTTAAGATGCTCCTTATAACTTACCTCTTTGACCAAGCTTTTGGTCATCTGCCATAATTTCTCCTTATGTGGCTCAGTGTCAAATTTTTTGTCTTATAATACTCCGGCGAAGCGCCTTGGGACATTTTACTATGCTGAAGGTGCTATATAAATACTTGTTGTTGTTGAGCAACAGTTTATTTTACAGCTTAGAATAATTTGTAAATGCAAAGATTATTGGAACAAAGGAAACTGACATTTTAACAAAATAATATTGTAAACCGTAAACACGATGAAGTGTACTTTCCTCTGTCACAGAATCACAGAAACCCCACAGTGCAGATAGAGGCCATTTCGGCCCATCGAGCCTGCACCGACACATATGCCACCCGATCCACATAACCCCTACACCAACACATATCCCACCCTATCCCCGTAACCCCACGTATTTAACCCCCTAACACTAAGGGTCAATTTATCATAGCCAATCAACCTAACCCGCACATCTTTGGACTGTGGGAGGAAACCGGAGCACCCGGAGAAAACCCACGCAAACACGGGGAGAATGTGCAAACTCCACACAGACAGTCACCCGAGGCCGGATTCGAACCCGGGTCCCTGGCGCTGTGAGGCAACAGTGCTAACCACTATGCCACCGTGCTGCCCGATGAAGTGTACTTTCCTCTGTATATAAGATTCTTTTACTAAACTAGCATGGTTTATAACATAGGAAAATTATAGTGCAAAATCCACAAAAAAAGGTGAACAATTTCATTTAAAGCCTAAATACTCAGACAAGAGAAAAAGTTAAGCAATTCCAAAATCTTAAATTTTGTAAGAACACCCCCAATGACTCAGTTGGAAAATGGCCACTATTGAACTGAGCCCTGCTGACCAGGAAGGTCACAAGTTGGTTCTATTCTGATCTCACCAATGATGGTAGTAAGAGTATTGTCATTGGCCTCAGTGTCCCTGGGTGAAAGATGGGAAAAATTAACCATTATTCCTGCTTCTTATCCCTATTTTATTGTTTCTGTCAGTATCACTTAGCTATTTGTGGGAACTTGCTGTGCACAAATTGGCTGTTGCATTTCCCACATTACAACAGTGACTCCACTTCAAAAGCACTTTGGGATGTCCTTAGGTCATGAAAGGCACTATATAAATGTGAGTCTTCCTTTTCTTTCTTATTTAGTGACTCCTGCTGGATAAGAAAAGGATAGCCTGTGATGCCTGCCACAGTCAAGAAGCCTGCTGTCACACAGCAGTCTGGGATCCCACATAAAGAATGATTACTTGACTTCTATTCTGGAAGGGTGTCATCGTCCACAGAACTCTACCCCAGCACGAGTCAGCACCTTCAGGAGCGAAGGGGAGAAAACTAAAGGGTAGTTATAAAAAGAAAAACCTAAATTTCTTTCATGTTACACTTTTTAAGATCATTTACTTGAAGAGCCTGAATATAATCCATATTACTATGTTTGAATAATAGTTTTTTTTTTTTATAAAGGGATACAATTTGTGTAGTATTATGTACCAGTTTATACAGCCTAGGAATTTCTGTAAACACTTCAGTTCCTACCAAGAAACATCAACCATTTGATCCATAACTGCACTTCCTCCACTGGTTCCTGCAGAAAGTGCAACATTTCCTATCACAGGAATCCGGAAAATCAGAAATGGAGATCCCTAGTTTCATTGAGCAAAATGAGTCACCTTCTGCAAAGGGAACTAACCCGCTGCATTTCTATCATCTGCTAAATCAGTGAAATCAAAACCGACATCTTGCAGTGAAATGCTGGAACCAAACAGAACAGCGAGTGGTTTGAAACCGTCTCAAAGTGACCAAAGGTTTAGCTTGCAGCAGCTGGATCTGCAGTCTACAGGGAGCGGAGTGATCAGACGAAGCATCTTCAGCACCTGTCGTTTCCTCCACAACTTAACGGAGCACAGCAGTTGTCATTTTCTGTTTTGGGGACATTTTTTTCACGCTAAAAAATCTTCTTTTAAGAATTTCTTCAGTTATAGCTAAAAGCTGCTTAGTTTGTTTCTATTAGGGGTAATACGTTAGAAAAATAAATAACCCTTCCCTGAATGCCATCCAAAATTTACATGCACCATTCTACTTTTTGCTCTGTATTTGCATTCTACGAGGAAGTATAAAAGAGTGCCTTTTAATGTTATTCTGAGAGTCTGGTGAAAGCAGCACTTAAAACAAGAGGCCTGCAACCTCTGAGCTTTATTTCTTCTTCAATCTGCCACCACTATTATTGTAGGGTGATTGGAGACTGATTTATAGGTACAAATATGCGCAGTGTGTATATCTGCAATTCTCATGGCTGTACAAGTACAAACTGAGGAGCATCGTGACATAGTGAGGTCATGAGGCACGATGCACACCTGGGCAAGCCTGAGAATCAACATCATATCACAAAACAGCTCATCGTGATTCATGCAAGCAGCTTCCCAGAATCGGCCCTGTACATTTAACGCACGGATCCAGGAGAAACTGAATCAGACAGCAGCACATAGAACCCACAAAAAACGTGAACTTCTATTTCCATCAGATGGCAGGAGGCTGTGTCATTTACATGAAAGAATGCTGTCAGTGGCAGGAGTATGATGTGCCCACTGCCAACTGCAACTTTTCAGAACAAAAAATGCCAGCCAGTATCAAAATTGCTAGGGTACAATCCTCCCAGTTTCAGCTTGGTCAAAGTGTAAAATATTTCCACAACCTCTGACTAAAGTTATGACTATCATCAGTGATAAGGTTAAAAATATGTAGTTAGCTATTAAAAAGCTAATCAGCCAAGGCTTCCAGACACATGATTCACAGTTACAACAAAATTGAACCAATACCGTTTGCTGGGAGCTTAGAAGCTTTGTTTACACAAAATTTTGAACTGTTTATTGCTGAAAGGTTAGGTTTCAGCTCCAGGTTCCAGCCTTGCCCCCTTCTTTTCTGGGGTGGGAGTGCAGTCATTATTTTCACTAAGAGAACTTCAGAAATGTTTCAAGACAGATATAAGGAAATCTATATACAGAATGCAACTGAAATTAAGTACATACAAGAGCACCAATGACACACTTACCTCCACTGTTTCAGTATTAGAGTATCTGGTCGGGCTCTGTTGTGTAGGATTTATGACAGTGATCTGCACAAAGGAATTTGGTTTCCGATCACGAGCTGTAGCCACCAGTTCCTTGCATGCTGGTACAAAATGCAGAAAAGAATTGTAAGCTGGACTTTCTAAAATAAAAATCGGGGAAAAAAACCCTCACCACAGGATAGACTAGATTTAGCCACAACAGAGCACTCTGCTCTAGAGAGGAACTTTCCAACTAAAGGAAGTCCTTAGAAGAAAAGCTTATTGAGGGAAGTCACATGTCAAAGCTTGTTTGGAGAGTTTTCCATAAATTATACCATCCTCTATTTGATTTCCTGCCAATGCTTTACTGCCAAATGTTCTTCAGTTGACTGATCTGCGCGTGCGCACGCATACAGTGTATCATTGTGTTAATTCACTACCCATGTTTTATCAGGAAATAACTCACTTCACCATCTGTTACACCACAGCATCCACTATAAGCTTAAGCAGCAACAAAAGCACAAGCTTTCAACAGAATTGAACAGTCTCTCCATACAGAAACCCTGCTTGTCTTTAGTACTACACTGCCTTCCACGCAGTGTTGTTACACATACAGGAATGGTTCTACAACTGGTCATTAGCAAACAGTAGAATAAAATCATTCACAAGTCTCAAAGGACTATGCATAGAGTAATTTAAAAAAAAAATGATTCACAGAAACAAGGGCTTCACCAATTTAAAAGTAAGTTAATGAGACAGGAAATATTTTGGAAAACCGACTCGGCTGGTTACAAGCTGGTGCAGATCAATCTGCTTAATGCATTTGCCAGAAGGAATGTAGCTCAGGAAATGAAATCTGTGCCGCAGTGTACTTTAAGCTGAATTCTCCGAGAGCACTGTTAAAATAACATTGCGCAGTAATCAAACACATATCAGTGAAATGTGATATCTGGGGGGGGGGGGGGGGGGGGACATAAAGGATTTCAAAGCAGAAACACTGATTACTGATAATATCCAAAAAGTTTATTAAAAACTATGTGGCAATATAAAAAAATTGCAGACATTTAGCATCATTCCCTCAGGCTGGTATCACTAACATTTCATCTATAATTAAGTAAACACAGTAATATTCTTCCAGCACCGCCGCCCACCCTCCCCCACCCGCTCCCTAATACTCCTCAGTACTCTTCATTATCTCCATCCTCTTCCCCTTAGTTTACTGGGCAATAGCAAGGAGTCATTTTTTTTTTTTTTTTTTTAAAACATGAAGCTTCATGAATTCCCTCCTTCCTTTTCATTTAAGTAAATACTTCAGTTCAATGGTATTTCTTCTATTGTTCTTGGTTTGTGGCAGGTTTGAGCATATAGAAAATAGATGGATCAACTATTTTTTTAAAAAAAATTCCCAGGGTGTGGGTGCTGCTGACAAGGCCGGCATTTATTGCCCTGAGAAGATGGTAATGATGGGCTCCTTCTTGAACTTCTGCATGTTATTCTTTGTGTCGGGTTGATACAACTGAGAGGCTTACTAGACCATTTCAGAGGTCATTTAAGAGTCGACCACGTTGGACTGCCAAGTTCCATATAGGCTAGACCAGGGTTTCCATGAATGACATTTGTGAACCAGTTGGCTTTTTTATGACACAATCCGACAACTTCAAGGTCACCAGCCTTTTATTTCCAGATTTTTAAAAAAAATATCTGAATTCAAATTCTCAAACTGCCATAGTGGGATTTGAACTCACGATCTCTGGATTATTAGTGCAAGCCTCTGGATAACCAATACACTACCGTACCCTATGGGAAATGCCACATTTTGCCTTTATATAGTACATGGAAGGCCTGTATATTTTGTTAATTTCTACCCAGAATTTACATCGCAAATGCAAACGTATTTTAAGGGCAGTTCATGAAAAATCATCTCGTCTTAAAATAAGCTATTTACAGCAAATTTTATTGAGCCTCTAACCTTTAAGAAAGACCAGCATTTATCAGAAAAGTGAAGTTTTTTCAAGTTCCCTATTTTCATCAGAATAAGAAATTATGGTTTCATTTGTGAGGCAATAAGCTCACTCATTTTTTCCCCCTCCCACCCCAAAAAGCATTAGCTCTTTCTACGGTGAGCTACCAAGGACAACAGAAGCCCTCTAAGATTTAGCAATACCAAACTGAATTTTGGACAAAAGTACTTCATTTTTGCTAAGAGGTACTTCCTCCATCAACAGTTGTGTACTTTTCACCCTGCCACTGAAGAAGTTGGCCTTACCCATAAGATTTCACTTTACCCCAGCAACTTTTGACCCGGAGTGAGCAGCACCAGCATGACCAGTAGTGAGGAAGAGCAGCAAGAGCAACAAGGCGGATTTCATAAAATATTTTGGCATGTGTCACAAATGCCCCCCCCCCCCCCCGCTCACTCTGGCAAATCCATTTTTCTTGTTTAAATAAATACTATTGTTTCAGCCTTGGCTCACTCTCACCGGAGTCAGAAGGTCACAAGTTCAAGTCCCACTTCAGAGACTTCAGCAGATAATCTTGGCTGACACTGAGGGAGTGCTGCACTGTTGGAAGTGCTGTCTTTCCAATGAGATGTTAAACCAAGGCCCTATCTGATCCATTACGTGAACAAAAAAGGTCCCTTTCCAGTTTTCAAAGAAGAGCATGGTGTCCTGGCCAATATTTATCCCTCAACCAACATAAATAAAGAGAGATTATCTGGTCATTTATCTCATTGCTGTTTTTGGGACCTTGCTGTGCGCAAATTGGCTGCTGCATTTCCCTGCATTATAACAGTAACTACACTTCAAATATACTTCCCCATGTCATTTAGAGCAGTTGGGGAACATTTCTGCTTTGGATCCCCCTCCCTTTCCTCATTGATGGAGACTTCATGACGTTGAGAACCAAGTAGGGACAACTGGAAAAAAATGATTTCGGTTTACAAAGGAACGAACATAAGAAATAGGAGGAGTAGGCAATTCAGCCCTTCG
Source organism: Somniosus microcephalus (assembly GCF_052327205.1). Lineage (NCBI taxonomy): Eukaryota > Metazoa > Chordata > Chondrichthyes > Squaliformes > Somniosidae > Somniosus > Somniosus microcephalus. The sequence continues at coordinate 44,612,197 of NC_140988.1, forward strand.
AGCCTGCTCCACTATTCAATAAGATCATGGCTGATCTTCTACCTCAACACCACTTTCCTGCACTATCCCCATATCCCTGGATTCCCTTAATATCCAAAAATCTATTGATCTCTGTCTTGAATATACTCATCAACTGAGCCTCCACAGCCCTCTGGGGTAGAGAATTCCAAAGATTCACCACCCTCTGAGTGAAGAAATTTCTCCTCATCAGTCCTAAATGGCCGACCCCTTATTCTAAGACTGTGGCCCCTGGTTCTAGACTCCCCAGCCAGGGGAAATATCCTCCCTGCATCTCACCTGTCAAGCCCTGTAAGAATGTTGTATGTTTCAATGAGATCACCTCTCATTCTTCTAAACTCTAGAGAATATAGGCCCAGTCTACTCAATCTCTTCTCGTAGGACAATCCCCCCATCCCAGGAATCAGTCTGGTGAACCTTCGTTGCACTCCCTCTATGGAAAGTATATCCTTCTTTAGGTAAGGAGACTAAAACTGTACACAATACTCCAGGTGTGGTCTCACCAGGGCCCTATATACAGTAATTGCAGTAAGACGTCTTTACTCTTATACTCAAATCCTTCTGTAATAAAGGCCAACATACCATTTGCTTTCTTAATTGCTTGCTATAGCTGCATGTTAACTTTTAGTGAATTGTGTATAAGGATACGCAGGTCCCTCTGAACACTAACATTTCCCAATCTCTCACCATTTAAAAAATACTCTGCTTTTCTATTTTTCCTACCAAAGTGGATAACTTCACATTTCTCCACATTATATTCCATTTGCCATGTTCTTGCCCACTCACTTAGCCTGTCTATATCCCCTTGAAGCCTCTTTGCATCCTCCTCACAACTTACATTATCACCCAGTTTTGTATCATTAGCAAACTTGGATATATTATATTTGGTCCCCTCATCCAAATTATTGATGTAGGCTGTGAATAGCTGAGGCCCAAGCACTGATCCTTGCGGTACCCCACTAGTTACAGCCTGCCAACCCGAAAATGACCCATTTATTCCTACTCTCCGTTTCATAACAAATAAAAAGTGTAATCGATCAAACTTGAAAATAAATCAATTTTTCATTTATATTACTGATGAGGAATAGTAAATTTAAATCAGTTTAATCTGAGATCAACATCTAAGCCACTCATCCCTTGCGGCCAAACAATGCAAAATTCTGTGATATTCAATATTAAAAATAATAGTTTATCAAGTGAATATGCATCGGAGTACTCTTTTAAATTCAGTACGGAACTGCACCAAAGAAATCTGGAGCAATGTTTAAAAACTTTACATCTAAAAGAAGAAAAAGCAGTGTGGTTAAAAACAGGGCTTCACAAATGACTTATTTAGTGTGTGCTTTATAATGCATAGGAGAGGATATGTCGAAACCCAATATGCTTCTGGGACAATGGCAAACATCGGAGTGGAACCAATTTAAATGACAGCTGCAGACTTATTGACCATATTTTGCACTAAAAGGATGATTATGGCTCATATTACCAGTGGCTGGCTTGATTACTCAAGCTTTCTGCAGCCAATATTAAAAGCAATAAAGTCATTAACTTTCCCCCCACAACCCCCCGCATTTTAATTTGTATTTTGCTACCAGCCAAGAGTTTGCATGGATACATTTTCATTCACTTCATGTGCATTTTTTTTCACTGTAAGAACTAAGTTACAAATTTACAGCCATTCTTCATATCTTTATGTTTGCTGGTAATTAGGTGAGGCAGCACACAAATTGTGCTTGATGATCAAAATGACTAGCATTTTAGCCATGTCCTATACAAACTCTTTCCAGAATCATTAAAAAAAAATCTCAATGGGGATGGGGATAGTAATTGTACAAAAAGGGTGAGACTAACAACTGAAAATTGCACTCACTCACCTAAGCACCTACCTCCCTTATAACTGTAAATAGAATCAACGTGATGAGGAGCCAATGTTCCTTACATTCACCTCACTTTTTTGTCACTAGTTACAGGAGTGATTAAATCTCTTTTTACACCAGCACAAACTTTTCCCATAACTCTCATTAGGTCAGCTCAAATAACTTTGTTAATGTTACGTTCTTTCTCGGTGCCAGCACAGGTGTTTTACTCTTGAAAATGTCAGGTGTGGTTGGAGAGGGGAAAATTGGAATAAAACAAAAACTACTGGGATGGCAAGGCAAGGGAAAATTCGCCGATGCCACAGTTAAGCAACTTTATAATTTATCATTTATATTTCTTCGGGGAAAAAACATAGAACACTGCATGAGAGATAAGTTTGCCCTGAAGTATTAATCCTGTTAAGTAACAGTGGTGGAGTTACAATGCCACACAGGACGGCAATAGTAGAGAAAGGGCATGAAATGAGGAAACCAAATTGCTGTTGAGTTGAGCCATAATTTTTCTTTCAAAAAGCAATATTCTCCTGCATTATCTCCTCCTGCCCTACACCATAACATTTATCCTTATTAGGGGTGGCCACCACTGCTGCTTACAGCAGATAAATGATGGTCGGTATACCACAGAACACAGGAACACCATCATGAATATTGAAATACTGCACCTAATGAATGTAGTGATAATGGTGTAGAGATATAAAAAAAATTACCTTTGAATGCAAAGGGTCACAAAGCACCACAGCTAATAGCAGCCTGTGTCATTCAGCAGTAGTTAAATACTATGGAAGTCTGCACTGCTGTGCCTGACCTACAGAAATAACTGCATTGTACTAATAAGATGAAAAGACAACAGCTGCCTGCTAGACTTTTAATGGACAGGTGATGCGATGGATTAAGCAGTTAGATTAACATAAGAGGCTGTTTCTATCAGAGCCGCAGCTATCGAACAGTCCTCTTACAAGGCAAGGTGCCAGTCATCTTCTGCAGTGGCTCACACTGTGGCAAAGCCACTAAAGAGACTCTCACAGTAACTTGTACAATTGTCTTTAAATCATTATTGTTACCTTTTAATGTTTGCCCTGTTTAAACAGCGCAGGATCGATAAAATCGCGATCTGACGCGATGACGTCATCACGTGGGTCACGTGACGTTCCCAACGGCAGGAAACGTGATGACGTCATGGTTGGAGGGCGTTTCCAGTTAGTCCTCGTGGAGTGAGCTAGTGTACATACCTGTTTGGAGTTTCTCCTGCGTTTCTTGTTTTATAATACTTTCAGTGCATTAAACTAAGTTTGTTAACTACCAGTTTAGTTCACAGTGTTTTTGTTAGGAGTGCATAGACTCCTACAACACCATCTTAAACATGCTTTGAAATTATACAAATCCCTTCTTAAAAACATTTTATTAATATGGTCATTACAGCTACACTTCTATGCAGAGGCAGATTTCTGCACTTAAGCACTGTATAATGAAGTGCATCAGAATACCTAGTACAAGGGTGTAAAACATAAGATTCAGAAGCCAAGCCCCATGTGGTTGAAGCACTTTTTAATAATTTAGGATTATAAGGGGGCCTAATGCCGGTTTTAGGTGGCCACCCAGGATGCCTGCAAAGCCACCTTTACTAATATGACGATAGCAAAATACTGCAGATGCTGGAAATCCGAAATAACAACAGGAAATGCTGGAAACACTCAGCAGGCCAGGCAACATCTGTGGAGAGGAATTAGAGTCGACGTTACGGGTGAACCCTTTTTCAAAACTGGAAAGGAAATGAAATAGATCGAAGGCAGGGCTGCGATAGAACAAAAGAAGTAGAGAGACATATTTTGAATACCTCTTTATGTCTCTTTACTTCTGTTGTTCTATCGCAGCCCTGCCTTCGATCGATTTCATTTCCTTTCCAGTTTTGAAAAAGGGTTCACCCGAAACGTCGACTCTAATTCCTCTCCACGGATGCTGCCTGACCTGCTGAGATTTTCCAGCATTTTCTGTTGTTATTACTAATATGACAGCGCCCATGACGCAGACCAGGTGCACGACGTTGCACCCTTAAGTTGGTCCTTTTTGCACCCGTTTTCTATCTGGAAAAGGTGCACACGAGGGTTAATTTCTGCCCCATTGACTGACTATTAAAGCACTGAAGATACGAGAAGCTCTCGGTCTTCACTGATTTTAATTTTACATTCAGGAAATTATTTTTTTTTAGCCGTGCAACATGAGATTCTCTTAAAGTATTACGTACACGTTATTTTAATTACTTTAAATGAGAAAGGTTTGTCATCATCATATACATATATTAAATAGAATTAAATAAAATGCATTTATATAACACCATTTATATCAACAACACCTTGTATTTATATAGCCCCTTTAATGTAGTAAAACGTCCCACGGCGCTTCACAGGAGCGTTATCAAAAATAAATTTGATACCGAGCCACATAAGGAGATATTAGGGCAGATGACCAAAAGCTTTAAGGTTTTAAGAATGTCTTTAAGGAAGAAAGAGAGATAGAGAGGCGGAGAGGTTTAGGGAGGGAATTCCAGAGCTTACAGCCTTGGCAGTTAAAGGCTCAGCCACCAATGGTGGAGCGATTAAAATCAGGGATGTGCAAGAGGCCAGAATTGAAGCAGCACAGATATCTCAAAGGGTTGTAGGGCTGGAGGAGATAACAAAGATGTCTGTATGGATGAGGGTTTCAGCAGCAAGTGAGCTGAGGCAGGGGCAGAGCCGGCGACGTTACGGAGGTGGAAATAGGCGGTCTTAGTGATGCCACGGATGTGTGGGTCAAATATAACACCAAGGTTGTGAACAGTCTGGTTCAGCCTCAGACAGTTGCCAGGGAGAGGGATGGATTTGATGGCTAGGGAATGGAGTTTGTGGTGGGCACTGAAGAGAATGGCTTCGGTCTTCCCAAATATTTAGTTTGAGGAAATTTTTGCTCATCCGTTACTGGATGTCAGACACGCAGTCCGACAATTTAAAGACAGTGGAGGGGTCGAGAGAGGTGGTGGAGAGGTAGAACTGGGTGTCGTCAGCGCACACGTGGAAACTGATGCTGTGTTTTCGGATGTCGTCGCTAAGAGGTAGCATGTAGATGAGAAATAGGAGTGGGTCATGGATGAAGCCTTGGGGGACACCAGAGGTAACGGTGGCCGCTATCATATCAAAAACATATCAAAGTGCTCAACACAGTGTGTTACTTTTGGAAGTGTTATGACTGTGGTGACGTACGTAAACAAATGCACATGTTATTTCAATATCTCAAGATATGTAATAGCTCCAGAGGTCAGAGGTGCTGGGCATTACTGGTCTAGCAACTACATAGCTTACAAATGCACAGAATATTTTGCCTGATACTTCTTGCAAGTATCGCAATCATGTCTCATATTGTGACATTTGCCAAGACATACTAGATGAAAACAGCACAAGCATATTGCAACCATGTGCATTATTAAAACTGCTGGGTTACAAACTTCAGAGTAATAATTCACTATTACACATTGTCCATTTGAGAGATTGTGTGAAATCTTTCAATCAAAATTGAAAACAGGTTTGAACGCATCACATACAATATTATTTATGCCTTAAAAATGGTATCTGTGGTTGTGACTGAGAGAATTTTGTTTCTGATCTTACCAAGGCTGAATTCCAGCTTGGGTTCAAATGGAACTTTGCCAATACCTGTAGATCAATAGGAATAAAGAGAACTTATTAATCAATTACTTTTTTCTCCCCCCCCCACCCCCCCACAGTTAAGAAAACCATATGGCCCTATGCCATACGGGGTAAATGTGTACAGCATATTGTGAAACCCTTGTCATCTCTATGCATAAATGGTTTCTTCCTACCTTCATTAAAAATGCTGCAATCAGCAGCCAATCATTTTTTTTTTAAGAATTCCTGACAGGATGTCAATGAAGGAAAAGCCCATTTATGGCAAAAACAGAAAATTCTTTTGCTTGTGCATCACTCGCTAAAGTATTCCAAACATAAACATGATTTTCTTCCCACCACTACCTCTTTTTGATTAGTTATCTTTAATGGGGAGGGGGACACAGTCTAATGCCAGAACAAAACCAATTCAACCAGTAATGCTAAGACAGCTAGCCTTAATTTTAAAAAAACATCCATTTATATTCTTTCATGTGTCACTCTAAATAGTATATTTTGTTTAAAAACATATTAAAATAAGTAATGGGAAATTATGTGGTAATCTTAGAGCTACAAACCCTCACGTTAATGGGCCTCACCAGACCACATGCTCTGTGAATGGGGACAGATACAACAGTGAGCCCATTGTCTCTGTCCTCACACCACAGTCTATTACAAAACCAGAATCAAGGACCAAAGATGGCAAAACAGAGATGCCTCTCTGTAAGCTGACACTCATCCAGAAGAGTGGGCCTAGAGGGAGACAAGTTGTGCCTCTGTCACTTCAAAAAAAAAAGTTTTATTAGAATTTGTATTGCCAGAAAAAGTTATGCAGATGCGACAAAACCCTTACTGCAGTGTAAACCTGTAACTATTTTTGAACAAAATACCGTAGAATATAAATCAACCCAGTCGGAAACTTCAAATATAAGCCCTCATTATTCAGTGCTAAATGTCCCAAGTACAGACTTTTTTTTCCAATGTAAACATTAGGCAGCAATGAGGGGGTTAATTATTCTAAACTAGACACCTAATTAAATTGTTCTAATTTTTTTAGCAATGTTTTCAGCTGGTAACTGCAACACATTACACTTTAAAAAAAATGCTATAGTCAACTACTATTCTGATACAATGATAGATAGCATGATCATACTATTTGTACATTTCAAATACTGTAGGCCAAACTTCATTAAGATTTTTTTTTAAACAAACAAAAATAATTTCACGCAAGTTTGCTTTATGATTTATTCCATTTAATTTAACCAAAAACAATCTTGATGCATAACTACATTATTGTAATTTTCAATTTAATTTTAATCTGATCATTAATCAGACCATAAATGTAGCCTTAAGATCTTCAGATGGTATAAATAATTCTTAATCACAAAGAGTTTCATGCAATGTAAATCTTACTTCTCAGTGGAGATTGTATCTGTGGTAGAGGGAGAATCTGATGGGTCCCATCTGGACTTGTATTCTCTTTGATTTCCATGATGAGTTGTTGGAGGTGTGCAATTCTCCTTTGCAAACCTTCAGAGTTTGCTTCTCGGAGTGCTGCAATCCAGTCCCCACAGTCTGACTTTGAGACGGCTTCAAGATAAATGTCTGGCTCTCCACTCTGAAATGCTGCACTCAGAAAATCATTTAACACCTTCAGTAATCACAATTTTCACAAAAAAAAAGTGACAGGATTGATGCAGTATACGGTGTGCAGCATTAGCCATCCATCTTCACTGCCAGCATTTCAAATACCTCATACACCACTGAAAGCTACTTCTGCCGTTTTTACATTCAGTGCACTCTCTCATAGCAGTTCCTGAAGCAATTAATACAATACAAAACTAGGTGGCAGAATTATCAAGAAAAAGGACTCTGCACCAGCAGCTTCTGTTCAGCTGGAATCAGTAATGCCCATGTTCTTAGAATCCAATGCACTCAGCAACAGTGCTCGACAGAATTCTGGCAGAAAGCCCACCGGGATTTACTAAGGTGAATATGCCCATCGTCTCAGCTATAAAAGCTGTCCTTTACGCTTGGTTTACCCTCCATTCTTACCAGAGTGTTAATCATCAGTTTCTGGTGATAATATGGCATGACACAACGTATGTGAACAGCCAACAGGTTGTATGGGGAGTTACGGACATTTTTTGCAACCTGAAGAATTGGCAGAACAGGATGTCAGGCTTGATTAATGGTAAGACATCTATCTAACTCATGCAACCCACCTCCCTTTCCATGCTTATGCATCTAAATAAGTGAACACAAAGACAATTGCTGCTTTTGCTTCGGAAGATGCAAAAGCCACCAGGAATTTGGGGTCTGGTAGCTCAGTCACTGTCAGATTTGTACAAATTCATTGTGACGCTTGACGTGACCTATCAAGACAGCATCTGCAGGTCAATACAGTTTGGAACAAATCCGTAACAACACTGTGTTCATGAGTAAACTCCAATCTCAAACTCAGCCGATAATTCCTAGAACTGTAATCCTTTATAAAATTAAACTCTACAGCAATGTACTTTTGTGGGTTAGACAGCGTGTTCAACGGCACTCATTTACCAACAATACAAAGTGTGCTATTCACTTGTACACGTCACTGTTTTACTCATAGTGACAGGCACAATGGGGGTAATTTTAGCCTAACCCGTCCGACGTGAAACTGACAGGATCAGATCAGCCCCCAGTTTTACTCGCTGCCCAATGTTACTTTCTATGCGGGTGATGTAAAGTGGGTGGCCAATCCGATCCCATCAGTTTCCCGCCAGACAGGTTAGCTTAAAATGATCCCCAATGAGATCACTATTGTGTCTGTGACCAACTTTGACCATGTAGACAGGTGGGGCTTATTAAACTGTGCTACTCAAAGAAGTTTACCGATAAATTGGATTTTTTAAAGTACCATTTAGAGCAGGAGTGGGCAATTATTTGGGCTGGAGGGCCACTTAAGTTTTGGTGAGCTGTTGAGGGCTGCACACCAATGTTCCTCCTAAGGTGTGCGGTAGTGCACCAATCGCGAGGTCCCGCGCAGGCCGCTCTCCAGCTCCTGCCGCTGGAACAGATACTGCGCAGTGTGAAGGAATAAACCATAAAACCTATTCAGAAAAATACACCATTCTATGAAAGAATTCTGGCCTTATTAAAACAGGACAAACTGGGTTTGGAAATCTAGAAACCGAACTCTGAAAAAGCTGTGATCGCATTCTGGCTATTGAGATAAGATAAGTTGTTGACACTGAATCAATAACCTTATTGAAACAGAAGGTTAAAGGCTCCTGACAGTCTGAACCTTTGGGAACAAGACAATAGTTCACCCTGTATAAGGTGTTCTAATTTACACCTCATAAAGAAGCACATAAAAGTAACAAACATCTGCCTTCGTAAAGTGCACCTGCTGTCACACCATTTTTTATGATAAACTTAGAACACCTAGGAGGTACCAGCTGAGGTGATTGTAAGAATTGCAGGGGTCAGCAGAAAAATGACGAGATAATGAGCTTACATCAGCAGAAAACCTTAAAGGAAATACCACTGGAAAAGGGTATAAATATTGAACTCTCAAATGGGATAGTAGACTCGCTTAAAGGGGCAAAGCAATTCTCGGCTTCAGAACCAGCTCTGTAAGTCTCCAACTCTTTGTACCTCGGGGATCAAAAGGTACAGTATTTGATTTTGGTGGATATCCTGAATAAACTTTAAGAACTGTAAAACTGTAGCGAAGTTAACATTTGAGAGTAAGGATCTCTGATAAGATTGTAAAGCTCTCTCTTTTTGGAACTGCTAATGTTGCGATTGACTCACCAACTGTAAATTATATGTCGGTTCTTTAATAAATCTATATAGAAACATAGAATATAGGAGCAGGAGTAGACCATTCAGCCCCTCGAGCCTGCTCCATCATTCAATGAGATCATGGCTGATCATCCAAACTCAGTACCCTGTCCCTGCTTTCTCCCCATATCCCTTGATCCCTTTAGCCTTAAGAAATATATCTAACTCCTTCTTGAATATATTTAATGAATTGGCCTCAACTGCCTTCTGTGGTAGAGAATTCCACAGGTTCACCACTCTCTGGGTGAAGAAATTCCTCCTCATCTCTGTCCTAAATGGTTTACCCCTTATCTTTAGACGGTGACCCCTGGTTCTAGACTCCCTCGCCATCGGGAACATCCTTCCTGCATCTAGTTTGTCTAGTCCTGTTAGGATTTCATAAGTTTCAATGAGATCCCCTCTCATTCTTCTAAACTCCAGCGAGTATAAGCCCAATTGAACCAATCTCTCCTCATACGTCATTCCTGTCATCCCAGGTATCAGTCTGGTGAATCTTCGCTGCACTCCCTCCATGGCAAGAACATACTTCCTCAAATAAGGCGACCAAAACTGCACACAATACTCAAGATGTCCTTGTGCTCCGGGACCCACTCCCGACGGTAATGAGCACTCCCCTGCCGTCGTACTCTGGGTACCAGGAGTGGAGCAAACCACTCTTTTTGCTATCTATATAGTATTGTACATGTAATTAGTAATATTGGAAAATATTATTTGAAAGTGTATTCTACAAGGATATATTTTCAAATCTCCTGCAGTGATAGACCTAGCATCATACGTGATAGTAATCAGAGTGGCAGGATGAATGTCTTAGTGATTCTGAGAGTGCCTCATTGGTAGGTTTACATTATATTTAAAACTTAAAAGAACTGATAGCTCACATTTGTCAATTATTGCCTTCCTTCTGCAGAGTTTGATGGCTGGGTGATTAGTGCAGATGTGATGAGGATTTTTTGTGCAATCTATGTAAAGTATAGAATTTTTTGCAGTCTACTGTGTCATTGGATTAATTTGTCAAGAGGATTGTATATATTATATTGTGGCGGAGACCACATAGGGACAATAACACAATTCACAATGTATAGCCAATGTTGTTATATGTACGTACTTGGTTGGGTTATCGGGGCAGGGTCCCTTTAAGAGCGTCGGTAGTGTGATGACGTCATAGCCCTGCAACGGGGCGGAGACCCTCAGTCCTCATGGAGAGTGAATAAAATAACACGCGTTTTGCCTTTGCTGCAACAAAAGTTTCAGAGCCTGTTGATTTCTAGCAACTCCAACATTGGTGACCCCGCTGCTCTTTTGGACGATTCCAAAGACCTCATCCGAAATGGCGACGAACACCGTTTCCATCAAATTACCCGAGTTTTGGGAACAACAGGCTGCCGCTTGGTTCGCCCAGGCTGAGGCTCAATTTACACTCCGGGACATCACCGCAGACGACACGAGGTACTACTACGTCGTCGCTGCTCTCGGCAGCTCCACTGCGGCCAGAGTCGTGAGCCTGCTCGAGAACCCCCCGGAGCTCAACAAATTCGAAATGCTGTAAATGCACCTCTTAGAAACTTTTGGACTCACCGAAGCCAAGCGCGCACGCCGGCTTCTCTCTCTACCCGGGCTTGGCGACTCCAAGCCCTCGGAGCTGATGGACCACATGCTGGCCCTCCTGGGCACACACAGGCCGTGCTTCCTCTTCAAGGAACTGTTCCTTCAACAGCTGCCAGGTCAGGTACGGTCGGCTTTAGCCAACTCTTCCAGTACCGATTTCCACGACCTGGCCAAGGAGGCCAACAAATTTTTCTCCGCCGGGCAACAGTACTGCGCGGCCATGCGGAATCCTGCCCCGACCGATACAGCCCAACGGCGGCAGCCCCCAAGCCTCTCTTTCTACCACGCGCAGTTCGGCCCCAAAGACAGGAAGTGCCGGCCCCCGTGCAGTTTTCCGGCGTCGAAACAAACGAAAGACCACTCGTCGGTTGCTATGGCTGTCGGCCGTTCAGGCAGTTTGTTATTTATTACGGACACCGACTCCGGACGTCGTTTTCTTTGCGACACGGGTGCCCAGGTGAGCGTCCTGCCCGCGTCAACCATAGACATGCAAGGGGGGAACCACGGCCCCGTCCTCAAAGCCGCCAACAGCAGTTCCATCCGCACCTTCAGGAAACGGAGCGTGGCGCTTTGTTTTGGCGGGCAGCGGTTCACCTGGGACTTTGTCACAGCAAAAGTGTCCACCCCCCTTCTTGGCACTGACTTCCTCTGTGCCAATGGCCTTTTGGTGGACGTCAAGAACCGACGTCTCATCAACGCTGAGACTTTCAGCTCGCTCCAGTGTTCCCTCAGCGGGTCCAGCACAATGAAGTTGTCCAGCACACTCTCGGCCTCGGACGAGTTTTCCCGCCTCCTCGCCGAGTTCCCGGACCTCACGAAACCCACATTCTCATCAGCCGCCACCAAACACGGGGTAGAACACCACATCTCGACCACCAGTCCGCCCGTCTACGCCTGAGCTCGGCCCCTCGACCCGGGGAAACTCGCCATCGCTAAAGCCGAGTTCAACACCATGGAGCGCCTCGGCATCATCCGCCGGTCGAACAGTCCGTGGGCCTCGCCCCTCCACATCACTCCGAAACCAGGCGGCGGGTGGTGCCCATGCAGCGATTACCGGCGCCTCAACGACGCTACGAACCCCCAACCGCTACCCGATTCCACACATCCAGGACTTACCCGCCCGCCTGGCCGGGAAAGTGGTATTCTTGAAAGGGGACCTCATCCGGGGTTACCACCAGGTCCCTGTCTGGCCGCAGGACGTCCCAAAAACCGTGGTGATCACCCCGTTCGGGCTGTTCGAATTCCTCCGCATGCCATTCGGCCTCAAAAACGGCGCCCAGGCTTTTCAACGCCTAATGGACACGTTACAGGACCTGACATTCCTGTTCGTATACCTGGACGACATCCTCATGGCCAGCGCCTCCAGGGTGGAGCATGTGTCGTACCTTCGGACTCTCTTCCAACGCCTCAGCCAACACTGCCTAATCGTCAACCCGGCCAAGTGCCAGTTCGAGCTGTCCTCGATCGACTTTCTCGGGCACCGCATCACAAAGGACGGGGCGGTGCCACTGCCATCGAAAGTGGAGGCCGTGCTGGACTTCCCGCGACCCCTCACCGTGAAGGCCCTGCAGGAGTTTTTGGGCATGGTGAACTTTTACCATCGCTTCGTCCCCCGAGCAGCCCAGCTTATGCGGCCCCTTTACGAAGCCCTCAAAGGCAAGCCCGACAAGCTCGCCGTCGAGTGGTCCGAGGAGATGGCCAATTCTTTCACGGACACAAAAAGGGCCCTGGCTAACGCGACCATGCTGGCGCATCCGTTACCTGATGCGCCGATCGCTCTCACCACCGACGCCTCAGACTATGCGGTCGGTGCCATCCACGAACAGTGGGTCAACGGCACCTGGCAGCCGCTCGCCATCTTCAGCCAGCAGCACCGCCCCAACGAGCGGAAGTACAGCACCTTCGATCACGAGCTTCTCGGCCTCTACCTCGCTGTCCGACACATCCGTTTCCTACTGGAGGCTCGCCCGTTCACAGCATTCGTGGACCACAAACCGTGGTCGGCCCGTCAGCAACGCCAGCTGGCCTTCATCTCAGTTCACAACGGACATCCAGCATGTGGCTGGGAAAGACAACCCCATCGCCGACTGTCTCGCCTGAGCCGTCACCAGCGCTGTACACCTCGGCATCGACTACACCCGCATGGCGGCTGACCAGGCCTCCGACCCGGACGTCCAGGCCTACAGGACGGCGGTCACGGGCCTCCAACTAGCGGACGTCACGTTAGACGATGCCGGCACCACACTCCTGTGCGACGTCTCCGTTGGGCAGCTACGTCCCGTCGTGCCCGACGGGTGAAGACGGCAAGTTTTCGACGCCGTCCATAATCTTTCCCACCCGTGCAGGAAACCGTCACAGAAGCTGGTGGCGGCTAAGTTCGTCTGGCACGGGCTCAGGAAAGACGTTCGCGACTGGGCCAGCACCTGCGTAGTATGCCAACGCTCGAAAGTGCATCGCCATACTAAGGCCCGATTGGCGCCTTTCGCGGTGCCCGAGAGGCGGTCCGACCATGTTAACATGGACCTGGTAGGGCCCCTGCCGCCCTCCCGTGGGTTCACCCACCTCCTCACAATGGTCGACAGAACCACCCGATGGTCGGAAGCCGTCCCACTGTCTTCAACGACGTCCGCCGATGTGGCTCGGGCGTTCATCAGCACTTGGGTCGCCCGGTTCGGCGCCCCATCTGACGTCTCCTCCAACCGCGGGCCCCAGTTCATGTCGGAGCTCTGGAACGCTGTCGCCCGAGGCCTCGGGTTGAGACTCCACCACACCACACCACCCTCAGGCTAACGGACTGTGCGAACGGTTTCATCGCTCCATGAAGGCCGCGCTCTGGGCCAGCCTCCAGGACGACAGTTGGAGCGACAGACTCCCGTGGGTCATGCTGGGACTCAGGACCGCCCCCAAGGAGGACCTCCAGTCCTCATCCGCTGAGCTCGTCTACGGACAGCCGCTGCGGGTTCCCGGGGATTTCGTCCTCAACGCAACGGAACCTTGGTCCGCAGCCTGTCAGCGGTCCGACCTTCTGGACAACGCCAAGGTTTTCGCGCCGGTGCGCACGTCCTCCCGCAGTCCCATGTTCCGCTCGACCTTCATGCGGCGGAGTACATTTTCGTCCGCCACGACGCCCACCGGGGACCTCTTCAGCCACCCTACGATGGACCATTCCGCGTCCTGGAAACCGGCGACAAGACCTTCGTAGTGGATGTCGGTGGTAAGCCGGACTGCATTTCCGGGGACCGTCTTAAGCCGGCCCACCTGAATCTGGACCGACCCGTTGGAGTTGGCACAGTCCCCGAGGCGGGGCCGACCTCCGGTTTCTGCACCCTCAGTCCACCACCGAGCGCCCGAGGTCCCTCCGACGAACCCTCCGGTCCCCGCCCCGGAATTGAGGTGCCGTTCCGACCGGGTGATCCGGCCCCCCCAAAGACTGACATTGCCAGTGCTAGTGAATTCTGGGGGGACGTATGTGGCGGAGACCACATTGGGACAATAACACAATTCACTATGTATAGCCAATGTTGTTATATGTACGTACTTGGTTGGGTTATCGGGGCAGGGTCCCTTTAAGAACGTCGGTAGCGTGATGACGTCATAGCCCTGCAACGGGGCCGAGACCCTCAATCCTCATGGAGAGTGAATAAAGTAACACGCGTTTTGCCTTTGCTGCAACAAAAGTCTCAGAGCTTGTTGATTTCTAGCGACTCCAACAATATTATATTATATTGTAGGAATGTCTAGTTCCTATCCAAAGACTGAGGTCTACTCAGGCGATCAAACAAAACGAAGTTTAATGGAAACTAACAGGTTTAAACAAGTAACTGCAGGAGAACATCGAGTGTAGGTCTGTTCAGTTTGGAGGCTCCACGAGGACTGCTCAGGCGGTCCCGTGGTTGACGTCATGACATCATCACGTTCTTCCCGCCAGTGGGGGATCACGTAATGTACGGCATGACATCATCGCGTTTACTCGCGCTGTTAAAGTAATCACGCTCTGTACAAGTAAACAGTATGAATAAAGATAGACTCAGGCTGTAGCTAACATGTTGTTAAAGGGAATTATATACAAACGATCTGAGTCCTTTAGTAGCTCCACCACATGCGCCCCCCCAGAATTGTCTTTAACAGCAAAAGTGAGACGGCGAGGGGGCCTGACAAGCCTGTCCGAGCGACTTCTGTAACCCTGAAGTGGAAGCTGATGGACGGTGGTTGAGCTGGCGGGTGGTTGTGGTGGATCTGGCACGGCGACTGTGGGCGGTCGGCCACGTTTTGGCGGTTGAGTGATTTCGACTGGGCGGTCCAGGTCTAAGTGTGCCGGCTTCAACTGGTCAGCCGAAATGTGGTCCGGTTTACCTCAGATATCGACCGAAAAGGTTTTGTCTCCCGGCTCTATGACACGGAAGTGACCAGTGTAAGGAGGCTTGGGCGGATCCCGGTGAGCGTCGTGAGGGATAAACACGTACTCGCCGCTTTTCAGCTCAGTTGGGGCGTGGGAGCTCTCTAAGCCGTGATGCGACGTAGGCACTGGAGCGAAACATCTGGCTGCTTCCTGGTGGCTGACAAGTTGCTGCGATGCGGACCATGGCTCTGTTGGAGACGGGAGAAAATCCCCTGGTACTCGTAGTGGCTGGCCATATACGAGTTCCACTGAGGACGATTGCAAATCTTCTTTGGGCGCCGTACGAAGACCCAAAAGGACCCAGGGAAATCTGTCCACCCATCCCGTGCCTTGAAGGCTGGCCCGCAGAGCGGCTTTGAGCGACCTGTGGAATCGCTCGCACAGGCCGTTCGCCTGTGGATGATAGGCGGTGGTGCGATGTAGTTTGGTGCCGAGCCCCTGAGCCACAGCGTTCCAGAGCTCAGAGGAAAACTGCGGTCCACGATCGGAAGAGGTGTCCGCCGGTACCCCGAAACGAGCAACCCAAGAGGAGAAGAAAGCTCTGGCCACGTCTGCCGAATTGGTGGAAACCAAAGGAACTGCCTCTGGCCATCTAGTTGTGCAGTCTACCATGGTGAGGATGTGTGTAAAACCTTGCGAAGGTGGAAGCGGCCCCACAAGGTCCACATTCACGTGGTCAAATCGACGCTCCGGAACAGCGAAGGTGGCCAATGGAGCTTTTACACGACACTGTACCTTGGCCTTTTGGCAGACCACACAGGTGTTGGCCCAGTCGCGGACATCCATGTGCATACCCCTCCAGACGAATTTTGACATCAGCCTTTGCGAGGCCTTCATGCCAGGGTGTGACAACCCGTGTATGGCATCGAACACTTGTCGGCACCAGGCGACTGGTACGATAGGGCGGGGAGCTCCCATGGAGACGTCGCACAGTAGTGTGGTGCCTGCGGCATGGAATTTGACGTCAGCCGCTTGGAAGCTAGAGGGGCTGGTCCTGTATGCTTGGACCTCTGGGTCTGAGGCTTGATCCGCAGCCATGAGGGCATAGTCAATTCCGAGTTGGACTGCGTGCACAGTCGCGCGGGAGAAGCCATCCGCCACCAGGTTGTCTTTGCCGGGCAAATGCTGAATGTCCGTGGTGAATTCTGAAATGAACGTCAGGTGACGTTGCTGCCGAGCTGACCACGGTTCGGCGGTCTTGGCCATAGCGTAAGTTAGTGGCTTGTGGTCCACAAAAGCCCTGAACGGACGTCCCTCTAGTAAGAACCGGAAATGGCGGATGGCTTGAAAAAGGGCCAGCAACACCCGGTCGAAAGTGCTGTACTTTCTTTCATTTCGCTGTAGTTGACGGCTGAAAAACGCCAGCGGTTGCCACGTCCCTTTCACCCACTGTTCCTGCACTGCGCCGATTGCGTAGACTGACGCGTCGGTGCTAAGGGCAATGGTGGCACCTGGAAGCGGGTGCGCCAGCATGGTTGCGTTGGCCAAGGCGCCTTTGGTGTCGACCAACGCCCGGTCCATCTCGGCCATCCAGCTGATCGGATCCTTACCGGACTTGGCCTTGAGGGCCTCGTACAAGGGCCGCATAAGCAGAGCCACCTTAGGGACGAACCGGTGTTAAAAATTGACCAGCCCGAGGAACTCTTGTAGGGCCTTGACGGTCTGCGGGCGCGGAAAAGATGTAACCACCTCGACCTTCGTCTGTAAAGGAATTGCGCCATCTGATGTGATGCGGTGGCCCAAGAAATCAATCCGCTGCACGCCAAACTGGCACTTGGCCGGGTTGATAATCAAACCATGTTGACTGAGGCGTGTGAAGAGGGTGCGCAAATGGCAGAAGTGCTCCTCTTTGCTAGAGCTGGCGATGAGGATGTCGTCGAGGTAGACGAAGAGGAATTTTAGGTCCCGAAGCACGGAGTCCATCAAGCGCTGGAAAGCCTGTGCAGCGTTCTTCAAGCCAAACGGCATCCGCAGAAATTCAAACAGGCCGAATGGGGTGATGACTGCGGTTTTCGGGACGTCTTGCGGGTGCACGGGGACCTGGTGGTAACCACGGACGATGTCAACTTTTTGAAAAAAAGGTATTTCCCGCCAAATGGGCCGAGAAATCTTGAATATGCGGGATCGGGTACCGATCAGGAGTAGTGGCGTCATTCAGGCGTCGGTAGTCGCCGCATGGCCGCCATGTTTCGGAACAATGTGGAGGCGCGAAGACCAGGGACTATTCTACCGGCGAATAATCCCCAGCCACTCCATCGTGTCGAACTCCGCTTTCGCAGCCGCGAGCTTGCCGGGTTCGAGTCGTCGGGCCCGTGCATAAACTGGGGGGCCGGTGGTGGTGATGTGATGTTCTACACTATGTTTAGTGGCCAAGGAGGAGAAAGTGGGCCTGGTTAGATCTGGGAACTCTGAGGAGCCGAGTGAAGTCGTCTGGAGGTGGGAACGCACAGAAGACAGTGCGCGGCACGGCGTTACCGTGGTGACATGGGATGGAGTGGAACGTGGCCGCATTGATCAACCGGCGGTGCCTGACATGGACCAGGAGGCCGTTGGCGCACAAAAAATCCACCCCAAGGATGGCCTGCGTGACTTTGGCCATGATGAATTCCCAGTGGAAGCGCTGGCCGCCGAAACACACCTGGGGCCGCCAAAACACACCTTGACCCGCCGCCTTCCGAAGGTCCGAACAGCCGCGCCATTAACCGCTGCGAGGGCGGGGCCGTGGCCCCCAGCTAGTATATCGAGATTTGACGGAGGTAGGATGCTACACTGCGCCCCGGTGTCACAAAGGAAACGGTCAGATAGGGAGTCGGTGATGAAGAGAAGCTTCCCTGAATTTCCGATGGCCATCGCAGCTGCGGGGCACTCGTTAGACCCGGCCCTCTTTCGCCAAGGTGGCTGTAGATGTTTTTTTTTTTTTGAGCGAAAAACTGCAGGGAGGACGGCAGCATCTTGCTTTTGCGCCAAAACGGGCATGGTAGAAGCACAACCCCGCTGATTGAGGAGCTGGAGCAGCGTCTGTGGGGGATGGGCGCCTCGTGGCCGCGCAGTGCTGCTGTGTCACCGTGAAAATCTTGTCCGCTTCGGCAGCAAGCGCCGCGCAGTCTGTGACTTCAGACCTGGCTAGGGCAGCCTGAACTTGCTCCGGGAGTAGGCTGAGGAATAGCTCCCTGAAGAGGAAGCATTCCGGTTCGGAACCGAGGAGCGTGAGCATCTGGCTCATGAGCTCGGACGGCTTGGCGTCCCCGAGGCCGGGCATAGCGAGCAGCTGGCGGGTGCGCTCCGACTTCGTGAGCCCGAAGACCTGCAGCAACCGCGCCTTTAACGTGTCATACTTGCGATCAGTAGGTGGACTACCGAGTAGGCTGACGATCCGCGAGGCTGTGGCGCTGTCGAGGGCGGAGACCACGTAATAATAACGGGTCTGATCCGCAACGATGTCCCTGATGGCGAACTGGGCTTCAGCCTGGATGAACCACGCGGCTGGTTGTTGCTCCCAGAACTGTGGTAGCTTCAAGGTAACGGCGTTCGTTTCCATGTTGAGTATCTTCGGCGAAAACCGTTCGCAAAAGTCAGGGTCACCAATGTAGGAATGTCTAGTTCCTATCCAAAGACAGGTCTACTCAGGCGATCAAACAAAACGAAGTTTAATGGAAACTAACAGGTTTAAACACGTAACTGCAGGAGAACATCGAGTGTAGGTCTGTTCAGTTCGGAAGCTCCACGAGGACTGCTCGGGCGGTCCCGTGGTTGACGTCATGACGTCATCACATTCTTCTCGCCAGTGGGGGATCACGTGATGTACGGCGTGACGTCATCGCGTTTACCCGCGCTGTTAAAGTAATCACGCTCTGTACAAGTAAACAGTATGAATAAAGATACAGACTCAGGCTGTAGCTAACATGTTGTTAAAGAGAATTATATACAAACGATCTGAGTCCTTTAGTGGCTCTGCCACAATATATTTTCCTCATCTGTTTTGGAGAGGAAAGACAGCGCTTTCGTTGAGAAGAGCAGCCATGACTCGACGGAGGAGGAGCGTCCAGTGCGCACGTGCAGCAGCGCCTCCACCAGCCAAGCGATTTGGCGGGTTTTAGAAAAGCGGTTCACAGTGACAAAGTGGGAGAGCGCCACAGGCAGACATTAGGTCAGCTCCGAGACACAAAAGGGAAGCAGATCTGCATCAGACATATAGCAGCAGTCCCGGCAGGTTTATTTTATTTTCATTGCCCCGGTTCAGGGTCGCAGTCTACGCCCAGACCACAGTAACCCTGAGCGAGCTCTCCTCGCCCCCACCCACCCCCGCTCATAAGACCCAGATGAACATGCAGCTCCTCTAGTGGGCCAGATAGAATGAACTGGCGGGCCATATTTTGCCCACCACTGATTTAGAATGAAAAGAATGAATGGATTGTATTTTACATTTGTTTTTTTTGTGCTGATTAAAGTTGATCAGTGCTGGAGAATGGCGCACAATGAACAATTGCAATTAGATGCTTCTGAAGAGAGATGGGATTGAGGGATACGGAGAGAAGGTGGTTTCTATCTTTCTTTTCATCAACCCACTTATCCTTCTTACTTCTGGTAACAAGGGCAGCATGGTGGCATAGTGGTTAGCACTGTTGCCTCACAGCGCCAGGGACCCGGGTTCGAATCCGGCCTCGGGTGACTGTGTGGAGTTTGCACATTCTTCCCGTGTTTGCGTGGGTTTCCTCCGGGTGCTCCGGTTTCCTCCCACAGTCCAAAGATGTGCGGGTTAGGTTGATTGGCCATGATAAAAATTGGCCCTTCGTGTTAGGGGGGATTAAATACGTGGGGTTACGGGGATAGGGCTTGGGTGGGATGGCTGTCGGTGTAGGGACCGGGTGCTAGGGTTTGGATGATCAGCCATGATCTCGTTGAATGGTGGAGCAGGCTCGAAGGGCCGAATGGCCTACTCCTGCTCCCATCTTCTATGTTTCTATGTAAGATGGCCAATTTAGTGGCAAAATAAAGACAGTTTTGTGTGCGGCTCAATTTCCTTTTTTAAGAACTGGTAGAGATTGTCTGAAGCTCACTTCCTATTGGACTTTAAGAGCCAGTAGAGATTTTCATGCTATCAAACTCATGTCCCAAAGGTGAGAGGTCACCAAGTTTCCCAGTTTCTTCAGCGATGTCGATTCACAGGTTTGTTGATTTGGATCATGTTTAAGTCTAGTGTCACCTGGATAAGGTCTGAGTGAGGAAAAGGTGCATGATTTATTAATTCACAAGAATTGTTGCAAACATGACGCAAAATGTCTCCTTCTGTGCAGTTTCTAACTTGGTACTTCAATTTTTAACGCCAGCAAATGTACTTTGATCTACTGTGTCACGGAAGAATAGCAGGTGAATCCAGAGGCCTGTACTGTCAAGGTTTCTTAATACCTATATATTTCAATGCAGTTTTTAAAAAGGCGTAAGTGGAAGTGCAGCAGCAGAACTACACCACTTGTGTGTATCGCATCACAAAAATAAAGGTAAAACTAACTCAAAAACCTACATTTTAAATTAAATTTAAAATAGTTAGAAAAAAAATTCTGGGTGCAAAAAAGGTTACATCCCCAAAGGATAAAGGAGCATGATTTACCCATCATCAGTAACTCAGAGAGGACTTGCTACTACCTGCAGCCTGATTTGCTTTTCGGAAGCAGTATGTGCCATTGGTAGAACTCAGTAAGCGCCATGTGAGTTAACTGCAGTGAGAGACAGGAAAACTAGTGGTTAATTTCCCATTTTCTCTTTTTGAAAATGCTGATTTCTTTTTGTGCTCACCGAGGCGAGAGCAGTTGGTGCTGGGGGCGGGGGGGGGGGGGGGTGGGGTGGTGGTATCGTTTAAGGTCAGGGGTGCTGGTTGGGCCTTTTCTTGTTAGAGCTGGTCATTACCGAGCACTTATGTGGTGCAAGTGTCACCTGCCAGTCGTCAGTCCAAGTCTGGACCACTTAAAATGATTCTGTAATACAAAGGAAATACAAATCCCTTCTGCCACTCCCCTCCCAAAATGCCTAGGATATAAGATAAGATGCAGACCAAATTCAACTTTGCTTGCCTGGTCCACTGCATCCTTTACCCGATGAAACTAGATCAGAGTCTTGTAACTCACTCCCAAGTGTCTAATATTCTGTTGATATTTCAGGTTTTATTTTTCATTTTCTGTCCAACAATAAAGACAAACCAACAAATTCCCATGTATGACATCTTAATCTCTGCAACAGTCAGGAAACTGCTGGAAGTTATAAAGATTCATAAAGGTAGGAAAGTATTTTACAATCATAACCTTTTGAGCAACACTCGAGAAGCTTTACACCATCCCAGACCTAGCAGCAATGTTCCCTCTATTTTTTTTTCCCATGTGCACCCAGAGGGTGGTTGGAATCTGGAACTCACTGCCTGAAAGGGTGGTAGAGGCAGGAACCCCCTCAACATTCAAGAAGCATTTGGATGAGCACTTGAAATGCCATAGCATACAAGGCTACGGACCAAATGCTGGAAAATGGGATTAGATTAGACAGGGCTTGATGGCCGGCGCGGACACGATGGGCCGAAGGGCCTCTTTCTGTGCTGTATAACTCTATGACCAACATGACGTACACTCTAAAGAACTATAAGGCACCTAAATTACAAAAGCCTGACATCAAAGCTAATAGAAACATGTAGGCGTAGGTTATTGAACTGGCCTCACTGTAAGCATCGAATGCAGGCCACAAGTTTATTTATTTCAGACTTTTTGAATGATTGTTACTGCGATTTGACCAACAGTCAGTTTGGAGAAGATGAGAGGGGCCCAGGTGTTCGTGGACAGGAGATTCCAGCCAGGCCTACAAACTAATTATGGGAGAATGTCTGGGCAGACAGAATTCTCTGGGAAGACAACGGGTCAGGGGAGATGACTCATACGGTCACAAACACCTAGATGAGATAGCCCCGAAAGGCAGGAACCGGACAAAAGAGGGCCATTGTAAATTATTGGGAAGCCACTTAACCCAGGATCAGTTGAGAAGTGCGGCCCATCATCTGCCATTATCACCAGCATCTAGATGGGATAGCCACGAAAGGCGGGAAACCAGACAAAGAAAGGTGATTAAAAAGACATTACTGCAACTACACAGGGCAGAATGAACTTTTAGGAGGGAGAAGGCAGCTTGGCCATTTCTCTCTCTCTCACTTGCTCTAAACCACCACAAGCGACAAGAGCCTCGCCTTGTTCTTCGATTATAGGAACAAACCTCAAAACTGGGACTTGGATACTGCATCGGCGATACGGAACCAGGAGACACGTTCTACACAGGGGAGCAGCGAGCAAGAAAACGGACAATCAGGGTGAGCATTGTCCAAGCACACACATCCTTAAAACCACCGGTACTGTGTGAGGGAGTGTTGTGTGTCCCAACCAAGCCAGAGGGGTTTAGTGGGGAGGTTCTGTGTGTATTATATAGGGTTTGTGGGACAAGTCCATGTTATACTCTGTATATCAACACAATGATTTTAGGCGTGTTAACACGAGACAGGGGCCTGTTCGGCGGGCCAAGTTGTATTGTTGTACTGTTTGTTTTACGCCACCAGGCATTTAACGTACTGGAGGCAGGTGTGTGTGTTAACCTTATTAAACACCGTATGGTTGAGTCCGAAAAGCTTGTCTGTGTCCCAATCCTGTTCACTGTAATTCCTGTCGTATAGAACTAAGTAGGAGAGGTGATTCGAACCACCAGAGCAAACCACCTACATCACTGCAAAGTACTTCACGGATTTCTGCAGAATCTCAAGGTTTGAAATAAAATGTAATAATTATTTCAAACTTCCCATTTGCAGGTCATTCTTCAAAAATAACTGCCACCAGCTAGAAAACTGCCTTCAGTCCCACTCAAAGAAAACAGCTCAATAAAGGAACATATGAACAGGAGTAGGCCATTCAGCCCCTTGAGCCTATTCCGCCATTCAATTAGATCATGGGCGATCTGTATCTTAACTCCATTTACCCGCATTGGTTCCATATCCCTTAATACCCTACCCTTGCATAACAAAAATCTATGAATCTCAGTTTTCAAATTTTCAATTGACCTAGCCTCAAAACCTTTTTTTTTTGGGGTGGGGTGGGGTGGGGGGCAGTTCCAAATTTTAACTACCCTTTGTGTGAAGAAGTGCTTAGTGACATTACCCTTGAATGGCCTAGGTCTAATTTTAAGGTAATGCCCCCTTGTTCTGGACTCGCCCTCCAGGAGAAATCGTTTCTCTCTATCTATACTATCAAATCCTTCAATCATCTTAAACATCTCAATCAATTAATCTTCTATACTCAAGGGAATACAAGCCTATTCTAAGCAACCTGTCCTCGTAGTTTAACCCTTTTAGCCCTGGTATCAAGTCCACTATATCCTTCCTGAGGTGCAGTACTCAGAACTGAACGCAGTACTCCAGATGCGGTCTAACCACAGCTTTATACAACTGCAGCATAACTTCCACCTCTGTGTATTCCATCCCCCGGAGATGAAGGCTAACATTCCATTATCCTTTTAAATTGTTTTCGTACCTGTCCACTAGTTTATAGTGATTTCTGTACTTGGACCCCCAAATCTCGCTGCTCCTCCACAGTTCCTCGTCTCTCAACATTTAGAAAATAATCTGATCTATCTATCTTAGGTTCAAAGTGGATGACCTCACCCTTGCCCACATTGAACTCCATCTGCCACAGTTTTGCCCACTCACTTAATCTATCAATGTCTCTTAACAACTTTCTGCTCCCATCTACACTACTCACCACACCACCTAGCTTAGTGTTGTCACCAGACTTGGATATACGGCTCTCTTCCTTCATCCAAGTCATTTATAAATATAGTGAAAAGCTGAGGCCCCAGGACAGATCCCTGGGGGACACCACTACCTCCTAATCAATTCCTTACCCATGTCAAAAGGTTGCCTCCAATTCCATGTGCTTCCATTTTTCCTAACTGTCGTTTGTGTGGAACCTTATCGAATGCCTTCTAGAAGTCCCTATAAATAACATCCATAGACACTCCCTTATCTACCATGTTAGTGACCTCAAAAAATTCAACTAGGTTAGACAGACATGACTTACTTCCCCACTACAAACCCATGCTGGCTCTCTCTGATCAGTTCATATTTGTCCAAGTGCTCAGTCACTCTGTCACTAATAACAGATTCTACTAACTTCCCCCAACAGACGTTAGACTAATAGATGTATAATTTTCTGGTTTGTCTCTCTCACCCTTCTTAAATAATGGACTGGCATTGACAATTTTCCAATCCAAGGGGACAATTACTGAATCGAGTGTGTTTTGAAAAATCTTGACTAAAGCATCTACAATTTCCTCACCTACTTCTTTTAATACCCTGGGGTGGAAACCATCAGGTCCTGGAGATTTGTCTCAACCGTATCACTCAAAATGGGTAAAAAATACTCTAATTGTAGATCATATCTGCCCAAGCTCCTTGGATGGCTCTGCTGCTAAACACATTGCCCAATGGGAAACTGAACCATGCAGGCCAGGCAGGTTTAAGGTTTATTTCTGGACCTATGCTGTTTGTTGATCTCAGCAGTTCAAGCCCTATAATTGGCCTCAACACCTCTGCACTAGGGAGAGGAAAATAAGTCAGAATTGCTGCGCCTGATCAATTCACCCTCATTAGAAAATGTACGCGTGAATGTCAGGTAGCGACAGGATTGCACCGTTTGTAATTTTCCCCCCCCCCCCCCATAAGCACTATCCTACCAACACTCACTGACTAGGCCAGTGGTGGGCATAATACAGTCCACGGGCCATACACGGCCTGCCAGTTCATTCTACCCAGCCCGTTGGACGGGACAGAAATAGAACGCAAGCTGGAGCTCGAGCTGCAACTTAGTCTGAGTCGAGTCATGGCTGTTCATCTCGATGACTCTTTTACCGAAGAAAGAGTCTGGGGCGGCATCTTTCCTCTCCCAGTATCCAGAGTACGATGACAGGGTGGGTTCTCATCGCTGTCTTAGACACGGGACTGAAGCACAAGACTATAGGTAATGGCATGTGATTGTAGTTCAGGCCTTGCGAATCCTCGGGCTCCCGTACTCAACTCACTAA
This sequence comes from Somniosus microcephalus, assembly GCF_052327205.1. NCBI lineage: Eukaryota > Metazoa > Chordata > Chondrichthyes > Squaliformes > Somniosidae > Somniosus > Somniosus microcephalus. The sequence continues at coordinate 44,637,672 of NC_140988.1, forward strand.
AAAGAGAACAACTCTTGTGTTGGGGGGCCCTGCAGACTCGAGCCACTCTGTCAAACAGCCACGTAGACTTTCAGTACAACATATAATCCATCGATCAATCATGTCATTCATTTAGCAATGGAAGATTTTACTATCTTACACTACATTTTGTGTATTTAAGATAGGATCTGACTACTATCTGAATTTATGTTTATAAATTATTGGGAGGGTAGAAGTGGGAGTGATGATCAACACTGAGTTGGCCCGTTTTAAATTTACCAATTTAACACTTTTCTCTCACCAATGATTGTTAGTGGGGTTATTCATTATACACTCGTTTTAATATTATCACACTTAATTAGCATAGTGGAGGCATAACTAAATGGACCCGGGTATATTCGACATTACATTCACTGTTTTTCATTTTAAATGGTAACTGTTGCTAACACAATTCATTGTGTGTATGCGGCAATGTTCCCTCTCAATTTGTGTGTGCGCGATCCATTTAACTTCGCTGCGTGGCCGAGAAATGTGGTATCTCTTCCAGCGGCAGGAGCTGGAGAGCGGCCTGAGCGGGATCTCGTGATTGGTGCGCGACTGCATGGCCATGCATCTTAGGGGGAACATCGGTGTGCGGCCCTCAACAGCTCACCAAAACTTAAGTGGCCCTCCAGCCCAAATAATTGCCCACCTCTGGTCTAGGCACACACATGAAGAATGACCTTGAAGAAGTACCAGAGGATTACTAGCACTCATGGCAACATAACATAAAATGAGTGAGCTCATTCAAGAAAGGAGGCAAGAACATTGCGAAAAATGTTGAAGAAAACATCCATTCAAAATATGGCATTATCTTCATTTTCCCGGTGTTCAGCTCAGTTGTGTAATCTCACCCTACAAATTCCTGCTTTAAGTAACTCAGACAAATATACAAGATCACATCACAGCCAAATTAATAAATAGTGATAAACTAACAAAGAAATCACTAAAACAAAACTAACTGAAAACTGCATGCATATGCATTGCATAATGAGACTATACCTTGGGAATCTATGGCTTAAAGATTATGAACCACCTATGTATTCTATTCATGCATGTTGATTATGTACCCTTTTCCCAGTTGAATAGAAAGACAATAAATTGTGTAGCAACATTTGTAGAGGTCTAGAATTTAAATGCTTACAGTTAAAAATGAGCACAATCTTGAATTTAAGGGTCATTATATGGAATTTTTGTTTGCACAATATTTGTGACCCTGGGTTTATTTTTGTGACTGCATAAAAAGGGTCTCATTCAGGAATGATCTCTTGATACTTTTTGCAGGTATTTCATTTTCAGATTTCACTTTCAGACAACCTTTTCCAAAAGGACATTTTACTCAAAATCGATTTAAGACAATAGTGAATTGTACATTAATCAGCTTCCTTCAGGTCATGTGCCCTCAATCCAAACCAATTCCATTTCTCCTGCAGTGCAGTGGCTGAATTGCATCATGTTGCTCTCCACCAGGTACTTCAATGTAAATCTTGTTTTATTTTCAGTTCTTCAAAAAAACATTTTCTTCATATCTCTTGCAAGTCTAAACAACAGCCATACACTTCTTTCAACAGCAACAACTTGCAGTAATATAGCACCTTTAAAGCAGCAAAATGCTCCAAGGCGTTATCAATAAAAAATTTGACACCAAGCACAGGAGATAATATCAGGACAGATGACTTGATTAAAGAGGTAGATTTTAGGGAGCACCTTAAAAGGAGGAGAGAGAGGCGAAGAGGTATAGGGAAGGAATTCCAGAGCATAGGGCCTCAGCAGCTGAAAGCACGGCCGCCAAAGGTGGAGTGAATAAAATCGGGGATGCGCAAGAGACCAGAATTGGAGGAGCGCAGAGATCTCGGAGGCTTGTAGGATTAGAGGCGGTTATAGAGATAGAGTGGCGACGCCATGGAGGGATTTGAAAATTATGAGTATTTTAAATTTGAGGCTTTGTCCAACCGGGAGCCAGTGTAGGTCAGCAAACACAGGGTTGGTGGGTGAATGAAACTTGGTGTAAGTTAAGATACAGGCAGAGTTTTGGATGTGCACAAGTTTATGTAGGGTGAAAGATGGGAGGCCGGCCAGAGGAGCATTGGAATAGCCAAGTCTAGAGGTAATAAAGGCATGGATGAGGGTTTCAGCAGCAGATGAGCTGAGGCAGGGTCGCAGTCGAGCGATGTTACGGAGGTGGAAGTAGGCAGTCTTGGTGATGTTGCAAACAGTCTGGTTCAGCTTCACAGTTGCCAGGGAGAGGGATGAAAACGATTGTCAGGGAACAGAGTTTGTGGCAGGGACCAAAGACAAAGGCTTCAGTCTTCCCAATATTTAGTTGGAGGAAATTTCTGCTCATCCAGTACTGAATGTCGGTCAAGAATGAAACAAATCAGAGACAGTGGAGGGGCCAAGAGGTGTGGCGGTGAGATAAAGTGGAGTGTAGTCAGCATACATGTGGAACTGATGTGTTTTCACATGATATCGCCGAGGGGCAGCATGTGGATGAGAAATGGAAAGGGGCCAAGGATCGATCCTGGGGGGACTCCAGAAGTAACATAGAATGTCATTTGTGACTTTGAGAAGGGCCATTTCAGTACTGTAGCAGGGCAGAAACCTGATTCGAGGGATTCAAACATCGAATTGCGGGAAAGATGGGCACGGATTTGGGAAGCGACAACACGTTCAAGGATTTTGGAGAGGAAAGGGAGATGGGCAATAGTTTGCAAGGACCGAGGGGTCAAGGGTAGGTTTTTTGAGGAGGGGTGATGATGGCAGGTTTGAAGAGGAGAGGGAACCGTCAACATTATCAGCCAGCAAGAGAAGTTGGGTGGTCATCTCTTGCAAGTCTAAACAACAGCCATCCACTTCTTTCCTCCAATGGTTTCACCCATAGTCCTTCTTTCATCGGTTAGCATTCTTATCCTAACTGTCTCCACTGATCTTAAGTTGTAAATCCTACATCCCCTTATTACTAGCATTGCAGCCAGAAAGCTTTGGTTCTTCTTTGGTGCAAAAAATGTATTTGCCCCTCAAAAACCCTCAATCTCTATAAAGCCCAAGGCTGTCCCAGACTTGATTATTGCTTGATGTATAGGAGGTGCCATCCAGTACTCCTGGACTGAATACGAGAATAAGCTTACCATGTGACAGGGAATCCTTCTCTCACTGCTGTCTTTCAATCTCTCCCTCTATCTGTCACAAACTTTGTGCAGCGTGTCTACTGACATCACTGTGTCAGCCAATGAGTTGGTGGCGGGGCCGACTTACGGCAAACAAATATATTTTACAGCAAACAAAGTTTATTTACTCGGCAAACAGCAAAGCAAACAATGTCTATTTTAAAAGAGTCTCTACAAACTGGAAGCTGCAGCAACCTCTCCAGATAAAAGCCTGGTGATTCCTCCAGCATAAAGCAGTGAATGGGGGATAGTTACTGTCTTGTTTTGTACACTTTGTACAAAACTAATAAATTGCAGGACAACAGAGTATTACAGTTTAACTCTTTTAATGAAGCATTAGGTCTGTAAACTTTCATATAGCACAGTGGGACAAGATGGAGTTAGGACCCCTTACAGATGCCTGCAGGCCCATGATAATTCAATATGCAAATGTTACATCCCCTTTCTTTTAAAAGAAAAATGTTATGCATTACTTTTAAACCTTTCTTCTACATAATGTTCTCGGTAGCATAAACATAAGTAAAGTCAGCATTTAACTAGCGTTGAAAACATCTCAACTTTTCAATAACGATGTACAGTTTTTTTTTAGGGCAGCGATCCGCCTACAGCCTTTGACCGTTCACAAGTCAAGGATAACTCTAGGCTTGACCTCTCGTCCCAACCTTGTGTGGTATGGAACTGAGCATGCACTTTCTTGCAGCGGACGACCTCTGGTTGCAGCTGCTGGTTGGTGCTTGGAAGGATTGAGCGAAGTCTGCGGCTCATCAACAGCTGTGCTGGTGACGTGAAGTTGTCAACCGGACTGTTGCGGTACTCAAGGAGACTGATGTAGGGGTCTCTTTTGTCCGCTTTGGCTTTGTCCATGAGGGTTTTTGCAATCTGGACAGTTTTTTCAGCAAGGCCATTACTTTGAGGGTAATGTGGGCTTGATGTGACGTGTGAAATCCCACGCCTTGGCAAACGACTCGAACTCTTGATTTGTATTGGGGGCCATTGTCTGAGACTAAAATCTCTGGCAAAGGCTGCCTTTAGCTTGTGGATCACAGCTGCAGATGTGGTGCTGTGAAGCTTGTCCAGTTCAAAAAATCTGCTGTAGTAATCAACAGTCACTATGTAGTCCTCGTTGTTCCATGTGAACAGATCAGTTGCCGCGACCTGCCAGGGCCTGTCTGGGATACGGTGAGGTATCATGGGCTCTTTGACATTTGACGGGCGGCGTTCTAGACAAATGGAACATTTTCCGACAATGTCCTCAATGTGTTTGCACATTCCGGGCCAAAACATAATGTCACGTGCTCTTTGTTTGCATTTTTCCATGCCCATATGTCCAGCATGAATTTTTGTCAACATCTCTTCTCAGACTGGTAGGAATGATGATTTTCTCCCCTTTGAAGACGATTGTTGATTTGTGACAGTTCGTCTGTGGTTCCAGAATTCAGATATGCTCTGAGGGCATTTCCTCCTTTCCTCAGGCCATCCTTCATGTATGACTTTGCTCAGCAGTGTGGGTTGTGCATCTTTCTCTGTTCCTGCACAGATCTCCTTCAGTTTTGAGTCACTCACAGGTAAGCTGTTGTACACCATGTGCACCTGCACATCCATGCCTTCACTGAGGCTACTGTCCTGGTAGCTAAGAGACTTTCTGGAAAGCGTGTCTGCGACAAGAATGTCTTTGCCTGGATGGTGAATGATTGTGAAGTCGCACTTCTGTAGCTGAAGGATCATTCTCTGTAGCCTTGGTGGGGCTGCGGCTAGTGGTTTCCTCATGGTTGACTCGAGGGGCTTGTGGTCGGATTCCACAATGACTTGTCGGCCATAGACCTACTGGTGGAAATGCTTACATCCAAACAGGATTGCATATAGCTCTCTCGATTTGAGCATAGTTGATTTCAGAGAGAGATCTGGAAGCGTAGCCGATGAGCTTTCCTTCGTGCAGTAATACTGCGCCTAGTCCTTACTTTGACGCATCCACTTGTAGTCTGAGCTCTTTGTTGGGGTCGAAGTAGGCAAGAACTGGTCCTGGTCCTCTGGTGATTAGGTCTTCCATTTTCTGAAATGCTGTGTCATGTTTGTCCCACAGGAACTCATTGGATTGTTTGAGCAACTGACGCATGGGTGCGTTGATTTCGGAGAGGCTCGGGGCAAACTTGGCTAAGTAGTTAACCATGCCTGGTACTGTCTCTAGCTCTGCGTGGTTCTTCGGTGGCTCCATCTTCTTGATGGCGGAGATTTTCTCTGGACCCGGCTTAATGCCATCAGTTGAGAGGCAATGCCCGAAATAACTGATCTGGGTGGATCCGATTATGCTTTTCTCGGGGTTGAGCCGGATACCTTTCTCCAGTGATCTTTGTAGCATCGCACGGAGGTTCCTGTCATGTTCCTCTCTATTCCTGCCATAGATGAGGATGTCGTCTACGATTGCGACTACTCCGTCGAGGCCTTCATGGGTTTCGTCAATCTTCCGCTGGAATTCATCCTGAGCCGAGATTAGACCAAATGGTAAACGCAGAAATCGGTAGCGACCAAATGGTGTGTTGAACGTTGTTAGCTTAGATGACTCTTCCGTGAGCTTGATAGCCCAGTATCCTGATTGTGCGTCCATTACACTGAAGTAACGTGCTCCCACCAGCTTGGGTGTGATGTCATCTAGCGTTGGTAGAGGGTAGTGAGGGCATTTGATAGCCTTGTTCAAATCTCTGGGGTCGAGACAGACTCTGAGCTTGCCTGTACGTGGTTTCTCAACCACTACTAACGCGTTGACCCACTCTGTCGGTTCTGTTTCCCGGACGATGATTTCTGTATTCTCCATGCTCTGCAGCTCCTCCTTCAGGCGACTATGTAGAGCAAGGGGTATCGTTCTCGGTGGTGGGCAAACCACAGGGGTTGCTGCTAGGTCAAGGTGAATAGTGCATTCACCTGGGAATAGTCCGATTCCTTTGAAAACGTCAGCAAACTCCTCCATGACTGTCTGCTTCTCAACTGGTGCTATCAATGATAGCACTAGCTTGACGAGGTCCATGTCTAAACATGCCTTTAGACCTAGCACTGGAGGTGCTCGTGTGTCAACAATGTAAAAGTCCAGCATCATGTCGCTTTCTTTGTACTTGCATTTCATCACGCATGTGCCTTTTACAATGAGCTGCTCACCCCCATAGCCAGTCAGTCTGAGAGAGGTGGGCTGTAGCTCACACTCATCCTTCAAGCTGTGATACTCACTCAGAGGAATTACATTAACCTGAGATCCAGTGTCTAGTTTAAACTTAAGCTCTTTGCCCTGTTTTCCTATCTCAATATCGGCAAAGGCTTGCTCAGTCTCTGAAATCTGTTTTTTCTGTGACACAGAATCAATAAACAGTTCCTCTGCATTTGGCTCTCTATCTGGCATTTGGCTGTCACTCACTGTGTGTACTGGTTTTCCGAAAACAGTCCTGCAGACTTTAGCAAAGTGGTTCCGTTTACCACATTTAGCACATTGCCTTCCTTTGGCGGGGCATTGCACCTTTTCCCCGTGCATCTTGTTTCCACAATATCCACAGTTTTTGAAGCGTTTTAGGTCTGTGTCGCTCATTTTTAGAACTCTTTGTTCTTTCTGTTCTGAAACACGCTCTCTGGGCGGTGTTCTTTGGTGTGTCTATTAACTGCGTGCACTGTCTGTTCAAGCGAACTGCTCGTGGATCCAGTTATGGTTTTCAACTGTGCTTGGGCTATCTAGTGCGATCTAGTTATGTCCATAGCTTTGTCCAGCGTTAGCCCGGACCCAACATTCAAAAGTTTCTCTCTCACTTTAGCTGAATGTATTCCAAACACGATGCGGTCTCTGACCATCTCATCTTTATTTGCATATGCACAGTCATTTACCAGCAGTTTTAACTCAGTCACGAACTGTTCAAACGACTCACTAGCTCCTTGTACTTTCTCCTGAAACTTGTACCTAGCGAATATTGTATTTGTCTTGGGCATCACATATGATTCAAAACGGTCAAAATAACTTTTCAGTACCTTTGCTTCATCCGCGGTGACAGGCCATGTGTTAAAAATGTCTCTCCCTTTTTCTCCAATCCACAGGAGTAGGTAGCTGCATCTTTCTCCTCCCCTTTGCTTTTCAACGGACCCGAGAATATCAACTGCATGCGTTGCTTGAACTTGCACCATTCTCTATGTAAGTTCAAAGATTCCCAATTCATTCGAGGTAAGGGAGCTCCAACGATGTCCATTTCAAATCCCTGTTCTGACACCATGTCTTGTTTTGTACACTTTGTACAAAACTAATAAATTGCAGGACAACGGAGTATTACAGTTTAACTCTTTTAATGAAGCATTAGGTCTGTAAACTTTCATACAGCACAGTGGGACAAGATGGAGTTAGGACCCCTTACAGATGCCTGCAGGCCTATGATAATTCAATATGCAAATGTTAGTTACATAATCCAAATTACGTGCGTAGAATGAATCCCAGTCGTCATTTACAGCAGTGCGGTCACCAGGCATGACTGACGGAGGAATTACCCAATCACTGCCATTCTGGTCAGGAATAGTAGTGTAATGATAGACAGCCAACTTTCTGGGTGCTCTCGAATACATGTGGAACCTGATGTTCACCTTCAACAACCTTCTTTTGTTCCTCCTTAGCTCCTAATAGACTATCCTACACACTCTGCCTTGCATCCTCGTTATGCTGAAATCAAGACTTGTCTCAGTCTCCTACTCATACATAATGCAGTGGAACTTCCTCACCTTGCTCAATTCTCCTCGGCTCCTACAATCTACAGCCTTTTAAAACCAAACCTTGCCGTCACCGAATCACTGCTTGCTGGCATACTTCCTGACTCCACCCAGGATCCTCAATAAAAAAAGTGATTATTTATTAAATAACCAAATTCCTAGTGAAATGTTTTAACATCTACATAGTAACATGGGATAAAAATGGTTCTGTATGTTCATGGTAACTCACCAATGCTATTGTTCTTCTGTGTACGATGCATTTTCGACTTTCAGAAAAGGCCAGATTTTTTTTCTCATATCATTAAACAGAAAGTGTTACTTTGAAAGAAAATCATTCAGTGAAAGGTTACTATTGATCCTCTTAGCACAAGCTACAGTGATGAGATTGTGACTTCTGTGATTCCAGTCATGGGTTTTGCTGCAGTATTATATATCCACTAAAGAATGTTGCTTATATAGAATTTGTTCAAAAACTTGGAAATAAAACGGTTTTCACAATGGCATATATTCCAGTTCGACACAACAGCTTGCAGTGTGAAAACTATAAATTCTGCATTTCTGTCCTATATTGCTAGGCACTGCTAGAAATAATACAAACTCAGGAACAAGGTTAACCCCTCAAAAAATGGACGAACTACAAGGTATGGTTTAAGCTCTGAATTTAGCTATCAAATGTCAATGAAGTCACATTAAGGCAAGCATACTGAATGTAAAAGTCAAGATATAATGGTGAATTTATACAAAACCTTAGTAAGACCATAGATGAGTAGTTTGTGCAGTTTTGGATTGGACACTATAGGAAGGATATCGAGGCAATAGTGAAGATACAGCGCACATTCACTAGGATGCTGCCTGGTATGAAGAAATACAAATACGAAGGAAGACTTGAAAAATTGGGGCTATTTTTGTTACAACAGAGATTATGGGGTGATTTGATAGAGGCATTTAACATTCTAATGGGATGGGCCAGAGTAGATAGAAACTGGAAAATTTCATCAACTTTGCTTCCAATTTCCACCCTTCCCGCGCCATCACATGACCCATCTCTGACTCATCCCTTCCCTTCCTCGACTTCTCTGTCTCCATTTCTGAGGATGGGCTATCGACCAATATCCACTACAAGCCCAGTGACTCCCACAGCTAACATGACTATACTTTCTCCCACCCGCTTCCTGTAAGGACTCTATTCCATTCTTCCAGTTTCTCCGTCGTTCTGACAATGTCTTCCTTTTCCCTCAACCAAGGATTCCCCTCCACCGCAATTGACAGGGCCCTTAACCGTGTCTGTTCCATTTCCTGCACTTCTGCTCTCAACACTTCCCCTCCCTCCCAGAACCACGATAGGGCTCCCTTTGACCCCACCTTCCACCCAAACAGCCTCCACATTCAACAGATCATCCTCCGCCATTTCCACCACCTCCAGCGTGATCCCACTACCAAACACATCTTCCCCCTCCCCTCCCCTTTCAGCATTCCGAAGGGGCCGTTCCCTCCACGACACCCTGGTCCACTCCCCAACACCCACTCCCCTTCCCACGACACCTTCCCATGCAAGCGCAGGAGATGCAACACCTGCCCTTTTACCTCCTCCCTTCCCACCGTCCAGGGCCCCAAATACTCCTTCCAGGTGAAACATTGATTTACTTGTACTTCTTGCAATTTAGTACACTGTATTCACTGCTCACGATGCGGTCTCTTCTACATTAGGGAGACCAAATGCAGATTGGGTGATCGCTTTGCGGAACACCTCTGTTCAGTTCGCAAGTGTGACCCAGAGCTTCCGGTCGCCTGTCACTTCAATTCTCTGCTCCACTCCCACTCTGATCTCTCTGTCCTTGGCCTCCTACGCTGTTCCAATGAAGCTCAACGTAACCTCGAGGAACAGCACCTCATCTTTCAATTAGGCACTTTACAGCCTTCCAGATTCAACATTGAGTTCAACAATTTCAGATCGTAACCTCTGCCTCCATTTTTTCAGACAGCAATTGTTGATGATTCTGCTATTCCCATTTACACCTCTTCTAGACCCATCTTTTGTTTCTTTATTTGACCCATTACCAGCTCCTTTTGCCTTACAACATCATCCCTTGTGTCTCTTAATCTCTCCTGCCCTTCCATCCTATCACAGACCTTCCCTTTTGTTCTTTCCTCCCCTCCCCACTTTCCCTGCACTTGCTTAAAACCTATACATCTCTGACGAAGGGTCATCAACCTGAAATGTTAACTCGGTTTCTCTCTCCACAGATGCTGCCTGACCTGCTGAGTATTTCCAACATTTTCTGTTTTGTTTTCAGATTTCCAGCATCTGCAGTATTTTGCTTTAGTAGATAGAAACAGACTGTCTCCAGGGATTGAAAGGACAGATATACATTTAAATGTATGAGTTTAGGACAGTGAATAGCACAGTGATTCAGATAGAGCGCAGAGTGTTGTAATGTTGCCAGCAATTGCGGTAAAGCCAGAGAACAGTGGCTATGCTGTTATGTAAACACACAACCAGACATTCGCGCCACACAAGTGCCAGGCAATGACTATCTCCAACAAGCGAGAGTTGAACCACTGTCCCCTGACATTCAACGGCATCATCATCGCTAAATCCTCCACCATTAACATCCTGGGGGGTCACCATTGACCAGAAACTTAACTGGACCAGCCACGTAAATATGGTGGCAACAAGAGCAGATCAGAGGCTAGGTAGTCTGCAGCGAGTGTCTCACCTCCTGACTCCCCAAAGCCTTTCCACCATCTACAAGGCACAAGACAGGAGTGTGATGGAATACTCTCCACTTGCCTGGATGAGTGCAGCTCCAACAACACTGAAGAAGCTCAACACCATCCAGGACAAAGCAGCCTGCTTGATTGGCACCTCATCCAACACCTTAAACATTTACTCCCTCCAGCACCGGCGTACCGTGGCTGCAGTGTGTACCACTGACAAGCTGCACTGCAGCAACTCGCCAAGGCTTCTTTGGCAGCACCTCCCAAACCCATGACCTCTTCCACCTAGAAGGACAAGGGCAGCAGGTGCATGGGAGCACCACCACCTCCAAGTTCCCCTCCAAGTCACACACCACCCTGACTTAGAAGTATATCGCCGCTCCTTCATCGTTGCCGAGTCAAAATCCTGGAACTCCCTACCTAACATCACTGAGGGAGTACCTTCACCACACGGACTGCAGCGGTTCAAGGCGGCGGCTCACCACCACCTTCTCAAGGGCAATTAGGGATGGGCAATAAATGCTGGCCTTGCCAGTGGTGTCCACATCCCATAAACGAATTTTAAAAAAACCAAAAAACAAAGGCACAATTTCTAGGCAACGCGGAGGTTGATGGGATGGATACTTGATTACTGTACTCTAAAGTTATTGCTGTTTACAATGAGAATTCATTCTCGTGACCCTAGGGGTTTGGACATTTTTTAGATCATTGGATCTGCACCTGAATAAATATCGCATAGTTCACACTGCAGACTTCAGCTATACTCAGATGTTTATGGCTACAGGCTGAAGTTATAGCACACAAAAGTATTGGGCCCACACATAAGGAATAGTCACAAGGGAGTGTTCATGGACCAGTATAATAGGAGTCAGTTCATTCTTAACAATTGTAAAACGATTGCCCTCTATCGCAACCAAAGCACACACATACGCACAAGACCGACATCAAAATGAAACCCTGTTCCACTTAAGAAAGGGCTCCATCTATTGTCTTTATACATAGCTTCTGGTATTTCTAGTATTGACTTTGTTTTCCTTACCAATTTTCTCCCCTCCTCTCTTCTTGTGGGCATCAGCTCCTTTGTGGGCTGTGGTGCCATGAGTGTTATACATCTCACCCAAGTGGTTATTCTTCATGCAACAGTCTTAAGTCAGTGTTGGCATGCCATTCGACCATGATTGTCATCACAGTTAAGTCTGATCCTATCCTCACCTGGTGTCCAGGAGAACTCACGGAATAGCAAGCAGGAGCAGGAAACCCATCAGTTTCCTTCTTCCTAACAGAGGTGCTGGTCAATTGTAGTGTTTACTTACCATCATCCTAGCTGAAACCAGCTAACTCAGTACAGACCAAGGATCAAACCTGGAACTTCCTGATCTGTGTGGCTCCGCTACTTATGATATGAACTCACTGCAATATCAAAGTACCTCCTAGGATAATTAATCAAGCAGAGTCAAAGCCGGTCTTTGGCTGGTCTGGTCTGCGTTTTCTGTGGTATTGCTAGAAATGGTAGGAATTAGGTCCAGTTAATCGCAACCACCATCTTCCCCATAGAACCATAGAATAGGACAGCACAGGAGGCTGCCACGTGGCCCATCGAGTCTGAGCTGGCTCTTTCAAAGAGCAATTTAGTCAGTCCCACTCTCCCGCTCTTTCCCCATATCCCTGCAATTTTTTCTCCTTCAAGTAGTTATCCAGTTCCCTTTTGAAGGCTGCTATCTGTATTCATCACCCTATCAGGCAGTGGATTCCAAATCCTAACCACTCGTGTAAAAATGTTTTTCCATGTCACCTCTGGTTCTTTTGCCAATCACCTTAAATCTGTGCTCTCTGATTGAAATAAAGAGTAGATTGCCTTTCAAAAGCTAGGCTTTATTAACCTTAAAAACCAGCAGTACATGTTGAGCACCCAGTCTCAACCAAACTGTAGAAAACTGAATTTAAGATGGCCACCACAGGTCACATGGAATCAACTAACCAATAAGTTTACAGCATATATCTCAAGGCAGGAAAACAGGCAACCAATTACAATGCTTCTTATAAAACAAGAATAATCACCACATTCACCCCTTTTAAAATATACTTCAACCTAGGTAGCCTTTACAGTTTACAATTAGTTATTTATGACTAGAGCAATACATGTATAATGCCTTCAACAATTTTAAAATTTTACTATTAAATTATTAATTATTTTAAAAGTCCATTTTTAATCGGTCGACCGGATATCTTGTTCGTGTCGACCTTCTTAGCCTTGGTGGAGTTCCTTGCCCTCCCACACCAGGAGACACAGAAATATCTTCTGCAGGGAGGCTATCAATATCCCGATTATCGACGGTTTCCGGATTGGAAGTCCCATTAGAAGGTAGACTGGGAGGGTCATGAACATCCATCGGGGGCAGACTAAGAGAATTGTAAGTGTCTGCAATAGGATTGGAAATGTTCGTAGTATCTGTGACGACATCAACATTATCTGAATTATGGCTATTGTTAATGTCCTCAGGAAAGGGCTGGCCACCACAAGGAGCTAAGTCTTTAACTGAAACCGTACTTTCTTTCCCATCTTGGAATCGAATGTGAGCATATTGGGAATTTGCCTCCAATAGCTCCACCTCCTCCACTAAAGGATCATACTTTGACAGTCTAACATGGCGTCGGAGCAGCACAGGTCCCTGCATAGTAAGCCATGAAGGTACCGAATATCCCGTAGTGGATCTCCGCGGATAGTTGAAGAGCCTTTCATGGGGGGTCACATTAGTAGCCGTTGAAAGCAATGATCTAATGGAATGCAGGGCATCAGGCAGTACCATTTCCCACTGTGTATTCTTAAGGTTCCAGGATGTCAAAGCCAACATAACTGCCTTCCAGATCACCCCATTGTATCGTTCGCACTGTCCATTACCCTGGGGATTATACGGGGTAGTTCTGCTAGTAGAAATTCCCCGACTCTGGAGGTATTCCTTCAACTGGGAAGACATAAAAGAACTTCCCTGATCCGAATGGATATACGCAAGCATCCCAAAGATGACAAAAAGTTGAGTCAGACATTTAATAACTGTAGCAGCTGATACATCTGCACAAGGAAACCTTGAAAGCTCATCCACAACAGTAAATATATTATCGATTCTGAGTCGTTGAAGGAAGAGGCCCCTTAAAATCAACGCTCAGGCGTTCAAAGGGAGAAGTAGCCTTTATAAGATGAGCTCGTTGAGGCTTAAAGAAATTCGGTTTACACCGGGCGCAGCAGAGCATGACGAAGTCATCCGCTTGACGTCTTCAACTGAAAAGGGCAAATTCTTACTGCGTACGAAGTGTATCATCCTCGTAACACCAGGATGGCACAAAGCATTATGAAGATTAATAAGCGTATCTCCGTGAAGCACAGAACAATAAGCCGTCGACAGCGCATCAGCGGCAACATTATCCTTCCCCGGACGATAGACTATATCGAAATGGTAGCATGTCAACTCGATCCACCACCTCATTATTTTATCATTCTTAATCTTTCCGAAATGTTTGACATCAAACATGAAGGACACAGATTTTTGGTCAGTTACTAACGTAAAATGTCGCCCAGATAAATAATGTCTCCATTTACGCAGTGCTTCTACTATTGCGTACGCCTCTTTCTCTATTGACGAATGTCTCTGCTCACTATTGCTCAGAGTACGTGAGAAAAAGGCCACAGGTCTTCCATTTTGGTTCAGGGTAGCCCCAATTGCAAAATCGGAAGCGTCCGTCTCAATCACAAAGGGAACCTGCTCATCAATAGAATGCACAACTGCTCCAAGGATATCCTTTTTAAGATTATCAAAACACCTCCTGGCCTCCCATGATAGAGGATATGTCGTAACCCGAATAAGGGGCCGGATCTTCTGCGAGAAGTTTGCAATCCAATTAGAATAATAAGAAAACAGTCCAACAACTCGTTGCAAGGCCTTAGAATTAGTAGGGCAAGGTAAATCAATCAGTGGTCGCAGCCGTTCTGGATCTGGTTTAATCTTGTTTCCCGAGATAATATACCCCAGTAAATTTACCTCGGTGGTCGAAAAGATACACTTCTCTTTATTGAAAGTTAAGCCAACTTTTTCCGCAACTTGAAGGAATCTTTCTAGATTAAAATCATGCTCCACCCTTGATTTGCCACACACCGTGATGTCATCTAAATATGAGAAGGTGTCAGAGAGAGAACTATCACTTATAAAAGCATCCATTGCCCGTTGAAAACAGGCGACACCGTTAGTAACACCGAATGGTACTCGGCAAAACTGGTACAGCTTTCCGCCAGCTTCAAAGGCCGTATATGGTTTGTCCCTCTTAGCGATAGGAATCTGATAAGCACTCTTTAGATCAATAGTGCTAAAAACCTTATACAGGTAGACTATCCTTTATCCGAAAACCTCGGGACCAGCCGTGTTTCGGTTTTCGGAAAATTTCGGAAGGTGGGTCGGCGGGGGTGTCGGGGTCAGCGGGGGGAGGCGGCAGCGTCGGCGGGGGGAGGCGGCGGCGTCGGCGGGGGTCCGCAGTCGCTGCTAGCCTGGAATGCAATGAAGTTCCGCATTTCCACCAACAGGTCGTCGTGCTCGGTCGGAACAGGGGCCGGCACCGCTGCGGGCTCAGAGCTCTCGTTGCTTTCGAGCCTTTGGAAGAGAGTCAGGTGGTTCCGCGGGGGGGGGGGGGGGGGGGGGTCGGCGGGGGGTCGTGCGCACGACTTACGCTGACCCGCTGCTCAGCATAAGTCGGCGGGGGTCGGGGTCCACGGGGGGGGGTGCGCACACGACTTACGCTGACCGAAAAAACCTTCGGGTTTTAGAGGGTTTCGGTTTTCGGAAGTTCGGATAAAGGGTAGTCTACCTGTATTGAGATATTTTATTGATAAGCTCATCAATCTTAGGCAGGGGGTACGCATCTAATTGAGTATACCTGTTAATAGTTTGAGAGTAGTCTATCACCATTCGCTTCTTATGTCTCTCATTAGTGGTGACAACTTTCTGTGCCCGCCAGGCCGAAAAACTAGGTTCAATGACTCCTTCCGATAAAAGACGTTGAACTTCAGAATTAATAAATTCTTTATCCTGACTGCTATACCTTCTTGACTTGGTAGCAATTGGCTTACAATCCGGCATCAAATTGGAAAAAAGTGATAATGGAGAAATGAATAAAGAAGTTAATCCACAAATAGACAAAGGTGGCTTGGTTCCTCCGAAAGAAAGACTGAGGGACTCATGTAATTGAAGCACATCATGACCAATCAAAATGTCCGCACAGAGATTAGGCAGAACGGAGAGGCGTATATCAGTATACGTATTACCTAGGAGAATGAATTTCACAAGGCAACAACCAGCTACTTGTGAGGTGAGAGTCGTCTGAGCCATACACACCGGATAGGAAACAGGCGAAATTTTCAAACGCTTCTCCCTCACAAACTGAAGACTTATAAAGCTCTCAGTACTGCCCGTATCTATAAGGGCCTTCACTTCTAACCCATTAACTTGGGCCATAACTATAGCTTTGTTTAGGCCATGGGAAAAGGCGGCAGAAACTGATGCAATAAACGCCCTATCTAAAGGCTGAACGGTTGCAGAGGAGGCAACCGATTTGCAAGCACGTGCGTAATGACCTCCCTTGCCGCATTTACTACACACAACCTCCCGGGCAGGGTACTTCAGACGGGGGTGCCGGGCGTTCCCGCAAAAATAACACTTCTGAATCCTAGAGGCAACAGCTGCCGAAGTAGAAACTGTTTCGGAATCTGGCAAACCACTCCTATTAAATCCATGTAACTCCCTTTCATCCAGAACTGCCGAAACCACGGTCGCAGGCCAATCAAAAAGAGCAGAAGAATCCGAACTTCTCTGAGCCAAATCCAATGTAGAGGCTTGCTCAAAAGCACTCTTAAGATCCAAGGTCTTATTTTCTAATAACCGCTGACGAATTGATCTAGACAGTAATCCATTAATAAATGCATCCCGTACCGACTCTTCCCTATGTTATTCTGCAGACACGGCCTTATAATTACAGTTAGCACCAAGGCGCCGGAGTGCTTGTAAATAAGCATCCAAGGATTCTCCCGCCTGCTGCCTACGGGCAGATAAAAGGTGACGTGCAAATACCTCATTTTTGGGTTTAACAAAATTTTTTTCCAACGTAGCAATAGCCAATTCATAAGTTTCACAGTCCAAAATATAGTTATACACATCCGGAGCAATGTAGTTGATTAGTATATCCAACTTATTTAGAGATTGCTGATCCAACACACCCAAAAAGTTTTTAAATGTACGATACCAATGATCATCCACTCCTGCAGAATTAGGGTCAGCATTAAATCGTTCCGGTCGAAGATATCGTTCCATTATAGCAAAAGGTTAATAAATTGAAATAAAGAGTAGATTGCCTTTCAAAAGCTAGGCTTTATTAACCTTAAAAACCAGCAGTACATGTTGAGCACCCAGTCTCAACCAAACTGTAGAAAACTGAATTTAAGATGGCCACCACAGGTCACATGGAATCAACTAACCAATAAGTTTACAGCATATATCTCAAGGCAGGAAAACAGACAACCAATTACAATGCTTCTTATAAAACAAGAATAATCACCACACTGGTTATCAACCCTTCAGTCATCAGAAAGAGTTTCTCTTTATTTACTCTATCTAAACCATTCATGATTTTAAACACCTCCATCAAATCTCTGCTTAGCCTTCTCTGCGCTAAGGAAAACAACCCCAACTTCTCCAGTCTATGCCCCCAGATTTACAGATATCACCCTCTCTCCGGAGCACCTCAACTGGATCCTTATAGTTCATGCTGCAGGGACTGACACTTGCTGGTGGCATATCATTTGTGCATAGGTAGGGGAGAAATCGAGCTACTGTTAGTAGCAAGATTTCATAAACCTTGCTTTAAAAAAAAAAAGGACCATTATTGCTTACTTAGCATGAAAAAAACAAGTTCAAACCTAGCACACAATAATAGATGAGAAGTTAAAATTGAAAATATAATACAAACCTTGTGTACTGATCTAACCCAAATCCATTTGTGACATTAAAATCCTTTCAAAAATAACCCTGAATTCACAACCATAAATTGGTGTAGGCAACACTATATAAATACACAATTAAGGTTTTAGTGCAGAAATAGAGAATACACATTTAGACCAAGGATCCTGAAATTTAGGCTCCAATATGGACAAGGGCAGGGGGGGGGGGGGCGGGGAGGGGCTAGAGTTTTGGGTTTCCCCACATCCT
The DNA here is from genome assembly GCF_052327205.1 of Somniosus microcephalus. Taxonomy (NCBI): domain Eukaryota; kingdom Metazoa; phylum Chordata; class Chondrichthyes; order Squaliformes; family Somniosidae; genus Somniosus; species Somniosus microcephalus. The sequence goes on from NC_140988.1 coordinate 44,655,541, forward strand.
GTGGAGTGTGCGTCTTTTATTTTATTTTTTTTAAACAGTATCACCGCCCGGAAGTCAGCCTGATTGACGGGTTTGGCTTCCAGTCGAGCAGGGAGCACTCCAGAGCAGGCCGCACTCCCGAACAGGCCGCAACCCCAGGTAGAGAGCCTGAAGCCGCTACTGGAAGCGTGAGGGTGGTCCGATCCCCGACACGGGGGTCTTTGTATAGGGGTGGGTCTGATGAAGGGGGGTCCAATCCAAGGTAAGAGGGTAAGCTTTGGGGGGGGGGGGGGGGGGGCGGTGGGGGTGGGAGGAAGTACTTCTGCTCCTTCTAGCCCACAAGCAGTGCTATAAAGGCACTTAATTTCTCTCTGAAGCTATACTCGCCTCCTTTAAACTGTTGGATGTCCCAAGCCCCAGGAAACCAAGCCAACCAGGGTTAACCTACAATCTGAGGCTGTCAGCCTTATTCAAATATTTAAATGGCCAACCCGCCTGCTGGGAGCGGGTTGGCTGCCCGTCCCTTGTCCTGCCTCTGTTAAACTTTGGCCTTTAAACTAAAGGGGGGGGGGGGGGGCGGGTGGAGGGTCCTGGTGGAGAGAAATTTAGAATGCTAAAACGAGATGGCTTTTTAGACGTTGAGGAGCCAACTAGGGAACAGGCTATCCTAGATTGGGTATTGTGTAATGAGAAGGGGTTAATTAATAATCTTGTGCGGGGTCCTTTAGGGAAGAGAGTGAAAAGATCGAATTCTTCATTAAGATGGAAAGTGAAGAAGAAGTCCAATCCAAAACTAGGGTCCTAAATCTAAACAAAGGAAACTACGAAGGTATGAGGAGTGAATTGGTTATGATAGATTGGGGAGCTTCATTAAAAAGCATGATGGTGGATAGGCAATGGCTAACATTTAAGGAATGAATGCATGAATTGCAACAGTTATACATTCCTTTCTGCCGCAAAAACACAAAAGGAAAAGCGGCCCAACCATGACTAACAAAATAAATTAAGGATAGTATTAGATCCAAAGAGGAGTCATATAAAGTTGCCAGAAAAAGTAGCAAGCCTGAGGATTGGGAACAGTTTAGAGTTCAGCAAAAAGGACCAAGAGATTAAGAGGGGAAAAATAGAGTACGAGAGTAAACTTGCAAGGAACGTAAAAGTGGACTGTAAAAGCTTCTACAAGTATGTAAAAAGAAAAAGATTATTGAAGACAAATATAGGTCCCTTACAGTCAGAAACAGGAGAATTTATAATGGGGAACAAGGAAATGGCTGAGCAATTAAATACTTTGGTTCTGTCTTCACGGAAGAGGACACAAATAACTTCCCAGAATTGCTAGGGAACCAAGGGTCTAGTGAGAAGGAGGAATTAAAGGAAGTTAGTATTAGTAAAAAAAAGTGCTGGAGAAATTAATTGGACTGAAAGCCAATAAATCCCCAGGGCCTGAAACTGCATCTCAGAGTACTACAAGAGGTAGCCATGGAAATAGTGGATGCATTAGTTGTCATCTTCCAAAATTCTATAGATTATGGAACAGTTCCTGCAGATTGGAGGGCGGCAAATATAACCCCACTATTTAAAAAAGGGAGCGAGAATACAGGGAACTACAGACCGGTTAGCCTAACATCAGTAGTAGGGAAAATGCTAGAGTCTATTATAAAGGATGTGATAACAGAAAATATCAACGGGATTAGACAAAGTCAACATGGATTTATGAAAGGGAAATAGTGTTTGACAAACCTACTGGAGTTTTTTGAGGATGCAACTGGTAGAATAGCTCAGGGAGAACCAGTTGATGTGGTGTATTTGGATTTTCAGCAGGCCTTTGATAAAGTCCCACATAAGAGGTTAGTGTGCAAAATTAAAGCACATGGCATTGGGGGTAATATACTGGCATGGATTGAAAATTGGTTAACAGACAGGAAACAGAGTGGGAATAAATGGGTCTTTTTCGGAGTGGCAGGCGGTGACGAGTGGGGTACCGCAGGGATCAGTGCTTGGGCCCCAGTTATTCACAATATATATCAATGATTTGGATAAGGGAACCAAATGTAATATTTCCAAGCTTGCTGATGACACAAAACTAGGTGGGATTGAGAGTTGTGAGGAGGATGCAAAGAGGCTTCAAGGCAATTTAGACAAGTTGAGTGAGTGGGCAAATACATGGCAGATGCACTATAACGTGGATAAATGTGAAGTTATCCACTTCGGTAGGAAAAACAGAAAAGGCAGAGTATTATTTAAATGGTGATAGATTGGGAAATGTTGATGTACAGAGGGACCTGGGTATCCTTGTACACCAGTCACTGGAAGCAAACATGCAGGTGCAGCAAGCAGTTAGGAAAGAAAATGTCTTCATTGCAAGAGGATTTGAGTACAGGAGCAAGGATGTCTTACTACTGTTATACAGGGCCTTGGTAAGACCACACCTGGAGTACTGTGTGCAGTTTTGGTCTCCTTGCCCAAGAAAGGATATACTTGCCATAGAGGGAGTGCAACAAAGGTTCACCAGACTGATTCCTGGGATGGCAGGACTTTCGTATGAGGAGAGATTGGGTCGACTAGGCCTGTATTCACGAGAGTTTAGAAGAATGAGAGGGGAGCTCATTGAAACGTATAAAATTCTGACAGGGCTAGACAGACTAGATGCAGGGAGGATGTTTCCCCTGGCTGGGGGGTCTGGAACGAGGGGTCACAATCTCAGGATACGGGGTAGAACATTCAAGACTGAGATGAGGAGAAATTTCTTCACTCGAGGGTGGTGAACCTGTGGAAATCTCTACCACAGAAGGCTATGGAGGCCAAGTCACTGAATATATTTAAGAAGGAGATAGTGTGGCAGAACCACTGAATGACTCTGGCTAACTGTATATAATTCTCTTTAACGATGTTCTAACACCAGCCTAAACCTGTACCATTGTGTTAGGCATTACTGCGTTTTGTATATAGAGTTTGCATGCCCCTTTAAGAGCGCGGGCAAATGCGATGATGTCACGTCGCAAACCACGGGACTGCCCAGGCAGCCCTCGAGGCATCTCCATTGAGTAAAGACCTGTTTGATTGTTCTCTTGTGTCGATCTCCGTTATTCGTAGGAATTAGTCAATTCCTACATTGGTGACCCCGTTTTTGTGAACGTTTTCACCAAAGAAGAGCACATGCCATTTCGCTAAAGTTACCGCACTTCTGGGAGTAGCAAGCGCCCTCGTGGTTTATTCAGGTCGAGGCCCAGTTCGCCCTGAGGAACATCGATGCAGATCAGACCAAATATCTTTACGTGGTCTCCGCACTCGACAGCTCTACCGCCTCTCGCATCATCAGCCTCCTCAAAAACCCCCAACGGAGCGCAAGTATGAAAACCTCAAAGCGTGGTTACTGCAGGTTTTCGGGCTCACAAAATCAGAGCGCGCCCGTCGATTACTCGCTATGCCCGGGGACTCCAAGCCTTCAGAGTTGATGAGCCAAATGCTCACACTCCTGGGCTCAGAACGGGAATGTTTCCTATTCCGCGAGATTTTCCTCAGCCAACTGCCTTAACAGGTACAAACTGCCCTGGCCAGATCTGAAACTGAAGACTGCGCAACACTCGCTGCGGAGGCTGACAAAATTTTTGCTGTAACTCGGCAGCACTGCGCCGCCACGAGGCACCCATCCCCCACAGACGCCGCCCCAGCTAGTCAGCCTGCTGGGCTGTGTTTCTACCACGCGCAGTTCAGCGCGAAGGCGAGGCGTTGCCGCCCTCCCTGCAGTTTTCACCAAAAAAAACAACTGACACTGCGACCACCGAGGAACTGGTCTAATGGGCACCCCGCGGCCGCAATGTCGATCGGCAACGCGGGAAAATTGCTGTTCATCACTGATACTCTCTCCGGTCGCCATTTTCTGTGCGACACCGGAGCGCAGTGCAGCATTTTACCCGCCCTCGATGTGCAGACGGGGAATCACGGCCCCGCCCTTGAAGCGGCCAATGGCGGAACAATTCGGACCTTCGGCAGACGGCAAGTGGAGTTGTGCATCGGGGGGGGGGGGGGGGGGGGGAACGTTTTCACTGGGAGTTTGTTACGGCCAAAGTTTCCCAGCCCCTCCTTGGCGCGGATTTCCTGCGCGCCAACAGCCTCCTGGTCAATGTTAGGAACCGGCGGCTGATCAACGCAGCAACTTTTAATTCTCTTCCGTTTTACCGCAGTAACACTACGTCATGCACCGTCTCCTGTGCATTCCCGACTCCTGATGAGTTTGCTCGCCTGCTCAGCGAATTCCCCGACCTGACAAGACCCACGTTCTCCTCCACAGCCACGAAACATGGTGTGGAATACCACATCACCACCAACGGCCCCCCAGTCTACGCGCGGGCCCGGCGCCTGGAACCTGGCAGTTGCAAAGGCGGAGTTCGCAACCATGGAATGGTTAGGGATTATTCGCCGGTCGAATAGTCCCTGGTCTTCACCCCTCCATATCGTCCCGAAGCCTGGCGGTGGATGGCGGCCATGCGGCGACTATCGATGACTAAACGACGCCACCACTCCTGATCGGTACCCGAGCCCCCATATCCAGAATTTCTCTGCCCATTTGGCAGGGAACACCGTGTTCTCAAAAGTCGACCTCGTCCAAGGCTACCACCAGGTCCCAGTTCATCCACAAGACGTCCAGAAGACCGCAGTCATCACCCCATTCGGCCTCTTCGAGTTTTTACGGATGTCGTTTGGGTTAAAGAACGCCGCCCAGGCTTTCCAACGCCTGATGGACTCCGTGCTGCGGGATCTCAAGTTCCTCTTCGTCTACCTGGACGATATTCTAATTGCCAGTCCTACTAAGGAAGAACATACCTGTCACCTACGCACCCTTTGACGCCTCAGCCAAGACGGCCTGATTATCAACCCGGCCAAGTGTCAGTTTGACCTGCACCAAATTGATTTCCTGGGGCATCGCATCACCTCAGAGGGAGCGGTTCCTTTACCTTCGAAGGTAGAGGCGGTGACATCCTTTCCACGCCCGCAGAACATAAAGGCCCTGCAGGAATTCCTAGGCATGGTAAACTTTTACCACCGTTTCGTGCCTAAGGCGGCACTACTCATGCAGCCCCTGTACGAGGCCCTCAAGGGCAAGACTGGCAAGAACCCGGTAGACTGGACGGATGACATGGCCCGAGCGTTTGCCGACACCAAAAGCGCCTTAGCCAACGCAACTATGCTGGCGCACCCGTTGCCAGGAGCCACCATCGCCCTCACCGACGCGTCGGACTACGCAGTCGGTGCCATGCAACAGCAGTGGGTGAACGGGATGTGGCAGCCGTTGGCATCCTTCAGCCGTCAACTACGGCAGAACGAGAGAGCATACAGCACGCTCGACCAGGAGTTGCTCGCCCTTTTTCTGGCCATCCGCCATTTTCGGTTCCTTCTGGAAGGACGTCCTTTCACCACTTTTGTGGACCATAAGCCGCTGACCTTTGCCATGTCCAAGACCACCGAACCGTGGTCAGCCCAACAGCAGCGGCAACTGACCTACATATCCGAATTCACCACGGATATACAGCACGTGGCCGGTAAGGACAACCTGGTGGCAGACTGCCTCTCCCGCGCGATCGTCAATACGGTTCATTTGGGCATCGACTACGTCCTCATGGCAGCGGACCAAGCCTCAGACCCGGAAGTCCAGGCTTACAGAACGGCCATCACTGGCCTCCAGTTGGCCGACGTCAAGTTCCATTCGGCAGGTACCACGCTGTTGTGTGACGTCTCCGTACAGGATCCTCGCCCTGTCGTGCCGGTCGTCTGGCGCTGCAAAGTGTTCGACGCCATACATGGGTTGTCACACCCTGGAATGAAGGCCTCTCAGAAACTAATGTCAGCGAAATTTGTATGGCATGGCATGCATAAAGATGTCCGCGACTGGGCCAACACCTGCGTGGTCTGCCAAAAGGCCAAGGTACAGTGCCACATCAAAGCTCCATTGGCTGCCTTCACTGTTCCGGAGTGACGTTTTGACCACGTCAACGTGGACCTGGTAGGACCACTCCCACGGTTTTTCACACATCCTGACCATGGTTGACCGCACCACCAGATGGCCAAAGGCGGTGCCCCTGTCATCCACCACTTCGGCGGACGTGGCCAGGGCGTTCATTTCCTCCTGGATCGCCCGTTTCGGAGTGCCCGCAGATATTTCATCAGACAGGGGTCTGCAGTTTTCCTCCGAACTCTGGAATGCAGTGGCCCAAGGACTCGGTGTCAAATTACACCGCACCACAGCCTACCACCCACAGGCGAATGGCCTCTGCGAACGCTTCCACCGGTCAATGAAAGCCGCCCTGAGGGCCAGCCTCCAGGACGCTGGATGGGCAGACAAGCTACCGTGGGCCCTGTTGGGCCTTCGCACGGCCCCCAAAGAAGACCTTCACTCTTCATCAGCGGAGCTTGTCTATTATGGTCAGCCGCTGCGAGTCCCAGGGGACTTCCTACCAACATAGACGGGGCCATGGTCCGCGTCCGCCCAGCTTGCTAGTCACCAAGAAGCGGCCAGATGTTTCGCACTGGTGCCCACTTCGCACCACGGGCCGCAGAGGTCACACATTCCCACAGAGCTTGACAAGGCTGAATACGTTTTTATTCGCCATGTCGCACATCGGGATCCGCTCAAGGCCCCATATACCGGACCCTTCCGCGTGTTGGAAGCAGGGGACAAAACCTTCACGGTAGATGTCGGTGGTAAACTGGACCACATTTCGGTCGACCACTTAAAGCCAGCACATTTAGACCTCGACCGCCCCGTCAAGACAGCACAACCGCCGAGACAAGGTCGGATACCCGTCGTCGTTACGGCAGACCAAGTGCGACCGCCTGACAGACCGCCAGCCACCGCCTCGAGAGTACAGGAGTCGTTCTGACAGGCTTGTCAGACCCCCTCGCCGTTTGACATTGTCCGTTAAAGCAAATTCTGGGGGGGCGCATGTGGCAGAACCACTGAATGACTCTGGCTAACTGTATATAATTCTCTTTAACGATGTTCTAACACCAGCCTAAACCTGTACCATTGTGTTAGGCATTACTGTGTTTTGTATATAGAGTTTGCATGTACGGGGCGTGGCCCCTTTAAGAGCACAGGAAAACGCGGGCAAACGCGATGACGTCACGTCGCAAACCAGGGGACTGCCCAGGCAGTCCTCGAGGCATCTCCGTTGAGTAAAGACCTGTTTGATTGTTCTCTTGTGTCGATCGCCGTTATTCGTAGGAATTCGTTAATTCCTACAATAGATAGATTTCTAGACACAAAAGGCATCAAGGGGTATGGGGAGAAAGTGGGAATATGGTATTGAGATAGAGGATCAGCCATGATCATTTTGAATGGCAGAGCAGACTCGAAGGGCCGAATGGCCTACTCCTGCTCCTATTTTTCTATGTTTCTAAACCTGGAAGTGGGCAGGTTGGAAGCAGGTGTCTGATTTTTAAAGTTTTAGGAGGAGAGGCAGAGAGAGTCACTGAACCAGCCACACAATGATAACTGGAGGGAGGAGTCAATCTTCCCTTTAAGCTCCAGCCTCCGCACTGCTGACTCACTGGCTGTTAAATAGGAAAAACTGCACATGCGCGGTACTTGAATGGGCTGCGCAGCCCCTTAAGGAGCCGCGCACCCAAAAAATTAAAGGGAACATTGGTCAGAGGTATTGTCAAAGAGCGAGCTGGAGGGAGGGAGTCAGGAGCCGAGCCACAGAGAGGGAGGTGGAGGCATATCCTGTTGTAGCAAATAAAAAAGAACCATAGAAAGCACATATAGAAACTTGTTAGAAAAAATAGGAAGGAGAAGCAATAAGACCAGGAGGAGAGGAAAGGCCTGCGGGAAAACAGCAATTTATAAATATTATAGTGTAAGCTTATGGGCGCAAGTGAAAACACAAATCAAAACAATGGAAACAGCTCAATTGTTTTGACATTTTCTCTTGGTGTGTTTGCTTGTGTGCACATGCAGGAAAATCAGAACTAAAATAAAGGATCAAAGGTGTGACCTACAGGGAAAGTCTGATCAAGATATGGGATCACTGTGAACTTAAGAGAAAATGTCAGTAAGCTGAGTAAGCTCACTCACCTGAACCATTCAAGCGGAAACGGACAGATTCTTAATCGCAAAGGGAAATAGAAGGATACAAGCTCGCCAGAGAATTCTTTTTCTCCAGGTTGGAACATAGAGGTAATTGACAGGGTAAATAGACGGGCTGCATGGTGCTTTCCTGTTCCTACCTTCTTATGCAAGGATGGCATAATAATGCTAAGGTTACCAGTGAGATTGGGAATTCCTTTTTCAGTGAAAAACTGGGAATGCCCGTTTGTTCCCATAATTAATGAGTTGCTACCAAAATTTCATTCTTAGAAATTGAATATTTCAAAGGCACCGTTGTAGTGTCCGAGTATCAATAATACACGGACTGCAGGAGAATAATAACAGGTATTTACTGAACAGAGGGTAAACTTAAGACTGAAGTACAGAAGCCTGCTATGGCTTTACATACAGGTGTGGTCACTGCCGGTACTGCAGTATAAAATCAGTTCTCTCTTAAAGGTACATACACAACAACTGTGTTCCTGAGTTTTTATTAGTGGGTCTTAAATATACATGGCAACGAAGAAAACTCAAAAGCTAAAGAGCGCCTTCAAATACAGAAGATGAACAGCTCCAAATAAAACGGATTATACCAAAAACAACCAACAACTCAAATACAACCAACAACTCAAATACAGTGCTGAAAAGAGGCCTTTGCCACAATGTTGTGATGACAGAATAAGTCAAAGTATGTTTTATAATATGGGATTCCAGAATTTACGCCAGTGTTTCAGGGTCCTTTTTCTGTGAAAAATGAAACTTAATTTCTTTGCCTGTGATGTGAAAACAAGTGGTTCTACCGAGAGTGCAGTGGGGCACACACATATAAGCTGCTTCCATCACTAGTATTGCAAGGAAAACTGAAATACACAAAAATGCATTTTTTGCAGCGGTAGGTCCAGAAATTTGTGATGGGGGAACCTAAGCACTAAAGATACTGAGGTAAAGTTTCCAATTTGGGCACAATCAGCGATTCCGGCACAAATTGTGTCCGATTTGAAAGTGTTGCCTGCCACCTCCCACCCCGGAGTTTCCGCTCACATTCATTTGCATATCACTGAATGCAAAATTTGCCATGAACTAGCGCAATCAGACCGCGTTTTGGTGGCAACTTGGTAAAGTTTGATTAACAGTTGAAATGATTTTTCACAAAATATAAGCATTTTAAAATCAGTGTCAATCCACCACCTGTGAGTAACCCAATTTTAAACTGCTGAAAATGACAAAAAACTATTTTCTAGTTAGATTGGTGTACAGTAGTCAGTTCCTTAGTAAATTTTAAAAAAAAAATTCATTCAAAATCTTTCAAACATACCTGTTAGTGCACTTAATTTTTGGAGCCTCCTCAAAGGCCTGCAAACGAGTGCGATTAGCGGAAACTCCCATTGGTGATTAATTCCCCCAGGGGCGTGGCCAGTTTTGGGGGCGTGGCCTGCTTCTAGCGCAATGTTATTAAAACTAGCGCAATGTTATTAAAACTAGCGCAAAAGATTGCAGAAACTCGAGTTGCACTGAATGCAATTTGTGCTTAAGATTCCACGATCTTTTGCGCTGATTACGCCAATATTGGGCAAATTGCGCCAAAAAAAAAACCGGCGCAATCGAGTGGAAACTCCAGGCCACAGTTTAATTCCTAGGGAAGATAAACCTTATATCCTACCAGGAAATACTGATTTTGACAATTGAACATTTTGGAATGTACTATTTGAAGCCAAAAATAATTTATTCCGAAAGGGTTACAGATGTTTGAAATAGTTACAATTGACGCAACTTTTGTACCATTGGAAAGCAATTCATAGTGAGTGCAGCACATCAGAAGGCTGCTAACATTAATACAGAGATGATTTATCCCACTGTAATATTGGCAATGAGACTCTTTAGTTTCGCAGCATAGGACTCACTAATGCACTTGATCTTTTGAATATTAATCATTCATCTATCTACTGATAACCTCCCCACATGTGCACAATATTCAGCATTCACAGAATTCTGCAGCAATGTGTAATTCTGCACATATATCCCCCCAAAAAATCAGGCCATTCTTGGGTGCTTCAGGTTGTTTTGAAAAAAAAACTCTGATTTCAATCAGTAAATGCCGACAGGGCTTTCAAAGCCTTTCCACCATCTACAGGAGTGTGATGGAATACTCTCCACTTGCCTGGATGAGTGCAGCTCCAACAACACTCAAGAAGCTCGACACCATCCAGGACAAAGCAGCTCGCTTGATTGGCACCCCATCCACCACCTTAAACATTCACTCCCTTCACCACCGACCATCATGGCTGCAGTGTGTACCATCTACAAGATGCACTGTTGCGAATTGCCAAGGCTTCCTCAGCAGCACCTCCCAAATCCGCGACCTCTACCACCTCGAAGGACAAAGGCAGCAGGGGCATGGGAACACCATCACCTGCAAGTTTCCCTCCAGGTTACACATCATCCTGAATTGGAAATATATCACCATTCCTTCATTGTCGCTGGGTCAAAATCATGGAGCTCCCTACCCAACATCACTGTAGGAGCACCTTCACCACACGGACTGCAGTGGTTCAAGAAGGCGGCTCACCACCACCTTCGAGGGCAATTAGGGATGGGCAATAAATGCTGGCCTTGCTAGCGATGCCCACATCCCATAAACGAATAAGAAAAAAAAGTTTGGGGAAATCACTGAAAGTTAGCAGGAAACAGTGAAATGTAGCATGTATACATTAATTATAGACATATAACAGGTACTCTCCCAATATTCATTAAAAGATTCATTTTACTCTCAGTGGTTCCAAGACATTAACTTCCTCAGAGTCTCTGATTCTTTGGATCTGGACCATCCTCCCTTTATTGCTGGAGTGAACTTGGAGAAATTTTCATATTTATGCGATCAGAAGACATCACACTTATGTTAAAATTGACCCACAAATCTTTTAAAATAACTAGCAAGCAATGGCTAGTGTGAAAAATAATTCCAAGCTTTTTGCCTTCTGCTGTATTTATAATACAAGGTTATAATTGCAGCTGGAATCAGAGACTGCGTGCACCACCAACAAAGATGGTTTCTATGGACACTCTCAATGGCAACATGGAAAGAATGTGAGCTTGTTCTTGGAGGCTGTGAGGCTACCTACCCCATTTTGAACCCGTTAACGTCAGGTGAAGACAGTTAACATCAACCCCAATGACCTCTACAGATCTTCCCCAGCCACTGGAGAAAGTATGTCCAATCCAAACCCCTGCACCACAGGGAGACTTCACTCACCTCCTAACCTCTCGTACTCTTTCGCTGTGAACACCTGGATGTCAAGGAAACTCGCTTTTACAAAGGGTAACCTGTTCAAATGTACAAGCACTATTTAATTCTCAAACATTTGTTAACTGGCATAGTCTACTACAAGGGGTTCTGTTAATCTTCAAGGACAATGCACCTGCACTTCTAATCATTAGGAAATGCAGTCAATCAGACGTGGGAAAACAAGTCTCCATCCCAATCAAATTCCTTTAACAATGTTTTCTCTCTTCCAAAAAAGAAAACGGTGACGCAGTATTACCAACAAAGAACTGCAACTGGGGGAAGAACACCAAGACTGAAAGTCCTGGGTCCATACAAACAGAAAGCTCTGCAAATAACAGAAAAAAAGACAGAAAAGGCCTTGGGAGACAGCAAGGTTAGAGGCAAGGTGGCAACAGAAGGGAAAGGCTCATCATAAGTAGTGTCAGCTTCACATGATGTTTCTAAGTATTGCAATGCCTTTACACTTGTCTGCTATCTGGAACTCTCTACCCCAAAAGCATGTGGATGCTGGGTCAACTGAAATTTTCAAGATAAATAGATTTTTGTTGGGTTTCAAGTGAAGGCAGGTAAATGGGGTGGGGGTGCAGATCAGCCATGATCTAATTGAATGGCTAAAACAAGTTTGAGCGATTGAATGGCTTACCCCTTTTCACCCTCAGCTGAGGTGCCTCAGTACCCAGATCTTAGGTTCCCATTCTTCAGAAGAACGATGATTAGGGAACATCAATCTCATGTGGAGGCTTCCATGCATATAGCCGAGATGGTGGTGAAGTGAGAGGAGTCCATTAAATGCATCTGCAACACACTGTACCCCATGGCATGAAGAACACCCGAGAGAGCATAACAGTTCAAAAGATTTCTGCAGTAGCAAGGCATAAGGAAGTGATATTAAAGACAGAGATGGCTTCAGGAAAGGCAGCAATCACTGCTTCAATAGATGCCTTGAGGGCCAGGCTGAATATCACACTTGCACAACGCCTCCAAGACCTGGTTGCCTGTGACCTGTATCAGTGGACTTCAAGGTATGGTCACAGATGTCACTGTTGCTCCGGAGTCCTATCTCTGCTTGCATGAAAGAGGTGTGTCCAACACCCCTGGACACAGCAAGAGAAAGGCGAGCAAAAGACCTCCTCAAGGAGCCTTCTCAGTCACCCACCGCTCACCCTTGTCTCACTCAATGAGCACCTCGTAGAAGTAGCAGACTAGGAGCTCGAGCAAGTAAAGTAGCTTGCACAAATGACACGGTGTTAAGAAGTAGTTTGAGATCGGATGAATGGACTTTGTGGCACCTTCTGGTGAAAGTTATTTGTTGAAGTAAACATGGCTTAACAATATGGCCCAACTAGTCCCCATCCACCAGCACCCTCCTCCGCCAGGCTGAACTCTCACATTGGACAACTTCTCCTTTGATGCCACTCACTTCCTCTAAATATAAGATGCTGCGACAGGAACCCATAGGGGCCTAGCTATGCCTGCCATTTTGTGGGATATGTGGAACATTCTTTGTTCCAGTCATACTCAGGTCCCCTCCCTCACCTTTTTCTCCAGTATGTTGACGACAGTAGCGGTGCCATTTCCTGCTCTTGCTCGGAACTGGAAATTTTTTATCAACTTTGCTTCCAATTTCCACCCCTCCCTCACCTTCATATGATCCAGCTCTGTACTCTTCCCTTCCTCAACTTCTCGGTTTCCATTTCTGGGGATAGACTGTTGACCATTATCCACTACAAGCCCACTGACTCCCACAGCTACCTGGCCTACATTTCCTCCCACTCCGCTTCCTGTAAGGACTATTCCATTCTCCCAGTTTCTCCATCTCCATCGCATCTGTTCTGACGATGCCACCTTCCATACCAGTGCTTCCGATACGTCTATCTTTTTCCTCAACCAAGGATTCCCCTCCACCGTGGTTGACAGGGCCCTCGACCATGTCTATTCCATTTTCCACACTTCGGCTCTCATCCCTTTCCCCGCCCTCCAGAACCACGATAGGGTGCCTCTTGTCCTCACCTTCCAACCCACCAGCCTCTACATTCAATGGATCATCCTCCACCACCTCCAGCAGGATGCCACCACCGAACCTCTCCTCCCCTCCCCTTTCAGCATTCCGAAGGGACCGTTCCCTCCGTGACACTCTGGTCCACTCCTCAATCACCCCCAACATCCCCTCCCCTTCCCATGGCAACTTCCTGTGCAAGCACAGGAGAAGCAACTCCTGCCTCCTCCCTTCCCACTGTCCAGGGTCCCAAACACATTTCCAGGTGAAACAGCGATTTACTTGAACTTCTTTCAATTTAGTATACTGTATTCACTGCTTATGATGCAGTCTCCTCTACATTGGGGAGACCAAACGCAGATTGGGTGACCGCTTTGCGGAATACCTCAATTCAGTCCACAAGCAAAACAGTGAGCTTCCAGTCGCTTGCCATTTTAATTCTCCATCCCACTCCCATCTCGCTGTCCTTGGCCTCCTACACTGTTCCAATGAAGCTCAACATAAGCTTGAGGAACAGCACCTCATCTTTCAATTAGGCATGTTACAGCCTTCTAGCCTTCCAACAATTTCAGATCATAACCTCTGCCCCATTTTTTCGGACAGCAGCTGTTGATAAGGATTCTGATATTCCCATTTACACCTCTTCTAAACCCATCTTTTGTTTCTGTACTTGTCCCATTACCATCTCCTATTGCCTTGTACCATCATCCCTTTTGTCATTTAATTTCTCTTGCCTTCCACCCTATCACAGATCTTCCTTTTTGTTCTGTCCTCCCCTCTCCCTGCCTCTGTACTTGCTTAAAACCTGTTATATCTCTAAACTTTTTCCAGTTCGGACGAAGGGTCATCAACCTGAAACATTAACTCTTTCTCTCTCCACAGATTCTGCCTGACCTGCTGAGTATTTCCAGTATTTTCTTTTTTTATTTCAGATTTCCAGCATCCGCAGTATTTTACTTTTGTGTTGACAATATGGAGCTCAGAGCATTTCCGTGTATGCTTGTAACTTTTGGGAATTGAATGATGGCAGGAGAAATCAGTCTTCTATCTCATGAAGAAAATAGGTAATAGTATTTGACAGTATTGAACTTGGGTGAGGATGTAAAAGGGGGAAAACAGGCATAAACTGACTTTTTGATTTGTCAGCTTCTAATCATTGAAAGCACTGGGCTATAAGTGGTGTCCTTCTTCCTCTGATTACTGGCTATCCTGTCCATGTCCTCCCCTTTCTGTGCACCTTCATGCTGTGGGGATGAAGTTGCTTCCCTCCTCCTCCTCCTCCTCCTCCTCCCCCGCCCACTCCCTCCACATTCATTATCGGTCCACTTAGCTTCTTGAACCACTAAGCCTTTCTTCATTGTAATTTTATGTAGTACGCAGCAAGTTACAATCATTCTGGAAAATCTCACTCGGCTCTATTTCAAGGCTCCACAATATTTATCCAGGCACCTAAAACAACATTTTTAGAGTACTTATTATCTGCTCTATCACGTTTCTTGTAGTGCCACAGGCCGCATTATATCTGTTGCCCCCCCCCCTCTGCCTGCAGAAGCCTTACTTGTGTCATAAGCCATGACTGGATCAGGGCCATGAGGATAGCCCCGATCACCAATCAAGCATCTTAATGCATGCCTCTGAGTTATGACCACTAGTATGGTAGAAAGTTTCCTGAGTATCTGGCATTCATGTGCCGGATAAGGCAATTGGTATTGCATGGCAGATGCATATTAAATCAAATGACAGCCTGTCCTGTTCATAAAATTGAGGGGTTCGCATATGGAGCTTTGAGCGCCACTTACAATTCATCAATTGCTTCCTGCACAGAATTGGATAGATTTCTCTGGTTCCACTGGGAAAGATATAAATTGCATGGCCCTCTTGAATAGAATGTATGTTGCCTTTTGATTTAGTGATGAGCTGTTGCCTGACTAATGTGGCAAAGGCTGCCTGGAAAGATCCAGTTGCAAAGAAATTCAAGGCAGTGGTGATTTTGACTGGTATAGACAATGCTGGTGGAAGTGGGCGACAGGTTTCCAGTCAGCAGTTGATATATTTCCCCAAAAGCCTCCAGGGAAGAAGCACAGCTTTCTGAGGCACTTATGTTCAGAAAAATCTAAGTACAACCTTCTTGGTCTGTAAACCTAAGTGAGTTGCTATCTAGCTGTAGGAAAGAGGTGCCTTCTGATGCCTCACTCCAAGAACTCCCAATTTAGCCTCTTTCATTTCTTTATCCTCTTTCTCTTTGTGACATAGGAAGAGGGAAAATGGCCAACCATTGGAAAATCCATATCCAAGTGTAAAACCATACTTTCCCTGGAGCTGACTAAATAGGCCAGTAAAAATCCTGATTGATTTTCCAAAGTTCCAGAGTTTTATGAAAGGGAAATCGTGTTTGACGAATCAGAATTTTTTAGCGTGTAACTAGCAGGGTAGATAAGAGGGAACCAGTGGATATAGTATATTTGGATTTTCAGAAGGCATTCGATAAGGTGCCACACAAGAGATTGTTTCACAAGATTAAAGCTCATGGGATTGAGGGTAGCATGGATTGAGGATTGGTTAAAGGACAGAAAACAGAGTAAGAATAAACGCACGTAACTAGTAGAGTGCCGCAAGGATCAGTGCTTACACCTCAGCTATTTACAATCTATATCAATGACTTAGATGAGGGCACCAAGTGTAATGTATCCATGTTTGCTGACGATACAAAGCTAGGTGGGAAAGTAAGCTGTGTGGAGGACGCAGAGAGACTGCAAAGGGATACAGACCAGTTAAGTGATTGGATAAGAAGGCGGCAGATGGAGTACAATGTGGGGAAATGTGAAATTATTCCCTTTGGTAGGAAGAATAGAAAAGCAGAATATTTTTTAAAAGGTGAGAGACTAGTAAATGTTGGTATTCAGAGGGATTTGGGTGTCCTTGTACATGAATCACCGAAATTTAGCATGCAGGTACAGGAAGGCAAATGGTATGTTAGCCTTTATTGCAAGGGGTTTGGAGTATGTAAGTAAGGAAGTCTTGCTGCAATTATATAGGGCTTTGGTGAAACCACACCTGGAGTAGTGTACAGTTTTGGTCTCCTTACCTAAGGAAGGATATACTTGCCTCAGATGAGGTGCAACAAAGGTTCACGAGATTGTTTGCTGGGATGAGAGCGCTGTACTATGAGGAGAGATTAAGTAGAATGGGCCTATAGTCTCTGGAGTTTAAGAATGAGAGGTGATCTCATTGAAATGTATAAAATTCTTAGAGGGCTTGACAGGGTAGATGCTGAGGGGCTGTTTCCCCTGGCTAGAGCATCTAGAATTAGGGGTCATAGTCTCAGGATAAGGGGTCAGCCATTTTAGGACTGAGATGAGGAGAAATTTCTTCACTCAGAGGGTTGTGAATCTTTGGAATTCTTTATCCCAGAGGGCTGTGGATGCTCAGTTGATGAGTATATTCAAGACAGATCGATAGATTTTTTTGCACGAAGTGAATCAAGGGATTTGGGAATATGGCGGGAAAGTGGAGTTGATGCAGAAGTTCAGCCATGACCTTATTCAATGGTAGAGCAGGCTCGAGGAGCCGTATGACCTATTCCTATTTCTTATGTCGAAACAACTAAAACAGATATGCAGACAAAGTAAAACCAACCTTCCATTGCAGTGGTCTCCTCAATGCAGTAGTTGCCTCAGGGATAACACCACTTATATAATAAAAGTAATAATTTGGGGCATAAACTGGGGAAAATTAAGTGGAGGATTAGACTTGCCCACTTGACCCCATTAAAATGCAGTGGGATAGTCTACCAGCAGGCATTAAAAGGAAAATGTGAGGTTTTGCAGAGGACAATTCAGGTGCAGTTTTAGGTAGGAACCATCTGGTTCACTAATGTCCTTTAGGGAAGGAAATCTGCCATCCTTACCTGGTTTGGCCTACATGTGACTCCAGACCCACAGCAATGTGGTTGACTCTTAATGCCCTCTGAAATGGCCTAGCAAGCCACTCAGTTGTAAACAACCGCTACGAAAAACAAGAATAAAAAAAACGGACGGACCACCCGGCATCGACCTCGGCACCAGAAGCGACAACGGCAAACCCAGCCCTGTCGACCCTGCAAAGTCCTCCTTACCAATATCTGGGGGCTTGTGCCAAAATTGGGAGAGCTGTCCCACAGACTAGTCAAGCAACAGCCTGACATAGTCATAATTACCGAATCATACCTGACAGCCAATGTCCCAGACACCACCATCCCTGGGTATGTCCTGTCCCACCGGCAGGACAGACCCACCAGAGGTGGTGGCACCGTGGTATACAGTCAGGAGGGAGTAGCCCTGCGAGTCCTCAACATTGACTCAGGACCCCATGAGGTCTCATGGCATCAAGTCAAACATGGGCAAGGAAACCTCCTGCTAATTACCACCTACCGCCCTCCCTCAGCTGATGAATCAGTACTCCTTCATGTTGCACACCAATTGGAAGAAGCACTGAGAGTAGCAAGGGCACAAAATGTCCTCTGGGTGGGGGACTTCAATGTCCATCACCAAGAGTGGCTCGGTAGCACCACAACTGACCGAGCCCTAAAGGACATAGCTGCCAGACTGGGTCTGCGACAGGTGGTGAGGGAACCAACAAGAGGGAAAAACCTACTTGATCTCGTCCTCACCAATCTACCTGTTGCAGGTGCATCTGTCCATGACAGCATTGGTGGAAGTGACCACCGCACAGTCCTTGTGGAAACGAAGTCCCATCTTCATGTTGAGGAGACCCTCCACCGTGTTGTGTGGCACTACCACCGTGCTAAATGGGACAGATTTCGATCAGATCTGACAACTCAAAACTGGGCATCCATGAAGCGGTGTGGGCCATCAGCAGCAGCAGAATTGTATTCAACCACAATCTGTAACCTCATGGCCCGGCATATCCCTCACTCTACCATTACCATCAAGCCGGGAGATCAACCCTGGTTTAACAAAGAGTGCAGGAGAGCATGCCAGGAACAGCACCAGGCATACCGAAAAATGAGGTGTCAACCTGGTGAGGCTACAACACAGGACTACTTACATGCCAAACAACGGAAGCAACATGCGATAGACAGAGCTAAGCGATCTCACAACCATCGGATCAAATCAAAGCTCTGCAGTCCTGCCACATCCAGTCGCGAGTGGTGGTGGACAATTAAACAGTTAACAGGAGGAGGAGGCTCCAAAAATATCCCCATCCTCAATGATGGTGGAGCCCAGCACAAGAGTGCAAAAGACAAGGCTGAAGCATTTGCAACTATCTTCAGCCAGAAGTGCCGAGTGGATGATCCATCTGAGCCTCCTCCCGAGGTCCCCAGCATCACAGATGCCAGTCTTCAGCCCATTCAATTCACTCCACGTGATGTCAAGAAACGGCTGAAGACACTGGATACTGCAAAGGCTATGGGCCCTGACAACATCCCGGCAATAGTACTGAAGACTTGTGCTTCAGAACGAGCTGCGCCCCTAGCCAAGCTGTTCCAGTACAGCTACAACACTGGCATCTACCCGGCAAAGTGGAAAATTGCCCAAGTATGTCCTGTCTACAAAAAGCAGGACAAATCCGACCCGGCCAATTACTGTCCCATCAGTCTACTCTCAATCATCAGCAAAGTGATGGAAGGTGTCGTCGACAGTGCTATCAAGCAGCACTTACTCAGCAATAACCTGCTAACTGACGCCCAGTTTGGGTTCCGCCAGGGCCACTCAGCTCCTGACCTCATTACAGCCTTGGTCCAAACATGGACAAAAGAGCTGAACTCAAGAGGTGAGGTGAGAGTGACTGCCTTTGACATCAAGGCAGCATTTGATCGAGTATGGCATCAAGGAGCCCTAGCAAAACTGAAGTCAATGGGAATCAAGGGGAAAACTCTCCATTGGTTGGAATCATACCTAGCACAAAGGAAGTTGGCTGTGGTTGTTGGAGGTCATTCATCTCAATCACATGACATCACTGCAGGAGTTCCTCAGGGCAGTGTCCTAGGCCCAACCATCTCAGCTGTTTCATCAATGACCTTCCCTCCATCATAAGGTCAGAAGTGAGGATGTTCGCTGATGATTGCACACTGTTCGGCACCATTCGAGACTCGTCAGATACTGACGCAGTCCGTGTCCATATGCAGCAAGACCTGGACAACATTCAGACTTGGGCTGACAAGTGGCAAGTAACATTCGCACCACACATGTGCCAGGCAATGACCATCTCCAACAAGCGAGACTCTAACCATCTCCCCTTGACATTCAATGGCATTACCATCGCCGAATCCCCCACTATCAACATCCTGGGGGTTACCATTGATCAGAAACTGAACTGGACCAGCCATATAAATACTGTGGCTACAAGAGCAGGCCAGAGGCTGGGAATTCTGCGGCGAGTGTCTCACCTCCTGACTCCCCAAAGCCTTTCCACCATCTACAAGGCACAAGTCAGGAGTGTGATGGAATACTCTCCACTTGCCTGGATGAGTGCAGCTCCAACAACACTCAAGAAGCTCGACACCATTCAGGATAAAGCAGCCCGCTTGATTGGCACTCCATCCACCACCTTCACCATTCACTCCCTCCACCACCGGCGCACTGTGGCTGCAGTGTGTACCATCTACAAGATGCACTGCAGCAACTCGCCAAAGCTCCTTCAACAGCACCTTCCAAACCCACGACCTCTACCACTTAGAAGGACAAGGGCAGCAGACGCATGGGAACATCACCAACTACAAGTTCCCCTCCAAGCCACACACCATCCTGACTTGGACCTGTATCGCCGTTCCTTCACTGTCGCTGAGCCAAAATCCTGGAACTCCCTTCCTAACAGCATTGTGCGTGTACCTACACCATATGGACTGCAGCGGTTCAAGGCGGCAGCTCACCACCATCTTCTCAAGGGCAATTAGGGGTGGGCACTAAATGCAGGCCTAGCCAGCGACGCCCACATCCCATCAATGAATAAAAAAATGTTTTTTTTTTGTTTGTTTTTTTAAATGACTCTGGCCAGATGACTCCTACCTGAAATCCATCTCTTAAAATTAAGCTGCACCTGAATTGTCCTCTGTAAAACCTGACATTTCCCTGTACTGTGCTGATTGATTTCAGTTCAACAGTAATTGACATCAGTTCCCCTGTTCTAGGGAAGATCGTTATTCTGTATTGCCTGCTGAAATGTGTAATGTTGGGCAAGTGCAGGATTTGGTTTGGCTCTGATGCTCCCATTCTGCCTACAGTTGCTGTCTAGGATCACACATGAGGAATAGAAGGACCAAATGGCACCTGGTGCCCACAGAACCATACACCAGCAAAAGTGTCAACGCCTGTATGAGAGAAAGGAAAAAAATGGGAGAGGAAAAAATGCTCACAATATACATGTCACGTTGGCACTAAAGGGAGTGTAAAACACAGGAAAGGACAATAATCATGAGCAAAAAATGTAAATCGAGTTCCAAGAAATAAACATACTTAGTCAATAATGTTCTTCAAAACCATCTGAGAAACAAAAAATCAATCTGATCTGCTGGCTAACTCTTAAATGCCTACATTATTATGCATTCACCACACAACACATACGCTTTCAAACACATTTCCCCTGCAAAACTCGAGTCACAAAAGTCAAGGAATTGCATTTGCAGTGCTGCACAGAATAAAATCTCAATGTAAAAGGTCTGCGCCAGATATCAAAACCACTTTTCTTGTTCTTGAAGTAGAAAGAGAATGGGCAGGAGTGCAAATATAAACTGACAGAGCATCTGGAGTGAGTTTACTTTCAACTAGGGTCAGAAACATTTTCATTCAATTCAATTTGCAGCAGTTGCATCAATTAAATTACCAGACACTGATTTACCTGGAACACTGTGGAACCTGTGATGAGTGAGGGTTTAGAAATTGCCGGTGAAGGGGATAGGCAGAGATTTGCCTTCGGTCACTCACTTTCTGTGTCACTGCAATAGAGAACTTATCTTTTGGCAACTCGACACACATCTATGGTGGATTTTGTAAGCTCACATGGTTTCTTCTTCCCTGCTCCAACAGGATTAAGGATAAGGGGTAAGCCATTTAGGGCAGAGATGAGGAGGAATTTCTTCACCCAGAGAGTGGTGAACCTGTGGAATTCTCTACCACAGAAGGCAGTGGAGGCCAGTTCATTAAATATATTCAAGAAGGAGTTGGATATATTTCTTAAGGCTAAAGGGATCAAGGGATATGGGGAGAAGGCAGGGACAGGGTACTGAATTTGGATGATCAGCCATGATCTCATTGAATGGCGGAGCAGGCTCGAGGGGCCGAATGGCCTACTCCTGCTCCTATCTTCTATGTTTCTATAATTGCCATCTTCAAATCTATTGCATTGAAAACCAACTCCCAACTTATTTAATCTAGCAGAGTATCCTGGAAATAAAATTCCAGGATAATTGTCCAGTTTTTCCATTCCTTACTGCGTTGCATTAAATACAGAAATACACAAAGATTTTTTTTCTTTTCATGACTGCAGGGATGTCAGGATCAAGCTTTGGCACACTTTTCGAACACACTTGCTTGTATATCATCTGTGAGCCAAGTTCCTCTTGAGTTCTTATCTGTTCCCTGAGGCTTCTCAATTTCTTATCCTGAAATTATTTCACTTTTAAAATCCCAAAGATTTAAATAACGTTTGCTTCTACTTGATTCTTCTTCAGTAATTGGTTTAATCTTCAAGAGTTACCAGAAACAACATAACTATATAAATATAATGATCAATTAATTTGTCTTCGGTCTTCCCAATATTTAATTGGAGAAAATTTCTGCTCATCCAGTACTGGACGTCAGATAAGCAGTCTAACAATTTAGAGACCGTGGAGGGGTCAAGAGAAGTGGTGGTGAGGTAGAGCTGGGTGTCGTCAGCATACATGTGGAAACTGACACTGTGTTTTCAGAAGATGTCGCCAAGGGCCAGCATGTAGATGAGAAATAGGAGGGGGCCAAGGATAGATCCTTGGGGGACACCAGAGGGAATGATGCGGGAGCAGGAAGAGAAGCCATTGCAGGTGATTTTCTGGCTACGATTAGAAACAGAAGAATGGAACCAGGCAAGTGCGGTCCCACCCAGGAGGATGGAGTGGTCAACCATATCAAAGGCTGCAGACAGGTCGAGAAGGATGAGGAGGGATAGTTTACCTTTGTCACGGACACAAAAGATGTCATTTGTGACTTTGATGAGCCGTTTCGGTACTGTGGCAGGGCGGAAACCTGCTTGGAGGGATTCAAACATGGAGTTCAGGAAAAGATGGGCACGGATTTGGGAGGCAACAACACGTTCAAGGACTTGAGAGGAAAGGGAGGTTGGAGATGGGGCAGTAGTTTGCAAGGACGGAGGGGGTCAAGGGTTGTTTTTTTTTTGAGGAACGGGGTGACGATGGCAGATTTGACGGTAACAGTATCTGAGGAGAGAGCGCACCGTTAACAATGTCAGCTAACATGTCAGCAGTTTAGTGGGAATAGGGTCGAGGGAGCAGGAAGTGGGTCTCATGGATAAGCTGAGTGCAGATAGGGCATGAGGGGAAATCAGAGAGAAACTGGAGGAGTTCAGGGCTAGGGCAGGGGGGAACCTTAGAGGAAGTTTAGCCTGGTTGGCTAGGGGAAGAAAGGGAAGTGGCAGAGGCAGCTGATCAATCTTAGAGACAAAGAAGTCCTTGAGCTCCTCCCACTTGTTGTTGGAGGCGAGGGTGGAGCAGACAGGAGAGAGGGGTTTAAGAAGACTGTTAGCAGTAGAGAATAGAACCCGGGCATTATCTTTGCATTCCAGAATGATCCTAGAATAGTGAACAGTTTTGGCAGACGAGAGCAGGACCCGATAATGCTTTATGTGATCCAGCCAGATCTGGCGGTGAATGGCTAAACCAGTTGTCCGCCATATCCGTTCATGTCTGCGTCCCTCGGACTTAAGAAAGTGAAGATGAGGGCTGTACCAGGGCAACGGCCAAGGTGAGAGTAAGTAATGCTTTTAATAGGGACTAGGGCATCAAAGGTGGCGGTGAGGGTGTGTCTGAGCAGATCGATAGCTGCAGAAATGTCATGGTAAAAGGAGAGCTAAAGGCTGGATAGTTGGGATTCCACAAGTGCAGTTGTAAGAGAGTTGGGAGAGTGTTTTTTCCAGGGGCCGACACAGAAGGAAGTAGGATGGGGGGGATGTGGGTGGAGAGCGATACAAGGAAGCAGTCAGAGATGGCCTTATCTGTGATTGACACGATGGGAGTAACGAGGCCACAAAAGATGGCAAGTTCGAGGGGGTGGCCATGAATATGGGTTGGGGAATTGACATGGAGGGAGAGATTAAGGGAGGATAGGAGGGTAGTGAACTCAGGGAGA
Organism: Somniosus microcephalus; assembly: GCF_052327205.1. Lineage (NCBI taxonomy): Eukaryota > Metazoa > Chordata > Chondrichthyes > Squaliformes > Somniosidae > Somniosus > Somniosus microcephalus. Next base: position 44,679,222 of record NC_140988.1, read on the forward strand.
GAGAGCATGATGAATTAAGATGGAGGTGAAATCAATGAGGATGAGAAGTCACTCAGTGCAGAGGCTGAGGGAGGAAAGCAGTGAAGATATTTCGGTGATAAAATTGTCATGGTACTTGGGTGGGCAGTAGAGAACGGGATTTTAAATGAGAGGCGAGAGGGGTGGAACAAGGCGAGATGATCAAAGGAGGAGAAAGTGCCGGAGGAGTAGGGTGACAGACCAAGGTGTGATTTGCTGATGAGAGCCACACCACCACCATGGTGGTCTGGGTGAGGCAAGTGATGGAAGGTATAGCCAGATGGGGAGGCTTCATTTAAGGGTAAGGTGTCATCACCCCTCAGCCAAGTTTCCGTCAGGGCCATGATGTTGATGCAATCATCCACGATAAGCTCATGGATGGCAAGGGCCTTGTTTGCAAGTGAACAGACATTCTGGAGGGAGATACTGAGTGGGTCGGTGATGGCTGAACCACTGCCAGTGTCCACAGGGTCAGCACTGGGAGGGGTGAGTTGGGTGGGACGGAGAATAGCAAGCTTACCCCCAGCGGGTGCGCTGGGCAGGAAGGTCGGCGAGAGAGTAGGATGGGATACACAGATCTCTGCGGGACACCGGTAGTCACATCCTGTCAATTAGAATACCTGCTCATTATCCCAACTCTGTTTCCTGCCGCTCAGCCAACCTCCTAACCAGGTTAATAATTTGCCCTCAATTCCATGAGCTTCAACTTTAGCTAACAGTCTCTTACGAGGAACATTATTGAATATTTTCTGAAAGTCCATATAAATAGAAACCATAGGAAAATAGGAGCAGGAGTAGGCCATTCGGTCCCTCGAGCCTGCTCCGCCATTCAATATCATGGCTGATCCTCTATCTCAATACCATATTCCCGCTCTCTCCCCATACCCCTTGATGCCTTAACATCCATAGATATTCCCCTGTCCACTACTTTAGGCACCTCTTCAAAAAATTCAATCAGGTTCGTCAGACATGACCTACTCTTTACATGCTGGCTCTCTCTGATCAGCTGAAAATTTTCAAGGTGTTCAGTCACTCCATCCTTAATTATAGACTCCAGCAATTTCCCAACAACAGATGTTAGGCTAACTGATCTATAATTCCCTGGTTTCCCCCTCTCACCTTTCTTAAATAGCAGAGTAACATGTGCAATTTTCCAATCTAAAGGAATGGTTCCTGAATCGAGAGAACTTTGGAAGATCATATTTAGGGCATCTGCAATGTTCTCACCTACTTCCTATAAAGCTCCGGGATGAGAATCATCTGGTCCTGGGGATTTGTCAGTCTTCAGTTCCATTATTTTCTTCATTATTCAAAAGAGGAGGGAGAGACATCAGTTGTCAGGAAAATGCTGGAATCCATTATTAAGGAAGTGGTAACAGTGCAGTTAGAAAATCATAGTATGATTAGGCAGAATCAACATGGTTTTAGGAAAGGGAAATTATGTTTAACAAATTTATTAGTGTTTTTTGAGGATGTAACTAGCAAGGTAGATAAAGGGAAACCAGTGGATATAGTACATTTGGATTACCAAAAGGCTCCACCTAAAAAGGTTGCTACGCAAGATTAGGGCTCATTGGGTTGGGGGTAACATATTAGCATGGATAGAGGATTGGTTAACGGACAGAAAACAGAGTACGGATAAACGGGTAATTTTCTGGTTGGCAGGCTAGTGGGGTGCTGCAAGGATCAAGAGACCACGTGCAATGTATCCAAGTTTGCTGACGATACAAAGCTAGGTGGGAAAGTAAGCTGTGTGGAGGACACTAAGAGCCTGCAAAGGGATATAGACAGGTTAAGTGAGTGGGCAATAAGGTGGTAGATGGAGTATAATGTGGGGAAATGTGAGGTTATTCACTTAGGTAGGAAGAATAGAAAAACAGAATATTTTTTAAATGGTGAGAAACTATTAAATGTTGAGGTTCAGAGAAATTTAGATGTCCTCATACAGGAAACACAGAAAGTTAGCATGCAGGTACAGCAAACAATTAGGAAGGCAAATGGCATATTGGCCTTTATTGCAAGGGGCTTGGAGTACAAGGGTAAGGAATTGTACAGGGCTTTGGTGAAACCGCACTGGAGTACTGTGCACAGTATTGGTCTCCTTTTCTGAGGAAGGATATACTTGCCTTAGAGACGGTACAACGAAGGTTTACTAGATTGATTCCTGGGAAGAGAGGGCTGTCCTATGAGGAGAGATTGAGTAGATTGGGCCGATTATCTCTGGAGTTTAGAAGAATGAGAGATGATCTCATTGAAACATATAAGATTCTGAAGGGGATTGACAGGGTAGATACTGAGAGGTTGTTTCCCCTGGCTGCAAAGTCTAGAACTAGGGGGCATAGTCTCAGGATAAGTGGTCGGCCATTTTAGGCTGAGATGAGGATGAATTTCTTCACTCAGAGGGTTGAGAATCTTTGGTAATTATCTGCCCCAGAGGGCTGTGCTTGCTGAGTATATTCAAGGCTGAGATAGATAGATTTTTGGACACTACGGAAATCAAGGGATATGGAGATCGGGCAGGAAAGTGGAAGAGCAGCCATGATCTTCTTGAATGGTGGAGCAGGCTCAAGGGGCCGTATGGCCTACTCCTGGCTCCTAATTCTTAGGTTATGTTCATTACTGTTAATTTTTTTATGTTAATTTTGATGAGTCCCCGTCCCTGATTCAATATTAGTTTTCTTGAGATGTCTGGCATGCTATCCTCCTCTTCCTCTACTATAAATATGAACGCAAAGTAATTAATTAACATGTCCACCATTTCCTTATTTTCATTTATATTATCACCAGTGTCAGTTTTTACAGGGCCCACATTGCTCTTAACCACCCTCGTTTTCCTAAAATAATTGTAAAAGTTTTTTGTGTTGATTGACATCCCTTGCAAGTTTCTTTTCATATTTCCTTTTTGTAGCTCTTACGATCTGTTTTGTGGCCCTTTGCATCTCTCCCATTCGCCAGGATCTATGCGGTTTTGCATTCTTGTATGCTTTTTCTTTTAGTTTTATGTTGCCCCTTGCCTCTTTAGTCATCCATGGCTGTTTTTTTTTGGGCAAGTAGAGCTCTTGCCCCTTAGGGGTATAAACTGGTTCTGTATCACTTTAAATTCTTTTTTGAACACCTCCCACTGATCATCTGTCATTTTACCCATTAACAGATTTGCCCAGTTTAAAGTGGACAGTATCTGTCTCATCCCGCTCAAGTCAGCCTTACCTAAATCTAGAATCCTAGTAGCTGTTTCATGTTTTCCCCCTTCCAAACACAACATTGAACGCAATCATATTATGGTCACTATTAGATAAATGTTCATGCACCGTTAAACTGTTAACTAAATCTGGCTCATTGCTCATGATTAAATTTAATATGGCCTGGCCCCTTGTTGGTTCGAGGATATATTGTTGCAGAAAACTATCCCGGACACATTCAAGAAATTCATTACCTTTCCGACATGAGCTCATCTGCTTATCCCAATCTATATGGAAGTTAAAGTCCCCCATTAAAACTACTCTGCCTTTACTGCATGCTTGTCCAATCTCTGCATGAATACATTCTGCCACTTCATAGCTGCTACCAGCTGGCATATACACAACTCCCACTACAGTCTTAAATCCTTTCCTACTTCGGAATTCTACTCAAAGTCTCCGCTGCCTGCTTACCTCTCATTATATCATCTCTTACCATAGAAGTAATTTCATCTTTAATCACTAATGCTACTCCTCCCCCGCTACCAGATTTCCTATCCTCTACCTGTAGCCCTGAAGTTTCCTCTGTTTCAAATAATGATCTACTCTTCCCTTAAAATATTAAATGGTTCTGCCGGAACTATTTCTTGTGCCAAAGCTTTCACTACTCGAATAACCATCCGAGTATTTCTCTTAACATCTCTCCTCACTCTCTTAAATGACAATTTTAAATTCACGATCCCAAGTCACTGACTCTCCAACCAGAGGTAATAGTCATCCTATAAAAACATGTCCTCATTTTAAAAACCTCTGAAATATCCTCTGCCTTCTCTGCTCCAATAGACATATTCTAGTCTCTCAAGTATCTCCTCAAAATTATAGTTTTCCCATCCCAAAAGTTCAAGGCTGAACAGAAAATAATGGAAGATGAGATAAAATCAGTAAGTAGTGCTTATGTGACACAAGACTGGTGGTAAGGAGAAAACACTAAGGCGGCTAAGGAGCTCTACACTTTTGAGATCCTGCAGGAAAATGAGTTAAAGTGGGAGATGATTTGATTATTCTTGATTTCAATGCAGGAAGGATCCAAGGAAGAAGAATTCTTTTTCCCCTCCATAAAAATACCTCAGCCACACAAAAAAAACACACTGTTTTCTTCTTTTGCAGCTAAAGGGAATAATAAAATAGAGAAACGACAAGCTCGGGAATTAATTAGGCTTTCAGAGTTATAAATTCAAATTAATTTACACACTGAGAAACAGCACCAACAACTTATCACAAACAATCAGCTCAATTATATACACAGAAATCATTGTGAATACAAGAACACCATCCAACAGTGAAGATTGACAATCCAATAAAAAAACACATTTACATCAACAGTGCCAGAAACAAACTGCCTGCTGCTCTATGAGATGGAAAGAAAAGTTAAGAATGCTGGAAATCTGAAATGAAACAGAAAACGCTGCAAATGCACTCTGTGTCTCAGAGGGAAGGAAGTAATACCTCTGTCAAAGCGTAGTTCATCAGTTCTGGTGAACAGTCCCACCTAAAATGTTAACCAGTCTTTCTCTTTATGCTGCTGTCTGGCCTACCTTGCAGTCCCAGGATTTTCTGTTGCTATGCAACCCTGTATAAATCGATTCTCATTTGTTCCAGTATCAAAGCCAAATTCTTGAAACTTTCGCATTGTGCAGATAATCCTTTCCACAAACTCAATAATTCCAGTTTAAAATGCTGCACTCACAATCCGCAGGACAAATGGCTCAAGACATACTTCTAAAAACATTGGCCATTATTATGCCATGTACCAAATAAGTTTTGAAAAAGTAAATACCCGAAACTTCATTTCTAAATCTTTATTGCCTCCTTTGCTGTTAATTATCGCCACGAAGTGCACCAGAAAAGCATTAAAAAAAATTGTTGCATCCTACACTATCTTATCTGCAGAACAGCCAAGAACAAAACTCAGTACAATAAATTGGAAAAACACAACAACTACATCTGAAGCATTGGAAGCTATTTTCTTATTATTACTCTGGCTGGTGCCATGCCATTTCTGCCGATCGTTTCTCAAGACTGACACATTCAACACCAGCCGCACTCCTCACGCAATCTGTTCAACAGATGATGTCACAGATCACAGAAGCCCCACAGAGCATTTCAAATGAAAGCCAGAGAGCAAAATATAATTGATAATAACATCCCTTGTGGGGAAAAATTGGATAGTAACCCCTTTGGGGCGCTACCTTTACCGGGGCGTTAATTTTAGCACCCCTGCGGCTGATTTTCCCAGGTAACGCCCCAAGAGGGAGGAGGGGTGCAACTGGAAGCGCCCCGCGTCCCTCTTGGGGCGATGCGAGCCAAATCCGCGATGCTGTTTGCCACAGCAACACGCACTGCGGCACGTCACGCCGCGGTACTGCAGGCCTTCCTCCCCTTCTTAAAAGGGGAGGGGGCTGGCGCAGTGCATCCCAGCACCCAGCTGGGCCACCAGGGATCGGGAGTGCCGGCAAACGAGCCTGGCACTCCCGAGGAGAGCAGCCGGCACCCCGCTGGGGGGCTTCACGGGGGCCGGGGACTGCAACGGAGGCAGGTGCTGGCAGGCGGCCAGCAACAAAATGGCTTCCCGCCACCTCCCCTTTAACTAGCGCCACTCCGGCCGCAGGTAGGCCCCCTGACCCCGTTGGACATAGCGTCCGGTGGTAAGTCAGGGGCGCAACCCAATATTACAGCCGGGGTGCTACACACGGTGATGAAGTCATCACCGGCAGCACACGCTGTCGCTAACCTCCTGCTGAATTTTGCAGGAGGCGTTAGCAGCGCCGTACCCAGGCGCTAGCTGATTTGCGCCCCGTTAGCGCCCTTTTAAGGTGCGAATGAAAGGGCGCTAATGGGAGGCGCAAATCAACCGAATTTAGCCCCCCTTGTATTTTCAGCATACCAAATTTGGGAAGTTATTCTTTTAATATAGCAGTAGTTGTCAGACAATACCAAAAGTATACTGCTAACTTGGGGATTCCTTTTAACTTCATGTAAAGTCCACAGAAAATGCCAATAGAGGCTTTAGATCAGTTATTATATACATGCAACACTGATATCCACTACTTCTGGTATCTGTTTCTTCCCCCTGTAGGTATTAACATGGGTGAATATCACTTGGGCCACAAATTAGGCATGCTGACCTCAATGTCCAAATTCCCGATAAAGTGCTCCTAGGAGCAGTAAATGATTAAATCCACCTCATCACAACGGTGGCATCGTCATTTTCACTTTAAAAAAAATTAACAACTTTCTCTCTTTCAACTCATCTCATTCCATGGACTCGCACTGGGATATTGTTTCACAGGACTTGGCTCCATCTGGTACTTCATCCAAATGGAGGTTATTCTGAGTGAACCTTGACAGCAAGCGTTAGCAGCCTGTTTGATCATAGTGGGCGCCACAGCCAAGGCCAATTGTGTGCTTACCCAAAATCCACATGCGCACACTTTCGGTCAAGGTCAGAGAGCTCCTGTCCCCAGCTTTGTTGATGCCCCACCACCAACCTGCCAATATCCACTAACTCAGCAGAAACTGGGAATTGAATTCCTGATTTGCTCAATAATAGCTTCCAACAAAAGCTAAAACAAAACACAAAACAAAATTCTTTTAGAAATACTCAAGGTATACGTTGCAGCCTTGATGCAAGATACATTTGTTTTAGTAGGGGGTTCATTTTAGTGAATTACTCAATGCCCAGGGGCATTTGAGCAATGCTTTGTAGAAGTAAATGCTCAATCTGTCCTCTCACATTCTGGCTCACTGGGAAGTACCGAACTTCTTATTTACTATGCGAACAGTAGATTGCTGTAGGAGAGACACACACGCCTTCTACCTGGAGAAAACCTTCAATAGTTCAGTAGCATTTAGTCCCTTGTGCTTTCATCTATACTTCAAAAAGCTGTCAACATCTACAGAGGCTCAAGAGAGCAGCTGGAACTCACACTAATTCTGATCTTCCTTCTCTGGGATCTTCATATTTCAGACAGACTGTGCACAGAATTTAAAAGTCAAGTTTGTTAAGTTAGGAGGGTATGACTTGCGGCCATTACACCTGATTTCACGTTAGAATAAAATTAATTCCATCAAGGCTACAGTGCATCAAAAACCAAGTTTGCGCTCAGAATCATCGCTGCACAGACAGCACGCGTCCAATCACGTGGGCGCAACTAGGAAGCAAAATTGGTCAGTGACCTTCATTATTAAATAGGTAGGCTACCAGCCCTACTAGCACTATTGACTGGCAGCTTGCCGAGCGGAGGGGGAGGTGGGAATATCGGTCACCCCTGACTCAGTCTGCACCTCTTAGAAGGGGAGGTGCACTATGGGTGCAGCCAAGTGTTGCTGAAGGTTTCTTACAATGTCAGGTGAGAGAGAAGTTGCAAGGGCCCCTCAGTTCTCGGACGCTGCTTTGGAGGTATTAATGCAGGAGATCGACAGGAGGAGGAATGTCTCCAGACAAGCTGCTTGCCAGCAGTGGCAGAACAGGTCTCCGTACAGACTCGGAAGAAGTTTAAATGACCTAACCAGGGTTGCTATGGTAAGACTTCTAACTCAGATCTTACCTTACTCTCTGCTTAAGCCTACATGACTTGTAGCCCCAGCACGCTCAAGCTATTCATCCCGATTACCAGCACTCCCCTCCATTCACTGCAGCACACTTCACTCCACCTCCTGCCTCCTAACTGAACACTCTGCACCTGCTACTTTCTTCAGTGTTACTTCCTTCACTTCCTCAGATCTCTGCCACCACTATTCTACCTTGTCATGCACATCTGCAAAGCATCTCACTAGACTGCCAATAAAATTCTCCATTCTTTCTTGCAGGACAAGCTTGCAAGCAATAACAATGAGCAGGCGTGGACAAAAAGAGGAAGTGTGTCCATTAACGTCCTCTCCCCAGTCCAGGAAGACTTTATGGTGATCATGGGGGTGTGGCAAGTGGTGAGGCTGAAGGTTGCATCCTGCAGGGTTCTTGGCCATATTACACTCTGTCCCATCTCACTGAACTCTCACCCTCGCACACTATGCATGATGAAGTGCAGCTGTTTTCACTAAATGCTAATCCTTGGCCCGCTCTTCACTTTCAGTGAAAGTAACTGTAGAGTGCCAGGGGTCACAGAGCTGGAAGACGACAGCACCAATGAAGACACAGTGTCGTTCAGTCGTAGTCTAGCAAGCAACAGCTGAGAGACTGGCACGACACCTTTACAGGATAGGCTAGATCGGCCTGTACTGAGAGACTCAGAGCACTAGTATGCAGGAGGATGCGCAGGGGAATAAGACAGCTCAGGAAGCAGCTTTCCCAAGGGAAAACTCACAGACTCACCCTGCTGCAGAAGGCACAGATGAAGCCTTCAAGGACACAGGCGACATAAAAAGACTGATTATAGCCCAGGACTATCCATGCACTGGACAGCCTGCCGGTAAGCTTACGCACAATAGCACAGAGCATCCAGCTTGAACTTGTATGGGATTATCGAGCACAGCATTGAGATCAAGCAGTTAACCATGGAGTATTTGTTCAGCTCTGTGAACACTGCAGTGAGACCCACAATGATGGAGCTTCTGGTGACAGCTTTGCTGTGAGCTCAGACTGCTGCCATCGTGGCTGGGGTCTAGCATTTCCTCGGGCTTTCAAATCAATGAAGGAGAGCATGGATACGAGTGTGGAGAGTATGGATAGGGGGTTCCAGAGCATCATTACACTCCTTCACTCTGTTCTCATGCAGAGCAGTGGGAGTGTAGTGGTGCAGCCTCATGACAGTAGCATTGGCTCCATGGGAGAGGCTCATGCTGTCCTCTCTCAAGATGACTGTATGTCTGCTCCCCTGCCAGCCTCTGAACCAGTTCCCTCATTGCTTACACACAGCCAGGTGGCCCAGACTGCCCAGATAATGCCAAGACACAGTAGTCTGCAGCCGGGCCCTCAACAGCCAGAGCTGCTCAAGGTCACCCACCATGGCCGTCTCAAGTGCTCTCGGTAGATGATCCAAGCTCCGCCAGCAGGGGAACAACCTCATATGAAAATAGGTAAACAAGCACAAAGGCTAGGCACTAAGGGATTGCACAAGACTGATTTCAGTTCACCATTAAGAGAACAAAAAATTGTTAAATCCAGAATGTACAAGATGCGATGTAAAAACTTTTCTTTTGCATTGATGTTGGTCTTCATATTTTTAGTTATGTAAAAGGAACAGAGATTCATTAGTGCCTGTGGTGTTCCAAAGTTATGTGCTCCTTCACAGCCTTATTATCCCCAATATTTTCACTCCTCTCCAAAGGCACTGAAACACGTCCGGGTGCAGTTCCATGGGCACCAGCAGCCTTTTGTCATGTGACAGTAAACGCTGGGAAGTCATTCTACATGAAGGGCATCAGAAACCCAATCCAGCCCTCGCCCAACATCCGTAACTGCATAACCGTCAACAGCAGCAAGCCTGGCTGATTTTTGTTTTTTCTTTCCATAGCTCAAGGGAGCTGAAGTCAAGTGCAGCATCCTCGCCACCGCCAAGACTGAGAGCAGGAAATTCAGCACAGCTTAGGAATTGAACCATGGATCTTCCTGCTCTGTAAATCTCAGTACAAAAATGTGTAGTGCATTTACTCACTGAGCCGTTCACTCAGCAATTCTTATTGCACTTCAGGCATGTATTAACCTGTGTGCTTTCATTTCTCTAAGATTATGTTTCAAACATTTGGCCACGTGTAAGGCCAGTAGATTAGGTTGAAAAAAAAAATCAACTTTGCTCTAAAACAACCTGAGGCTAGCAGATTGTAAGCTACATGATATAAGGCTCAAAAATATATATCTTTATCATAGTGTTTCAATTATATTCATGAACTAGATTCTCATTTTTCAGCTAAAATGGTAACAAAAAGGTAGCCAACAAACTTTTACCAATGATTACAACTCTTCAACACAAAATGAATGATAAAAATGTGTTACTAGGACACATTCATCAAAATCCATTTTGTTTGTTTTTTTTTAAATTGTAAAAAATTATATAATCAAACACGTTGAAATTGTTTCATGCCACTTTAAGTCAAGTTGGAATCCTCCAGAATCAAATCTCTGTCATGTCAATACTCACTGATAGTTAATGCTGAGCTCCTGTTATCTCTGCACTCCACAATGTAACATCGTTCCAGGACTATTACCTCAGCAGGACCTGATGCCTGCAGGAAATGAAATGAATGAGAGAAATTACAAATCAGAGCAGCTCTACCAACTCCTACATAAGTGTCCATTGACAATGTGTAGCAGCCGTTGAAATGCTCCACCTCTCTTGTAATGAATTAACCTCTGGGATTAGGGAAAGCCTGCGAGAGGGCAAAGTCTACAGACAACATTCAATTGTTAATTATTGTTCCAAGGCACTCTGCTGCAGTTCATTTAACCTTACTAAAACTCAATAAAGGACACTCTGTGCAAGAAATAAAACAAATTCTTAACATTGTAGATTTAAAGACGCACTTACCAATTCCCCAAAAAACCTTTAAAAAATTTATAAGGTGACTTGGTGAAATAACTGTCACACAGAAAAAGTTAGCAATATGCATGTTCAGCAACATTGTTAGAAACTCTTGATGCATTGTTCAATTAAATGAAATGGAGGCAAAAAGACTTTCCATTAAATAGGCTGGTTTCAAACTTCTACATCGAATGATTTTTTGCAGAGTGCCAAGAAAGGGTCTTCAGAGACAAGTTACCATAACGACAAATCGATAATACAGTGGAGTGCACTTAAAATCAATTTCAACACAATAAATTCTTTAATTATAATGATTTCAGCCCACATACAAAACCATTTCTATTTAGTGAAACTTATGAAAATAGAATTTTCCAAATTATATGGGGTTTTGATCTATGTTCCCTGTGATTTTTTTTGGCCCTGCGGGGGCCCCTTTAAGGGGCAGTGTGGGCCATGCATAATACAGCGCTTGCGCGGTTTTTACATTGGAATGCCGGCAAGCCGGCTGCACAGGTTCCCTGGAGCACTGCGTAGCCGCGCGCCCGCACACCTTACAGGAAACACTGGTTTTGATCGAGCAAGTAGGAAGAAACCGTTTCCTCTGGTAAATGGGTCGGTAAGCAGAGGTCATAGATACAAAATAATTGGCAAAAGAACTAGAGGGGAACGGAGGAGAAATTTCTTCACACAGAGGGCGGATAAGATCTGGAACGCACTACCTGAAAGGGTGGTAGAATCAGATTCCATAGGAACTTTCAAAAGGCAATTGGACAAGTATTTGAAGAGGATTAATTTGCAGAGTTATGGGGAAAAGGATGCAGTTGTGTCTCTAAATTGGAGAGCACGATGGGCCGAATGACTTCCTTCTGTGCTGTAAGATTCTATAGCTGAAAACAGTCGTGAACCATATTTTTATTCAATACTTAAGATTGAATTTACTGCCATCCTTCTATAAAACAGTAACTTGTTAAATCAAAACACTGTGGGTAGAGTTTCCGCTTTGGAAAATTGCACCCAAAATGCATTCAAAATTGCGCTGGTTAGGTTACAGTTCAACTTTCTGCTAAAGTTAATTTGCATAATCACAACAAAATATCTTGAATGAAGCAGCATAATCGGGCAGAGTAATAGAACGTAATTGTTTTTTTCTTTCCATTAAAAAGTTTTCCTTGATGTTTAAGAGTGGGAACCTGGTGCAGTTTTATGAATACAGCTGAAAAGCATTTTTAATAAGGGTGTCCTGCAATGTTCCCTGTAAGCAGCGCTTTGTTCTACGCCTGTTTCTTTTAATGCGCAGTCCCTTTAAATTTCTGCACATGCGCAGTATTTACAATGGAAAAGCCGGTGAGCGGCCTGCACTAGACCTTGCAAATGACTCCACAGCTTAGCAGAAACATTGCAGTCCAGTCCTCCACCTGTGAATAACCGGATTTAAAAATGGAAAATGACTCCAAACAAGCACGGTGGCATAGTGGTTAGCACTGTTGCCTCTCAGCGCCAGGGACCCGGGTTCGAATCCAGCCTCGGGCGACTGTCTGTGTGGAGTTTGCACATTCTCCCCGTGTTTGCGTGGGTTTCCTCTGGGTGCTCCGGTTTCCTCCCACAGTCCAAAGATGTGCGGGTTAGGTTGATTGGCTATGATAAATTGACCCTTAGTGTTAGGGGGATTGACCCTTAGTGTTAGGGGGATTAAATACGTGGGGTTACAGGGATAGGGTGAGATATGTGTTGGTGTAGGGGTTACGGGGATCGGGTGAGATATGTGTCGGTGCAGGCACGATGGGCCGAAATGGCCTCTATCTGCACTGTGGGGTTTCTGTGATTCTGTGAAATATACTGAATCATTGGTGTACACTAGTCAGTTTCTTAGTAAATTAAATATTTTTTGATATGGAAAAACTTTTAAAACGTGCCTACTTGTGACTGTGCGCGATGCAGCATGGGCGCAATTTGAAGAGCCTTCCCTAATCAGTGCAATTGGTGGAATCTCTCAATTCTGACCTGGGGGTGTGGCTAGTCTAATTTCACTTTCATAACATCGCCGCCTTCACCCCTACTTCAGCCCATGCCCACTGAAACCTTTATTTGTGCCTTTTCTACCTCCAGGCTCGATTACTTCAACACTCTCTTAGCCGGCCTCCCATTCTCCACACTCTGTAAACTTCAGCGCCTCTAAAATTCTGCTGCTTGTAACATATTCCACATCAAGTCATGCTTGCCCATCATCCCCCTCCTCACCAACCTACATTGGCTTCCAGGCCCCCCCAATACCTGAACCTTAAAACTTTTCATCCTTATGTTTAAATCCTTCTATGGCCTCACCACTCCCTATTTGTGTAGCCTTTGCCAACTGCAACTCCCTGCCATAAACTCTCTGATCCTCTGACTTCAGTCTCTTGTGCACCCTTCTTCCTCACACCCACCATTGGCAGCGATGCCTTCACCTGCCCACTCTCTGAAAATCTTTCCCAATCCCCTCTGTCTCTCCAACCCCCTCTTCTCCTTTAAGACCTTCCTTATAGCCCACCTCTTTGACCAAGCTTTTGGTCACCTCTCCTTCTTTGGTTCAGTGTCCATTTTGTTTAAGCCGCTGAAGTGCCTTGGGATGCATTTCTACATGAAAGGCACAATATAAATGCAAGTTGTTTTGAGTCTGGGAATACAGAAGAGGATGTCAAGGCCTTGGAGAGGGTGCAGAGGAGATTTACCAGAATGATCCCAGGGATGAGGGATTTCATATATGTGAAGAGACTAGAGAGCTGGGATTGTTCTCCTTAGAGCAGAGAAGGTTAAGGGGAGATTTAATAGAGGTGTTAGAAATTGAGGGGTTTTGATGGAGTAAATAGAATAAACTGCTTCCACTGGTAGGCTGGTCAGTAACCAAAAGATACAGATTAAGATAATTGGCAAAAGAACCAGAGGGGAGTTGAGGAGACTTTTTTCTATGCAGAGAGTTGTTATGACCTCCAATGCACTACCTGAAACAGTGGTGGGAGCAGATTTAATAATGGCATGATGGGCCAAATGAACTGTAAGAATCTATGATTCTAAGTGGAACCTTGAATCATTCAGGGAATGGGCAGCTGGAAACTAGGTTCTGTGAGCACTCAAGGGAAGGGGGAATTTGGGTGCTTGCAGGAGGACCTGTGTTCTGGGATGCATTCCGAGCTAGGAGCATTCCCATTTTGGGGGTTGGGGGAAGAAAGGCAGGGCAGAGAGACTGGCTGTGGCCTCTGACAGCAGAAAGTGGGAAATACAAGAACAAGATGAAATGTGCGAGTTTGTCACAAGCTTTGGTGATTTTTATCCCTCACAATTGTTGATATTTTGTTAAAAAGTTTATTACATGATAAATTTTATTTTTTAATCAGAATATGGTGGGATCCAGTGGGGAACCAACATGGCTACTGCAAGGACTTTGAAAAATATTTTCAATGATCTGTTTTTGTGTTTTAGCAGAATCTTTATAAAGAGATAACAAAACTGTTTTCCGTGATGGCGATAGTGGTTTTTCATTGTTTGGTTGACTTTTTTTTTTACAGGTAGTGGTTCAATCAGCTCTAGAGGCATGTCAGACACTTTGCCATATTCTATGGACACTTTGCCAAGACCCAAGGACACACGCCAGATACAAAACATTTAATTGGATGGATACGATGTGATTTCCAGACAGAACAACTATGCTTTTCTACGACAATTAAAGTTTTGAAACTCTCCAAAAATATTGCCACTGTGAAGAGCTGGATTAAGTTCTCTTTGATGTTGAAACCCAATGCCTGTGTTTATACATATGAATTTCTGACTTGTAATCATACTAAGACAAGCCCTGTAAATGGTTGAATATAGCCCAGGTAGATTAATAAAAGGATAAAAGTTTCTACAATGTGATCCCATTTTATCAATGATATCAAGAGAACTGTTTCTGCAGATTTTTCTTTGCTGAAAAGAAAATGACATGAAGTATTTGGTTTAATTATTTGGGCTAAATTAAACTGGACTGAAGAAGAAAATCTCATATAGTATGGTTACAGTTTAAATTCAGTCCACGTCTGGCATTTCAACAACAGCAACTTGCATTTATATAGCGTCTTTAATGTAATAAAACATCCCAAGCCGTGTCAGAAATTCAAGAGTTCTGAACCTAAAGTCTAATTTTTAAATCCAAGTAACAGCCTTGTCTGCCCAAAGCGTAGATACATAAGTTGGTATGTAAATCCAAATGTTAATAATTTCTACCCATGCTACTTATTGAAATTGGTCCATAAAATATAAATCTAAACATCCCAGACAACCCCACTTAAAGTCATCTCCATTTAACAAATTGTGAAAATATTCTCCTTGACGCCAGCTCACTTTCTGCTGCTACAGATTGAAAGAGCCACAACGCAGAGTGCAGTGAGAGGGAAGAGGAGCAGCAGACAGACAGGAGATGGATGGCCTTACTGAAGCAGAGTGGAGGGGATAAAAAAGCCAGTTTTCCACCATCATGTTTAAATGCACTTAGAAAACTGATTTTCAACTCCAGGAAGGACTGGTAAAATGGCAGCACCTAAACAGAGAAAAATGATGGAAGAGTACTCCTTTTATGGCCATGCCCAAAATTCAGGTTTGCAAAGTTAAATCCAACTCTAAACTAGCTGAATAATAAAATTGTGGTGTTTAACTTAGTTATATTGTGGCTGCCAATCTGAAATCAGGATCTGCCGGCTTCGACATGCACTCGACAGATACTTGCCTTATAATGCGGACTAACTGCAATCTGACTGGCACGAAGGTGAATTGACAATGGAGCCATGCACAGACATGCTTCAACATATGTGCTCATTTTTAATTAGAAGAAAATTGGTGGGAGCATCTGCTTTTTCGCCAATATTAAATAAATGCCATACAAAAGTTTTTTAAGTTCCTCGGGGGTAACAGATTGCCTGGGGACTTTGAATGTATGGCTTTGCACTGTACTGGAGATACACTACAGTCATTACAAACTCATGGCTTTTGAGTGCTCAGGTTTCAAATTGGAACCCGACTCCCGAGTTAGATTCTCACTTTTTGCATTGATAATCACCTGAAATGCGAAAGTCGGACTACAACTGCAGCTTGCAAATGCTTCCTAAAATTGGCAAAACTGCTGTACAATTTTGTATGTTTTTCCATTTCTAACAGTCAGATATTTAACAAAAGCTAAACTATATGCACCTGAAGTATTTGGATTGGTCAGAATCTAGGTTGTCTACACATTGACCCATCTCTACGTGGAGAATGTCATTCAGTGGTGATTCCAGTTGGTTATGCAGAGGTCTTAGACTATCACAAGCTGAACCTCAAAAAAAGTTAATCACCTAATTTATAAATAGGATGACTACCGTAGCATACAGAATTTAAAATAAAAGGAAATATTATACTTGTTAATACAATAAGTCCATGGGGACAGTAGATGAAATTATTACAGATGGAATAGCTGGTAACAAGGCTGTGGATTTCTCCTGATAAGTCATGAAAACATTAAAACCAAGCTGCTGATAGCATTTATGATTGGTTTTGATCCCTGCTGAGATTTCCATGTCCTACTTAAACCCGTTCTCCACCCAATTTCTTTCACAATTACACCTCGTTAGTTAAAAAAACATTAAAATGATAATCCCCTTTTTGTTAGCTTGTAGAGCTACAGGTTGAAGTTAATAGCCATCAACGTTCAATCTACACAGCACTCCCTAATGCACCTTATTCTTCTCACAAAATAACATTTTATTTTAGTCGAGGAAAATGACCCGTCATCGCTTCCTCCCAGTCTTTCAACGTGTCTCTGAAAAGGGTTTTGTAACAAATAAGCACAGATTTTTGAGAATGAGCAAAATTGGGGTGGGGGTACAGTTTTAAAGTGGCATTGCAATCCCTTTGAGGAAGCGATGAGTTGGGGCTCACTAATAGGTTAGAAATGCTCAAGAGATTAGTCGAGAAATCAGGAAGGCTGGAAATGTCAAACAAAAAGCAGAAATACTCAGCAGGTCAGTCAGTGACAGAGAGACATTTATTTTAATGTTTCAGTTGGGATCCTTCCTGAGAACTGAATTGTGCCGCCTGAAAGTTAACCTGCCTTTTCTCTTTCAGGTGTGTTCTGACCTATTGCGTACTTCCAGTATTTTCTCTTTGTGCAACTGCCCAAGTTGTTAGAAATAGCTATGGAGGTGAACAGGGAATAGTACCATTAGCCTTGTACTGTAATTATGCTATTCTTGAAGCCTCTATATGATAATTTCACCACTTAGACCTATCAAACTGTTAGACATTGTAAAATCTTGCAGCAGGTTTGCAGTCCAACATTAAGTTGCATACTAAACAGGTGCTTGCTTCCAATGCCTTTTAAAAGCCTTAGTAGCCTTGCAAAAAAAAACCTTGCTTCCTTTTCTGAAACTGCAAATGGCATGTTATCTGGCAAGGCAAATGGATAATATCCTTTCTGATGATCGAGACATAAACTGTACCTTGTTCACAGTTTAAAAAATGTTTTAAAATACATGCCTTTTGTATACTCGAATCATTGTGGAACATAATTTTCAGAAACATCTATTTTTAGTAAGTCCATTACAAACCCTGTACGCAAGTGCCTTCAAATGGTTTAGGAATTAACAGCACAAGACATTTGTTAGACAGCTGCGGTGACATCAAAGAAGATACTGCATCAACTTTATTGGTAGTGCTTCCAAAACAATGCTTACACGAGCTCATAAAACATGCATGCTGTCTCTTTAAATGATGCCTTAAGAATGGAGACAATTGTGCATGATTGGATATTGTGAAACAAGGATGAAACCAGGCTCTGTAGGGATTAGAGCAGA
Organism: Somniosus microcephalus; assembly: GCF_052327205.1. NCBI lineage: Eukaryota > Metazoa > Chordata > Chondrichthyes > Squaliformes > Somniosidae > Somniosus > Somniosus microcephalus. Next base: position 44,696,769 of record NC_140988.1, read on the forward strand.
GCTTTTAATTAGCCTACACAGGGACTGAGCTACCTTGTTACAGTCTGCTGTACTAACAGTCACCTCATGGAAGAATGCTCAGTCATTTTTCACTGACAGCTCACTAACCAACAGCATTAATCCATCATCCTGTGCCATCAGCTACCTGGCATCAAGCTGACAGCATAAAACTGGCAATTTGCATTCATTTACTGCCACATCTGAACTACAACGACATTTTCAGATAAACCCTGACAACCCCAACGTCACCTCCAAGGTGAAAAATTACTACTCAGAACTGGCTTTACACAACATAAATTGTGTTTTTAGAAATGTAGGGGTCACTCTCAGCTTTGCTAGAAGGGATTGCACACAGTTGTAATGTGCACGCTGTCTTTGGCAAATATTTACATGTTAGTGAGATCACACCAATTTTCTTACAGGCATCTAAAAATACAAGTTAAAAAACAGAATACATCATGAATTCTGATATTTGACCAAGCATTTAGATGTTTTCAAAACATTTGCTTAATTAACTTGCAAAGCAGGCCAATGTTTATCACTGACAACTCCTAGATTTGCTCGAGGTCAATTGAAAATGTCAAAATTGAGATTGATAGATTTTTGTTAAGCAAGGGGATTAAGGGTTACGTAACCATGTCGGTGGAGTTAAGGTACAGATCAGCCATGATCTAACTGAATGGTGGAACAGGCTGGAGGAGCTGAATGGTCTGCTCCTGTTCCTATGTTCTAATTCACTCAATGTCAGTAAAACTCAAGTGTTCAAAAATATAAAATGAATTAGGCAAAAAAAAGATATTGGAGGAAGAATTAAATATCTTACACCAACAATGCGCAGATAGCAAAATGCAAATACTGAAGCCTGAAAGTGTTATTCTTATTAGGCTGCCCTTAGTCCATTACAAATTGAACTGTTTATTGAAATGCGTTTTCAGATTTCCAGCAGGACAAAGGTGAAATAATGTACAAGTGGAAAGAGCCCAAAGGCATCATTATACAACAGGCAGCACTCACCAACGCCTCGTTGTAATATTATAATGATTCAAAATAAAGTTTCACCAATTCCCAAGAGACCTTACAGCTAATGCAGAACCCAAGTACATTATGATCCGAGAGGGTCTCACCCCATTTGTCTAAACTGAATTTGGGCACCTTCACGCTTCAGTTACACAACACAATGAGTCATTGTGAAGCTAAAATCGTTTTGCATTGATGCACAAACGTGTAGTATAACTAGCCACATGATAAAATATGCTGTTTCATACCTCAGTGTTTTATAACTTTACACAAATAAAGTTGTAACAAATATTGACTGTCAATCAATTAATTTAGTCATAAAAAATTGATTTGAGACTGGTCACAGGTCAGAATGGTAACCTGCAAGAGTTCCTCTAATTTGCACAGTAACCCATTAACATTAATAAATGGACATTTTTGGGTAGAAAAAACACACCTGGTATACACGAAGGTACAAATCAGATGCCGCTCTCACCAATTTGTAACACCTCCACCAGTATCAAGTATGACCATCGTAAATCCAGCATAGAAATCCATTCAAGTAATTAAAACTACAAATCTTCTTGGCTCATCACAGTTAACACAAGTACTTCGTGAACTTAAGGAGGCAATACCTAAAGACAGTGAAATCAGAGACCCCATACACTCCCCAAAGCCTTTCCACCATCTACAAAGCACAAGTAAGGAGTGTGATGGAATACTCTCCACTTGCCTGGATGAGTGCAGCTGCAACATTCAAGAAGCTCAACACCATCCAGGACAAAGCAGCCCGCTTGATTGGCACCCCATCCACCACCTTAAACATTCACTCCCTCTACCACCGGTGCACCATGGCTGCAGTGTACACCATCTACAAGATACACTGCAGCAACTCGCCAAGGCTTTTTCGGCAGCACCTCCCAAAGCCACGACCTCTTCCACCTAGAAGGACAAGGGCAGCAGGCGTATGGGAACGCTACCACCTCCAAGTTCCACGCCATCCTGACTTAGAAGTATATCGCCGATCCTTCATCGTCACTGGGTCAAAATCCTGGAACTCCCTACCTAACAGCACTGTGGGAGTACCTTCACCACACGAACTGCAGCAGTTCAAGGCGGTGGCTCACCACCACCTTCTCAAGGGCAACTACGGGTGGGCAATAAATATTGGTCTCACCAAGGCCCTGTACAACTGCAGCAAGACATCCTTGGGGCATAGTTTCAAGATAAGGGGCAGGAGGTTTAGAGGGGATTTGAGGAAAAACTTTTTCACCCAGAGGGTGGTTGGAATCTGGAACTCACGGCCTGAAAGGGTGGTAGAGGCAGGAACCCTCACAACATTCAAGAAGCATTTAGATGAGCACTTGAAATGCCATAGCATACAAAGCTACAGCCCAAGTGCTGGTAAATGGGATTAGAATGGATAGGGCTTGATGGCTGGTGCAAACACGATGGGCCGAAGGGCCTCTATCTGTGCTGTATAACTATGATGACTCTATGGCCCCTCAAGCCTGCTCTGCATGGGTTTGGTTTTCCCCCTAACCAAGTTCCACTACATCATTTACAGCTATGAAAAACTAATGCAAGTGGTGGATGCCTACAGCTCTCACGTCAAGGGAGAAAGATGAAGTAGTCTCAATATAAAGTATTAATATTTGTTTAACAAGTTATGACCTTTATGAAAAAGTGTTTCTAAAAACCTGCTCTCATTTGAGGAGAGGGAAGAGCCAGAGCCAAACATCACTTTCATCACAATTAATAGTGTGTTAATACAATACCAATCAATCTCTCTGGCCCAGAAAAGGAACAATTTAGAACTGTTGAGTCTCATTCTTGCATGTAGTATATAATTCTTAGAGATTTAAAAAATTACAAATTTAAATTTTTGTTCTTACTTTTCCTCGTTTCTTTTCACTCCCTGTTAATCCAATCTTTCTTTCCCTCTCGATTTCTTTTTCTGTACCTGATTTGACTAATTCACCGTCCTTCTCACGCCTTCCTCTGTTCATTTCTCAATCCTTAAATCTCATTGGTTAAGGAGATACACTGCTGGTCTGCTGCTCACCAAGGTCGCAGATGCCCTGTTGCCCTAGCCATGCCGTTATCAGCTCGCACTTCCAACAAGTTACGGTGCAAATTATATTCTACAGGAAACTTTCGATTTACCGCCACCTAAATAACCGGAAATGTCGGTTAACCAGCAAAATTCAGGAGTAGGTTTTACTTCATATTTATTTGCCTTCTTCCATCTGTTGCTGTGCAAGAGTGTGGCTGCAGCTGTTGCTAAGCTACAGAGACGCTTGAAACTTGTGTTCACTGTTCTACAGTTGTTGCTAAGCAACAGGGTTTGTTGCTTTATACGGAGCTCTCAGCTCTCCCTATCTTTTACTATAGCGTTCGGTTATCCGGAAATTTTGATGAACCGGCACCACGTCGGTCCCGTCCGTGCCAGATAAAAGAAAGTTTCCTGTAGTTGAAATGTGCAGGAAAACATCCAACGGTCACGCTCCAGCAAAATTTGGCCCAATTTATTTAATCACAATTTTAGACAGCATCAAATTTGGCAAATATTGCTTCACAATGTCCTTTTAGTTAAAATGGAAGTGTATATGGGAGTGTAGTGCGTGGTTTATTTTTCTTCGACAATCCTTGGGCTTTTCTTATGCCATACATATTTTTGTCTATCTTTATTTTGAAAGGAATGAAAAACTAAGTCAAGATAATATAGATTGTCCAAAATAAATGTACCTAATTCAGCCTCAGTAATTGAGATGTTAGTTTATATATTTTTTAAATGGGGATAAATAAATGGCATAACAACTCAAATGGCCTCGAATAAGTGAGCAAAGTCCTGTGACCAGAAGAGAAAGAGGAGAGAAGCAATTAAAGTCATTAACTTACCGATAAGGCTTAGTTTCAATCTAATTTACAAATAATTGCATACATGTCATCCTGTTGACTTCGAACTAGCTAAGGATCTTCTATACAAAATTAAATGTTACGTGTTCATCTTCAATTTTGTAGAAACCTGTGTGCAACACAAACAAGGAGAAAAGTAATACTGTATTCTATTATGCCTTTTTACTGAACGGAGCTGTCACCTTCAATTTTAAATTTATCATTCAGCTTCTTTTATTGGCCAGTTAAAGAGCAATATTGTTTCTCATTTGCATTTCTGTAATTGCTACAGCTTCATTTGTTTTGTTAAAAATTGTTCAAATATCCTATTAATTCAGTTACTATGGGTTGGTTTTTGTCAATGGGGGCGGGACTGCTGGTTTTCGGGCTTCAGTCCCACCCCCAACGACGTCTGGCCAACCCACACTATTTTCCTTTGATTGACCTTGTTAAGTCCGCCCAGCGGGCTTACCGGCCAATTAAGGAAAAGCCGGTGACAGAGGACATCAGCGTATGACGTTTCATCTGTCAAAACATTTTTGACAGATGAATTGTCAGCGTTTGACAGCTTTGAGAAGCTGTCAAACACTGAATCTCTGTTCTAAGGTGAGCCCTTGCACTGAAGGCTCACCAAAACCTCTTTGCTCAGCAGAAATCAGATGGCTGATGCATCTGAGAATGCAGCAGCCATTCTGTCATCTCTGCCGTTGAGATGAGGCACCTGCCATTGAGATGAGGGTTGAAGCCTGCAGAAAGAAACAAAGGCAAGGAAACTTTTTCCAGCACCTCTCATACTTACCTCTCCACACGTGCACCCATCACTCACCTCTACAGCGGACTTTTCGATCCCTCTCACCCCCGCAGACCCACTGTTCGCTTCGCTGACCCTGGCGAGGTTTGCAGTCATTGGGAAGCCCGCACTTGCAGGGGTAAAATGGGGATAAGCCTCAAAACTGCCTGTTAATTACTGGTTAACAGGCAGTTAATTGGCTCTAATCCCCTCCCACCTCACGGATACGGGTCCCTGCACGAGTCGGGGACCCGCCTCCCAGGAAGATGGCATGGAAGCGGGTTGGGAGTGGGTTCGGTACCCGCTCCCGGTTTCTGCCATTTTCCCAGCAGTCCCGCCTCCATACCTGCTTCCCCAGGGCTGGGAAAATTCTCCCCTATAACTCAGTAAAGTAAAGTACTTTGAGATCACTGACTTGGCTCATTGCGTACTCATTAAATTGTCATCCATTGATCCATTTGTTCATTGCAGGCCAAATACTTAACCTCTTACACAGTGCACTTGTTCTGCAATTCTCCCTAAAGCGAGCAGCCATATTTCAGCTAATGAGATTGTCTGGGAGGTACAGAGCAGGATCCAGGCACTGCCCCAGAGAGATGGCCAAAACGTCAGATGTGTCACCTCAAACCATTTTCTCACACCTTCTATGGAGTGGTAACAGCAGAGCATTTTCAGAAGCCTGGAATCAGCACTCTGAGGAGCAAAATAATTGAAATGAGGAGGAGAAAGGTTTATTATTTCCTCTGAACCAAACCTATATTTTGACTTTATTTGCTTAGATCTGCCTGAAGTGTCTACTATGCATTGGATATTGACTTTTATGGCAACTTAAAGAATTGTAAGGCTGCAGTGTGCTATATTAGAGGGAAACTCAACACAGTAATGTTAAAAAGATAGATTACCGAGTATATTATGTCAGTCTTCCTATTTCATAGAATTTTACAGCGAAGAAACAGGCCACGCGACCCAAATGGTCTATGCCGGTCTTTATGCTCCACACAAGCCTCCTCCCAACTTACGTTATCTCACCATATCCTTTCTCCCTCATGTACTTTATCCAGCTTTCCCTTGAATGCATTGATGCTATTCACCTCAACCACTCCATGCGTTAGCAAGTTCCACATTCTCAGCACTCTGAGTAAAGAAGTTTCTCCTGAATTCCTTATTGGATTTATTAGTAACTAGCTTGTATTTATGCTTCCTAGTTTTGGACTCTCCCACAAGTGGAACCATTCTCTCTACATCTACCCTATCAAGCCCCTTCATCATTTTAAAGATCCCCATCCGGTCAGCTCTTAGTTTGCTCTTTTCTAGCAAAAAGAGCCCCAGCCTGTTCAGTCTTTCCGGATAGGATTGTACTCGCTTAGTTCTGGTATCATCCTCGTAAATCTTTTTTGCACTTTCTCCAGTGCATCTACATCCTTTTTATGATGTGGAGACCAGAACTATGCACAGTACTCCAAGTGTGGTCTAAGCAAGGTTTTACATAAGTTTAACATAATTTCTTTGCTTTTGAATTCTATTCCTCTAGAAATAAATCCCAGTGCTTTGTTTGCACTTTTTATGGCTGTTAACCTGCATTGCTACTTCTAATGATTTCTGAACCTATACCCCTAGATCCCTTTGCACCTCTACCCTATTTAGACTCTTTCCCCTCCCCCCCCCCCCCCTCCAAGGAGTAGGTGGCATCCTTATTCCTTCTACCAAAATGCATCACCTCACACTTATCTATATTGATATTAATTTGCCATTTAGCAAGTTTATTAATGTCTTCTTATATTTTGTCAGTCTTTCTCGGTATCAACTGTACCCCAACTTTGGTGTTATTCGCAAGTTTAGATATTGTACTGCTGATTCCCGAGTCCAAATTGTTTATGTAAATGGTGAACAACAGTGGTCCCAGCACCGGTCCCTGTGGAACATCACTTCCCACCTTCTGTCTTCCACTTATTACATGCAGGAAGCTGTCTCGGAGCATTTTATAAAAGGAGGAAAGGGACATGGTGGGCACAGAGAATGGGGAAGGAAGAACTAAAGGCATGGTTAAAAAGGAGGGTTTGAGAGGTTCTTGAAAGCAAGGAGGAAAGTGGCAAAGCAAAGAGAAATGGAGCTCTGCTCCCAGGCCAACATCACTGTGAAACTGTGGGGTCACTCTCATTGCATTATCTGCTGTTGGCTTGGGGGCAATCACAAAATGGAAGTTAATGGGAGAATGGCATGCAACCTGCTTCAAACAAAATAACAATATGCATTAATATAGTGCCTTTAACATAGGAAAACATTTCATGGCACTTCACAGAGGCATAATCATAAAAAAATGGACACCAAGCCAAAGCAAGAAATATTAGGAGGAGTGACCAAAAGGTTGGTCAAAAGAGGTTTTCAGGAGGAGTAGGAGATGAAGAGGTGGAGGGAGGAAATTGCAGACCATGGGGGCTACGTGACTGAAGGCACAGCGCCAATGGTGTGGCAGGGAATGGGTGGGTAAGAACACAAGAAGCCAGAATCAATCATATAATATTTAGATTAGCAACGGAGAGGAGCAAGGAACAATCTAGAGTGGAACATCTAAACTGGAATAGGGCTAACTTCAAATGGGATGCAAAAGGATCTAGCCAGGGTAAAATGGAACCAAAGACTGACAGGAAATACTGTAACGGAACAATGGGAGATCATTAAGGAGGAGATGTTCGAAGTACAGGCTAGGTACATTCCAACAAGAGGGAAGGGTAAGGGAACCAAAGCAAGGGCTCCTTGGATGACGAGGGAGACAGAGAAGATGATGAAACAAAAAAAGGTGTATGATGCATGTCGGGTGAATTCTTCAAGGGAGAACCAGACCAAATACAATAAGTTGAGAGGGGATGTGAAGATCAAAATAAGATTGGCAAAGAGAGAATATGAGAGTAGAATGGCGGTCAACATAAAAGGGAACCCAAAAATCTTCTACAGTAAGCGGGTAGCAAGAGGTGGGGTGGGGCCTATTAGAGACAAAGAAGGTCATATATGCTTAGAGGCGCAGGGCAAGGCTAGAATACTCAATGAGTACTTTGTACCGGTGTTTACTAAGGAAGTGGATGCTGACAAAATATCAGTAGAAGTGGAAAAGGTAGAAGCAATGGAAGGGGTGAAAATTGATAAGACAGGATGCACTAGGAAGGCTGGGTATGCTTAGAGTGGACAAATCGCCTGGTCCAGATGGCTTGCATCCCAGATTGTTAAGGGAATTGGGGGAGGAGATAGCGGAAGGGTTTGCCATAATTTTCCAATCTCCCCTAGATGCAGGGGAGGTGCCTGAAGAATGGAAAGTTACAAATGTGACACCATTGTTCAAGAAAGGGTGTAAGGACAATCCTAGTAATTACAGGCCGGTCAGTTTAACATCAGTGGTGGGTAAAGTTTTAGAAACAATAATCAAGGAAAAAATTAACGGGCATTTGGAGGGGTTTAAGCTAATTAAGGAGAGCCAACGCGGGTTTGTAAAGGGAAGATGGTGTTTGACTAATCTAATTGAATTTTTTGATGAAGTAACAGAGAGGATTGATGAAGAGAATGCAATGGATGCTGTCTACATGGATTTTCAGAAGGTGTTTGACAAAGTACCACATAGAAGGCTGGTTAGCTAAATTGAGGCTCATGGAATAGGTGGGTCAGTGGCAGCTTGGATAAGGAATTGGCTTAAGGACAGAAAACAGAGTTGTGGTAAATGGCTATTTTTCAGACTGGTGGATGGTAGACAGTGGTGTTCCCCAAGGGTCAGTGCTGGGGCCACTGCTTTTTTTTTGATATATAAGTAAATGACCTGGATATTGCAATACAAAGTAGAATTTCTAAATTTGCTGATGACACCAAACTTGGGGGTGTGGCAAACAGTGATGATGATATCAATTGACTGCAACAAGACATAGAAAGGCTAACAGAATGGGCAGACAAGTGGCAGATGGAATTTAATACAGAGAAGTGTGAGGTGATGCATTTTGGCAGAAGGAACAGGGAGAGGCAAAATACACTTAATGGCACAGTTTTAAAGAGTGTGCAGGGACAGAGGGATCTGGGAGTTAATGTGCGTAGGTCCCTGAAGGTGGCAGGACATATTGAGAGAGTGGTTAACAAAGCTTATGGGATCTTGGGCTTCATAAATAGAGGTATTGAGTACAAAAGTAGAGAAGTTATGCTGAACCTTCAAAAAGTGCTGGTTAGGCCACAACTGGAGTATTGCATCCAGTTCTGGTCACCACACTTTAGGACGGAAGTGAAGGCCTTTGAGAGGGTGCAGAGGAGATTTACCAGAATGGTTCCAGGGATGGGGGATCTTAGCTACAAGGACAGGTTGGAGAAGCTGGATTTGTTTTCATTAGAGCAAAGGAGGTTGAGGGGTGATTTGATAGAGGTGTACAAGATTATGACGGGTTTGGATAGGCTAGACAGGGAAAGGCTGTTCCACAAGTTGCTATTACAAGAATTAGGGGGGCACAGATTTAAGGCTTTGGGCAAGAGATACAGGGGGTATGTGAGGAGAATCTTTTTTACGCAGCAAGTGGTGATGACTTGGAACTCGCTGCCGACGGAAGTGGTGGAAGCGGAGACACTCAATGTTTTCAACGGGAGACTGGATAGGCTCTTGAAGGAAATAAACTTGCAGGGCTACGGGGATAGAGTGGGGGGAAATGAGACTGACTGGATTGCTCTAGAGAGCTGGCACGGACTTGATGGGCCGAATGGCCTCCTAACGTGCCGTTATGACTTTGATTCTATGAGTGTAGAGCTCTGTGGGGGGGGGGGGGGGGGGGTGCTGTTTGTGGGGAGATTGGTTTAAGGGGATTGGTGGTAGTGAAAAAAAAGCCAGAGGTCATCTTTGCTCTCCAGGATAATTCTAGAGCAGTGAGTGGTTTTGGCAGAGGAGAGCGAGGCCTCAGTGCTTGACGTGGACTGTAATGTATTGTCACATGGTTTGGTATGAGCATGCTCAGTTCGCTCTGGCCGAGTAAACGAGCACCTTGACTATCAACTCATCATGTCTCTGTCGTTCATTTGTTCTACCCACATATATTACATTTTTGGCGACGAGAATGGGATCCCAAAGCCATTTTTAGGGATCATGGAAGAACACAGTTGCTCAACCTGCGAGTGGAAAAGTTTAAGGTGAATTTGTGACACCTAAACTGAATTTTTTTGGTGATGCTTTACTGTTAATACTGATGCAGAATTGTCTGCGCTTCCCCTTCATGTGTATGTATACACAACAACAGTGGCGTTGATTCTCACAGGCAGCGTGCTGAGTAACTGTTCAACGGGATTGGGACAATCATGACTGCGCCTACGGGATTCATCAGAAGCCTCAGCATGTATGATTGAGCTCACGAACTAGTCAGTTCTTACATTGAGCGGATGGAGATGTTTATCAGGGCCAATAACATTATTGAGACCGAAGGTGCAGATGAGAATGTTCAAGCTCAAAATAAAGTAATTCGTGAACATAAAAAAGCTATTTTTCCAACGGAGATCAGGCCAGATGTCTACGGAATGTTGACAAACCTACTTGTGCCAGGGAAAGCGAAGGATGCGTCGTTTGAAGACATTGTCAAGAAACTCGAGGACCATTTTACTTAAAGCAGTTAGAAATAGCAGAGAGCTATATGTTAGGTACCAGAAATCAAAAAAAAAAAGTGAAACCAAAAGTGAGTGCATTGTAGCTCTTAAAAACCTGTCTTTGCATTGCAACTTTGGAACATTTTTGGATCGTGCGTTGCGAGATAAGTTTGTGTGTAGACTGGCGGATGAGCGCACACAAAGTCCAAGTTACTGAATACTCCGAACCTAAGGATTGACATAGCATGCAAAATTGCCCCATCTATGGAGATGGCGTCCAAGAATGCTATGGAGCTCCGTCCAACTCAAGTGACCAGTGCAGCCGAGGTCTACAGTCACAAAGCCACCGCCAAACCTAAAGTTGTGAGACCAAGTCAATAGCATGTCGATGAGAGCAGATCAGTGAATTGTTATTGCTGCAATGGAAATCATTCACCACAGCCCTGCCAATACAGAAATGTGAAGTGTTTTCACTGCCAGAAGCCAGGCCATATTTCAACAGCTTGCAGAGCTAGATCGAAATCAGGAAGTGATGCGCTATCAACAATACCAAAGACTACGAAATGGACTTTGAAGTAGGCTTTTATTGACTAAGAACTAGAGCATGCCTCTGCTGGTGAATCCATCCTAAGAGCTCCCGGGGGAAGGGTGGTGAGTCACCTTTATACCCAGGCTTAGGGGTGGAGCCAGGGGCTGAGACATGCCTGGACTTGTACAGGGTTAACAGTGGTTTACCACATTCACCCCTCGTTTAAAAGAGAGTCCGGCGGGGTGAAGTGTTTCAAAAGTTCGTATACGAAAGTCTCTCCGGGGGTCTTGTCTGCCGTAATGATCTTCGCGCTGCTGGTTGCGGCGGTTCTTTGCCCGCGGCCGCTTCTCGCGTGGGACGGAGCACTGGCGTGTCGTCCTCTCGGGGTAGGGATGGCACCGGCATGTCGTCAGTTCGTGGTAGACACCCCGGTGGTGCGTCGTGGGTAGTGGTGGTGGGTGGAGGTAGTGGATGGTGATCGATGGTGTTTCGGGTGGTACCTGAGGGTGCGAGGTCTCGAATTGAGACTGTGTCCTCCCGCCCGTCAGGATACGCCACGTAGGCGTACTGTGGGTTGGCGTGGAGGAGGTGAACCTTTTCGACCAGGGGGTCCGTCTTATGGCCCCTCACGTGTTTCCTGAGCAGGACGGGTCCCGGAGACGTCAGCCATGGCGGTAGTGATGTCCCAGAGGTGGATTTCCTGGGGAAGACGAACATCTTCTCGTGAGGGGTGGCGTTTGTGGCAGTACAGAGCAGTGATCGTATGGAGTGCAGCGCATCGGGGAGGACATCTTGCCAGCAGGAGATTGGGAGGCCCTTGGATTTTAGGGCGAGCATGGCGGTCTTCCACACCGTTGCGTTCTCCCTCTCTACCTGTCCGTTACCCCGGGGGTTGTAGCTGGTAGTCCTGCTCGTGGCTATGCCCTTCTCGAGCAGGTACTGGCGCAGCTCGTCGCTCATGAACGACGAGCCCCTGTCGCTGTGGATGTAATTGGGGAAGCCAAATATGGCGAACAGGTCGTGGAGGCACCTGATGACTGTGGCGCTGGTCATGTCCGGGCAGGGGATGGCGAAGGGGAAACGGGAGTACTCGTCAATAATATTGAGGAAGTACGTGTTGCGGTCAGAGGAGGGAAGGGGCCCCTTGAAATCGACGCTGAGACGTTCGAAGGGGCGGGTGACTTTAAATCAGGTGTGCCCTGTCTGGCCTATAAAAATGCGGTTTGCATTCGGCGCAGACCTGGCAGTTCCTGATCATGGTCCTGACCTCCTCGATGGAGTAAGGCAGGTTGCGAGCTTTAATAAAAAGTGGAAGAACCTGGTGACCCCCGGGTGGCAGAGATCATTGTGGAGGGTCCGTAGCCTATCGACTTGTGCGTTGGCACATGTCCCACGGGATAGGGCGTCTGGGGGCTCATTAAGTTTCCCGGGCCGGTATAAGATATCGTAGTTGTAGGTGGATAACTCGATCCTCCACCGCAATATCATCATTTTTGATTTTCCCCCTTTGTCTGTTGTTAAACATAAATGCTACTGACCGTTGGTCAGTGAGCAGGGTGAAACGTTTACCGGCCAGGTAATGCCTCCAGTGCCGTATAGCCTCCACTATTGCCTGGGCCTCCTTCTCGACTGAGGAGTGTCGAATTTCGGGGCCCTGGAGGGTCCGTGAAAAGAAGGCCACGGGTCTCCCCGCCTGGTTAAGGGTTGCGGCTAGGGCGAAGTCGGATGCATCGCTCTCCACTTGGAAAGGGATGGACTCATCCACTGCGTGCATTGTGGCCTTCGCAATGTCCTCTTTTATGAGGGTGAAGGCCACACGGGCCTCTGCCGTCAGGGGGAAGGAGGTTGACTTGATGAGGGGCCGGGCTTTGTCCGCATAGTTGGGCACCCACTGGGCGTAGTAAGAGAAGAACCCTAGGCATCTCTTCAGGGCTTTTAGGCAGTGGGGGGGGGTAAGTTCCAGGAGGGGGCGCATTCGGTCGGGGTCGGAGCCGATGACTCAGTTTTCCACCACGCAACCAAGAATAGCGAGGTGCGCGGTGCGGAACATACATTTTTCTCTGTTGTATGTCAGATTCAGCCGTTGGGCCGTACGGAGGAATTTTTCTAGGTTGGCGTCGTGGTCCTGCCGGTCATGGCCGCAGATGGTGACGTTGTCTAGATAGGGGAAGGTGGCCTGCAGCGCGTTCTGGTCAACCATCCGGTCCATCTCCCTTTGGAAGACCGAGACCCCGTTGGTGACACCGAAGGGGACTCGGAGGAAGTGGTAGAGGCGACCGTCAGCCTTGAAGGCCGTGTACTGGCAGTCCTCAGGCCTGATGGGGAGCTGGTGGTATGCCGACTTCAGATCAATCGTCGAGAATACCCGGTATTGTGCTATCTGGTTGACCATGTCAGATATGCGGGGAAGTGGGTATGCGTCTAATTGCGTGTATCGATTGATCGTCTGGCTGTAATCAATAACCAGGCGCTGTTTTTCGCCGGCCTTTACTACCACCACTTGGGCTCGCCATGGGCTGGTGCTGCCCTCGATAATCCCTTCCCTCAGGAGTCTTTCTACTTCTGATTTAATAAAGCTCCTATCCCCGGCACTGTACCGCCTGCTTTTAGTAGCAATTGGCTTGCAGCCTTTGGCGAGGTTAGCGAACAACCGGGGGGGGGGGGGGGGGCGGTGGTTTGACCTTCAGGGTGGACAGGCTGCATACTTTGCGCGGCGCCGTGTTTAAATTCTGCTGGCTGCAGACTGTAAGTGGGGGCAGGGGCCCACCATATGCCATCGTGACGCTCTCCAGATGGCACTGGAAGTCTAATCCTAGCAGTACGAGAGCGCAGAGCTGTGGCAGGATGAGGAATTTAAACTCTCTGTACTCCACGCCGTTCACTGTCAGAGTCGCTACACAGTAGCCGCCGACGTCCGCCGTATGGGACTTTGAGGCCATAAAGACCTGGTGGCGTGTGCGCATAACCGATAGGGAGTAGCGTCGCACCGTGTCGGGTGGATGAAGCTCTCCGTGCTTCCGCAGTCGAAAAGGCAATTTGTGGCATGGCCATTTACCTTTACGTTCATCATGGGCCTGGCTAGTTGATGGGGCCTAGATTGGTCCAGGGTGATGGAGGCCATCGTCGAGGTCGGTGGGTCGCTGTAGTATTCGCCCGCGCCGAGTGCGTGGTCCTGAGATGGTGTCCAAGATGGCGGCTCCTCCTCGGCTGGTGGTGTCCAAAATGGCGGCCCGCACGTGGTTGGTGGGGTCCAAAATGGCGGCCTGTATGGTTCACACGCGGCGCTGCTGGAATTGGGGGTCGATTTCGCCTTGCACACTCTCGCGTAGTGGCCTTTCTTGCCGCATTTGGAGCAGGTCGCGTCCTTTGCTGGGCATTGCTGTCTGGGGTGCTTGACCTGGCCGCAGAAGTAGCATTTCTGGCCTCTGGTCATTGCAGCTGTAGTTGGGCTGCTGGCGGCTTGTGGCCTTACCGGGTCCCAAGATGGCTGCTCCCGTGGCATCCACATGGCCATCCGGTCAGGGGGGTAGGCGTCCATGTTCTGGAGGGCCACGTCTAATGAGTTAGCGAGGGCCACCGTCTTCTGCAGGTCGAGCCCCCTCTGTTCCAGCAGCCTCTGCCGAGTATAGTTGGACCTGATGCCGGCTACGTAAGCGTCTCGGATCAGGTCTTCCGTGCATTCCTTGGCCGTCACCGCTTTGCAATTACAGTCCCGGCCGAGGACTCAGTGCCAGTAAATATTCAGCGCCCGATTCCCCGGGGCGCTGTTTTCGGGTAGCCAGGAGGTGTCTGGCGTAGACCTCGTTAACAGGCCTCACGTATTGTTCCTTTAGCATCGCGATGGCGGCCGCGTAAGTAGTGGCGTCTCGGATGATCGAGTAGACGCGGTGGCTCACCCGTGAGTTCAAGACAAGCCGTTTCGCGTCATCTGCAGTGACAGTAGTGCTGGAGGCCTCCAGGAAGGCTTCGAAACAGCTCAGCCAGTGTTCAAAGTTATTGGCTGCATCTGCTGCTCAAGGATCCAGGTCTAAACGTTCCGGCTTCAAGATTTGCTCCATGTTGAAAATTAGTCAATAAAATTGATGCGCTATCAACAATACCAAAGACTACGAAATGGACTTTGAAGTAGGCTTTTATTGACTAAGAACTAGAGCATGCCTCTGCTAGTGAATCCATCCTAAGAGCTCCCGGGGGAAGGGTGGTGAGTCACCTTTATACCCGGGCTTAGGGGTGGAGCCAGGGGCTGAGACATGCCTGGACTTGTACAGGGTTAACAGTGATTTACCACAGGAAGTTAGAACCATTCTAGTGGCAATGCAAAGCAGCGACAACAAAAGGGAGGAATTCACAATATTGAAGTGAACACACCTCCCGTTGAAGAACTAGGCATCTACAATGTCTATGCCACTAATGATAATGCTAGCAATTATGAGAAAGACTTCCGTACAAAACTTTTGATCAATGACCAATATATTGGTGTGCATCGACACAGCAACGGACTGTTCTATAAAGAGTAAGGACATATGAGACTACGTTTAATCAAATACTACTTACAAAGAGTACCATAGAGTTAAAAACCTACTCCAGAGAAATCCTAGGGACATGTGGATGAAAGGACTGCACAGTTCAACACAATGGCCAGTCAGTAAAGCGAGCTACAACAACAGGCCAACCCTCATGGGCAAAGGCTGGTTGAGAAAGTTAAAACTAGACTGGAAAAACATCTTCAGTGTAGATGCTTCAAAGAAGTGTCTCGACACAATGCTAAACAAGTATAAAAACATGTTCTCAGACAGTTATGAGGTCATCACTGGGTATGACACGCATATCCACATCAAGTCCAACGCAAAGCCTGTCTATTGTAAGGCAAGGCCGGTACCTTATGTGTTGAAAAGTCAGGTGGAGGAAGAGCTAGAGAAACTCAGAACGGAGTGCTAGTTAAAACTGACAAAAGTGAATGGGCTGTTGAAATATGGCCTTGAAACATAGAAACTAGGAGCAGGAGTAGGCCATTTGGCCCTTCAAGCCTGCTCCGCCATTCAACGAGATCATGGCTGATCATCCAAACCCTAGCACCCGGTCCCTACACCGACAGCCATCCCACCTGTAAAGTCTGTGGGTTGTTTAGTTAATTAATACACAGACTCCAAGAGTAACTTAAAACAGGACTTTACTATTCGAAGGTCAGGGCGAAATCTGCCCAATAAATCCTGACACAACACTTATATACTGGTGTGGTCACCGTCGGTATTACAGTATACAGAAGCCAAACAAAGTAGTGCCACACCTAAAATAGTTCTCTTAAAGGTGAACGGTTACATACAATAGTTCTCTTAAAGGTAGACGGGTACATACACTACACCACCCAAGCCCTATCCCCGTAACCCCACGTATTTAATCCCCCCTAACACTAAGGGCCAATTTTTTTTTATCATGGCCAATCAACCTAACCCGCACATCTTTGGACTTGGTAGCTTCTGGTAGCGCCCAAAGCAGACAAAACTGTACACTTGTGCGGTGACTACAAAGTTTCTATCAACCAAGCAGTTGATGAGCAGTACCCATTACCTACATCGCAAGATTTGTATGCAGCACTCTCTGGGTCAAAGGTTTTCTCTAAGCTTGACCTGTCGCACGCTCAGCTGAATGTTGACAAAGAGAGTCAACAGTATCTCACCATCAACACACACAAGGGACTGTACTCATACGCCAATCTGCCCATATGGTGTAAAGTCCTCCCCCAAAATCTTCCAGGCTACGATGGATAAGATTTTGCAAGGAGCTCCAAATTGCTTATGCAATCAAACGATGTACTGATCACAAAAAGCAGCAAGGAAGAAAATCTAGAAGTGTTAGATATAGTGCTTCAAAAGGTTGAATTTCCACAATATCAAATTGCAAACGAGCAAATGTGCAGCCCGAGATTGTGTACCTTGGTCTGAAAGTTGATGCAAATGGCTTGCAACCTGTTAAGTCTGTGTGTTCCAGTTGTATTAAGATTAATTACTGACACAGACTACAAGAATAAAGTTCAACAGGTCTTTACTAGTTGGAGGTCAGGACTATACTAAATACAATATCACTACACAGTACTTATATACCGGTGGTCACCACCGGTATTACGTATACAGCAGCCAGAGAAAGTAGTACATCTCTTAAGGTGGAACAGGTTACATACACCACACAACCAGTGAAGGAAAAGTTTGATGCTGTCATCAATGCTCCAAAGCCACAGAACGTATGAGAGTTAAGATCTTTCCTTGGAATGATCCAGTACTATGCATGTTTCTTACCCGAGTTAGTGACCATGTTAGCTCCATTACATGAGCTTCTCAAGAAGGATGTCCAGTGGAAGTGGACAAAAGCGCAACAGGAAGCTTACAAAAGAAGTCTCTCTAGTAATGCTCTACTTGTGCACTATGACACAGCGTGTGAGCTTAAGTTAGCGTGTGATCGGTCATAAACCACAAAATGGATGACGGCCAAGAGAAACCAATTGCGTTTGCAAAAGAGCGAAAGAAACTACACGCAAATTGAAAAGGAAGCACTCGTCATAGTGTTTGAAATCAAGAAATTCCAATGGTTCCTGATCGGCAGAAAGTTTACCCCGATAGCCGATCACAAACTGCTCCTAGCAATATTGGGGCCCAAATCTGCCATCCCTGCAATGACTGCATCAAGAATGCAATGTTGGGCAGTGTTGTCACAATATGACTACACAATTGAATATCGCACTTCAAAGCAAAACGCAACCGTAGATGCCTTGTCCAGGTTGCCACATGAAGACTCATGTGTTGGGAGTGAAGATGAGATTTTCACACAGTTGACAAAGACTTTCCCATGAATGCAACTGAGATTGCAAATGAGACTCAAAAGGACTCAGTACTGAAGAAAGTGTATGAAAACACCGTGAATGGATGGACTGATCAGTGTCTGGACACAAAATTAAAACCATTCCATAACCGTCGTACTGAATTGTCTTCTGAGCAAGTTTGTATCAAGCGGGGAAACAGAGTGGTGGTACCTACTTCTTTGAGTTCAGAACCAAAACAAAACAGCCCGAAAATTGGTTCAACACCAAAACCTTTTGTAAGAAGATCAGGAAGGCTCCGCAAACCTGTTATTAAACTGGATTTGTAGTTCATTTGTAGCAGATTTAAAAGAAAAAAAGCCAGGAATTTTTGTTATGTGGTACATGTAATGCTGCGAAAGGTGGGACCATAGTTTTGTTGTATTTGAGAGAGGAATATGTGCATTTTTCAGAAGGGGAAAGCAGTGTAATGTGTTGTCACATGGTTTAGTAGGAGTATGGCCTAGTAAACAAGCACCTTGACGAGCAACTCATCGTGTCTCTGTCCTTCATTTGTTCTACCCACATCTGGACCAACCAGATTTGGTGATGTATGCATAAACCAGTTGTGTGCCAGATTCTCTTAAATCTGTGCCCTTTGAACTTCAGGGAGCAAGGGGGTGCCATCAACAGCAACAACCAGGATGGAGGCGAGTAAAAGTTTTATTGGGGACAAGGGCATCAAAAGGTGGAGGTGAAGGAGTTGTTTAGCAGGTCAACAGCTGCAGAAGTACCATGATGAATTAAAGGCAGTTAAGAGTTTGAAAGTGTAGTTCTACATTTGGGGGATTTGAACTTGAAACAGCGGTTGGAGAGTTGGAGTAGAGTTTTTTTTCCCAGGGTCGGAGGTGAAAGTGGTTGGGGCTCATGGGTGGTGAGGGATACAAGGATGTAGTCGAAGATGATTTTGTCTATGATCAAGACTGCAGAGAGGTCACGTGAGACGGCAAGCTCAAGGGGGTGGCCATGAATAAGTGTAGGAGAGTTTATATGGAGAGGTTAATGAAGGATAGGAGGGCAGTGAAATCAGAAGGGAGAGGGCAAGAGGAGTTGAGATGGAGGTTGAGTTCACTGAGAGGAGCTGCATAGTGCAGAGGCAAAGGAGGAAGAATATCTCAGGAAAACTTGATGGGAACAGTAGAGAATGTTAAAGGAGAGGCGAGAGGAGTGGAACAAGGTGAGGTGATTGAAGGTGAAGAAAAGGCCGAAGTAGTAGCAGGAAAGACCAAGGTGTGATTTGGCGATAAAAGCCATGACTGTGCAGGCAGGACATGTGGTGGAAAATATAGCCAGGCAGGGAGATTTCAGTAAGAGGCAAGGTGTCACCACCTGTGTGCCAAGTTTCAGTCAAAGCCATGATGTCAATCCAATCATCCACAATAAGATCATGGATGGCAAGTGCCTGGTTTACAGGTGAATGGATATTTGAGCGAAATGTGGAGAGGGGTTGATCCACTGGTAGAGTCCAAAGGGGCAATGATGGGTGAGCTAAGCGGGACGGGAAGAGGTTGAGGAGATTAACCTCTAACAGGCACGATGGGCAAGAATGTCAGAGGGGATAATGAAGCAGTTGGGGGTTGCTGCTCCTAAGGAGGTAGCAACTGGTGCCTCAGTGAGCCCTTCAGAGAATGGCAAGAGAAGTTTGTGGATTTGTTCAATGGGGATTTGAACCTGAAACAGCAGCAGAAGAGTTTGAAGGCAGAGGATTAGTGATGGTTTGGGGCAGGGATTATGGGGGGCGCAAAGTATGGCACAGCTACAGGGAGCTGAGGAGCATGCAAGATCAGGAGCAGCACGAAGAGTCAGTCCAAACAAGTCCAGAAAGGGGTGATGGAGGAGTTCTGAAAGTGGAGTCAGCAGTCATGAGAAACAAGTGGAAAGCAGCAAGGCAGAGTTCAAAGAGATCATTTCACAGCAAGGGAGCAGAATCCAAAGTAGAATGGGAATCACCAGAAACAGATCAAAGCTAGCTCTGCATTGAGCACAAAGGTTCAATGACCTTAACAAACTTGCCACAATCAGAATACTGCTCTCTTACTCACACCTCCAGTCTCATGACTCACAATACTACCCCACCTCCGCTTCCCTCCACTCACCTATAATTACTGCACCACACTTCACTCTCCTCATACTCACACAATCACCACTATTGCAACCCTTTCTTCCCCACAAATCTTACATACTGCATACCAGCTGCTTGATCATGATAGGCACATTTTCTGAACAACAACTACTCGCATTTATATAGTGCCTTGAACATAGTAAAACATCCCAAGGAATGTCACAGGAGCGTTATCAAACACAGAGTCACAGAAGGAGACATCAGACATAGAAACATAGAAGATAGGAGCAGGAGCAGGAGTAGGCCATTCGGCCCCTCGAGCCTGTTCCGCCATTCAATGAGATCATGGCTGATCTGATCTGGAATGTATTGCATGAAAGGGTGCCGGAAGTAGATTCAACAGCAACCTTCAAAAGGAAATTGGATAAATACTTGAAGGGGGAAAATTTGCAGGGCTATGGGAAATGAGTAGGGGTGTGGGACTAATTGGAGAGCTCTTTCAAAGAGCCGGCATGATGGGCCGAATGGCCCTCTTCTGCGCTGTATCATTCTATGAAAACAAACTGAGAAATCAAGGAATAATGATTAGGTGCTGCTGAACTTTGGTTTAAAAGGCCTGAAGTTTATAGAACAAAGACTGAGGGAGGTCCTGGGAAACAGCAGAGTAAGAATAAGAGACTGTGCAATGAGTCTTGATTTGAACATTAGAAAGAACAACAGATGGAAGTTTAGAGGAGCATTGACCATCACAGCATCAAAATAAAATGAAGTTGAAGATTAGAAATAAATAACAGATTCAATGGTTCACAGAAAAGTAAATGTAAGTTTTGCAAACAACCTTGCCGTGACTTTTGTGGTAAACTACCAAATTTTGTATCCCATATATCTGCATATTATTAAAAAGCTCGCGAAGGGTGCACACTTCCTATTGAAAGTCTCCTTTTGCGGCGCAGAGGTAAACCATGCCAAAAAACCCTCCTACTTAGGAGTCACACTCAATCGCACCCCGTCGTATAGACAGCATCTCCAGAACCTTGGGAAGAAACTAAAGAGTAGGGTCAACTTGATCCAGAAACTCGCCAGATCCACATGGGGAGCAGACGCTCAAACCCTCCGTACGGCAGCACTCACCCTGGTGTACTCTACAGTGGAGTACTGCTCTCCGGCATGGCTATCAAATCCGCATGTCAAATCCATTGATGTCTAGCTAAATTCTACTATGAGAATTATCACTGGTACGCTTTTATCGACAACACCACCTTGACTGCCTGTGCTTGCAAACATCGCACCACCAGACCTACGCCGCAAATATGCAGTGTCCAGAGAATACAACTGCTACACCAGCAAAGAAATGACAATCCAGGCCGACTTGAACAACCTACCACCAACCCGTCTCAAATCTAGGAGGCCATTTTAACTGTTGCCGAAGCCCTTCAGCGATCTCCCCTCAGCCTTGATGACCAATGGCGAAATGCTTGGAAGAACTGTGACATACGGAATGGATTCCTTAGAGGACCCCACAGTGCAACCTGAAGGATCAAACCTTCCACGCAAACAGTGGACAACCATCAACTGCCTCAAAACCGGTCATGGTAGATGCTGCCACCTTTTCCATAGATGGAAGATTAAAGCATCCCCATCACACGACTGTGGCGCTCCTAATCAGTCCCTTGAGCACATCATTTGAGCACTGTCCTCAGAGGAAATTTGCAGGCAGCCTACAAGATATCCGCGCTGTTACACCGGAAGCTTTGGCCTGGATATCTGACTTAAATATTGACATTTGATTTGCTACTACCATACGAAAGAAGATGACAACTTCCTGTTGTCACACACTTTTGAGTCAACGCCATGGATCTGCTGAGGGCCCACTATACATATATCTTACATTACATACACAATATTAAGGAAAGAACTTGCTGTTATATAATGCCTTGCATGACCTCAGGACATCCCAAAGCACTTTAC
The DNA here is from genome assembly GCF_052327205.1 of Somniosus microcephalus. NCBI lineage: Eukaryota > Metazoa > Chordata > Chondrichthyes > Squaliformes > Somniosidae > Somniosus > Somniosus microcephalus. The sequence goes on from NC_140988.1 coordinate 44,718,451, forward strand.
AGCCAATGAAGTACAGAACTTTTGAAGTGTAGCCACTGTTGTAATGTAGGAAACATGGTTGCCAATTGCACACAGCAAGGTCCTATAAACAGCGATACGATAATGACCAGATCATCTGTTTCAGTGTAATGGGTTGAGGGATAAATATTGGCCAAGACACCAGGGAGAATGCCCCTGCTCTTCTTCGAAATAGTGCCATAGGATCTTTTTACTTCCACCTGAGGGGGCAAGTGTGGCTTTGGTTTAACATCTCATCCAAAAGACTCCCTCAGTACTGCACTGAACTCTCAGCCTGGATTATGTGCTCAAGTCTCTGGAGTGGGACTGGAACCCACAACCTTCTGACTCAGAGGCAAGAATGCTACCAACTGATCCACGGCTAACAGACGGTGTTCACTTCTTGTAAGCTTCATACTTATGCCCTGCAACAACTTTCCTGCCACACCTTGCCCATCACACTTTATTGTGAATGCCCTTCAATACAGAACAGCATATCATGGTACTGTATGACAGATCTTAAAAAAACTCATCTAGCTATTCTCAAAAAAAGCTTTATAGCTGTAATAACAGTTGTGGAAGAGGAGGTAACTTCACTATTTCCACGTAATGAAGTGTTGGGTTCAACAACCAGGTCAAATATAAATGTCATAGAATTTGAACAAACAACATCTTTAAATCTTCATTTAGACCAGAAGCAGCACTGTCAACTATTAACATTCAAAGTCTGTTTCTGAACTGCTAACATTTACAGTACTGTATAGAAGCAAGAGATTTTTTTCAGTAAGGACAATGGTAGAAAGTCAAGCTTTAGAAATTGCTGTCTTTATTTTGTCAAGGTAAACTTCTTGGGCTGGTGGCTGCTAAGCTTATATGAATTCAGCAAGTGCACCGAGCACAACCAGACTGAAGATAAATGCATTATTCACTGATGATGCTCCCAGCTGTCACAGCACTATCAGGATACGGCATTCAGCTATTTTGTTTGGCTGTCAGGCAGTCGGAGAATGATATTTTTAAAACTGCCCTTAGTTGCTGTTGCTAATAAATTTACAAGTAAAAACAGCTTTTGTGCTCCATGGTGGTTTTCTCAGGATGCTGCTTGTGTAACAGTTATACCTGTTTCCACATTTTAAAAATGAACGCCTCTTAAATTTACTCGGACACTTCAAGGCAAACGGTTTTGCTTTAAAATCAAACTATTTCACAATTAACTGGGTTAGTTATCACAATCAAAATATATGCTTTCATGCCACCAAAATATATTTTGAATCAATTATTTTGCATACCCCTCAATCCAGGCAGTCCAGAAGCATTCATTGGTCACCCTTAGTCCAATACAGTGACACACTAGTGAGTAACCAGATTACATCACTGCACCATGAATTCTCTGCAAAATGTAACCAGATTGTGGGGTTGGGGCTGGGAAAAGAAAGATGTGAAACCTCAGAGCTAGCTTGGATACAAAACAGTGGGGAACCAGTGGAGGATTATGGCGGCTTCTCACGTCTGTTCTTTTTGCCAAAAACATTGTTTTTAAAAAGGAGCAGCATCACCAAGGTATTTGTCTCACAAAATACTACATCCACGTGTGGTGGCCTGCTTCTCCCGCTCACCCTCTGGCCACCATTCCTGGCTCCCCTCCTCCCAGTCGGACTGCGAGTCGTCGTGGCTGCTGCTGCTGCTCGATGCGCTGCGCTGCCTCCGCCCGACTCGCCGAACACATCCTCCGGTCGCCGCGGTCTCCACCTCACCGTCGCCGGCTCCACGGTCCGACGGCCCAGGGCCTGCTTCTCCCGCTTCCGGTCCGGCCTCCATGCTCGGCTCCCCTCCTCCCAGTCGGAATGTCTTCCCGCTGAGGAGCTGCCGGCTGACGAGCTCTAGCGGGTCGACGTGGCTGCTGCTGCTGGATGCGCTGCGCTGCGCTGCCTCCGCCCGACTCGCCGAACATCTTGCTCCGGTTGCAGGAGCGAGCGGCGAGAGCGGGCCGCCCGAAGCAGGGAGAACACGGCGTTGTAAGAATCGCTGACGTGTCCCTACGGGGAGTAAGCATTCCATTGTACTAGTTACATATGGCAAATAAAATTGAATTGAATGACAAATTGGCATCATGATGTTACAATGAATAAACTTTTGTGGATTGCAGGAGATGCAGTCCAATGGATTTGAGAAACTAGTCAAATTGTGTTTCAAATGCAGTAAATTGTTAACCCATAAAGCATCACTGTCAGCTTATGAGCTGCAATCACATTGCCAGGACACCCAGTTCAGACAAAAGGTTATCGACCTGAAACGTTAACTCTGTTTATAAGAACATAAGAAATAGGAGCAGGAGTAGGCCATTTGGCCCCTCGATCCTGCTCCGCCGTTTAATGAGATCATAGCTGATCTGATCTTGGCCTCAACTCCACTTTCCCGCCCGCTCCCCAGAACCCTCAACTCCCCTGTAGCTCAAATATCTGTCTATCTCTGCCTTGAATATATTCAATGACTCCGCCTCCACAGCTCTCTGGGGTCGAGAATTCCAAAGATTCACGACCCTCAGAAGAAATTCCTCCTCAGCGCCGTCTTAAATCCTGCAATTAAATTGTCTGATGGTTTCTCTCACCACAGATGATGCCTGACCTGCTGAGTATTTCCAGCACTTTGTTTTTATTGCCAGGACACTGCCTGTTTTGAAGCTAGCATGTCACATCAAAAGATGACTTGCCCACTGTGGTGATTATTCCTTGTTTAGTAAAAGTATTGTGATTGGTTGTTTGTTAACTGCCTTGGGATATATGTTATAATCTCATTGGTAGTTGATGATCACATGATGTGTTGTGGCCATCTTAAATTCAGTTCTTTTCCAGCTTTGGTTGGGACTGGATGTGGGAAGATGTGCTGCAGATTTTAAAGTTAATAAAGCCTAGCTTTGGAAGGCAAATCTATTCTTTATTTCACCCACATTTATGAGATGACTGTGGCAGTCTTTGCACTTTTGAAAAATTGGCCTTTGAAATTGGTTTGCAGCCAGAGGCTAGTTTTCTAATGATGTGTGTCCTTCCTTTAACACAGTACAACCCTAGAGCAAACTGTGGTACAGGGTATGTGAGACATCTCTGGGGGGTACGCGGGAGAAATTGTTTTATGGTGGATTTTATTTATTTATGATTTTATTTATTTATTTATTGCATTTTTATAATAGACTAATCAGATGAAGCTTTAAAACTCTTTGGGAACTTGTTATATAAAGTAGCTGATTTGCTTCAAGATATACCAAATGAGAACACAGACACACAGATGATGACGTACAGAGCCCCGCCTCCAATCACTGTGCACTAAGTTGTATACGTGCATTATAATTTGTACATTTTGTGCAATGCTTGGGCATTAAAGGGGTTAAAACATTAAACCGGTCTGCTGGTAGGGGTACGTGAGCAGCTGGTAAATGTACGTGAGCAGCTGGTAGGTCTGGAGGAGGGTACGCAATAATTAAAGTTTGGGAACCTCTGCCCTAGAGAAAAAGAAAAACTTGCACTTATATAGCACCTTTCATGACCACCGGACATCCCAAAGCACTTTACAGCCAATGAAGTAATTTTTGAAGTGGAGTCACTGTTGTAATGTAGGAAACGCGGCAGCCAATCTGCGCACAGCAAGCTCCCACAACAGCAATGTGATAATGACCAGATAATCTGGGTTTTTTTTTAATGTTGGTTGAGGGATAAATATTGGCCAGGACACCTTGGGATAACTCCCCTGTTCTTCTTCAAAATAGTGCCATGGGATTTTTTACGTCCACCTTAGAGAGCAGACAAGGACTAGGTTTAATGTCTCAGACGAAAGACGGCATCTCAGACAGTGCAGCACTCCCTCAGCATTGCACTGGAGTGTCAGCCTAGAATTTTGTGCTCAAGTCTCTGGAGTGGGACTTGAACCCACAACCTTCTGACTCGGAGGCGAGGGTGCGACCAACTGAGCCGCAGCGGACACACAGCTAAGGCAGAAAAATGGTGCACGAGCTGAAAACTTGAAAAAAATGGCCAGCCAGGGAGAATGGAATTCACTGGAGCTGCCATTAGGTTAAAGATTCGATATATAAATTTTTCCAAATACACCTGAACATAATGTTAATTACTGGATTCATGATGCTGCAAATGTACTATTTTTCATCGTAGCTTTGATTTAAAGCAAATAAAAATCCAACACCGCTTTATGAAGTTCACAGTACATTGGATATGGTGGATGGTGTGGCACAGTCGGCCGGAGGCCAGAGCTTCAGTGTTTTTCTACTAAAGAAGTGAAACACAGTTTCCCAAACACAAAGGCTCTTACAAACATGGGCTTATGATCCAGCTTCGTGAGTATTATCAGCAGCTTTCTCTTTTAGTAACATTAGGGAGTGGATAATTGGCCGTCTTTGTCTATAAAATACACTAAATAGCGCTCTGTACTGGATTGAAACTGTGTGAGAAGGTCCTGTTGTCTCAACATAATTTAAAAAAAATTGCTCTCCATTTTCCCCCAGGCCACGTACCTCCAAGCAAGGAAGCTATTGATCCGTAAGGCTTCTGCTTGCTGTTGTACGGGTCCTTCCTGACATTAGTTTGTGTAGTCTCAATTCAGTTCCAACGGAGCACAATGCAATCTCTAATTCAGTACTAAATAGCAGCCTCACTCAGACAGGCCACAGGATAACAGATGACCTTTCATCACAGTTCTGACGAAGGGTCATCGACTTGAAACGTTAACTCTGTTTCTCTCTCCACAGATGCTGCCTGGCCTGCTGACTGTTCCCAGCATTTTCTGTTTGTATCATAAGATAATATGAGAATTGGAAAATTGTCACATTAGTGCAGCAGGACATACTTTTCTGAGGTTTGGGCTAAGGCAAATTGTTGGAGCAGAGCACAAAGTTCAGAATTTAAAAAAGTAATACTTGGGAAATGGGGGTTGAAGTGATAGGGCTGGCTGATGAAAATACTGAGCGATCACCCGATTTTTCACTAACAGCAGAGAAGTCAGCAACAGGAATGAAGCGATCGGCAGGTTGGGCTTATTTTTATTGGAGAGATTTTCATTCACAGCTAGTCAAGATTCCAGCCGTGCTTTCTGATGGCAAATCAGTCAAGCCAACTAAAATATTTTGTTTACAGTTTAAAATTGGACCAATGGGTCAGTCTTGAGTCTCCATACCAGCTTCATGTGCATTGTGAGATATCAGCTCATGCAGAAATGGATAACTCTGTGGTGGGGGGAAAGCAGTTGGTGTAGTGAAGTGAACTCCTAACAGGATGACACCGTTTTTTTTTTATGGTAATCTGAAGCAGAAGGAAGCGGTCATAGAAATAACAGAAGTTAATAGATGGGGCAAACCAGCAAGCTGGAACACATCAGGACAGAAAAGAATGGCTTAATGGAAGAAGGTTCCCACAGAGAAAGAAGCACGAGTAGAGGTCAGGAGTGTGGGCTAGCAATGACAGGGAGAGTAGAATGGAACTGAGGCAAGGTTTCCAGAGAGTGGGTAACACACAAACCAGAGATGAGAATCTAGGTTTAAAGAAAAATGACGTTCAAGGAACATGGAGAAATATAGTTAAGGGGGAATGAATAAATCTACGTAGCAGTCCAATAATCCCCTGCAGGCACAGTAAAGTAATTTTAAACTGAAGAGGATTTAAAAACAACAATCTTTAAAGGTGATTTTTTTTTTTTTAAATAAAGAAAGTGGTCTTTCACTATATTTTTAAGACATTTATTTAAAATCCCTCAATGGCAGAGACAGGATTGAAACATCCCATTGTTAATGAGATCAGATTCAAAACCTCAAATTTAAGAAGAAAATTAATGGAAATGTTTTTCTCTCAGTAATAGACTATTTACTGCTACTAACAGAAGGAAATGTTTTTAATGTTTTCAATAAAGTTGGGTGTATTTGCCTATACTTTTTAGTTCAAAAAATAATTGCATGCCCAAGTTCAATATTGCTTTAGTGCCTTAATGGTTTTGAGCAATACATGCTTATTCAAATCAAGTGATATAATCCTCAGTTTTTCGATCTGAATAACTTGTACTGTAAGCTTTTGCAATTGAATGTCAAAAAGAGTCTAATTATTGATCAAAGTTGCAGGCGTCTCGAGACATCTACCTAGTAATCCCTTACCTCTAATAACATGCAAAGAGCTCAGAATGTTCAGCTCCAGGACTGAGACTATCCGTGCAACTGCTTCTGCTGCTATCGTCCCCTTTTTTCCTCTCCCCTTCTGCTCCTAAGCTCCCCCACACCTACCAGTCTTCCACCCGTTCCAATCCCAACCTCCATCACTGCATTTTCTTTCCCACATCTCCCGCTACCTCCTCCTAGTTCATTTCTTGCACAAGACTCACATCGTGCTCTCTTGATGCACTCCTCACTTAACTAGCACTCCTGCCCCCATGTTAGCTGATGTCAAAGTTCCCTCTCCTTAAGCACGATCCCACTCCCATCACGTCGCCTATAAAAATTCAACCTCAACCCATCCAGCTACTGTCCCATCTCTAACCTCCTTGCCCTCTCGAAGGCCCTTGAACAGGTAGTCACCCCACAGCTTCTTACCGACCTCTCCCAAAACTACCTATTTGAATCCCTTCAACCTAGCTTCCACCCCTCTCGGAACACCTAGATTGCCATGCCCAAAGTCATGAATGACATCCTCTGTTACTGTGAATGTGGTGTACTAACCCTCCTTGTCCTCTTCAACCTCCCAACATTTGATATGACTGACCAAGCCACAATCCACTATTGTCCATGGAACTGCCTGTCCAATCGCAGCTAGCACTTATCCAAAAATGGCTTTACTTCCTGCTCAAGCATCATCACCTCTGGAGTTCCTGAAGGACTGATCCTTGACCCACTCCTCTTCCTCATCTACATACTCCTTTATGAGATTGGCCAAAATTTTCAGGAGGCAAGAGCAGATGGGTTGGAGGCGTGGGGCCCTGACCCCCAACCCGCCCACTTTCACCTTTAACTTAGGTGGGACAGGGTTGGGGGAGGTGGCAGGCTGCCAACCAACTTGCTGCCAGGAGGCGGGCTGGCAATTAAATTATGAGGCCTGAAGCATCTGCTTTAACCTGCTTTGCAGGTTTTACTGCAGGCGGCTGGGGATCCCAGGGCTTGTACCCCCACTGGGGTCGGGGATCAGAGCACCCGCCCCCAGGCCTGGGGCCCCCCTCCCACCAGGCCTGGAACCACCCCCCCAGATCGTGACTCGGCCCTGGGGTCGGGGATCAGACCCCCCACCCCCAGGGGACCCAACACCCCATCTCCACCATCCTGGGCCCAGCACTTACTTGGTCCTGTGGCCTCCTTCTCAGAGTTCACCGCACGACTGGAAGCCAGTCTATAAATCAGGCTGACCTCCAGGCGGGGAACCCACCCCTGATGTCGCACCCACGCTGTGGAGTTTTCACCTTCCGGGTTTCCCCGTCGTCTCCCGGGTGCTCCCGCACCATGCAGGTTGGACCCAGCAAAATCCAGCCCATTAGCTGCAGTCACATTGTCAGCCATGTATATGCTGACTACACCCAGCTCTACTCTCCACCATCCCCCTTGACAGTATGTTACCAGACTGTATGACCAACAGTAGGTAAAGAATGTATCAAAACCTCCTCTAAAGCCATTGCTTACCCCTACCAGCAGCCCCAATAATATTTGCTCCCTTACCACTGGTTCCGTCCCCCTCTCTGGCAACTTGCTCAGGCTGAACCTTTTCATCCTATTCAACCTAGAGCGGAGTTTCAAATCTCACATTCTATCAATTATGAAGATATACTAATTCCATCTCTGCAAAACTGCCCGTCTCAGCTTCTCTGCCACTGAAACCCCATCCACACTTTTGTCACCTCTAGTCTCAATTTCTCCAATGTTCTTCCTGCCAGTATCTCATCATCTACCCACCATAAATGTCAACTTGTCCAAAACTGAGCTGCAATACTGTTTCCCACATTAAGTTCCACGTCCCCTTCTACCCTGCCTTCAATGGTGTAGATTAGGGGCCGGGGGGGGGGGGGGGGGGCGGTGGTGAGGGGGCAGGGAAAGGCATTCAGTATTAGCACAAAGAAAAGAAAGATCAGGAAAATACATCAGACTGTAGTGGATCTGTCTGGTGGTATCACCAGAGAAAAATTACTACTGTCAACCCACACAGAAATCCATCCCATTATTTCTTAGTACCAGAGGTGTTAATGTTAGTAGCACAATGCAACAGCAATTGACATTTTCCTTTAATAAAAGCATGGGAAAAGACAGCTCATCCGATTATTCAGTTACAAGTCCCTACCCTCCAGAGAGCAGAACAATTCTGCCAGCTCAAGATGTCAACTTGATTAAATCAATGCATATTATTAACTTCAAACTTCATAAATAATGAACAGACAGAAGAAAAAAAAAGCTTGTGGGTCAAATGCATCACACTGTAGTTTAAATCCTTCATCGGGTACGTGATTGATAAAATTAGTTTGATTTTGCTTGTTATGCGTGGCTCGATATGAAATTAAAGCCCTGATTTTAAGAATGGAGCGTGTGGGGTAGGGTTTAAAATAGGGGCAGAATACTTATGTCCCTGTTCGCGCCATATTCCCGTCAGCCAATATTTTAACTCTCGGTTCACTTACCTTGGTGCCCTCTGGTCCCCTCCACGTCAGTGGGTTCGAGTGGGATAAAACGTTCACAAAATTAAATGAGGCCCAGATCCTAAAATGGCTTGAGCCTCACGCTGGCGCGGCGATGCGTCTCGCTCACCTCAGCCCTCTCTCGCCACGGTTACGCTCCCAGTTATAATCGGGGCATGGATCTCAATCCAAATAAGTCCATTTTAATATTTTTGTTAAATTGGTTTTGACTACGATGGAAAAAAACTCAACAATATAGTACTGTGTTCAGTTTTAATAGTATCTCGCATTGAAGATTTAACAAAATTAATGAACTAATTTGATACAGCACAGGCAGCTTCATGCTGATGCTGATAGAATAATACCTTCTTTCATCGTGGCAGCAACTTAATGTGTTCTATTAAATCTACCTCCAAAATGATCAAATCCACCTGGGGCCATATTATGCATGTTATTTTAAAAGAAATACTTGCCATTTTATGCAAATAAAATATACTTTCCAGCTTATTGTGCAACTATCTTAGCTGCTCTTTGGTTTCATTTCATACCAGTCTCTTACGTTCTCATTTATAGGCCCACATGTATTTAAAGGTTATTAACAAGAACCATCAAACTCTTTCACTGCATATCCGAATACCAGGTATAGTAAGGAATACTAACCTGACAGTGAGTTATCAGGCTCTGCAAGAATTCTGTTTCCGTTACACCAGTGCAATATATTAGTACAGGAAACTTTGGTTTATCCGGAGGTTGTATGTCCAGAAACCTCGATCTACCGGCAGAAATCAGGAGCCGTTTTGTTAGGTTTTTTTTCTTCTCGTGGCTTTGTTTTCAACAGTCGGGCTCTGGAAAGTCTCTCTGAAGCTGTTGCTAAGCTACAGACGCTTCCAAGGTACGAGCCGACTGTTTACAAGCTGTTGCTAAGCAACAGTGTTTGTTGTCAGATACGGAGATGAAAACCTCCATATGCTTCAAAATTGGGGCAGTAATTCTTCCCCAAACGCGTGAGTACGGAAGGGGTACTCACGCGTCTGGCCGGAGAAAATGCCGGTTTTCAGCATGCACAGCGCATGCGCTGAAAACCGGCATTTCCTCTCCTCTAACCCAAGAGTTGAAGAGGCTAGCGCGTGCACTGTAGGGGGCAGCGCGTGCGTCTTGGATTTCCTCTGTTTTGGGGGATTTGCGCATGTGTAAAGGCCTCCAGTCTTTACGCTTGTAAAAAGCACACATAAGTATTTATTTTTACAGGTAAGTGGTGTTTTAGTGCAATTTAGAATTTTTTTTTCCCCCCACAGGTTTATTATTTTAAAGAATCTACAATAAAGGTAAGTTTAGTTTTAGACCCTTTTTATTAAAAATTTATTTTTTTCAAAAAAAAGTGTTTAAATTATTATTTTTAACTTATTTATACTTAATTTAATGATTGGGATGTTTTTAAAATTTTTATTTAAAGTTTAAATAGTGTTTTGGGCCCCCGTAGTTTTCTTCATGAGTTTGACAGTTCTTACTGTCAAACTCATGAATGAACCTTCCCCCTCCCCTGATTGGTTGTACAGTGCTCACCTGATCCCAGCCAGCACATCGCACTAACTACGCCGCTGGATCAGGTAAGCACTGCATGCTGACATCTGAACCGGGCCTGTGACAGGAAATGCAAGCAGGCCCAGGCTTCAGATGTCAGCACGCAGGGCGAGTGCAGATCGGGGGCTTGCACGCGCGGCAAGCCCCCGACACCAAGTTCTGGGCCATTAACTTTGTATGTCCGGCAGTTTTGATAGATCGATAACATATCCGGCACCGACGGGAACGAGCTAACAAAGTTTCCTGTATCTCATTCCTTCATACAAAGCCAAGCACACATTTTTGATTTTACAGTGGACAAAAAGTTGCAATGAGCTTCTTAAAGAAGTACATTTGACGACTTAAATGACGCAAATTCACATTGAAGTTTAAGCTCTTTGCAACTTGCAAAGATCAATGTAATCTAGAATAACCAAACTCACTCAGTTTGCTTTTGTCTTGCCTACAGAAGACAACATTTGGTACAAAATTGAAAATAAATATGCTTCCTGAAAACCATCTATGGATTATTTCTTGATAAACCACAGCAGTCAGGTAATTAATCATTGTGTGTGAATGTTATCTTGTACGGAGTATGTGAAATGTATAAAGGAGAGAAAGAGACACAAAGAAACCTCAGACATTGTTTTTTTAGACCAGTGCATTGAGGAGCCAACCAGGGAACAGGCTATCCTAGATTGGGTATTGTGCAATGAGAAGGGGTTAATTAATAATCTTGTTGTGCAGGGTCCTTTAGGAAAGAGTGACCATAACACGATAGAATTGTTCATTAAGATGGAAAGTGAAGAAATCCAATCCAAAACTAGGGTCCTAAATCTAAACAAAGGAAACTACGAAGGTATGAGGAGTGAGTTGGCTATGATAGATTGGGGAGCTTCATTAAAAGGCATGACGGTGGATAGGCAATGGCTAACATTTTAGGAATGAATGCATGAATTGCAACAGTTATACATTCCTTTCTGGCACAAAAACACAAAAGAAAAGCAGCCCAACCATGACTAACAAAAGAAATTAAGGATAGTATTAGATCCAAAGAGGAGTCATATAAAGTTGCCAGAAAAAGTAGCAAGCCTGAGGATTGAGAACAGTTTAGAGTTCAACAAAAAAGAACCAAGAGATTGATTAAGAGGGGAAAAAGAGAGTGCGAGAGTAAACTTGCAAGGAACATAAAAGCAGACTGTAAAAGCTTCTACAAGTATGTAAAAAGAAAAAGATTAGTGAAAACAAAGGTAGGTCCCTTACAGTCAGAAACAGGAGAATTTAAAATGGGGAACAAGGAAATGGCAGAGCAATTAAACAAATGCTTTGGTTCTGTCTTCACGAAAGACACAAATAACTTCCCAGAAATGCTAGGGAACCAAAGGTCGAGTGAGAAGGAGGAATTAAAGGAAATTAGTATTAGTAAAAAAAAGAGCTGGAGAAATTAATGGGACTGAAAGCCGATAAATTCCCAGGGCCTGATAATCTGCATCCCAGAGTACTAAAAGAGGTAGCCATGGAAATAGTGGATGCATTGGTTGTCATCTTCCAAAAATCTATAGAACAGGAGCAAGGATGTCTTACTACAGTTATACAGGGCCTTGGTGAGACTACACCTGGAGTACTGTGTGCAGTTTTGGTCTCCTTACCTAAGAAAGGATATACTAGAGAATTAAAAAAAAAAAATCACATTTAAAATTAATTAAAATGGCATTTAATTAAATACTTAAAACAAAAATTCATTTTTTGAAAAATAAATGTACATATTTTAAAGGGGCTAATAATAAACTTTCCTTATTTCACAGGTTTTTAAAATGTATAAATTAGATAAAATTTTATTTTTGTTTTTTTTAAACTCTTACGCTGGTAAAAGCAGGCCTTGCGCCTGCTTTTACCAGGTGTAAGAATTTCACGGGCATTCGCTGAGCAGAAGTTCTCCGCCCGCGGAGGCCCTTTTCCCAGGGGTGCGGCTCATCTGTCAAGAAAATTCTTGACACATCGCAAGTTCCGGGTTTTACCGCATGCACAACGCTTACCTAAACCCAGAACTTGCGCGGCCCCTACGGGCGCGTGCGCACCTCGTACGCACCCGCAGGGGCCACAAATTATGGCCCATTATTGTGGGTGGGAACACCTATCTTGGAAATCTGAAACCGCGATCTTTCAAAAATATGAGAATTCCTGCCCATAGCATCCCTGAAGCAGGAACCTTGCTGAGAGGGGAGGAGAATGGCAGTGAGAATGAATTGGCAAGGGGTGGGGAAGGGGGGGGGGGGGGGCGGCGGAGTGAATGTTGCTAACATGAAATGAAGGAGGGGACAGAATTGAAAGGTGTCAGCATGAACTGAGGGAACGTGAGGGTAAAAAGTGCCAGTGGAAACAGGCAGTGGAGGTGGGACACAGAAGGTAGCAGCCTCAACTAAAGGAGATGCATGGAGAGGGGAGGGGCCAAAAATACCAGTGGGAACTGTTGGAGGAAGTTTCTGGGGTGGGGATGGGGAGGGAGTTGCATGGGTGGGGTGGGGAGAAAGTCACCAATATGAACGGAGAGGGAGAAGAGTGTCAGTGTGAACTAGGAGGGGAGGGAGAGTGCTGGTGTCGTGTGGGTGGAGAGCCAACAGGACATGCAGTAGATGCTTAGGGGTAGGGTGTGTCTCTTGGAATTAGGGGGAGATTGATAGAGGGAAGGAAGAGAGAGAAGTGACTGTTGATGGACCCTTTGGGGGAAATGATGGTCTTGTGGCAAAACCACCAATGATCTTCTGTACAAATGCATAACTGTCTTTAACCCAATGCTACAGCATCTGTGTTTGTTGGCTGAGTGTAAATAAGCTTTCTGCAAAAGCCCTGAAACAACGTGATGACGTCATCACGTTGGTCACGTGATGCCCCGAACGGCAGGAAACGTGATGACGTCATGATGTCAGAGAGTGGGAGGTTCTAAGCCCAGACCTCGTGTAACAAGCTGCTGAAAAGACCTGTTTGCTGTTGCTCCTGCATGTTTTTGTTTTGTTCACTTGTTTGATTAAATTCAGTTGAATTATTGAACTGACTCGACTTCAGTGCTTCAGTTAGGGATAGATCGATTCCTACAGCCTGTTGAATAAACCTTAAATGTCACTTATTGACTCTCCTATAAATTGGTTTAGATTTTTAAAATCTATCAATTATGCAGAGGGTTGTTTGCAGAATGCTTTGCCGCAGGGTACAATTTTTTTAATTTGTTCATGGGATGTGGGCGTCACTGGCAAGGCCAACATTTATTGCCCATCCCCAATTGCCCTTGAGAAGGTGGTGGTGAGCCACCGCCTTGAACCGCTGCAGTCCATGTGGTGAAGGTACTCCCACAGGGCTGTTAGTGAGGGAGTTCCAGGATTTTGACCCAGCAACGATGAAGGAACGGCGATATATTTCCAAGTCAGGATGGTGTGTAACTTGGAAGGGAACTTGGAGGTGGTGGTGTTCCCATGCGCCTGCTGCCCTTGTCCTTCTAGGTGGAAGAGGTCGCGGGTTTGGGAGGTGTTCTGGACATTATGTGACATTCTGGACATTTTTACATGCAGTAGCACCCTCTGGTGGTGGTTATTGTGTTAGCAGTGTGTTTGTATGAAGCAGAGGTAATTTGACCTTTGTTCCTTTCTTCCTGTGAGTCGTCATTTGACCTTCGTACCTTTCTTCTTGTGTAACCCAGGAAGTAGAACTCCAGAAGAACCTGGCAGTAATGGAAGATTCCATAAGGGTTTCACAATCCAATGTAATCTGATTTCATGTGTTAGGCCAAGCGCAATATCTGTGAGTATCTTTGTTTCTTAGCATAATAGCAACATTGTCAGAGTAGTATTTTGATAACACTATGTTTATAAAAGATTAATATTTGATAGTTACAGAAGTGAGTCCAAATGTTAGTTAGTTATACAAGTAGTCTATTCTACTGTAGTAAATATGTTTATATCTTATGTAATATCGAATGTATGGTACTCAGTTTATGTACAAAACATACTTTATCTTTGTTTACAGTTTCACAAAAATTGTTCAAGTAAAGGCTTCAAACAGCTTCACGAAGAATTATTTTGAATAGAGTGTTTAACTTGCTGGATAACTAGATAGGAGCACGGCTAGCGCAGCCAGTACAGGAGGCGCTGTCGAAGAAGCCTTGGCGAGTTGCTGCAGTGCATCTTGTAGATGGTACACACTGCAGCCACGGTGCGCCGGTGGTGGAGGGAGTGAATGTTTAAGGTGGTGGATGGGGTGCCAATCAAACGGCTGCTTTGTCCTGGATGGTGTCGAGCTTCTCGAGTGTTTTTGGAGCTGCACTCATCCAGGAAATGGAGAGTATTCCATCACACTCCTGACTTGTGCCTTGTAGATGGTGGAAAGGGCTTTGGGGAGTCAGGAGGTGAGTCACTCGCTACAGAATATCCAGCCTCTGACCCGCTCTTGTAGCCACAGTATTTATGTGGCTAGTCCAGCTGAGTCAATGGCGACCCCCCACCCCAAGGATGTTGACAGTGGGGGATTCGGCGATGGTAATGCCATTGAATGTCAAGGGGCAGTGGTTAGACTCTCGCTTGTTGGAGATAGTCATTGCCTGGCACTTCTGTGGCGTGAATGTTACCTGCCACTTATCAGCCCAAGCCTGAACATAGTCCATGCCTGCATGTAGCAAGACCTGGACAAAGGAGTTGCGAATGGAACAGGTGCCATTGCATGTTTTAAGGGGAAACTGGATAAATATTTGAAGCCAAGGAAGATATGGGGCCATGGGAAGGGAGTGGGGCAAAGTGATTACTTTTGGAATGTTCCAGCAAAGAGCCGGCAGACACACTGGGTTGAATAGCCGCCTCCTGTGCTGTAAAAAAAATTTTTTTTTTTTTTTTTATATATAAAAAAAAGTTTTTAAAACTTTTTTTTTTTTTTTTTTAAATAAATGAACCAGGATGCACAATATTTAATTGTAAAAAATTCCTAATTTTCCAGGGGAGCATGTCCCTAGAATCCCCTTGAAATGTGCACACCAGAGGAGTGAGGTGCCATTTGGAATAAATGTCGGCAATTTTAAAGGTGCTGCCTGCGAAGGTGCAACATCACAGTCTTCAATCTGTTGCTCAGGCTGTGGGAGGATGAATGGAGGGGAACGTTATTGGGGATATGAAATACTGAACCACAATGTATACTTAGTGACAGTACTACACTTTCGTCCTGATACTTACAGAAGAATGCACCAAAACTTTGGATTATTGATATGTACGCGCTGGGAACATATTCTGTTCAGGGCGAATGGGATCAAGGTAATTGGGTGATGTAGAAAAATAGAAGCAGGAGTAGGCCCTTCGAGCCTGCTCCGCCATTCAATATGATCATGGCTGATCCTCTATCTCAATACCATATTCCCGCTCTCTCCCCATACCCCTTGGTGCCTTGTGTGTCTAGAAATCTATCTATCTCCTTCTTAAATATATTCAGTGACTTGGCTTCCACAGGTTCACCACACTGAGTGAAGAAATTTCTCCTCATCAGTCCTGAATGTCCTACCCCATATCCTGAGACTGTGACCCCTCGTTCTAGACCCCCCAGCCAGGGGAAACAACCTCCCTGCATCCAGTCTGTCTAGCCCGGTCAGAATTTTATACGTTGCTATGAGATCCCCTCTCATTCTTCTGAACTCGAGTGAATACAGGCCTAGGCGACCCAACCTCTCCTCATAAGACAGTCCTGCCATCCCAGGAATCAATCTGGTGAACCTTCGCTGCACTCCCTCTATGGCAAGTATATCCTTTCTTAGGTAAGGAGAACAAAACTGCACACAGTACTCCAGGTGTGGTCTCATCAAGGCCCTGTATAACTGTATTAGTCTCCACCCATGAGCTCCAAGTGAGCCACAGGTGTACATGTTTCAACTCGGTCTTGGAAATACCTTCCTTGGTACCCCAAATATTACTTAAATAATTCATGATCCCTCAGATGTGTATCAAGAACAGCTAGTATTTGTGTCAGCTGTGGCTCAGTTCATAGCACCCTTGCCTCGGAGTCAGAAGGTTGTGGGCTCAAGTCCCACTCCAAAGACTGGAGCAGAAAAATCTAGGCTGACACTGGAGTGCAGTGCTGAGGGAGTGCTGCACTGTTGGAGGTGCCATCTTTCGGATGAGATGTTAAACCGAGGCCCTGTCTGCTCTCCCAGGTGGATGTAAAAGATCTCATGACACTATTTTGAAGAGGAGCAGGGGAGTTATCCCTGGTGTCCTGGCCGATATTTATCTCTCAATCAACATCAGAAAAACAGATTATCTGGTCATTATCACATTGCTGTTTGTGGGAGGTTACTGTGCGCAAATTGGCTACCGCATTTCCTACATTACAACAGTGACACAAAAAGTACTTCATTGGCTGTAAAGCGCTTTGGGATGTCTGGTGGTTGTGAAAGGCGCTATATAAATGCAAGTCTTTCTTTTCTTTTTCTGTCTATTAAAATTCTAAATAGCTTTTCTACCTTACAGCTTTAGTTAAGCCATTGTCTAAAATACAATAAACACAGAACTTATATCTTAAAATGCTCAAAATGTAGAGATGAAATGCAAATTACAACAATCTACTACAATAGGGAAGTTACTTAATAAACTGGGCAATTAACTATCATAAAACAAAAGTAACGTTAGAAGGGTCTTATAATTGTAGGACGTAATATACTGTTCAACATCATCTACCATGTTTATTTCCACTCCTATGACATTCTCACATACTAGAAACTATCATGCTGATCTATATCCCCATTACAAACTTCTCGTTACCTGCAAAACTCATACAAAGTAATTCACTTATTTACACAACAGGTAAGCAGCCCTCACACATTTTCTTACACAGATCACAAATGGCCTGATTTAGCAGAAAAATAAACGATTATTGACAAACAGAGCAAGGAGGGAAAGAGGGGAGATACAAAAAAATGCATCTAAGTTATTCCATTCCCTCAATCACCATAGTGCAAGAATCATACTCATAACTGACTGTTAAAATAGTGTCTAACAGGTGCAGCAGATGTTTGAATATCACCTACCTCTGCCTGTTCCATATCTATACCATTAATTCAGAAACCATTTAAGCACATCTCCCAATGGCTTAGCAAGTTGAATCAACACTGCAGCTGGAAAATGGCTTTTGGTTCATATGTAAATCAAAGCATTTAAGGGGAAAAATTCAGTTGTTTGCACCTCCCGTTAGCGCCTTAAGAGGGCGCCAATTGCGGCGCAAAGCAGCTAGCGCCCGGGCGCGGCGATGTTTGCGCCGCTCGCAAAATTGACTAGACATTTTGCGGTTGCGCTAAACACTACCGCCACGATCTCCTGTGTCGGCAGATTGTGACGTCAGTCGAGTGCGCAACGCCCCGTTAGCGCCCCGGACCGGATATTGAGTGGCGCCCCCTGCCTTACCGCCTGCTGCTAGCAACGACGGGTTGAGGGGAGCGTTATGCTGTCAGAAAGGGACTAGGGGAGTGCTATTTAAAGGCGACCGCTTCCTGCCTTTTTTTGGTCGGTGACATTTTTGCACCATGCATTCAGAGAGAGACACAGACAGACAGACTTCTGGAGAGATTCAACGCTGTGTGAAGGAGTTTTGAGTACCGAGCAGCACTTTGCAGGTTTATTTTGATTTGCCCTTCCTTGCTTCGCCAGCGCTGTGAGTTAGCGCCTCGCTCCTCAGCCTTTGCGCCTTAAGACAGGTGTGAAGCGCCTCATTTAGCGCTCCAATCACCTCCAGGGGCGATAAAAGCCAAGTTTGCTGTCGGAGGCGATAATTAGCGCCAGGCGCTAAACTTTGCGCACGGCCGATAATGGTGCCCCAAACGGGGCGATACTGAATTTTTCCCCCTTAGAACTTAAGCAAAGTGTTAAAGAGAGACGAAATTGGTGGTGTATTTCAAGGAAGATCTCGGGGCACACACCTGTGGAAATTTTACATTAAGAATCTTAAGCATTTTTGTACTTCACAATTAATAGATTTATAGGGAGCGAAATTTGGTTACGCCCCGTTTGGGGGCAGTAACCGAATTATCGCCAAAGATTTAGTGCCTGGCGCGGAAGTACCACCCCACCTGCTAAATTCGCCTTACCGTCACGGCGAGGAAGCGGAGTGCTATCTTGGGTGCTCCACTTCCTCTCGGGGCGGTGTCAGGGGCGCAAAGCGCGGCCACTCCACGTAGCGCTGACGCGTTTCAGCGCCCCTCCCCTTCCGTTAAAGGGGAGGGACGCTGCGAGCTCTGCAGGGTCTCTGATGGCCCACACTAGCCCACCAACTGCCATCCACTTACCCCTTTCATTGCCATCCATTTTACCCAGGCCCAGTCCTGCTTCTGACCCCAGCTACTAATGTACTGGACCTGGTCATTCTTTCCTCTCCAAGCCACCAGTCACACCAATAGCAGGGATTGCTGAATAATGAAAGGAGGAACTCTGGTCTCTAAAGGGTTTCCATCAACACTAGAGAAAGATCTGGCAATCCTTGCTCTAGCACTTACAGCTGTGTGGAGAGCAGAGTGACCCAGCCCAGTATGTCAGCATCCAGACTC
Source organism: Somniosus microcephalus (assembly GCF_052327205.1). Taxonomy (NCBI): domain Eukaryota; kingdom Metazoa; phylum Chordata; class Chondrichthyes; order Squaliformes; family Somniosidae; genus Somniosus; species Somniosus microcephalus. Next base: position 44,737,202 of record NC_140988.1, read on the forward strand.
GGATAGAAGCCACACCAGGGAAAGCAGGGCCTGCTCTGTGCTAATTTAGGTCAGCAAATGTTGGCACACTAACTGGGCCGGCACACTGCTGACTGCCAGCACAACATCTTGATGGTTTACATGTATACAGAGCAGGAAGATTCTGTTTCCTATGTTTTTAAGACTTTGCTACGAATGGTGAACAGAGGAAGTTTTCCCACAGAGTTTGTTACCTTGCCGTTTGACTGTGCAAAGGGATATTGAATGACATACATCTCAGCCTGCTATTTAAATTAAACTAGTTATGTCAACTAATGATTTGCTTCCACCCAAGTAATTTAGTTGATACAAATGCTGACAACATGCACAGTGACACTACTTTCAAACAGGTTACACAGGCATATCAAAATGTTCTATTTTAAACTGAACACTAAAACATGTGTACGAGATGAATGAAGTCAGGACTACTACAGCTGAAGCGATGAGAGTTGGATTACACTTTTATAATTAGTTAGTGGAGCAGTCTGTCAGCGACACGGTGAACAAAGATTGGTGCGTTTCTTATGCAAATCGTGCAGCTGTGTGCCAGTGACTGTTGTACCAAATTTTCAGATGAATATTTTGCATTGCAAAGCAGCTGGTGCGGTCAGTATCATATTTTTCACCAGGCTGGGAAATCTTCAAGATGGTTTGGAGGTTGTCTAATGTGAATTTTCCATTTCCGAGAAAAACATGAAAATTCATCAGGTTGAGAGATGCTGGCTTGCCATTACTCACTTATTCAAAATGCATCTGCTTCTATTGGCTTTTGGCTGTGTATATTTTGAACATGAGAGATATTTGGCTGCATTCTTTATATTAATTGCAAGCAGTCTCAGGCTGTGGTGCCAAGTAGAACATTGCGCCAATTCACTACATGCAGCTACCTAACCATACTGAGAAGTTTATACTGCTTCTTCTTTCCCAGTTGATATCAAGGCAGCATTTGACCGAGTTTGGCATCAAGGAGCCCTAGTAAAACTGAAGTCAATGGGAATCGGGGGCAAAACGCTCCACTGGCTGGAGTCATACCTAGCACAAAGGAAGATGCTTGTGGTGGTTGAAGGTCAATCATCTCAGCCTCAGGACATCGCTGCAGGAGTTCCTCAGGGCAGTGTCCTCGGCCCAACGATCTTCAGCTGCTTCATCAATGACCTTCCCTCCATCATAAGGTCAGAAATGGGAATGTTTGCCGATGACTGCACAGCGTTCACTTCAGTCATGAATCTTACCATTCATGTAGAAATGACTCATGAGATAACACTGGGCGGCCAGCTGGTGGCGCCATCCAAGGAAAGTATAAATACTCGGGCGTGGGCCCAGCTTGCTCAGGACGTTTTTGTAACCAGGAACTAGTGATGTAACTAGAGCTCATGGTTGTGAAACAGTTGATTAAAGCCTTGTTTTATACTCAAACCAAGTGCTTAGTAGTTTTCTTAAGTCAAGTTCCATTTGCAACTGCTCAGAAAAATGAAGCAGTCCATGCCCGCATGCAGCAAGACCTGGACGACATTCAGGCTTGGGCTGATAAGTTGGAAGTAACATGCGCACCACACAACTGTCAGGCAATGACTATCTCCAACAAGCGAGAGTCTAACCACCTCCCCTTGACAATCAACAGCATTACCATCGCCGAATCCCCCACCATCAACATCCTGGGGGTCACCATTGACCAGAAACTTAACTGGACCAGCCACATAAATAAAGTGGCAACAAGAGCAGGTCAGAGGCTGGGTATTCTGCAGCGAGTGTCTCACCTCCTGACTCCCCAAAGCCTTTCCAGCATTTACAAGGCAGTCAGGAATGTGATGGAATACCCGCCATTTGTCCGTGTGAGTGCAGCTCCAACAACACTCAAAAAGCTCAACACCGTCCAAGACAAAGCAGCACACTTGATTGATACCCCCATCTACCACCTTTAAACATTCACTCCCTCCAGCACTGGCGTAATGTGGCTGCAGTGTGTACCATCTACAAGATGCACTACAGCAACTCGCAAAGGCTTCTTTGGTAGCATCTCCCAAACACGTGACCTCTACCACCTAGAAGGACAAGGGCAGCAGGCACATGGGAACACCAACACCAGCAAGTTCCCCTCCAAATTACACACCATCCTGACTTGGAAACATATCGCTGTTCCTTCATCGTCGCTGCATAAAAATCCTGAAAATCCCTCCCTAACAGCACTGTGGGAGTACCTTCACCACAAGGACTGCAGTGGTTCAAGGCGGCGGCTCACCACCACCTTCTCAAGGGCAATTAGGGATGGGCAATAATAGCTGGCCGATGCCCACAGCCCAGAATGAATAAAAAAAGTTTCAGTTCTAAGTCGGAGCTGCGAGTGCTTTCTTCTGGAGAGATCCTACAGCTTAGCCAAATATTGTACAGGATCAAAGTTCTTTGGTGAGTATACATGGCATGGCTGCTGGGCTACAAATTCTTTGCTGTGGCTAGGTGTGCAGACCTTCTGGCTTGTTTTTTTTACTCAAATTCCATTAATTAACACATATGTAAATGCCGATTTAGGAAACTGGTGAAAGCTGACCAACAAGCTTAAAAAAAAACAGATGCAGCCCCCAAATGGCTGACAACTCAAAATAGCCTCAAGTACAAACCTACAACATCTGGAAAAAAAAGTAGTGCCATGGGCTTCATAACTTAAGCCATTGATATATCCAACCAACATTCCTCCACTAGAGGAACAAAACACAAGTACTTGAAAGCCTGAGTGGAAAAATCCAAATGCTGGAAGCAAAAATTGGCAGTTCATTTCTGGAGGAGCCGGAGGCATGCTGCTGAGAAAATTTAGAATCTTTGTTTTAAAAATTATTTCTGGGTAAATTTTCAGCACTGTAACAATGAAAAACAACATTATATTTGGATTTTCAACAGACCAACCAGATATCACTTCTCCAAAAGTCAATAGTCTCCCACATCCAACAACCCCCCCTTTTCTCGTTCAGAGGCGTTCAACCCACTCTAAACCAAGTTCACAGCGACACTGTTCCCTATTGAACTCCCGCCCCCACCTTTAACTGAAACATTGGGCGCGATCTTGCCAGCCCTGGGGAGGCGGGACATAAGAACCTTCTTAGAAATCAGCAAAGGGGGGCCAATTCAATGAGATCATGGCTGATCTTCTGCCTCAACTCCATTCACCGGCCCTATCGCCATATCCCTTGATGTCCTTACTAGTCAGAAATCTATTGATTTCTGTCTTGAATATACCCAATGACTGAGCCTCCACAGCCCCCTGGGGTAGAGAATTCCAAAGATTCACCACCCTCCATGTGAAGAAATTTCTTCTCATCTCAGTCCTGAATGGCCTACCCTTTATCCTGAGGCTGTGGCCCCTGGTTCTAAACTCCCCAGCAAGGGAAACATTCTCCTACCACCCACCCTATCAAGCCCTGTAATAATTTTGTATGCTTCAGTGAGATCCTCTCTCATTCTTCTGAATTCAAGAGAATACAGGCCTAGTTTATTCAATCTCTTCTCATACGACAGCCCCGCCATCATAGGAATCAATCTCGTGAACCTTCGTTGCACTCCCTCTATGGCAAGGAGACCAAAATTGTACACAGTACTCCAGATGTGGTCTCATCAAGGCCCTATATAATTGGAGTAAGACTTCTTTACTCCTGTACTCAAATCCTCTTGTAATGAAGGCCAGCACACCATTTGCCTACCTAATGGCTTGCTGCACCTGCACATTAACTTTCAGTGACTCATGTACAAGGACACCCAGGTCCCTTTGAGCATCTGCATTCCCCAATCTTTCACCATTTAGGAAATACTCTGCCTTTGTTTTTTCGACCAAAGTGGATAACTTCACATTTATCCACATTATATTCCATCTGCCATGTTCTCGCCCACTCACAGCCTGTCGAGATCCCCTTGAAGTCTCTTCACAACTGACACTGCCACCTAGCTTTATATCAGCAAATTTGGAAATGTTACATTTAGTCCCCTCATCCAAATCATTGATATAGGTTGTGAATAGCTGGGGCCCAAGCACCGATCCTTGCGGTACCCCACTAGTCACAGCCTGACATCCTGAAAAAGACCCGTTTATCCCTACTCTCTGTATAATAGAGTCCAGCATTTTCCCAACTACTGATGTGAGGCTAACAGGTCTGTAGTTCCCCATTTTCTCTCTCCCTCCTTTCTTAAATAGCAGGGTTACATTTGCTATCCTCCAATCTGCAGGAACCGTTCCAGAATCTATAGAATTTTGGAAGATGGCAACCAATGCGTCCACTATCCCAACGGCCACCTCTTTCAAAACCCTAGGATGTAGGTCATCCGGTCCTTGGGATTTATTGACTTTTAGTCCCATTAATTTTGCTAGTACTGTTTTTTTTTACTAATAATAAATTCTTTAAGTTCCTCATTTTCGCCACACCCTTGGTTTTCTCGTATTTCTGGAAAGTTTTTTTATGTCTTCCTCTGTGAAGACAGAAACAAAAGTATTTATTTAATTTCTCTTCCATTTCCTCATACCCCATTATAAAATCTCCCATCTCTGACTGTAAAGGACCTACATTTACTTTTGCCAGTCTTTTCCTTTTCACATAATTATAGAAGCTTTTACAATCCGTTTTTATATTTTTCGCTAGTTTGTACTCATATTCCATTTTCCCTTTCTTTAATCAATTTCTTGGCCCCCCTTTGCTGATTTCTAAATAGATCCCAATCCTCAGGCGGACTGCTTTTTCTGGCAACTTTGTAAGCTTCCTCCTTTGACTTAATACTAGCTTTAATTTCTTTTGTTAGCTCGGCGGACTTAACAAGGTCAATCAAAGGAAAATAGCGTGGGTCGGCCAAAAGTCGATGGAGGCGGGACAATGACCTGATAAGCAGCAGTCCCGCCTCCAGTGCGCCCCCATTGACAAAAATCACCCCCATTCTCTCCTCCTCTAACCCTCCCAATTCATACTGTTGCTCTTCTCATCCAACCCAGTTCAAGCTGGTACTCGTCTTGCACCAAACCCTGCAACCTGAAATGGTCATCATTCTCTCTCTTCACCCCCACCCCACTAAAGCTAACAATTCTTTCTTCCACCTATATTCATGCTGGTACTCTTTCACCCATAATTCAAGCTAAGGATTCCTTCCACCATAGTTCATGCCTGCACTGCTCCCGTTTCCAGTTCATACCCGACATCTCCCCTCCCCAGTCTTGTTCAGTTAATGCTGATGCTCTCCTATCTTCTTCACCCCAAAGTGCCACTCCCAACTTATCCTTCCTCCTCAAAGCACCACATCCAGCTTCTACCCACTCCCTCTCTCTGTCAGTGCCACCCATTTCTCTTTCCTTAATTTTCTCCCTTTCCTCTTCCCATCATTGCCATCCATTCCTCCTGCTCTCATGAGAATTCCAACCTACAGCGGGCAGCAACTCAAATCCCTTTCATTGTCAGAAGGACTTAGAAGAGGCACTGCAGGGAGAAGGGCCTGGTTTGTGCTGATAATTGGTCAGCAAATGCGGACACACAGACAAGGGCCCCAGAATACTGATCGGCAGTGTGAAACACTAATAACTGGCATGTATCCACACTTGTATGTGTGAAAATACAAGTGGTCTTCCCATGTCAAAAGATTTGTGTTCTGTTTTGTCACGTTTCAATAGTTTAACAAACCATTATGACCCAATATGTAAATTAATGTAAAAACATTGGTACATATATAGGTTACTAACAGTGAGCAGTGGTTCAACAGGAAACAATATCAACAGAATGCTGGACTATGACTGTAGATTATACAATAAACCCAAACACTCCTTTGTACTATTTTTTAAATCAACATTGCATATATGATTTTCTGTGAGGTGGGAGAAAATTTCAATTACTGAGTTGAACGAAGACAGGTTTGTGTTTCAGGAGTAACCCTTCAGAATAATGAGAGGAGAATGGAAGTCACATGGTGGAAGGAGAAATGGGAGGCCAAAAGATTGAGGCAATCATCGATTTTGGCAGGAAAACAAATATTATACAACTCCACGGTGAATGAAGGCAGCATTTCACAATATTCTGGCTGCAGATGTGATGGATTGCAATTTTAGACTCTTCAAATCTGGAGTATAAATGTATCCAAATATTCATCCTTAAATGCAGAGATTTTTATTTTGAAAAATGTAAAGGTCTGGAAATGTGGCTACAACTCCTTTTGTCGAGTATGTGTATAAAATTCTCTCTCTAACAAAGCAGAGGCATCATTACTCATTTGCAAACACGATCTAGCTGCAGAGTGCACATGGAGCAGACAAGATTTTACAATGTCCTAGTTTTATGAAAGACTCCAATTGGTTTGCCATACCACAATGGACAAGAGGAGAAATATAGGAGAACATAAATAATGATAGAAAGAGAATGTTACAGTAAGAAAAAAAACAAATCCAGACAAAATGTTAATTAACATGAACAAAGAAATAATTTATGTAAGAATATACATAATTATATTAAGGCCAGGGAAGGGTAAATATTTGAATCAAAAATAGTCGGAAGGAAAGTTTACATGTGAAGTCACCAGTGATGAATTTCAGTGAGCTCCTCTGATGACGGAGTAGGTAAATATCATCCAATATGGTACTGACCAAGGGGGTCCCTGGTTTGATCCCCTTTATGTCCTGAGTTAATGGGTATCAGTAAGGCAATAAAGGCTGCTATAATTGGTTTCAGTACACCAGGACCATTGAGAGAGAAAAAGATCAGCCAGGTTTCGTACCCCGTTGCACTATCCAGTGTAGATGTGGGGTGAGGAAATTTTGCAATCTGCTGCTTCACCCCCCCAGCCACCCTCTTCTCCCTCCCCCCACCCCCCACCCACCCAGTAGCCTGTTGACATTCACCATTTAGACTCTTACATGAAGAATGGCCAGCTGGGACTATTCATCCAACTTCCTGCCCCCCCGTAGGTCCCGTAAGGACCATTCGTTGATTTACCCACATTCCAAAGGGAATCTGCTGCGGGAACGATAACACTGCATTTTCCAATGCCCTTTATTGACTGCGCCATGTGAACGAGCAACAGGCAATCAGACAAGTAGGTCTTATGCATATTTTTTCTATTCACTAGGATTTTCCAGCCACCTGCGTTTTTCCAAATTAAAGTTAGCCTTTGTACATAATGTGCAAGTACCTCACTAAGGGGACTAAAATTACTTCTAAATATTTAAGTTGGCTTATGGCATGATTTCCCAGCTTTTGCACTGTTTGCCTTCTAAGCACTTATTGAGGTAGTATAAAGGCAGCTTTACTCCAGTTCTGACTGCTGCCCTTTGAGTACTTGGCACAGATTGCCAAAAGTAGAAATTTATTTCATTCCTCAGTACTAACATGGTTTACTTTTACAACACAAAAAAAAAAATCACCAAAAGAACTAGGCACCAAGTATTAAAACATTATGTTTAGTCACTTTTCCTTGGCTACCAGCATTCCCCAAATCTCAATGCGACAAAAAGAAAAAGGGTGCTGGAAACCAAGCCTTTGTGAAGAAATGTCTAGCCTCATAAGTTGGGTGAAAGAATGCGTGAACTTGTATTTATACAATTCCTTGCACGTCCTCAGGAAGCCCCAAAGCACTTCACAGCAAATTAACTACTTTTGAAGTGAAGTAATTGTTGTTTTGTATGCAAAATTAACAGCGATTTTGTACACAGCCAGGTCCCATAAACAGTAATGAGATGAATGACCAGTTCATCTGTTTTAGTAATGCTGGCTGAAGGATAAACGTTGGCCAGGACACACGTTGGCCAGGACACTGGGCGAACGACCACGTTCTTCTTCGAATCACGGGAAATGGGGCCTTGGTTTGTCTCATCCGAAAGACAGAGGTTCCAGTTCTCATCAGGGTGCCAGCCACAGCGTGTAGAAATAAAGTCACTTATTAAATAATTTTTAAGTATATTTTCTAATTGGTGCTACATACTTTAAAATAGGTGTCAATACATTTAAAAGGGACAAAAGATAAAGTCACTATGGTTCTGTGATGAAATATATGTCTTCATCAGCCCCTGTGTTTTACCTGCATTGTATTGTGTGTACCGCCCCCTTTTCCCCTATTGTGTGTATTGGCTCCGCCCCTGTCTTTTGTCATATAAAGGTCTCAAGAGCTGTAGGAGTCATTCTGCCAGACGAATCCGATGTGGAATGACGTGCAATGTTCTTAGCGATTAAAAGCCTTCAGTTGAATCCTTTAACTTCTTGTCTTTGAGTTATTGATGGCACATCAATTTTAATCGCTAAAACACCAAGATGGATCGACTCCTGAAACCAGAGCGCTTGGATCTGGACCCCCATGCCACAGACGCAGCCACACAGTTCGGACACTGGTTCCAATGCTTCGAATTTTTCATCGAAACCTCAGCCACCGCCATAGCAGCCGCGACCGCCACCGGAGACGTGAAACTGGGAATCCTGCGAAATTGGGCGAGTCATCGGGTCCCCCCTCTCATCCGAGATGCCACCAGCTACGAGGATGCCTGCACCATTCTGAAGGCCCACTACGTGCGGCCAATAGACGAGGTGTACGCCAGGCATCTTCTGACTACTCGCACGCAGCGGTATGGTGAGTCACTAGAGGACTTCATGCTAAGCCTAAAAGTACTGGGCAGAGACTGTAACTGTAAGGCCGTGTCTGCCACCGTGTACACGGAGGAGCTGATCCGAGACTCCTTTATTGCAGGCCTCAGTTCAAATTACATTTGGCAGAAACTGTTTGAAAAGGAGGGACTGGACTTAAAACAGGCTATGGGCATATCACTGGATATGGCCCAGAGGAACTCTGAATCCTGTTCCTCTGGCCACGCGGCCCACTCCGCCTCGTGCGCGCCGTGGGGGCCGCCATCTTGGAAGCCATCTTCACCTCCCAGGCCTCAGGCCAGCCCAGCACCGTCGGAGCCCCAGCCTCCACCCAGGAGCCCCACTACTGCCGCGATGCATCGGGGCCCGAAATGCTACTTCTGCAGCCAGGACAAACACTCCAGGCACCTGTGCCCAGCGAAGGGCAGCACCTGTTTTAAATGCGGGAAGAAAGGACATTTCAGTAAAGTCTGCAGAGGGAACCCCGCCTCCAACTCCGCCGTGTGCGCGCCGTGGGGGCGGCCATCTTGGACGCCATCTTGTCCACCCTCATGGAGTCCACCATCTTGTCCCGACTACACGGACCCCCAGGTGGCCTCAATCACAGTGGATCAATGCAGGCCGCATCCGTTGTCTAGATCGATGATGGACATAGAGGTAAACGGGAACAAGGTTAAGTGCTTGATTGACTGCGGGAGCACCGAAAGCTTTATTCATCCTAGCCTGGTAAAACGACTTTCACTAACGATAGTCCCTACACAGGGCAAAATCGCTATGGCTGATAAGACTCGTACCTCAAAAATTACAGGTTTCTGCGCGGTTATGTTGTCGGTAAAAGGCACTGATTACAGAGATTTTAAACTGTTGATAATGCCAGATCTCTGTGTGAGTGCGATCTTGGGTCTGGACTTCCAGTGCCACCACCAAAGTATCATGCTTACCTACGGTGGGTCCCAGCCGCCCCTCACAGTGTGCGGTCTGGCTACCCTGAAGGTCAAGCCGTCCTCTCTGTTCGCCAACCTCGCACCCAACTGTCGACCCATAGTGACCAAGAGTAGGCGGTACAGCTGGGAGGACAGATGGTTCATTGCGTCTGAAGTAGAAAGACTCAAGCGGGAGGGTATCATCGAATGCAGTACCAGCCTGTGGCGCGCCCAGATAGTAGTGGTTAAGGGTAGCGAAAAGAAGCGGATGGTAATAGATTATAGCCAGACGGTTAATCTATACACCCAGCTAGACGCCTACCCTCTGCCCCGCATAGCGGATATGGTTAACCAAATTGCGCAATACCGGGTGTTTTCCACCATCGACCTAAAATCGGCATACCACCAGCTCCCCATTAGGCCGGAGGACCATCCATACACCGCCTTCGAGGCGAACGGACGCCTCTACCACTTCCTCAGAGTCCCCTTTGGGGTAACGAATGGGGTCTCGGTCTTCCAGCGGGAGGTGGACCGCATGGTCGATGAGAACCAGTTAACAGCCACCTATCCATACCTAGACAATGTCACCGTCTGCGGCCACGACCAGCAAGACCACGACTCGAACCTCGCGAGATTTCTGAAAACCGCCCTCAGACTCAATCTCACCTACAACGAGGATAAGTGTGTCTTTAGCACCACGCGCCTCTGTATCCTGGGCTGAGTGGTGGAAAACGGGGAAATCGGTCCAGACCCCGACCGATTGCGCCCCCTACGGGAGCTACCCCTACCAAACACTCGAGGCCCTGAAAAGGTGCCTGGGGTTTTTCTCCTATTACGCCCAATGGGTCCCCAATTATTCCGACAAGGCCCGTCCCCTCCTGAAATCAACGTCCTTCCCGCTCACGGCCGAGGCCCACGCCGCCTTCAACAGCATTAAACACGACATTGAGAAGGCCGCGCTGCGGGCAGTGGACGAAAACATCCCTTTCCAGGTCGAAAGCGATGCGTCCGACTTCGCTTTAGCAGCAACCCTCAACCAGGATGAGCGGCCCGTAGCCTTTTTCTCAAGAACCCTCCAAGGGCCCGAGATCAGGCACTCCTCGGTAGAGAAGGAGACCCAGGCCATAGTGGAGGCAGTGCGGCACTGGAGGCACTACCTAGCCGGCAAACGCTTCACCCTGCTTACCGACCAGCGGTCGGTAGCCTTCATGTTTAACAACAAACAGAGGAGGAAGATCAAGAACGACAAAATTCTCAGGTGGCGGATCGAACTCTCCACGTTTGAGTACGACATAATATATAGGCCGGGGGCCCTCAACGAATCCCCTGACGCCTTATCACGAGGGATGTGTGCCAGCATCTAGGGGGACAGGCTACAGGGCCTCCACAATGGCCTCTGCCACCCAGGGGTCACCCGGCTATTTCACTTTATAAAATCCCGTAACCTGCCCTATTCCATCAAGGAGGTCCGGTCTATGACCAGGGACTGCCGCACCTGTGCAGAATGCAAGCCCCGTTTTTACAGGCCCGACTGAGCCCACCTGATCAAAGCTACACGGCCATTCGAGCGCCTGAGCTTAGATTTCAAGGGACCACTCCCCTCCACCGACCGCAATGTGTACTTTCTCAACATTGTGGACAAGTACTCCCGCTTCCCATTCACCTACCCCTGCCCAGACATGACCAGTGCCACGGTCATCAAGTGCCTCGGCAGCCTGTTTTGCACGTTCGGCATGCCGAACTACATCCACACTGACAGGGGGGAGTCGTTCATGAGCGACGAACTGCGCCAATACCTGCTGTCGAAGGGGATAGCCACGAGTCGGACCACTAGTTATAACCCCCGGGGTAATGGGCAAGTGGAGAGGGAGAACGCGACGGTGTGGAAGGCGGTCACCTTAGCACTAAGGTCTAAAGGCCTCCCTACCTCCCGCTGGCAAGAGGTCCTCCCAGACGTACTCCACTTGATAAGGTCGCTACTGTGTACTGCTACTAATGCCACTCCTCACGAGAAGATGTTTGTTTTTCCCCGCAAATCAACCTCGGGAGTGTCCCTACCTTCGTGGCTCTCCACCCCAGGGACAGTCCTATTACGGAAGCATGTGAGGGGCCACAAAACGGGTCCCCTCGTGGAGGCAGTACACCTACTCCACGCAAACCCACAGTACGCGTACGTCAAGCACGCCGACGGGCGTGAGGACAGCGTGTCCATAAAGGACCTCGCCTCGGCAGGAAGCGACGACGACCCATCCTCACCACCCCCAGAAGAACCTCCACCATCCCCAGAGGTATCCTCACCACCCCCAGAAGTACCTGCAACACCCCCAGCACATGGGTATGCCCAGGAGGGCACCACGGACTCCCGGTCAGAACCCGAGGTACTGTTGCGACGTTCAAGAAGGACTATCACACTCCCGGACAGACTAAATCTGTCGAAGGGGTGGTGAATGTGATGAAATATATGTCTTCATCAGCCCCTGTGTTTTACCTGCATTGTATTGTGTGTACCGCCCCCCCCTTTTCCCCTATTGTGTGTATTGGCTCCGCCCCTGTCTTTTGTCATATAAAAGGTCTCAAGAGCTGTATGAGTCATTCTGCCAGACGAATCCGATGTGGAATGACGTGCAATGTCCTTAGCGATTAAAAGCCTTCAGTTGAATCCTTTAACTTCTTGTCTTTGAGTTATTGATGGCACATCAGGTTCCTTATCCTGGAGGATTCTTTTAACATCAATGGTCATCACAAAGATCTTCTCACTAATAATTTAATTTCAAAAGCAGGTCGCTGAAGTTTCCCCATGATATTCAACAGAAACATAATGTGGAACGGTGGCATGTAGACCAGGAAAATCCCAGGTTTGATTTCTGGTCTCTGTTCAGTTTGCTGATCTCAGATGGAGCATAAGAGAGCTGTGGAGGCTGGGTCATTAAATACATTGAAGGTGGAGATAGACAGATTTTTGCAAGATAAGGGAGTGAAGGGTTATGGGGAGCGGGCAGGGAAGTGACTTTGAGCCCAAGATCAGCCATGATCTCACGGAATGGCAGAGCAGGCTCGAGGGGAGCAGGCTCGAGGGGCCGAATGGCCTACTCCTGCTCCTGTCTCTTATGTTCTTATAACTTGTGGGCTGCTCACATTCACCAGACCGTGCTCAGGATGCCCAGCACATTTATTTACATTAAAAAAATCACAAAGAAGCCAAAGAATACAGCAACTAACCAACAGTATAATATTTGACGAAAGCTGTCTCGAAAGTCTTAGCAGTTCTTTGCAGAATATTTTAACTGAGTCTTTGGGGGTAGGAAGTTAAAATGTTAAAAATCTGAAACAGGAATCCAACCCGCCTCGAACTCGTTCACGTCTGGTTTTAACGGGGGCGGGACAATGGGCGGGTGATCAACCTGCTCTCAAGAGGCGGGTAGGTTGTTGAAACCTTTAAGGAGGCTGCATGCCTTCATCTTAACATGACTTCTACTTTTAACCACAGTCAGTCAGGTTTCCCAAGTGGGAAACCCAAAAGGTAAAAGGAGGCGAGAAGGGCCAGATGCCTCATGTAACTGCATTCACAGCACTGCTTTTGGGCCAGGTGGAGCAGGAGTGTTCCCTCCCGGCCCAACAAGCTAACCTGTAAACCCCCCCGCCCCCCGATACCCACCATCAGCGAACCCCACCCCGCAATCAGACGCAACCCCCCCTCCCGTGATCTCCAACACCCTCGGAGCTTCCCCCACCTCCATCTCTGCCACCGATCTCTACCCAGACCCTCCCAACCACGCTCTACTCACCCCCGCAATCTCTAACTCCAACATACACTAAACTTACTTGCTCCTGGGCTGTGACCTTTTCTGGAGCAGTCCCCGCTCGACAGATGGCCCAGCTTGTCAATTAGACTGGCTCCTGGGTGAGGAACCTGTTCAAAAAAAAAAAATGCACACGCCATGGAGTTAAACCTCCACAGCGTTCGCCATAAATCCACCCCACTCCCTCCACTCCGAAACCCAGCCCCAGTAATTATCGGGATCTCTGATGAAGGTCATATGGGCATTTGATTCTACAGGATGCCCTACACTATTTCACATGAAAACAGGCAGTCAAGGTAGAGAACTGAGGGGCCTAGGAAAACACCAGAGTTCTTACACAATTTTTCTGGTACTCCAAAGGGAATATTTCAACATACTAAATCAAAAAGGTTCTCTCTCACTTGTCAGAGAATCCTAATATTAACCAAATGTTATCACTAGATTGATGCAAACAGCAAACCCTTGGGTCTCTGTAGAGTCATTTCCTCACGGCATCTCGCAAAGACCAACAACTGCACACATCATAATTTCAACTGACATGAAATTCCTTTGATGGTTCAGCAATCCAAGATAACGAGTTTCATTTCTTCTGCAGTTGGCAACATTGTATACATTAGTATTTCAAGGACAGGAGGTGGTTTCTTAATTAGTTTATGAATGATAGCAATGACATCCCTGAGGAAACTAGTTAGGTAGATAGCCTCCCACGGAGACGTAGCGGTTTCCAAACAACTTAGTATATTGTTTACCCCAAACATCAAGGCAAATGATTGTTAAAAAAAATACAGCTACTTGAAGCCAATCTTCAAACTTTAAAGTCACATCAACAGCAAAAAAGAGAGAAATGTTATTGGTGAAGCTCTGCTTCCACCACAGAGACACTACAGTTGACCTCAACACCCTCAGGCTTAAGGAGGTGGGAAAAAAAATAATCAGACAGATGCCACATGTGACTGCTATCATATGATCCCTGCTGAAAGTTAGCAGCGGTGAAGGGCTCAGCTGTGAAAGCCCTAGAGGTTGCGAAGCCTCCCAACACTCATCATTCAAAGTTCTCAAAAGGCGGCCACTTGGGCAAGGTACTGGAAGGTGGTTGGTATCTGTGGAGTTGTACCCAACAAGAGACAGAACTTTCAAGGGAGTAGGTGTGAGGAAATAAACTCAAAACAGTAAAAGCTTTTATTGATAGTTCACCGCAGACAAACAACAGCACTGGTTTTCACCATTGCTGTTTGGATTAACTGAAAGGCAACAACTTTACAGACACAGACAGACACAGACACCCCCCCCCCATTGGTACAAGCTACTTATTCAACCATAATAATTTGTGGGGTAAACTCTGAGGTTTACAACTGTATTTTCACTGACACCTCAGGGTGCTTTACAAGATATGTTAGGTCTGTGGCAGACACCTGGCTTAAACATCCATCGCCAGATCTGGTTGGACCACATAAAGCACTATTAGGCCCTGCACTCCTTCACCTAAACTGCTCACTATTCAAAGATCATCCTAGAATGCAAAGATAACCCCTGGCTTCTCTTCACCACAAATCATCTTTTAAACCACCCTCCCCTGCCTCCTCCACCCTCATCTCCAATAACAAGTGCGAGGAGCTCATGGACTTTATTGCCACAATGATTGAGACCATCCACTCAGGTGCCTGTGCCGCTTCCTTCCCTTCCCCTAGCCCACCAAGCAAAACTTCCCTTAATGTTCCCCGCTGCCCTATCCCTGAAGTCACATCTTTCTCTAGATTCTCATTGTGAGCTGAGAGTTCACCTTGTCCATCAAACCTACCTCCTGCTCCCTCGACCCTATTTCCACCAAACCGTTGAGTACACAACTTCCATTCCTGGCCCCATGTTAGCTGATGTTAACGGTTCCTTCTCCTCAGGTACTGTCCCCCTCGCCGTCAAAGTTGTAGTCATCACCCCTCTCCTCAAGGAAACACAACTTTGACCCCTCTGTCCTTGCAAATTACCACCCCAACTCCAACCTCCCTTTCCTCCCAAGGTCCTTGAACATGTTGTCACCTCCCAAATCCGTGCCCATCTTTCCCGCAATTCCATGTTTGATTCCCTCCTATCAGGTTTCCGCCCCCGCACTGAAACGGTCCCTATTAGTCATAAATGAGATTCTATGTGACTGTGACCATGGTAAACTTTCCCCCCTCATCATTCTCCACCTAAGTGCAGCCTTCGGCACAGTGGACTACACCATCCTCCTCCAATGCCTCGCCTCCATCGTCCAGCTGGGTGGAACTTCCCTTGCCTGGTTCCATTCTTATCTATCAAATTGTCACCAGAGAATCACCTGCAACGGATTCTCTTCCCACTGCTGCACCATTCCTCTGGAGTTCCCCAAGGATCTATCTGTGGCTCCCTTCTATTTCTTATCTACATGTTGCCCCTCGGCGACATCATCTAAAAACACATCAGGTTCCATATGTATGCTGACGACACCTAGCTCTCTCTCACGACAACCTCTCTTGACCCCTCCACTGTCTCCGATTTGTCACACTGCTTGTCCGACATCCAGTACTGGATAAGCAGAAATTTCCTCCAACTAAATATTGGGAAGACCGAAGCAATTGTCTTTGGTCCCCGCAACAAACTCCATTCCTTGGCCACCGATTCCATTCCTCTGCCTGGCAACTGTCTGAAGCTGAGCCAAACCATTCACAATCGTGGTACAGGAAACTTTGTGCTATCCGGAGGTGAGCTATCCGGCAATCTGGAGCCACTGGCAAAAATCAGCCGCCGTTTTTTATTCTTTTGGTTTGTTTTTTTTGCTTTGTTTGAACAGTCAAGCTGTGCAAGGTCTGTAGCTATAGCAACAGCTTCAGCTACAGAGCTTTAGGGCCACACCCGAGTGTTTAGAAGCTGTTGCTAAGCAAGTGTTTGTTGTCAAATACGGAGATAAGAATCTCCGTATCTCTCAACATTAACTCTGGAGAGTACGGCAGTTTTGAGGCAACGGCAGCAGCTCGGTCCCGTGGGTGCCGGATAGCACAAAGTTTCCTGTATTGTGTTTGACCCAGGCCTGCTTCTTACAACAGACTTCCCAACTGAGTTTAAACAGGTGTGTCTTTGTTCCAGTATACCCTCTCCAGACAGGAAGTGGATGGTTTTACCTCAGACTCTCTCCTGCCTGGACGGTGCTCTGTAAGGCTGCGAATTAAACTGGCTACTGCCCTCCCAAGAGTGAGTTCCAACCAGAGAGCCCCCTGCGGTGTAGAGAAGAACACAGCCCCGCCCACTATCTAATTTGCAAATGCCTACTGATCACATGACCTATTGTCCCAAATTGTTAAGCATAACAATTTCAATGGCTAGCTCATCAATTCCTAGCTGAGCTCATTAACAGACCAAGTTCCATCTTTATCTAGAAGACATCAGTTTTTCTTCCCCCGTCAAAATGATAGAAAGGATTCTGGACCTTTGAGAAGTAATCTTGAAAAATCCTGATACCATGATCCTTGCAAGTGCACTTGTCCAATCTTCCAAAAGGCTGAAATGATAAACACTTAACTGGACCAACTACATAAAAACTGTGGCAGCAAGAGCAGGTCAGAAGCCAGGTATTCCGCAACGAGTATCTCACCTCCTGACCCCAAAGCCTTTTCACCATCGACAAGGCACAAGTCAGGAGTGTGAGGGAATACTCTCCACTTGCCTGGATGAGTGCAGCTCCAACAACACTCAAGAAGCTCAACACCATCCAGGACAAAGCAGCCAACTTGATTGGCACCTCATCCACCACCTTAAACATTCACTCCCTCCACCACCGGTGCACCGTCGCTGCAGTGTGTACCATCTACACGATGCACTGCAGCACCTCCCAAAGCCGCGACCTCTACCACCTAGAAGGACAAAGGCAGCAAGCGCATGAGAACACCACCACCTCCAAGTTCCCCTCCAAGTCACACACCATTCTGACTTGGAAATATGCCATTCCTTCATCGTTGCTGGGTCAAATTCCTGGAACTCACTCCCTAATAGCACTGTGGGAGTACCTTCACCACACGAACTGCAGCGGTTCAAGAAGGCAGCTCACCACATCTTCTCACCACATCTTCTCAAGGGCAATTAGGGATAGGCAATAAATGCTGGCCTTGCCAACAACGCCCACATCCCATGAACAAATAAAAAAAATTCTGGTGAGACAAGGTCACTTTAAAGTCAATAAAAGGGTTATTTTACAGAACTTGTACTAATAAAGAAGCAACTCCAAAACTTATTAACTGCTTTTAAAATGCTTCCAGTAACATACAAAACAAAGGACACTACACTATTTCAGTTAGTAAGCTTAATACTTACTTTTCTTCTTTCAGTCCTAGCTGAAATCTTACTGACTCTTCCTTAATTTCCAGCCTAGACCCAGGCCTGCTTCTTACAACAGACTTCTCAACTGAGTTTAAACAGGTGTGTCTTTGTTCCAGTATACCCTCTCCAGACAGGAAGTGGATGGTTTTACCTCAGACTCTCTCCTGCCTGGACAGTGCTCTGTAAGGCTGCGAATTAAACTGGCTACTGCCCTCCAGAGAGCCTCCTGCGCTGTAGCGAAGAACACAGCCCCACCCACTATCTAATTTGCAAATGCCTACTGATCACAAATGACCTATTGTCCCAAATTGTCATGGATAACAATTTCAATGGCTAGCTCATTAATTCCTAACTGAGCTCATTAACAGACCAAGTTCCATCTTTATCTAGAAGACATCAGTTTTACTTCCCCTGTCAAAATGATAGAAAGGATTCTGGACCTTTGAGAATTAATCTTGAAAAATCCTGAAGCTGGGTCAATTAACCAATAATCCCTAGTCATGACAACTGTAATTGCTGGATCGGATGATAGATCTGTGAGTACTAAATATCAATATATCTACATATTCACTTCCCTGTGGTGATACGGCACTGAAGCAAAGCTATGGATTGAGCTGTCTATATCCCTCAGAGTCCAAGGGCTGGATTTTGTCAATGGTAGTGACTTGGAGGCGGGACTGCTGCTTGTCGTGTAAATGTCCCGCCTCCATCCTCGCCTGACCATTCAGAGGGATTTTCCCCTGATTGAGCTTGTTAAGCCCGTCCTGCGGGCTCAGCAAGCCAATTAGGGAAGAAGTCACTGACAGATCACGTCAACGTCAGACGTGCTATCTGTCAAGACTTCTTGAAAGAAGAAATGACAGCGTTTGACAGCTCTGTGAAGCTGTCAAACACTGACATTCTCTTGAGTTTGATTCGTTTTTGTGGTGAGGGCTGAAAAAACATTGTAAAAAAGTAAATTTCAAATGTCTGATGGATCGGAGGGTCCATCAGCCATTACCTGAAATTGATGAGCAGGATGTCCGCTCTCCCGATCCAGCACGGCTAAAGACTACAGAAGTAAAAAAAGGTAAGTGAACACTTTTTTAAACTTATCACTCACCTTGCATGCTTACCACTCCACACTTGCACCCATCACTCACCTCTACACCTTACTTCCAGGTGCCTCCGGCCACCGCAGACCTCCTCCACGTCTCCTCCAACCCGGCGGGGTTCTCCGAGGTTGGGAAGCCTTCAGCTGTGAAGGTAAAATGGCACTAATCCCTTTTTCTGCCTGTTAACGACCTGTTAACAGGCAGTTAAAAGGATTAAAAGCCTTTCCCGCCTCCAGGAGACGAGACCTGAAGCTGCACATCCTCCTGCCTCCTGGTAAAAGGGCACGGAGGCGGGATGGGGGCGGGTTTGCCATCCACCCCGACTTTCTCCGATTTTACGTGCTGTCCCACCTCCATGCCCGCATCCTCGGGGCTTGGAAAATCGAGCCCTAAGTATGCACCGATATAATGGCCTGTAATTTCTGATAGGAGGCTTCCTGTGTGCGCATGCCTCCTATTGGGAAAAAATCTACGCCCTTCCCTGAGGACTCCCGAGGTCCGGACACTTCCGATCCTGGGCCTCTCCACAACAAAATGTGCAGGGCCCACGTATCCCAGGGGCGCAGGCGATTAGCAAGAGTATGAATGGGGATCACTGAAAAAAGACACTAAAACATTAAATACATTTTTTAAAAACCATCCCGTTTTTAAAATGAGTTAAAATTACATTAAATTAAATATTTTAAACAAAAGTTTAATTTTTTGAAAAAAATAATTGAAGTTTTTTACAGGGCTAAAAATAAACTTACCTTTTTAAAAAGTATTTTAAAATTATAAATGAGTGAAAAAATTTTTTTTTTTAATTACTTTTTTTAAACTCTTATGCTGGTAAAAGCAGGCCTTACGCCTTTTACCAGGCGTAAGATTTCTAAGGGTTTTCAGCAGGCGGAGGTTCTGCAGAAAGCGGAACTCTCCACCCGCAGAGGCCCTTCTCCAGGGTAGGCGGAGGGTCTGTCAAGAGGATTCCTGACAGATTGGAAATGCCGGTTTTCAGCACATGCCTGAAACCGACATTTCCGATGTCCCTACAGGTGTGTACACACCTCGTACACACCCGTAGGGATCAGAAAATATGGGCCAATATTGCTCACATCCACAGCTTAATGCTTGGCTCTTCCTTCCCAGCTTTTGTTTTTAATCACACCTTGTAATTTTGCTCTAGTGCAGAAACACATATTCCTACTCTGAAAAACACAACAGTTTAATAACCTAAGCTGCCAATTGTTATTTCGGATTTCCAGCATCCGCAGTATTTTGCTATCGTACCTGTCAATATATCCGTGGGTTACTAAACTTAAAACTTTTAAAACCCAGTTGGCTTCCCCATTGCTTCCTTGTAAAGATCTTCCTGTGAGAGCGACAGCCCCTTCAGTGTTCCCATAAATTAGGTAAAGACCAAGAGACCCAATGAGAATCTGACTGAATTAGTTATTAATTAAAACTTTCATACTTCAATATAAATATTTTCAGCGCTCCATATGGCCCAGTCAGAACAGGCCCCTAATTCTTTTCCTTCCTTTCCTAATAATTTGATCAAGCTTCCGACCTTTGAGTTCCAATCCTTCAGGTGATAATTTGTCACAGTAGATTTACAGAGCTGCTTATAAATTATGAAGTTCCTTCATCACAGACAACATTGCAGTATGGGTACCTCAAAGTCTCTCATTTCATGCAGTGCAATAGTACAGCAGGTTGAACAAAAGGTCAGTGCCACAGAGTGCTGGGATCCAGATTCATTTTGCTTCTGACTTTAGCTACACTGCTTTGGGTGCAGCTAAAGCCAAGAATACAGCAGAGTGAGGTACTGAGCAGAGACATGGGGCTGGATTTTCACTGAGGAGGCGGGACTACAACTTTTGGGGTTGTAGTCGCGCCTCCATCGAGTTCTAGCCAACTCACGTGATTTTGACTTGATTGACCTTGTTTAGCCCACCCAGCGGGCTCAGCAGGCCAATTCAGGGCAACCCGGCAACAGGTGATGTCACAGATTGATATTTCATCTGCCAAGACCTTTTGACAGATGAAATATCAGCGTTTCACAGCTGTTTGAAGCTGTCAAACACTGACAATCTGTACTCCAGGTTAATTCTTTCCTCTCAGGATGATTTAGAGATCTCCCCGGAATAGAAAGCTGAATGCTGGAACTTTTGACAGCTCGTGGCCATTCTGCTTTCTGTGCCGGTGAGATGAGGGACTCCCGAGACCTGAAGGAAGGAAGGCTGTAAAGGTAAGTACATGTAAGTAAAACTTCTTTAAACACTTTACACACAACAAACACACTTACCTCTGCACTCATGCACCCATCACTCACCTGAACACCGGACATCTCGACCCCTCCAAGCCCTTCATCCCGACGGCACGCCTCACTAACTTGGCGTGGTTTGGAGCCGTCGGGAATCCCACATTTCACCAATGAAAATAGAGATTAGGCTAAAAACTGCCTGTTAACTACCTGTTAACAGGCAGTTAATTGACACTAATCCCCTTCCTGCCTCGGGGAAGCGGGTCCCAGCACAGGTCGGGTACCCGCCTCCTTTGAAACTGGCATGGAGGCGGGTTGGGGGCGGGATGGGTTCGTGCCCCCCGATTTCGAGATTTTAACTCCCCACACGCCTCCAATCCCGCCTCCACGGCCCAATGAAAATCTTGCCCATGCTGGTTTTCTGTTAAAATCAATGCTCACTGCACTGCTTCCTACTTTATCCCACTGCTTCCCAGGACCTGAAGATGACACAACTACTTATCGTCTTTAGTCTTTCATTTCTCTGATATGCTGCAGGGTTTAAGGCCCAAGTGTCACTTAATTACTACATCTTGATTTACCTCATCTTCTGTCTGACCCTCTTTAACTTTGATGGTGTCCTACACTATGGGGTTTAGTGATTCATAGTTTAAAAAAAAGAATGTAACTGCAACTCTATATTCTTTCCAAATTATATATATGGCATTACAGTCCCCACTGCTTATGGTGTCAATGCAATTTGCTTACTGTACGTGCGGCTGGTGTAACAAACAAAGGATGAAGTGAAGTAGTGGAGGCATAAAATAACTCAGGATAATTCTGTTCATCACATAGATAGCGATTCACAAGCCTGCACAGATGACCGATCAATCTGTCAACTTTGCTGAGATTTTTAAAAAAGAACATAAGAAATAGGAGCAGGAGTAGGCCATTTGGCCCCTCGAGCCTGCTCTGCCATTCAATAAGATCATGGCTGATCTTCTACCTCATCTCCACTGTCCTGCACTATTCCCATATCCCTTGATTCCCTTAATATTCAAAAATCTATCGCTCTCTGTCTTTAATAGACTCAATGACTGAGTCTCCACAGCCCTCTGGGGTAGAGAATTCCAAAGATTCACCCCACTCTGAGCGAAGAAATTCCTCCTCATCTCAGTCCTAAATGGCCGACCCCTTATTCTGGGACGGTGATCCCTGGTTCTAGACTTCCCAGCCAGGGGAAACATCCTTCTTGCATCTACCCTGTCAAGCCCTGTAAGAATATTGTATGTTTCAATGAGATTACCCCTCATTCTTCTAAACTCTAGAAAATATAGGCCTAGTCTACTCAATCTCTCCTCATAGGACAATCCCCCCATCCCAGGAACCAGTCTGGTGAACCTTCGTTGCACTCCCTCTATGGCAAGTATATCCATTCTTAGGTAAGGAGACTAAAACTGTACACAATACTCCAGGTGTGGTCTCACCAGGGCCCTATATAATTGCAGTAAGACATCTTTACTCTTATACTCAAATCCTTTTGTAATAAAGGCCAACATACCTTAATAATAGATTCTAGCATTTTCCCTACTACTGATGTCAGGCTAACTGGTCTATAGTTTTCTCTCCCTCCTTTCTTAAATAGTGGGGTTACATTTGCTACCTTCCAATCTGCAGGAACCTTTCTAGAATCTATGGAATTTTGGAAAATGACAACCAATGCATCCACTATCTCTGTAGCCACCTCTTTCAAAACCCTAGGATGTAGGCCATCAGGTCCAAGGGATTTATCGGCTTTCAGTCCCCTTAATTTCTCCAGTACTATTTTTTTACTAATACTAATGTCTTTCAGTTCCTCATTCTCGCTAGAGCCTTGGTTCTCTACTTTTTCCGGGAAGTTTTTTGCGTCTTCTTCCGTGAAGAGAGACACAAAGACCGGAATTTTGCTGGCGCTCAGAGGGCGGGTTTGGAGGCGGGTGCGCTGTCAAAATAGCAAAGATTGACAGCGGGAAGGAAACCTGCTGTCAACCCGCCTCCACGCGAGTCTCCCAGGTGTCGGATCAGTCAGCGGAGAACTGACCCAACACCAAGCAGCAGGGGAGACAATTGAGCTCATTAAATGGCTTATTAGAGCCAATTTAAT
Organism: Somniosus microcephalus; assembly: GCF_052327205.1. NCBI lineage: Eukaryota > Metazoa > Chordata > Chondrichthyes > Squaliformes > Somniosidae > Somniosus > Somniosus microcephalus. Next base: position 44,760,309 of record NC_140988.1, read on the forward strand.
GGTTTTTTGAGGCTTCCTTGCAATTTTACGTGCTGCCCCACGGGTTACCCGCTGCTCGGGGATCACGCCAGCTCACCTTGGCATGAGTTGAGTTTGCTCTGATGTATCTGATAAGCTGACAGCTGCAGAAGTGGTGTAAAGGATGCCATGTTGCAGATGGTCAGTTTCAGAGTGCAGAAACTGTTGGTTACTGCATTTGTAAGACACATAGAGATTTCTTTAGCTTGCAAATATTTAGAGTCAACTGTGTGTCCATTGCCACCTCATTGGAACAACCTCTCTCACCATTGACAGATCGCTTCTGTCATCTCACCTGCAGCTGCCATCTATTGCAGCAACATTGATGCCCTAGAAACTCTCTCACCTTGCTCCTCTGAGTCCTTCCACACTCAGCCCCAACATCAACATCACCAGACACACCAGCAGCACCAACAACATCACCAACCTTCTCCGCCATCACCTGATGCTGCACAGGGCATCAGCCCCTGACAACATTGCTGCCCGGGAGGCCAGCGATGACATCACCATGGCCAGATTTACTTCACTTGATGCTGTAAACCATGATGCACCAGGTTGACACCATCCCACACCAGCACCGTAAAGCATCCCTTTAATGTCCAAGCCATTCCATGCACATTCATCGCTATAGCAGGGGGGGGGAAGGGGCGGGGGGGAGTTATGTCTCAACATTCACTGGAACTCAGTAAGACACTTCTCAAGGTGCGCACAGATCTGTCCAATAAGGGGCAGTGTTGAAAATATAGATTTCACTGTATGATAACACATTACCAGAAACTTCACATGGACATTGGCTAAACCTCTCAAGGGCCTACCCTTGTGTGTTGTTGCAGTAGGATGAGGGCGAGTGTGAGGGGTGGCTAGTGAGATGGGGAAGTTATAATATAGATAGAGAGGGATGGGTGGAGGTGCAAGGTAAGTTGGTGTGAGTAAGGATGTGCAGGAGAAGGGTAGGGAAGGCAGACTGATGGGGATGTGTTGAGTGGCACAGCAGGGTGAGTTTGAGTGTGGCTTTGCAGTAATGTTTCGTGATCCACTGAGATCATTGAAAGGTTGGTGCCACTGCAGCCAGGGACTCCTGACGGCATCCCTGCTTTTGCCCTCCTGTGCAATGTGCAACCAGGCTGCGTTGGTGTCCTGGGGAGGTCTCTTCTGCCCTTGGAAGGGAAGAAGACCTCCCGGCGTGCTGTGACTCTCTCCATAAGCATATGGAGGGAGTCATTTTAGAGCCTGGCTGCAACCATCCACCTCTGTGCAGTGCTCGTCAGTGTTTGCAGCACCACAATGCTGTAAAACATTGACAGAACAACTGTCAAACTCAATGTAGATGTGGTCCCTTTAAGGAAACCGGCTGATGACGCGTCATCAAATGACATCATCAGGCCCGCTTCCTGTTAACAAGGCCAATCATGGGAAAATCCCGTTGACAGAGCGGCTGCAGCTGGGAGCGGGTCCGGAACTTGACAAGCAGCTAACCCGGCACCATCCCGACACCGCTGAGAAAATCCAGCCCAAAGTATTTGTTTAATTTCACTGCCATTTCCTTATTCCCCATTATAATTTATCCTGTCTCAGCCTGTAAGGGACCCACATTTATTTTTGCTAATATTTTCCTTTTTACATATCGATAGAAGCTTTTACAGCCCTGTTTTTATGTCTCTCGCTAGTTTACTCTCATTTTCTATTTTCCCTTTCTTTATTAATTTCTTGGTCCTCCATTGCTGTATTCTAAAATCCTCCCAATCCTTAGGTTTACTATTCTTTTTGGCAACATTATAAGACTCTTCCTTTGATCTCATACTCTTTAACTTCTCTTGTTATCCACGGTTGGACCACTTTCCCTGTGGGGTTTTTTGTGCTTAAAGGAATGTATATTTGCTATAAATTATGTCTTAAATCTTTAAATGCTAGCCATTCCTTGTCTACCATCATACCTTTTAATGTAGTTTCCCAATCTACCTTAGCCAACTCGCCTCTCATACCTACATAGTTTGCTTTGTTTAGATTTAAGATCCTAGTTTCGGATTTAATTAAATCGCTTTCAAACTCAATGTAAAATTCTATCATATAATGGTCACTCTTCCCTAAAGGCCCCTTTATGCCAAGGTTATTAATTAACCCTTTCTCATTGCACAATACGAGCCTGTTCCCTCGTCGGTTCCTCAATATACTGATCTAGAAAACTATCTTGCTTAGATTGTATGAATTTGTCCTCCTCACTATTACTGCAAATTGGGTTTGCTCAGTCTATAGGTAGATTAAAGTCCCCCATGATACTGTATTACCCTTGTTACATGCGCCTCTAATTTCCTGATTTATACTCTGCCCTACATTACAACTATTGTTTGGGGGCCTGTAAACAACTCCCACCAATGTTTTCTGCCCATTGCTGTTTCTTAGCTCCACCCAAACTGATTCTACATCTTCATTTTCAGAGCAATGACCCTTTCTCTCTACTGGCTGTGATTAGTGGGGTACCGCAAGGATCGGTTCTTGGGCCCCAGCTATTCACAATCTATATCAATGATTTGGATGAGGGGACTAAATGTAACATTTCCAAATTTGTTGATGATACAAAGGTAGGTGGCAGTGTCAGTTGTGTAGAGGATGTGAAGAGGCTTCAGGGGGATCTTGACAGGCTCAGTGAGTGGGCGAGAACATGGCAGATGGAATATAATGTGAATAAATGTGAAGTTATCTACTTTGGTCGAAAAAACAGAACGGCAGAGTATTTCCTAGATGGTGAAAGATTGGGGAAAGCAGATGCTCAAAGGGACCTGGGTGTCCTTGTACATGAGTCACTGAAAGTGAATGTGCAGGTGCAGCAAGCCATTAGGAAGGCAAATGGTATACTGGCCTTCATTACAAGAGGATTTGAGTACAGGAGTAAAGAAGTCTTACTCCAATTATATAGGGCCTTGGTGAGACCACACCTGGAGTACTGTGTACAATTTTGGTCTCCTTACCTAAGGAAGGATATACTTGCCATAGAGGGAATGCAACATAGAAACATAGAAGATAGGAGCAGGAGTAGGCCATTCGGCCCTTCGAGCCTGCTCCGCCATTCAATGAGATCATGGCTGATCATCCAAATTCAGTACCCTGTCCCTGCCTTCTCCCCATATCCCTTGATCCCTTTAGCCTTAAGAAATATATCCAACTCCTTCTTGAATATATTTAATGAACTGGCCTCCACCGCCCTCTGTGGCAGAGAATTCCACAGGTTCACCACTCTCTGGGTGAAGAAATTCCTCCTCATTTCAGTCCTAAATGGCTTACCCCTTATCCTTAGACTATGACCCCTGGTTCTGGACTCCCCGGCCATCGGAAACATCCTTCCTGCATCTAGTCTGTCCAGGTCTGGCAGAATTTTATAGGTTTCGATGAGATCCCCTCTCAATCTTCTAAACTCCAGTGAGTATAAGCCCAATCGACACAATCTCTCCTCGTACGTCATTCCTGCCATCCCAGGTATCAGCCTGGTGAATCTTCGCTGCACTCCTTCCATGGCAAGAACGTCCTTCCCCAGGTAAGGTGACCAAAACTGCACACAATACTCAAGGTGCGGTCTCACCAAGGCCCTGTACAACTGCAGCAAGACATCCTTGTTCTTGTACTCGAACCCCCTTGCTACGAAGGCCAACATACCATTTGCCTTCTTAACCGCCTGCTGCACCTGCATGCTTACCTTCAGCGACTGGTGCACAAGAACCCCCAGGTCTCTTTGCACTTCCCCTTCTCCCAATCTATTACCATTCAAATAATAATCTGCCTTCCTGTTTTTGCCACCAAAGTGGATAACCTCACATTTATCCACATTATAGTGCATTTGCCATGTTTCTGCCCAATCACCCAACCTGTCCAAATCGTATTGGAGTTTCATGGCATCCTCCTCACAGCATACCCTCCCACCCAGCTTTGTGTCATCTGCAAATTTGGAGATATTACATCCAATTCCCTCGTCCAGATCATCAATATACATTGTGAACAGCTGGGGTCCCAGGACCGATCCCTGCGGTACCCCACTAGTCACTGCCCGCCACTCGGAAAACGACCCGTTTATTCCAACTCTTTGCTTTCTGTCCGCCAACCAGTTCTCTATCCAAGTCAATACCTTGCCCCCAATCCCATGTGCCTTAATTTTGCACGCGAACCTCTGATGCAGGACCTTATCGAAAGCCTTCTGAAAGTCCAAATACACCACATCCACTGATTCTCCCTTATCTATTTTACCAGTGACATCCTCAAAAAACTCCAGTAGATTAGTCAAGCATGACCTTTTGTAAATCCATGTTGACTTTGTCCGATCCTGTCACTGCTTTCCAAGTGCTCTGCTATTACATCTTTTATAATGGACTCTAGCATTTTCCCCACTACCGATGTCAGGCTTACCGGTCTATAATTCCCCGCTTTTTCTCTGCCACCTTTTTTGAATAGTGGGGTAACATTAGCTACCTTCCAATCCATGGGTACTGTTCCAGAGTCTATCGAGTTCTGGAAGATGACCAGCAATGCATCTACTATTTCCAGGGCCACTTCCTTAAGTACCCTGGGATGTAGATTATCAGGCCCTGGGGATTTATCGGCCTTCAGTCCCATCAATTTTCCTAACATCATTTCCCTACAAATACTGATTTCTTTCAGTTCCACCCTTTCATCAGACCCTATGTTCCGCGGTATTTCTGGGAGGTTATTTGTGTCCTCCTTTGTGAAGACAGAACCAAAATATGTATTTAGTTGGTCTGCCATTTCTTTGCTCCCCATTATAAATTCCCCCGATTCTGACTGCAAGGGACCTACGCTTGACTTCACCAATCTTTTTCTCTTTACATATCTATAAAAGCTTTTGCAGTCAGTTTTTATGTTCCCTGAAAGCTTACTCTCATATTCTATTTTCCCTTTCTTAATTAATCCCTTTGTCCTCCTTTGTTGAATCCTAAACTGCTCCCAATCCTCAGGATTATTGCTTTTTCTGGCCAATTTGTATGTGCTCTCCTTGGATTTTATGCTATCCCTAATTTCCCTTATTAGCCACGGTTGATTCACCTTTTTTGTTTTATTTTTATGCCAAACTGGGATGAACAACTTCTGTAGTTCATCCATTCGGTCTTTGAATGTTTGCCATTGCCTATCCACCGTCAACCCTTTGAGTGCCATTCCTCAATCAATCCTACCCAACTCGCTCCTCAGACCATCGTAGTTTCCTTTATTTAAATTGAGGACCCTAGTTTCTGAGTCAACTACTTCATTCTCCATCTTAATGAAGAATTCGATCATATTATGATCGCTCTGACCCAAGGGGCCTCGTACAACAAGATTGCTAATTAATCCTTTCTAGTTACATAATACCCAGTCTAAGATGGCCTGGTCTCTGGTTGGTTCCTCGACATATTGGTCCAGGAAGCCATCCCGTAAACACTCCAGGAATTCCTCCTCCACAGCATTGTTACTAATTTGGTTAGCCCAATCTATATGTAGATTAAAGTCACCCATGATGACTGCTGTGCCCTTATTGCATGCTTCTTTAATTTCCCTTTTAATGCTATCCCCAACCTCCGCCTTACTGTTTGGAGGTCTATATACCACTCCCACTAATGTTTTTTTCCCCTTAGTATTTCTCAATTCTACCCATACAGATGCCACCTCATCAGAGCTAATATCCTTCATTACAATTGTGTTAATCCCTTCTTTAACCAGTAATGCTACCCCTCCTCCCTTTCCTTTTTGCCTATCTTTCCTGAATATCGAATACCCCTGGATGTTGAGTTCCCAGTCTTGGCCGTCCTTGAGCCACGTTTCCGTAATCCCAACCAAATCATATTCGTTTACCTCTATTTGCGCAGCCAATTCATCCACCTTATTACAAATGCTCCTCGCATTAAGACACAAAGCCTTCAGGCTTGTTTTTTTAACGCTCTTAGACCTATTAGAATTATTATTTACTGTGGCCACGTTTGATTTAAACCGTTGATTTCTCTGACTGCCACTTTTGTTTTTCTCCTTCCTATCTTTTGCTTTTATCCTTGTTTCCCTTTCCTCTGTCTCCCTGCTCAGGTTCGCAACCCCTTTCCATTTTAGTTTAAACCCTCCCCCAGAGCACTAGCAAACACTCCCCCTAGGACATCGGTTCCAGCCCTGCCCAGGTGCAGACCGTCCGGTTTGAACTGGTCGCACCTCCCCCAGAACCGGTTCCAATGTCCCAGGAACTTGAATCCCTCCCCCTGGCACCATTCCTCTAGCCACGTATTCATCTGAAGTATCCTTGTATTTCTACTCTGACTAGCACGTGGCACTGGTAGCAATCCTGAGATTACTACCTTTGAGGTCCTGTTTTTTAATTTACCTCCTAACTCCCTATATTCCGCTTTTAGGACCTCATCCCGCTTTTTACCTATATCATTGGTGCCTATATGCACCATGACAACTGGCTGTTCACCCTCCCCTTCCAAGATGTTCTGCAGCCGCTCAGAGACATCCTTGACCCCTGCACCAGGGAGGCAACACACCATCCTGGAGTCTCGTTTGCGGCCGCAGAAACGCCCATCTATTCCCCTTACAATTGAATCCCCTATTACTATAGCTCTACCACTCTTTTTCCTCCCATTCTGTGCAGCAGAGCCACCCCTGGTGCCAGGAAGTTGACTGCTGCTGCCTTCCTCTGATAAGCCATCCCCCCCAACAGTACTCAAAGTGGTATGATGTAAGAAAAAGGAGACTTACCATCAAGTAACTTTAAAGTAAGCTTTAAGTAACTTATAAACACACTATATACAAGAGAGGTCTTTACCATGCCTCTGGTAGAAGCCTCTTACAATACTGAACAGACCAGTATTTATACCAGTCCAACAGGAAGTGACATATGACAGGAAGTGAGGTATGTACACAGTTCATAGTTCACAGTTCATAGTTCACAGGAAGTGATGACATAACTTCCCGGAAGTTAGCATTTTTATCACATTCTTCCCTCCTGCAGGATTAGAAGGCTGTGGTCTACCTTTTGGTCCGCAGCCGCCGAACAAGGAAGAGTCGCACCCGTTTGGATTCCCGTCGTAGAGGGTCGCTGGTCCGCTTACATGCGGTTGGCCATTGGTCAGAGTCTGTGTGGCCTGGATTGCCCTGTGAAGGGTCGGGGAGATCATGGCTTCGAGTACGAGCCCCAATAGGTTCAAAGTCGGACTGCCTCTGTTCAGAGGGAGGTGCAGAGCTGGTCTGTGGCGGATCAGTACTTTCATGCGCGGTACTGGGAGGGTCGCAACCTTGAGCACGGGGTTCTACCGGCACCAAGCTAGTTGGTGTCCGATCAGGATCCTGGAGAGGGGTACCCGATAGGTCCCAAGAGTTTCCTGGTGAAATGCCATCACCCGATGTCCCACTAGGTCCTGGTGGGCAGGGAGCCAGATCCCGTAATGATACGGTAGATTCTCGGCCGTCGGAATATCGTATGTTTGCATAGGTGGGGTTGGCATCGGTTAGTTCAACCTCGTCTACGAGAGGGTCATTTTTAGACGTCCGAACGTATCTTCGGAGTAATACAGGTCCAGGAGTAGTTAGCCATGACGGGAGTGATGTCCCATGAGATGAGCGACGCTGGAATCCAAAGAACCGCTCATGAGGTGTAGTATTTGTGGCTGTAGAAAGCAGGGACCGTATAGAGTGCAATGCATCCGGAAGCACTGTTTCCCATTGCTGGTCTGGTAGGCCCCGAGATCTTAAAGCGAGACGTACGGAATTCCAGATGATACCGTTATACCTCTCTACCTGCCCATTTCCGATGGGATGGTATGGTGTTGTTTTGCTTGTAGCAATTCCCCGTTCTGAGAGGTAGTCCTTGAGTTCCCTTGACATAAAGGATGGACCCCGATCTGAGTGAATATAAGCCGGCATGCCACAGAGAGAAAATATCTGCTCAAGGCAGCAGATTACTGTGGACGCCAGCATATTGGAGCAGGGGAAGGCAAACGGAAAACGTGAATATTCGTCGATCATGGTGAGCAAATATGTGTTCCGAGTTGAAGAGGGCACTGGGCCCTTAAAATCGATGCTAAGTCGTTGCATCGGTTGGGTTGCATGTATGAGTATACCAGCTGAAGGGCGGAAGAACTGAGGTTTTAATTCCGCACAAAGCCGGCATTCTGAGCATATTTTCTTTACATCTCCAGTGGAAAAAGGGAGATTCCGTGATCGTACGAAATGTAGCATGCGCGTAACGCCAGGATGACACAAACCATTGTGGACATCCATGAGAGTGGAGGATGACATAGTGGAGCAGAATGCCCGTGTGAGGGTGTCCGGGGCCACATTCTCCTTGCCAGGCCGATAGAGAATGGTATAACCAAAAGAGGCCAGTTCCATCCTCCAAAGTTGTATTTTATTATTCTTAATTTTGGTTCGTTTTCGATTATCGAGCATGAAGGCGACTGATCGTTGGTCCGTGATCAATGTAAAGTGCTGGCGAGCTAGAAAATGGTTCCACTTCCGTACTGCCTCTATGATGGCTGTGGCTTCTTTCTCAACCGGAGGATAATGTAGCTCGGCACCTTGTAAGGTCCTGGACATAAATGCTACAGGACGACCTTCCTGATTCAGAGTAGCCGAGATCGCCACCTCCGAGGCATCACATTCAACCACGAAAGGGAGATTCTCATCGATGGAGTGAAGAGCCGCTTTCTCCAACTGTTTTTTGAGAAGGTTAAAGGCTGCAACAGCCGCTGTTCCCAGTGGAAATTATCTAGCATGCAGCAAGGGTTGGATTTTGTCCGAAAAATGAGGAATCCATTTAGCGTAGTATGCAAACAGACCGAGAGCCCGACGTAAAGAAGCCGGATTCTTAGGTGACGGGAGCTCTTGGAGCGGGCGAAGTCTTTCTGGGTCTGGCTTAATGATACCATTGCCTACGCAGTAGCCAAGGATGTTGATGGTCGGTTGCGACTCAACAGATTTGGATTCATTCAGGGTCAAATTACGGCGATGGAGGGCATCCCGAAATTTTTGGAGGTTGGAGTCGTGTTCCTGTTGATCGTGACCTGCAATGGTAATGTTATCAAGATAGGGAAAAGTGTCCCTTAGGTTTTCCTGCTTAACCAGGCCATCCATTGCCCGTTGAAAGGCAGCCACTCCATTAGTAACCCCGAATGGGAGGCGACGAAATTGGTACAGCCGTCCATTAGCCTCAAAGGCTGTGTACTGCTTATCTGAGACCTTCAAGGGTAACTGATGATAGGCACTTTTTAAATCGTAAGTTGAGAACACTTTGTATTCGGCCAGTTTATTAACCATATCATCAATGCGTGGCAATGGGTAGGCGTCCAAGTCGGTATATTGATTGATGGTTTGCGAATAATCGATGCATAGTCGCTGTTTGTGAGGTTTTAGAGGGTTCTTGACAATGACGACTTGAGCCCGCCAGGGCGACGAACATGGTTCAATGATATCCTCTGCTAGAAGTCGAGAGATTTCAGCCGCAATAAAAGATTGGTCTTCCTGATTAAAGCGCCGCGATTTCGTTATTATCGGTTGGCATTGAGGCGGAATACTGGCAAATAATGAGGGTTCATCAAGTGAAGCTGCTGATAATGCACAAAAAGATAATTTAGATGGTATATTAGAAATAGTAAGTCCGGGTTTGGATCCACCAAACTCAATGGTGAGTTTCTTATGCTGTTTTTGGAAGTCCAGCCCTAAGAGGAGATCACTACATAAGTCTTTGAGCACCGAAAGTCGGGTGGAGGGATACATACGACCATGAAGTGTCATATCAACAACACAAAAGCCGGAGATTCTGGTATTAAGTGATGACTGGGCCATCGCAATTGCCTGGTCCGATGGGAAGACATGTAGTTTCAATTTCGCAACAATCTGTTCCTTAATGAAACTATCAGTACTTCCTGAGTCAATTAAGGCATCTAAGGTATGCCCTTTAATTGAAATTTTTGTGGCTGCCTGAGACAGGTTCTGTGGGCAAGCAGCTGTAATTGGTGTCGTTGCACAGAGAGTGGCTAAAACTCTCGGTGTGCTTCTTCGGGAGAGAGCTCGAGAGGAAGCTTGATAGGTCCTAGCTGGAGCATCTTGATAGGCCCTAATTGGGGCAGTTCGGTAGGTCTTAGCTGGATTGGCCCTCGTAGAGGCCCTTGATAGGCAAACTTTAGCAAAGTGTCCTTTTTTCCCGCAATAACTGCAGATTGCATTGCGAGCAGGGCAGGTTTTCCTAGGGTGAAAAGCATCTCCACAAAAGAAGCATTCCTTCCTAGATTGCCAAGAGGCTGCTAAAGTGGGGTCCTCCTCCTCTTCTTCATCAGAATTATCAGAATTAGATTCCCCCATGATAGGGTTCACCTGAGACCGCTTGAATTGTCTGGTTGCAGCTACAGCAGCAGATCGAGATCTGGGCAGCTGATAGAGGTCTGCATTTCTCTTTGCCAAATCCAGTGAACAAGCTAGGTCAAAAGCTTTTTGTAGCTCAAGTGTTTTACTTTCTAGTAGACGCTGGCGTATAAATGGAGAGGCAATCCCGCAGATGAAAGCATCACGAATCATTTCTTGGCGGTACAGCTCAGCTGAGGCTGCCTGAAAGTTACAATCTACGCTGAGCCTGCGAAGTTCTTGCAGGAATTCGTCAATTGATTCCCCTGGCCCTTGTCGGGCTGTGGCCAGTAGATGTCTCACATAGACCTCATTTGGGGTCTTCGCATACAGTTTCTTAAGTGCCCGAATCACCTCTTCGTAATTATCCCAGTCATCAACATATTCGAACACTTTTGGGGTCACATAATTGACAAGTATCTTCAATTTAGCAGAAGCATCCACTTTACATTCATCCAGAAAATTCTCAAAAGTACGATACCAATGCTTCCATACCCTGCCAGCTGCTGGTGTATTCGGGTCCAAGTCCAGACGAATAGGTCTAAGGATTTTCTCCATGATGGGTGGTTCCCTGGATCCTTAACTTCCGAGTTTGTCTGAAGGTCTAGTATTTGTCAGTGTAAATACTAAGTTACTTAAATTGATGTAAGAAAAAGGAGACTTACCATCAAGTAACTTTAAAGTAAGCTTTAAGTAACTTATAAACACACTATATACAAGAGAGGTCTTTACCATGCCTCTGGTAGAAGCCTCTTACAATACTGAACAGACCAGTATTTATACCAGTCCAACAGGAAGTGACATATGACAGGAAGTGAGGTATGTACACAGTTCATAGTTCACAGTTCATAGTTCACAGGAAGTGATGACATAACTTCCCGGAAGTTAGCATTTTTATCACATGGTATATCTGTTGGAGAGGGGGATGGCCACAGAGGACCCCTTCACTACCTGCCTGCACCTAGTACTCTGCCTGTTGGTCACCAGTTCCCTTTCTTCCTGTCCAACCTCTACCTGCGGTGTGTCCAACTCCGTAAACATGCTATTCACGATATCCCGAGCATCGTGAGCGCTCCAGTATGCATCCAATCACAGCTCCAGTGCCGCAATGCGGTCTGTCAGTAGCTGCAGCTGGGTGCACTTCCGGCACATGTAGTTGTCAGGGACATTAACGAAGGAGGCTGTAAATTTGTTCTGATGCTCTAGAATAAGATGCTCACATTGGACCTAACCACAATGGATTCCATTGCCACTGCCAACGATTAATGTTGCTCAATGATGCTCCCTTTACATAACCATACTTACATCAAATAGGAACTGATCCCAATAAAAGCTTCCCTACAAATAATTTCAGTAATACCATCATTTTGCTTCCATAATGTTTGTTTTTCTGTTATAAAATGTTCAAAAACACCAAAAGTTTCTAAACAATGTAAAGCTGTTACCAAATAAAGCTGATCAAATACCCAGATGGATCTTGAGAAGGTTTTTTTCAATTGTTTGTTCTTGAGATACGGGCAATACTGGGAAGGCAGCAGTTATTGTCCATCCTTAGTTAACATGAGGGTATTAAGAGTCAACCAAGTTGTGTGGGACTAGAGTTGTGTGTAGGCCAGACCAGTTAGGAGTGGCAGGTTCCCTTCCCTGAAGGACAGTAGTGAACCATTTTTATGGGTTTTTATGGCAATGCAGCAGCTTCCACAGTCATTTTTTCCCTGGTGCCAGCCCACAAATTCAATTTCACAACTTGGCATGGTGGGATTTGAACTCATGGCCTCTGGCTCACGAGTCAAGGACCATAACCACAAAGCTACTGTACCTTATAAATTGAAAGAAGTTATCAAACCTTTCATAGCTCACTGATGAGATTGTATTTAGAATTCTATATGCAATCTGGAGCAGTGTACCTTCAAATAGATACAGCCACACTGGAAAAGCATCAGAGCTGACTCTGGGATTGAAGGCTGTAGGTTATGATGGGTGACTTGTAGAATTCAACTTGTTTTCATTCATGTAAAGATAATTGAACAGAGGACGTGTTTTAGATCCTTTAAATGCTAAAATATAGTTAATGTTGAGGTGAAATGGCTTCTTCAGAGGACAGAGGCTTTAAATTAACAAGCCTCAAAAGAAATTAGATATTAGAATGCTATAGTGGTTAGCACTGTTGCCTCACAGCGCCAGAGACCCGGGTTCGAATCCGGCCTCGGGCGACTGTCTGTGTGGAGTTTGCACATTCTCCCCGTGTTTGCGTGGGTTTTCTCCGGGTGCTCCGGTTTCCTCCCACAGTCCAAAGATGTGCGGGTTAGGTTGATTGGCTATGATAAATTGACCCTTAGTGTTAGGGGGATTAAATACGTGGGGTTACAGGGATAGGGTGGGATATGTGTTGGTGTAGGGGTTACGGGGATCGGGTGGGATATGTGTCGGTGCAGGCTCGATGGGCCGAAATGGCCTCTATCTGCACTGTGGGGTTTCTGTGATTCTGTGATTCTGTGAACCCCTTACCCACAAAGCAGTAGATATGTAGAGTAGATTGCCAGCAAGAGCAGTGTATCTATTAGCTCCTATAAAAATGGATAAAGAATTGGTTGAGAAAATGGGTGAAGATTATAGGGATAAATACAGGCTGATGTAATCAAATACTCCATGAGGCATGGTGACCTTGTGCTACTATGGCTAAAGTCGCTGTTACCTGTGTAGGATTGAACAGTGTAAATTAAGTAGGAGGAATACAGTCCACAATAGGGTACACTGGATATCATCTGCACAAGCAGTGATCCAAATTGGTCAAACAGCTTTTTCTTGTTCCATGCTTTGTTACGTTACGTTAGGTAGTAGATGATCAACTGTTGTGATGGAAGACCATTTTCTATAGCTGTGGTATTGTTCAGGCAAACATATATTGAAAGGATTAAGATTTTAATGTGAAGTATGGTTCTGATGCCTACAAACGCCCATTCTGAGTGAAAAGGTGAACTTCTCGAGGTTGTAGTTGAGCTGAGTATCTTCCTCTCCCGCAAAAAAAGTTTCCTGATAGTGACACAATGATACTGCTATGATCAATCAGGTGACATATCTTTCTCTACTTCATAATATCCTGATAATCTTTGAAGATAGGCAGGAAGAATGATGCAGAAGGTGGCGGAGTAATCATCTTCTCATCAACTGGGCTCTGCCAAATCCCACTGCTAATGTTTGTGAGACTTGCACAAATCAAATCAGCTGAACTATGAGCTAACAGGTTCGATTATTATCTTTTCTTCCATAATGATCAAATAAGCTGTGGCCTTTTTCATCCCAGTTCTGGTATTTGTATTTCATATCCTGAGGGAAGAAGGGGCCTCAATTATAGCCTGCATCAAATTCAGTTGGAAATTTGAGTGTTCAGCAGAAACATGTGCTGTCTTAATTTATGAATGAGCCACAGCTCAACATGATGTAAATGATATGCTGCTCTCATTTGCTCTCCTAAATTTGGGATTGCAGCACAGTCAAGTCCAAAGAAGCGCTTCAGTGATTAATATGCTAACATTAAGTACTATAAGGGAGATTTAAGTATCCCATCAGTTAATCTTATTTCTTTATAGTCCATTTTAGTGATTGCACTGTCTTTTCAAAGAAATGATCGCTAATTTTTGTCACAAGACAGCTTTTCTGACTGCCACATGTGTAGTGAATTATCTGTTTACTTGCAATAGACAATAATTCCTCTGAGGGAGGGGAGAATAGAATAATTAAGTACAGTCCGTGAAGGTTCTGTTGTGAATAATACATTTCCTGTTTAGAGCACATAGAGTGGGTATAGGAAACAGCACAATGGAAATGAGAGAAAATGAAATCAAGGAAAAGGTCACTGTACAGAACAAATGATAATTATCACCGTCTTGCGGACAAAAATACGCGATTATATAGTTTGTATACTTTTCACTTCAAATAAAGTGCTATAACTGTTTTTGAATTATAAATTACTGATATTTTATTGATTCTCATCCTAAATCTGACAAACGTCAAAGGAAAAATGGAAATCAAAAAATTATTGCAGTAAATACTGTAACAGGATATTTCAATAGCAGCTGTTTTTTTTAATGGTCCAGATTTTGCGTTGAGAATAACAGTGAGGGTAACAGCATCTACCATTTTTATGGAGTAAACCAGACAGCAACTTCCGGAGTACGCACATGCGCGGTTATGGTCTGAGTTACCCTGCTCCTCCACAGGCTGCATTGTAACAGTACCTCACCAACAGACTCGTCATTGAAATCAATGTAAGAGCGTGAAGTTGCGGTAATTACCCATTCGTTTCACTAAACACGGCAGAAAAAGTTAGGGCTGGTGCATTCAGGTGTAAGTGATGTTTTAACGTCGTGATCAGTCATAATTACTGATAAACAACCTTGGAGTCTTATTCCTTCAGAATTTAATTAAATTGGAGATTTTTTTTCCTGTCTGTCTCTTTTATCTCTCTCTCTTAATCCCATCTTTCTTTCCCAATCTTTATTTTGCTTCCTGTACATGATGTAAATCTAATTTATAATTCCTAGTTTATACTTCCTGGTTTCGACTCTGCATGTCTCAGTGAAGATTCTTCAATCTGATTGGTTGAAGAACCTCGCTGTTGCTTGACATGCTCAAACACACCACACATCTCCTATAGAGGGCGTCACACTGGCTCAGACGCCCGATGACAGCAAGTCTTCACTCAAAAGCCCGCAAAAACTCTTTGGGCAGCTGTCAGCGTAGTGAATGGCGACTGCAAAGTCCAGGCTAATGTATCTCATCAGCATGTCATCTTGCTCCCAAGTGTTACTTTTTTGATCTTGAAGATCTCAATTTTCAGTGCACTCAGCAAAATGACCAGCTAACTGGTCACAAAATTAAGTTGGTAACATAACCTTGAATCCAATTATCAAGAAAGATGATTGTGGTTGTTAGCAAAAATAAATACAGTGCACCCACACACACACAAAATACATTTTCTACCGAATGAAACGTCATGTTGGAATTCAACCATAATGAAAAACAGGCTGGATCTAAATTTCTCCATTTTAGGATAACAGAAAAATTGGTCTAATGTTAAAATGATAATTTTCAAAAGCACCATAATTTCATCTGCTAACAGAGTAGCATTTGATCAAATTGGCAGGTTTCCTCTGAAAAATGTTCTGTCACTTCTGAAAAAAATACCATATCCCTCACTGTCATTCAACTAAACCACATTTCTCAGCCTGCATTCGAAAATCAGTGCAGAAGCAGAGGGTAATTGTTTTGCTTTGAAATATACCTGGTCAGAATATACTTGGTCAGAATATACTTGGTCAGGTAAGGCGACTGTTCAACAAAATAGGACATTTGTGTATCCAAGAGGGTGCAGAAGCACAAGACTGACCCCAAATGTAAAATGGATGAGATATGAGGGAAGATTGAGCAAATTGATGGAAGGTTAACAGGGATATACAAGTATTAAATTGTATAAGTAATTTTGGAATATTAATTCAAAATAAATCAGGTTAGTGGGACCAAAAGTAAATTTAAAACAGATATATAAGGAAGAACTTCTATACAGAAATGGTGGCCAGATGTCCCGAACTCGGCCAGACCCCCCACTAACTGCCGGAGACCGTTCCCATGGGTCCCAGGCCGTGGCCTCCTGCCGCAAATTCACGCTCCCACCCATCGTCCAGGTAGTCAAAAAGGCCGGATTTGGTACCAGACTCTACATTCTTTTATTTAAATGAGGCCCTGCCGCTCTTCCACGTCCTCACCCTTGCCGGGCTCATCGCCCACCATCAGGCTCCCCGCACCCTCCCTGCTAATGTCGGGACCATAAGGAATACAGCCAGTCAAGAATATAGGTATAAAGGTTGAATACGTTATAGAGGGTTTTGCTCAATTTACCTTTTGAAGGGCAGGGAGAAACTTTACAGAAGTTATTTTTAAGAGATTACAGACGTAGGTAGATTCCATGATAAAGTGGATTCTTCATAGTCTGTGCAAGGAGTAGGGTTGATTGGTGAAATGGATGATCTTGTTCTGTACTTTCCTATGCTCTAAATCAAACACATCTAACCTGGCAATATGCTTAATCTGCCAAATAAAAAAAGCAAATAGAATTATGTCCATTTCCAAAACATACTGGCAGAATGAATTTTACAAATATACATGTCAAAATAAATTGCATACAATACAATATATTGAAAACATTCTTGCTATAATTCCTACAATAAGGATTGAAATGTTTTTGAAAAGAATATTCATTCTTGGGACTGCTACATGGAAAATCCTTACTTGTTTTAATTAATTCCACTCATCTTTGATACAACTAAGATGCTGTCAAGTCCACAGATAATTAGTACAATTTATCAATTGCAGAACCTACTGTTATTACCACACACTTGACTATGTCCTTTCAGTGTACTCTTTTGAGCAACCCATAAACTAATAAACTGTAACTTTACAAAAATACATTAAATGAAACATAACAAATTAAATTAAAATTTGGTTGCCGGGGGGTGATCATGCACTCCAGTCCCTGCGGTGTGCTTTCAGTGTACTCTTAAGCCAACTACTATTGATTGGTTGTGAGGAAAGCCCATTGTCAACTGAAGAGCCAGGATAAATTTCGGGAAACTAAACATAACAACAAAACACACACTAAAGCCAATATTAAGTGTGTGCTGGATGGAGATTAGCAAGGTCCATTTTCAAACACTGGTTTAGTAACACCGCAGTTTCAGCGTTTAAATGAGAAAAGAATGTCTTGATGGTTTCTATTTCACCATACCAAACAAGTATACAAAATATCTTTGATAGGGTCCAAGTTGGAGCAGTAATTTGTTCAACTAATAGTCCATTTGCACTTACAAATTAGCATTTATTGCAAATTCACAGCTTGGTTGCAAGAACTGGGTAAGTTCCATTTAGGCTCCAGAGTACAAAGGCCCACCTCTTCCCCTCAGGCATCTATCGAGAGCTGCAGAGCAAGCAGTTCATATCAGACTAGTAAGAACAGCTGACGCAACCTCCTGTGAAATTGAAAGCTAGTGCACGCAGATAGATAATATAATCACACGAGAGCATGACCCGTCTCAAGCCAGACCGCAGTACAAGACAAGGAGGATTGTATGCAGTTGGTTATCCTGAGCGGAACTGAATATGTTCAGAGGGTCCTCCTGTATAGATGGGCCTTGCTTCAGTGAGATTAATTCTCATGACGCTTCTATGCTAGATCAAATAATTAGGGCTGTAGAGAGGGCTTTAAACTAATTAGTGGGGGGGAGGTTTCAAGAGAGCGAAAAATAAAAATGTCAGCGCAGAAGGCAATAGAGCAAGGTAGCAGTGGGGGAATTAAAAACCAGAGCGTGTCAGGAAGGGACAGAATGTATAAAGATAAAGGTAGAGTAGTAAAGGGGGTAAAAGCAGGAATAAATTGTCACAAAACATATTTAAAAGTTCTTTATCTGAATGCACGCAGCATTCATAACAAAATAGACGAGTTGACGGTACAAATAACTACACATGAGTATGATCTGGTGGCCATTACAGAAACATGGCTGCAAGGTGACCATGACTGGGAACTAAACATCCAGGGGTATTTGACAATTAGGAAGGACAGACAGAAAGGAAAGGGAGGTGGGGTGGCTATGTTAATAAAGGATGGAATCACTGCAATAGTGAGAAATGATATTGGGTCAAAGGATCAGGATAGTGAAACAGTTTGGGTGGAGATAAGGAACAATAAGGGGAAAAAGTCACTAGTGGGCGTAGTCTATAGGCCTCCTAACAGTTGCAACTCTGTTGGTCGGAGTATAAATCAGGAAATAGTTGGGGCTTGTAATAAGGGAACAGCTATAATCATGGGGGATTTTAACTTTCATATTGACTGGACAAATCAAATTGGGCAGGGCAGCCTTGAGGAAGAGTTCATAGAGTGCAGTAGGGACGGGTTCCTTGAGCAGTATGTAACTGAACCAACCACGGGGCAGGCAATCATAGATCTGGTCCTGTGTAATGAGACAGGATTAATAAAAAATGTCCTAGTAAAGGATCCCCTTGGAATGAGTGATCATAACATGGTTGAATTCCAAATTCAGTTGGAGGGTGAGAGAGTTGGATCTCAAACCAGCGTACTAAGCTTAAATAAAGGAGACTATGAAGGTATGAGAGCAGAGTTGACTAAAGTGGACTGGGAAAATAGATTAAAGTGTAAGACGGTACATGAGCAGTGGTGTACATTCAAGGAGATATTTCACAACTTTCAAGAAAAATATATTCCAGTGAGGAAAAAGGGGCGTAAAAGAAAAGACAGCCATCCGTGGCTAAGTAAAGTAATAAAGGATAGTATCCGACTGAAAACAAGGGCATATAAAGTAGCCAAATCTAGTGGGAGGATAGAAGATTGGGAAGCATTTAAAAGCCAGCAAAGAATAACTAAAAGATTAATTAAGAAAGGGAAGATAGATTATGAAAGTAATCTAGCAAAAAATATAAAAACAGATAGCAAGAGTTTCTACAGTTATATAAAAAGAAAAAGGGTGGCTAAAGTGAATGTTGGTCCCTTAGAGGACGAGACCGGGAAATTAGTGGTGGGGAACATGGAGATGGCAGAAACGCTGAACAAATATTTTGTATCAGTCTTTACAGTAGAGGACACTAAAAATATCCCAACACTGGACAAACAGGGGGCTATGGGGGGAGGAGCTAAACACGATTAAAATCACTAAGGAGGTGGTACTCGGTAAAGTAATGGGACTAAAGGCGGATAAATCCCCTGGACCTGATGGCTTACATCCTAGGGTCTTGAGAGAAGTAGCGGTAGGGATTGTAGATGCATCGGTGGTAATTTTCCAAAACTCCCTTGGTTCAGGAAAGGTCCCGGCAGATTGGAAAACTGCTAATGTAATGCTCTTATTTAAAAAGGGAGGCAGACAAAAGGCTGGAAACTATAGACCAGTTAGCCTAACATCTGTGGTTGGTAAAATGTTGGAGTCCATTATTAAGGAAGCAGTAACAGGACATTTGGATAAGCATAATTTAATCGGACAGAGTCAACATTGTTTTACGAAGGGGGAGTCGTGTTTGACAAATTTGCTCGAATTCTTTGAGGACGTAACAAACAGGGTGGATAAAGGGGAACCAGTGGATGTGGTGTATTTGGACTTCCAAAAGGCATTTGACAAGGTGCCACATAAAAGATTACTGCACAAGATAAAAAAAATCTCGGGATTGGGGGCAATATACTGGCATGGGTGGAAGATTGGCTATCTAACAGAAAACAGAGAGTTGGGATAAATGGTTCATTCTCTGGTTGGCAATCAGTAACTAGTGGTGTTCCGCAGGGGTCAGTGCTGGGACCCCAACTCTTTACAATCTATATTAACGATTTGGAGGAAGGGACCGAGTGCAACATATCCAAGTTTGCTGACGATACAAAGATGGGAGGGAAAGCAGTGAGTGAGGAGGACATAAAAAACCTGCAAAAGGACATAGACAAGCTAAGTGAGTGGGCAAAAATTTGGCAGATGGAATATAATGTTGGAAAGTGTGAGGTTATGCACTTTGGCAGAAAAAAATCAAAGAGCAAGTTATTATCTAAATGGAGAGAAACTGCAAAGTGCTACAGTACAAATGGATCTGGGGGTCCTGGTGCATGAAACACAAAAAGTTAGTATGCAGGTGCAGCAGGTGATCAGGAAGGCCAATGGAATCTTGGCTTTTATTGCAAGGGGGATGGAGTATAAAAACAGGGAAGTCTTGCTGCAGTTATACAGGGTACTGGTGAGGCCACACCTGGAATACTGCGTACAGTTTTGGTTTCCATATTTAAGAAAAGATATACTTGCTCTCGAGGCAGTTCAGAGAAGGTTCACTCGGTTGATTCTGGAGATGAGGGGGTTGACTTATGAGGAAAGGTTGAGTAGGTTGGGCCTCTACTCATTGGAATTCAGAAGAATGAGAGGCGATCTTATCGAAACATACAAGATTGTGAGGGGGCTTGATTGGGTGGATGCGGTGAGGATGTTTCCACTGATGGGTGAGACTGGAACTAGGGGGCATAATCTTAGAATAAGGGGCTGCTCTTTCAAAACTGAGATGAGGAGAAACTTCTTCACTCAGAGGGTAGTAAATCTATGGAATTTGCTACCTCAGAGAGCTGTGGAAGCTGCAACATTAAATAAATTTAAAACGGAGATAGACAGTTTCCTAGCTGATAAGGGAATAAGGGGTTACGGGGAGAGGGCAGGGAAGTGGACGCGAGTCTAAAGTCGGATCAGCCATGATCCTATTGAATGGCAGAGCAGGCCCGAGGGGCTGTATGGCCTACTCCTGCTCTTACTTCTTATGTTCTTCTGTTCTACGAAACTTTCACTGGTGGTTATTCAACCTGCAATCATTAAAGGTCATTCTATTCATATTCTGAAGGCTATGACTGAACATGTGATCCTTTTCATTAATGAGTTAAATAAGAATGATGACATTATTTTAAATTGATATTCAGGAATGTGTTGTCTATTATCAGTGCAAGGTTTTCTGTGTCAGACATTTGATTTGCATCAAAGATGAGTGGAATTTAATTGGGACAGGTACATGGAAATGAATATGGAGGGGGGAGGGGAGGGGAAAGGGAGGGGGAAAGGAGGGAGGGGGAAAGGAGGGGGAGGGGGAAAGGAAGGGGAGGGGAAGGGAGAAGGAGGGAGAAGGGGAAGGGAGGAGGAGGGAGAAGGGGAAGGGAGGAGGAGGGAGAAGGGGAAGGGAGGAGGAGGGGAGGGGAAGGGGGAAGGGAGGGGGAAGGGAGGGGGAGGGGAAGGGGAAGGGAGGGGGAAGGGAGGGTGGAAGGGAGGGACGAGGGAGGGGGAAGGGAGGGAGGAGGGAGGGAGGGAGGAGGGAGGGGGAAGGGAGGGAGGAGTGAGGGGGAAGGAGGGAGAAGGGAGGGGGAGGGGAGGGGAGGGAGGGAGAAGGGAGAGGGAAGGAAGGGGAAAGGATGGGGGAGGGGGAAGGGAGGGGGAGGGGGAAGGCAGGGGAGGGGGAAGGGAGGGGAGGGGGAAGGGGAAGGGAGGGGGAGGGGGAAGGGAGGAGGAGGGGGAAGCGAGGGGATGGGGAAGGGAGGGGGAGGGGAGGTTTAGGGAGGGGGAAGGGAAGGGAGGGGGGAAGGGAGGGGATGGAAGGGAGGGGAGGGGGAAAAGAGGGAGGAGGAAACGAAAGGGAGAGGTTGAGGGAAGTGTAAGCAACAATGGGGAGGTATGGGGAAAGGGAAAGCGAAAGCAGTGGGAGAGAAGAAGGAGGAGGTTGAGGTGGAGGGAGGAGGTTAAGGGGGAGTTATAGTGGAAAAATGTGATAAAGGGGAAGTAGGAGATAGAGAGCGAGGGAGGGAGATGGAGAGTGGCAGAGAAGGAGAGAGACACACACGGACAGACTTAGATACAGACCATGATTCTTTCATTATCACTGAGTCAAACTCCTGGAATTCCCCGCCTTGCCGCAATGTGGGAGCACTATCCTCACAACGATTGCAGCAGTTTAAGTAGAAGACACCCCACCACGTTCTCAGGGCATCTTGCGATGGTCAATAAACATTGTGTTGCCAGTGGCACCCACATTCCAAAACCAAATTTTAAAAATTCCCATTTGAGTGGATAAAGCAAAATTGTGGGTGAAATAATTCATACGCTGCCCCTTGGTGATCTCAGCCGAAGACAAAATGTCAGGTTCCACATTTACACTGATGACACCCAGCTCTACTTCGCCGCCACCTCTCTCAACCCCTCCACTAACTCTTGTGTTGTCAAATTGCTGGTCTGACATCCAGTCTTGGATGAGTCAAAATTTCCTCAAATTAAATATTGGGAAGACGGAAACCAATCTCTTCGGCCCCCACCACAAACTCCCTCCCTGGCCACTGTCTTCAGCTGAACCAGAGTGTTCGTAACCTTCGCATCCTATTTGATCGGATATCCTCTCTGTTCTGGACCAATGAACATTTATGTGTGCAGATAGCACCCTCTGGTGGTGGTTATTGTGTTCCAACAGTTTGTATGCTGGAAAGGTCATCTGATCTTTCTTCCTGTGTGAGGTCATTTGACCTTTGTTCCTTTCTTCCTGTGAGAGGTCATTTGACCTTCCTACCTTTCTTCCTGTTGACCCCAGGAAGCAGTTTTGCAAGGAAGAACCTGACTTGAGTAATGGAGAATCTGCCATGAGAGGTTCCATTTACAATCCAATGTAATCTGATTTCATATGTTAGGCCAAGCGCAATATCTTTTCACAAATTTGTTCAAGTAAAGCTTCAAAACAGCAACCGGCTTCAGAAGAATTATTTTTGAATGAGTGTTTAACTTGCTGGATAGCTAGATAGGAGCACGTCTAGCGCGGCCAGTACAGTGAAAAGATATCAGTGAAAAGATATCAGTGAAAAGATAGCAATACGGCTAGCTGTGAAGAGCGGAGCAGGAGGAGCCCAGAGTAAGCCTTAACCTCGTAGAGCACATCTACCTCACATCAACATGTCAGAAGATAATAACGAAAATGCTTTGCAGCAAGTAGAAGACCTTAAACAGACAGACGAAACTGTAGAACGTGACAATCGGTCTATAAGCTCCGGTTACTACAGATCGCAAGTTGGTTCACGGTCATCGGGTGGTTCTAGAGTAAGCATAGCCATCGCCAAAGCACGGGCTAAGCTAGTAGCAGCTCAAGCCAGAGCTGTGCATACGGACAGTGAAATAGAAATAAAAGTAAGACAGGCCCGTCTCCAAGCTGAACCCCAAGCAGAACAGGCCCGGCTCCAAGCAGAACAGGCTCGGTTCCAAGCAGAACAGGCCCGGCTCCAAGCAGAACAGGCCCGACTCCAAGCTGAATTCCAAGCGGAACAGGCCCATCACCCAGTGGAACGCCAGGCTGAACAGGCCTGTCTCCAAACTACATTAGACGCTCTGCAGCAACAAAAAGAGATAGATGCTGCATTAGCCGAGACACAAGTATTCGAGGCAATTTTGGAGGGAGCTGATCCCGAGTCAGCTTACAAACCTTTAATTCCCGTTCCGTGGCAGAGTCCACGACAGTGCACCATAGATTACGTGAGCGACCATGCCGACATACAGTTTACAGGAGAAAGGGATGGAGGCCCGCACATCTCTACAGACGCAAACACTTCGTATAACATGCCACAAGTTGCCAACCAAGGTCAAAGCAGACGGCGTGCCTCAAGCCGCAGAGTCTCCACCAGCAGAACGGAAGACACGGTGCAAAGGAATAGGACGCCGAATAGAGAAAGTCAGAGGCAAATCCCCTCTCGGTTCCTTGAGACCCCCAACAGAGCCCCCAGCCAAGGCAACCCTGGCACAGGTCCCAGCACCTACGACCTCACCAAATACATTGCACGCACCCAGCTGGTGACTTCGGGGTTAATCAAGTTTGATGACAGGCCGGAGAATTATCGGGCTTGGAAGTCCTGCTTCCACGATGCCATATCGGGCTTAGACCTGTCGGCAGGAGAAGAGCTCGGCCTCCTTATCAAATGGCTCGGCCCAGAGTCCGCCGGACAGGCCTGCAGGATAAAAGCGGCCAATGTGGGGCAGCTGCCAGAGGGGTTGAAGAAGGCTTGGGTGAGGCTGGAAGAAAGCTACGGCTCACCCGAAGCCATTGAAAGGGCTCTCTTTGACAGGTTGGAGAACTTTCCGAGGTTGACGAGTAAGGAACCCCAGAAGCTCCGCGACCTTGGAGATCTGCTGTCGGAATTCGAAGCCGCAAAGCAGGACGGCTACCTACCCAGTCTATCGTACTTAGACACTTCCAGAGGGGTAAGTCCCATCATTGAGAAGCTTCCATTTAACCTGCAGGAGAAGTGGATAACGTTTGGATCAAAGTTCAAGCTAAAGCACAACGTGGCGTTCCCACCATTCTCGGTGTTCATTAAATTCATCCGTAAAGAAGCCAAAGCCAGGAACGACTCCAGCTTCAACTTCTTCTCCTCCCACCCAGCACTTGCCAGAAGAGACAAGTTTGACAGACATGGAAAGACACCAATATCTGTCCACAGAATGCAAGTGTCCTCAACTGAGCACACAAAGATTCAGAAGAAACCTGAGGATATGAGCAAACAATGCCCTATCCACAACAAGCCCCATCCTTTAAAGAAGTGCAGAGGCTTCAGGGGGATGTCCCTGGAAGATCGGAAACAATATCTTAAAGAGAACTCTATGTGTTTCAAGTGCTGCTCGTCCACGAGCCATCTCGCCAAGAACTGCAAGGTGGATGCAAAATGCACTGAATGTGAAAGTGATCGGCACGTTTCAGCACTACACGCAGGCCCAGCTCCTTGGAAGTCAGAGACGCCTCCTCCCGCATCAGAGCACGGCGGGGAGAGAGAGGGAGCTGCTGGTCCGGAGATTACATCCAGGTGCACCGAGGTGTGTGGAGAAGGAGTGAGCGCAAGAGCATGCTCCAAGATATGCCTCGTTAATGTGTACCCCGTAGGATGTCGTACACTAGAGAACAAGCCATCTCAGGTGAGCACACTCAAGACTTCCATCTTGGAGAATGGTCGTCCAAGCTACCTTACCCCATGCAGTAGACAGATCCGCGTGATGTTTTACTCCAGTGCACCATTTCAGGGAGTCTCTCTCAACGACGTACTCCTCACAGGGCCCGATCTTAACAACAGCCTCTTGGGGGTACTCATGAGATTCAGGAAAGAGCCCGTCGCCATCACTGCCAATATCCAGCACATGTTTCATTGCTTCGTGGTGAGAGAAGACCACAGAGACTTCCTCCGCTTCCTGTGGTATCGGGACAATGACCCTAATAGAGACATTGTGGACTACAGAATGCATGTCCATGTCTTTGGGAATAGCCCATCCCCTGCTGTCGCCATATACGGACTAAGGAGGGCTGCCAAGGAAGAAGACGACGACTTTGGCAGTGATGTGAGAGGGTTCATCGAACGAGAGTTCTACGTCGACATCGCACTGAAGTCATTCCCGACCGAAGCAGAGGCCATCAGTACCCTCGGACGAGCCCAGGAACTACTTGCACTATCCAACCTCAGGCTGCATAAGATAGCCTCTAACAGACCAGCAGTGATGGAGGCATTCCCCCCTGAAGATCGTGCTAAGGACGTCAAGGACCTAGACCTCTTCACTGATGACCTCCCCCTACAGCGTAGCCTAGGGGTGTCGTGGAACATAGCAACAGACACATTCACGTTCCAAGTCCTAGACGCCAAGAAACCCTTCACACGTAGAGGAGTGCTCTCTACAGTCAACAGCCTATACGACCCTCTCGGCTTCTTAGCCCCTGTCACCATACAAGGCAGACTGCTCCTCAGGGAACTCTCCACACGCGCTGAAGAGTGGGATTCACCTCTCCCTGAAGAGATGGAAGCAGAGTGGGACAGATGGAGAGACTCACTCCAAGACTTACAGGAGATCCGAATACCTCGCTGCTATTCGTCTTTCTCTCCCTTAAATGCCCAATTCAAAGAGCTTTGTGTCTTTGCAGACGCATCCACTGAGGCCATTGCAAGTGTGGCTTATCTGAGGGTCACCACTCAAGAAGGACAAAGCAAAATCGGCTTCGTCTTTGATAGAGGCAAGTTGGCGCCCCAGCCAGCCCTCACCATACCCAGGTTGGAACTGTGCGTAGCAGAACACAACCTACCCCCTCACAGCAGTCTACGGAAGCTGCATCCTATCATCGACATCGACGGACCGCCTCTGAGGTGGTTCTTCTTTTGTCGCCAGAGGACTCCAGTGACAAGTAGAGTTCGGACTATGTGGAGTCGTTAATGACCCCAGACGGGGAGTGTTCTGGACCAATGAACATTTATGTGTGCAGATAGCACCCTCTGGTGGTGGTTATTGTGTTAACAGTTTGTATGCTGGAAAGGTCATCTGATCTTTCTTCCTGTGTGAGGTCATTTGACTTTTGTTCCTTTCTTCCTGTGAGAGGTCATTTGACCTTCCTACCTTTCTTCCTGTTGACCCCAGGAAGCAGTTTTGCTAGGAAGAACCTGACTTGAGTAATGGAGAATCTGCCATGAGAGGTTCCATTTACAATCCAATGTAATCTGATTTCATATGTTAGGCCAAGCGCAATATCTTTTCACAAATTTGTTCAAGTAAAGCTTCAAAACAGCAACCGGCATCAGAAGAATTATTTTTGAATGAGTGTTTAACTTGCTGGATAGCTAGATAGGAGCACGTCTAGCGCGGCCAGTACACTCTCCATCACCAAACCCGCCTATTTCCACCTCCGTAATATCACCCATCTCCGCCCCAGCTTCAGCCGATCTGCTGCTGAAACATTCATCCAAGCCTTTGGTACCTTCACACTCGATGAATTCAATGCTCTCCTGGCTAGCCTCCCACCTTCCACCCTCCATAAAATTAAGCTAATCCAAAACTTTGTTGCCCATATTCTAAATCGCACAAAGTCCCATTCACCCATTACCCCTCTGCTCACTGACCTACACTGACTCCTTGCCCAGCAATGGCTTGATTTTAAAATTCTCCCCCTCGTGTTCAAATCCCTCCATAGCCTCGTCCTTCCCTATCTCTGTAACCTCCTCCAGCCTTACAATAGGGTGACCATACGTCCCCATTTTCCAGGGACAGTCCCCGGATTAGGTACTGTGTCCCCGGGTAAACAATGTCCCCGGAAGAGTGCCCGGTTCAGGAAACTCGTCCCCGAATAAAATATTCAGTGATTAAATGTAAAATAGTTTCAGGCAATAAACAAGAACTCTGGCCTACAGATTTAGGAAAATAAATTAAAAAGTTCAGCCCCATTAGTTACATCCAAAAAGAGTACATTATAATTAGTTATTACGGGTGCGGCTGATGCTTACAGTCGTGACATGCTGGAGGCGCCGCCCACCATGTCGTCAAACCAGAGTGACTGATGATTGATGGCGGAACTGACCAATCAAAGCAAGGGAAATTGAGCTGCTTCTACGTCATAAATAAATTACTGTAGATGAACAAAATGCAGGCAGAGACGGGATTATCCAGTGAAAGACGGAGAGCGTGTGAGTGGTGTATTTGTGAAAGAGCAGAGTAAGGATCAAGCAAAGGAAGCACGCCAGATTTAAGAAAGTAAATTTATTTAACCAGTATCTTTTAAGTACTTGAATATGTTGTGTACTTACTAATTGAGGTGTTTCATTCAACCCCTAGTTCTAAAGAACTCTGGTTCAAAAAGTTTATTTATTTTCATAGATGCTGATTGAGCTGTTTGTTTTTGTTTCAAATTTCTAGCATATGTAGGTTGTTAATCTTATCTAATTAATCTTTACCGTCCACAGATTCACATTTTAGGCCCTTTCGTCTACTGAAATAAATACTAGTAGTACATTAGTGGCCACCAGTTTATTGGGAATGGGATCAAGGGAACCAAGAATTAGGTCTCATTTACATAGAAAGAGCAGGAGATAAGGTAGAAACTAGAGAAAGACATGGGTTCAGGGCTAGGCCACAGAGGAGCCTTGGGAGAGGTTTGGCTTGGTGGACAAAGGGCATTGGGGGGCTGTGGCAGAGGCAGAGGAACAGATGGTCTTAATCTTCGTGACAAACAAGTCTGTGAGCTCCTTCCACATATTGTTGGCGAGAACATTGGAATTTCCATAATACTTACATAAGAAAAACTCAGCTATAGGAGGGAAGGTGGGCTGAAGCAGGGGGAGAGATGGGCAATGTTAGGGAGGTGGAAGTGGGATGTCTTTGTGCTAGAGAGGATTATGGAGTTGGAAGTTCAGTTCAGGGATGCTGCGGTGGCAAACCATTTGGTTCAATCTGAGATGGTGGCCAGGGAACAGAGAAGGAATCGGTGGCCAAGGAACAGAGTTTGTGGTGGGGCTGAAAACAATGGCTTAGGTGTTCCCAATGTTTAACTGGAGGAATTTTTGGCTCATCCCAGATTTGATGTCAGACGAGCAATCTGACTACACAAAGGCAGTGGAAGTGTTGAGAGTGGCGGTGGAGAGGTAGAGGTGGGTGTCAGTCAGTGGACAGAAAGCTTAGAACTAACTGCTGGATGCTGCTTGGTTGTACGTTGTGGTCATCGGTGCGCAAGCTAAAGATAGGAACATGGGCAAAACGCCGGATACCCTCCTGTGTAATCTTTCATACCCTGGGACGAGCGTACAGCAGAGCACGTGTTCTACATAGTCACAATATCGCTGACTGTGTGATGGTTTATGGAAGTTAATCTCGATGCATATTCCACGAGCAGAAGCAACAAAGTTGTCTTTCCGGTTTTCTTTAAACGCAGAGATAGCACAGCAATCATTAATAAATCTGTGAAAAATAAATGACTTGGGCAGTGACGTGAAGATAGAGGCCTAGAAATTCGGTGGGGTTAGCGCCCAATTAGAGGCGTTAGAGGGCCTTGCGCCGGAATTATAGCCGCGATCGAAATTGCGTTGGGCCCTACCATCGGCGTTAGCCGGTAGCGCTGCGCCGGCACCGATGACGTCATCGGTGTGCGCAGCGTCCCGGTTGCTGTGGTAACGCGGCCGGACGCCCAAATTCAGTTGCGGCCGCCTCGCCCGTGGCAGCCGCAACCAACGATTGTTCAACGGGATGTTGCAGCACGTAGCGCCGGCGCATTAAGGTGGAGCGGCGGCCGGCCGCTTTCCCAGCGGCCACCTGCCCGCACCTCCCTCCCTGGACTCCTCCACCACCCCCCCGCGGCACTGATGTGTGTGGCCCGCGAGCCCGGCACTTCTCCGAGGTGCTGGGCTCATTTGTCGGGCGAATCGACCGGTCAGCGGTTGGCTGCAGGCAGCTCCTCCTTAATAGCGAGGCGCTGAAACCCTCCATTAGCGCCCGCAGCCGTCTGGGCGCGGGGCAGCTGAATTTTTGGCGGGCGCAGCGGCAATTATCGCGGGCGCAAAATTTCAGGCGCAAAAGCCCTGGCGGAGGCAAACCTAATTTCTAGGCCAGAGAGTTTCTGAATAGGCCGTGTGGACAATGGGTACGAAAAACTAATGTTCCTGAAGAGTGTTGTTGTATTATTTAATAAACAATTTCTGAATGTGCTTCAATAGAGTGACTTCACATCCATGGTAATGACATGCACATTTGTTTTGCATTGGTTGTGTGTCTGTGTAACTGTTAAAATATAAGCTGCGAAAAAATTTTGCCGCGCTACACTGCACAATCTACATTTTCCATCCTGGCGACTTTGTCCCCAGATTCTGTTTAGAAAATATAGTCACCCTACCTTACAACCCTCCGAGAACTTTGCAATCCTCCAACTCTGGCCTCTTAAATAATTGTCATATTAATCACTATTCAAGTATTTTACTGCATATATCATGGCGAACCAGCTCTTCACTGTTCATCTGTAGCCCTTTACTAAATATGTCTGCAACAGTACACAATATATTCAAGCAGAATTGTAAAAGGAGCAGGAGAGGCAGGGATCAAAGGAGCGACGACCCAAGACCAGCGGCGAGAGTGAGACCAGAGCAGGAGAGGCGGGGATAAAAGGAGCGGCGAGCCGAGTCCCAAGACCAGCGGCGAGAGTGAGACCAGAGCAGGAGAGGCGGAGATCAAAGGAGCGGTGGCCTAAGGCCCAAGACCAGCGGCGAGAGTGAGACCAGAGTAGGAGAGGCGGGGATAAAAGGAGCGGTGACCCGAGACCCAAGACCAGCGGCGAGAGTGAGACCAGAGTAGGCGAGGCGGGGATCAAAGGAGCGACGACCCAAGGCCCAAGACCAGCGGCGAGACCAGAGCAGGAGGCGGGGATCAAAGGAGCGACGACCCAAGACCCAAGACCAGCGGCGAGAGCGAGACCAGAGTAGGAGAGGCGGGGATAAAAGGAGCGGCGAGCCGAGTTCCAAGACCAGCGGCGAGAGTGAGACCAGAGCAAGAGAGGCAGGGATCAAAGGAGCGGCGAGCCGAGTCCCAAGATCAGTGGCGAGAGTGAGACCAGAGCAGGAGAGGCGGGGATCAAAGGAGCGGCGAGCCGAGGCCCAAGACCAGCGGCGAGAGTGAGACCAGAGCAGGAGAGGCGGGGATCAAAGGAGCGGCGAGCCGAGGCCCAAGATCAGTGGCGAGAGTGAGACCAGAGCAAGAGAGGCAGTGATCAAAGGAGCGGTGACCCAAGACCCAAGGCCAGCGGCGAGAGTGAGACCAGAGCAAGAGAGGCAGGGATCAAAGGAGCGGTGACCCAAGGCCCAAGACCAGCGGCGAGAGGAAGCCCAGAGCAGGAGAAGCGGGGATCAAAGGAGCGGCGAGCCGAGGCCCAAGATCAGTGGCGAGAGTGAGACCAGAGCAGGAGAGGCGGAGATCAAAGGAGCGATGACCCAAGCCAGCGGCGAGAGTGAGACCAGAGTAGGCGAGGCGGGGATCAAAGGAGCGGCGACCCAAGACCAGCGGCGAGAGTGAGACCAGAGCAGGAGAGGCGGGGGTCAAAGGAGCGGCGAGCCGAGGCCCAAGACCAGCGGCGAGAGTGAGACCAGAGCAGGAGAGGCGGGGATCAAAGGAGCGGCGACCTGAGGCTGAAGACCAGCGGCGAGAGCGAGACCAGAGCAGGAGAGGCGGGGATCAAAGGAGCGGCGAGCCGAGGCCCAAGACCAGCGGCGAGAGTGAGACCAGAGTAGGCGAGGCGGGGATCAAAGGAGCGGCGACCCAAGACCAGCGGCGAGAGTGAGACCAGAGTAGGCGAGGCGGGGATCAAAGGAGCGGCGACCCAAGACCAGCGGCGAGAGTGAGACCAGAGCAGGCGAGGTGGGGATCAAAGGAGCGGCGAGCCGAGGCCCAAGACCAGCGGTGAGAGTGAGACCAGAGCAGGAGAGGCGGGGATCAAAGGAGCGGCGACCCGAGGCTGAAGACCAGCGGCGCGAGCGAGACCAGAGCAGGAGAGGCGGGGTTCAAAGGAGCGGCAGAGAGAGAGCAAAAGAAAATCAAAAATCAAGGAGTGACAGGACAGGGCCGCAGATAAGTGATTGGTTGGTGAGTATTACAGCATTTTTTTTCTCTCTAAGCTCGGGCAGTGGTTTAAACTAAGAGCTAGGGAAATATAACTATTACTTTATTGGGCCGTAATTTGCAGCCCCGATGGGTGCGTAGGTGCCCGTAGGGGCCTCGCAATTTCTGGGTTTAGGCTTGCGCTGCGTATACACTAAAACCCGGAACTTGCGATGTCAAGAATTTTCTGAAATTTCCCTTTTCCTGGGGATGCGGAGGATCTGTCGAGAATTTTCTTGATAGATCCTCCGCATCCCTGGGAAAAGGGCATCCGCGGGCGGAGAGTGGGGCTGTTTGCCCAACTTCTGCCCAGTGATTGCCCGTGAAATTCTTATGCCTGTTAAAAGCAGGCCTAGCGTAAGAGTTTTAAAAAACAGAAAAATAAAATTTTATCAATACATTTAAAAACCTGTGAAATAAGGTAAGTTGATTTTTAGCCCCTTTATATCATGTAAATTTATTTTTCAAAAAAATACATTTTTGTTTTAAATATTTAATTCAATGCCATTTTGATTAATTTTAAATATGTGATTTATTTAAAGTGTAAAGGTATTTTTTGGGTATTCCCATTCATACATATAGGGTTTCCGTACATACGGAATCCCGATAAGAATGAATGGGGATCCCCTTCTGACATTCGTTGGGCCGGCCCACTTGATCCCAGGGTTGCTTGTGAACTGCCTGCACCCCTGGGATAAGTGGGCCTCTACACATGTCTACGCACAGAGGCCCAGGAGCGCGATTCTCCGTGGATCCCGAGGCAGAAGGTAAGTTCATAGATTTTTTGCCAGTAGGCAGCATCCACCCAAGGACAGCCACAATGCAGACCAAGGCACAGTGGCTCAGAAGGCTGTTCAAGCAAGAGCAGAATAGAAATGTGGTAGTGATAGGGATTTCTAATAATTAGGGGGATAGATAGCGTCCTCTGTAGCCACGAACGAAAATCCCGAAGGGTGTGTTGCCTACCCGGTGCCAGGGTAAGGGATATCTCATGGCGGCTGGAGAGGAATTTGGAAATGGAGGGGAAAATCCAGTTGTCGTGGTCTATGTCAGAACAAACAACATAGATAGGAACAGGAAGGAGGTCCTGCTGAGGGAATATTACAAGTTAGGAGCTAAATTAAAAAGCAGAACCTCGAAGGTAATAATCTCTGGATTACTGCCCGAGCCACGTGCAAATTGGCATAGAAACAAACAGTCATATCAGGAGAATTAACACATGGCTAAAGGGGTGGTATGGGAAAGAGGGGTTCCTTTTCATGGGACACTGGCACCAGTACAGGGACAGGATGGGAAACGGTAACAGAGAGAGTAGACAAGGTTAATACAGATGTAATTTATCTAGGTTTTCAAAAGGTCTTCAATAAGGTACAGGTAGACTATCCTTTATCTGAACTTCCGAAAACCGAAAACCTCTAAAAACCGAAAGTTTTTTCGTTCAGTGTAAGTCGTGCACACGACATGACCAGAGTGGCGCACGACTTACGCTGAGCAGGACAGAGGGTCACAGAGTTCCCTCCTGGGTAGGAGATTGCAGGCCGAACCGGGCAGTGTGAAGGAGGTACCGGGAGAGTGAACCCAACAATACAGCAGCCTGTCCGATAGCTGCAGCGGCCCGTCCGATATTCTTTTCTCCCCTCCCCCCCCCGACCCGACCCGAACCGCAGCCCGTCCGATATTCTTTTCTCCCCCCCCCGCGACCCGTCCGATATTCTTTTCTCCCCGACCCGAACCCCGACCCGCAGCCCATCCGATATTCTTTTCTCCCCCCCCCCGACCCGTCCGATATTCTTTTCTCCCCGACCCGACCCGAACCCCGACCCGAACCGCAGCCCGTCCGATATTCTTTTCTCCCCCGACCCCCGCCCGACCTGAACCGCGGCCCATCCGATATTCTTTTCTCCCCGCCCCCCACCCGACCCCCGACCTGATTTGCGGGCCAGCTTAATAGGAGTTGTTATGTTCATTAATAAATAGACATTCTTATTATGAACACAGCTAGCTTTTGCTAGTTACTTTATTGAGCCATGTGGACTTGGTACAGTATCTGTAGAGATGCAGCATTGTGCTCCTGTGTGCAGGCTGCCATCTTGACTGTTGCCTTGTGGGTAGCCTAGCCTCATGGGTAATGTAGTCTTAATATAATATATAGCTGGGTAGTGTAGTTTTATACATACAGCTATATACAGCTCTACTGCTCCACCTAGTGTCCACCACAGAATGACATGTTATTGATCACTACAGGAGTCAGCCGATATCCGGCTTTCCAGGGAAGCAGGAAGGGGAATGAGACATGGAACAGTCGCAAGAGGTAGCCTGAACTTTTAAAACTTATATTAAATACAAATTTCCCAGTCTTATAATAATACCTTCTGAAATCCGAAAAATTCCGAAAACCGAAACTCAGCTGGTCCCAAGGCTTTCGGATAAGGGATAGTGTACCTGTACCACATAATAGACTAATGAATAATGTCAGAGAATGCAGACACAGGGGTCAAGCATTATAATGGATAGGTAGCTGGCTTCAAGTCAGAAAGCAGAGAGTAGGGGTTAAGGGTAGCTATTCAGAGTGGCAGAAGGTGGGTAGTGGTGTTCCACAAGGATCAGTGCTGGGATCACTGCTGTTCACAATTTATATTAATGATTTAGACTTTGGAATCAAAAACACAATTTCTAAATTTGCAGATGACGCCAAATCGGGGGGAGGGATAGTCAATACTGAGGAGGACTGCAATAAATTACAAGACATTAATAAACTTACAGATTAGGAATATAATTGGCAAATGAATTTCGACACAGATAAATGTGAGGTATTACATTTTGGTAAGAAAAATAGGGAGGTCACAGAATACTTGGAAAATAAGAATCTAAATGGGGTAGAAGAGCAAAGGGATCTCAGAGTACAAATACACAAATCACTAAAAGTAGCGATGCAGGTTAATAAGGCCATAAAAAAAGCAAACCAAGCACTAGGGTTTATTTCTAGAGGGATAGAATTGAAAATTAGAGAAGTTGTGCTAAACTTGCATTGAACCTTGGTTAGACCACACTTGGAGTACTGAATACAATTCTGGTCGTCATATTATAATAAGGATATAGAGGCACTGGAGAAGGTGCAAAAAAGATTTACAAGGATAATACCAGAAGTGCGAGGGTACACCTATCAGGAAAGGATGAGCAAGCTGGGTTTCTTTTCTCTTGAAAAGAGATGGCTGAGGGGTGACCTAATAAAGGTCTTTAAAATCATGAAAGGATTTGATAGAGTAGATACAGAGAGAGTGTTTCCACTTGTGGGGAAGAGAAAAACCAGAGGCCATCAATATAAGACAGTCACCAAGAAATCAAATAGGGAATTCAGAAGGAACTTCTTTACCCAGAGAGTGGTGAGAATGTGGAACTCGCTACCACAGAGAGTGGTGAGAATGTGGAACTCACTACCACAGAGAGTGGTGAGAATGTGGAACTCACTACCACAGGGAGTGGTTGAAGCGAATAGTATAGATGTCTTTAAGGGGAATAACAACAGAAAACGCTGGAAAAACTCAGCAGGCCAGGGCAGCATCCATGGAGAGAGAAATGAAGTTAACGTTTCAGGTCGAAGACCCTTCGCCAGAACTGAGGGGAGATTAGATAAGCATATGAGGGAGAAGGGAATAGAGGGTTATGGTGAAAGAGTGAGATGAGCAAAGATGGGAGGAGGCTGGAGAGGAGCATAAACACCAGCATGGACTGGTTGGGCGGAATGGCCTGTTTCTGTGCCGTATATCCTATGTAATCCTATGAAATGTAGTTCAGGACTTTTATTCAGAATTCCCTCCAAACGTGAAAAGATGACAATCCTTCCATTAGTTGCTACATCCTCGTCGCCATATGTGGTATCTTGAGGTGGCCATAGATGGAGACAGACACAGGTTAACTCCTTAACATGGTTTAATCAACACTTGCACATAAAAGCTTCTGCCATGAGGCAGCAAAAACAAAGAGTACAACCAGTACAGATCAGACTTAACTCAGGAGAGCAATTGCCACAGCACCACCTGGTGGATCAGGTTACTCATAACCTCCCAGGTTACTACATGCATAATCATTGTTTTCAACTTCTCAGGATAAACAAGTAAAGAAAGAGCTTGAATTTATATACTGTAGCACTTTTCATGATCTCAGAACGTCTCCAAGCACCTTACAGCTATTAAGTGTAGCCACTATTGTAATGTAGGAAATGCAGCAGCCAATTTGCGCACATCAAGGTCCCACAAACGGCAATGAGATAATAATCACATCATCTGTTTTAGTGATGTTGATTGCGGGATAAATATTGGCCAGGATACCGGGGAGAAATATCTTCAAACAGGGTCATGAGATCTTTTATATCCACCTGAATGGGTAGATGGGGTATCTTGGTTTAACATCTCATCCGACTGCACTGAAGTGTCAGCCTAGATTATGCGCTCACGTCACTGGAGTGGAGCTAAACCCACAACCTTCTGACCCAGAGGAGCGAGTGCTACCACTGAGCCAAGGCTGATACCTGAACAGCTGCTGTACCATTGAGAATACATTAGAAAATTTGATTATCCCACTTCAAAATTTTAATTTGTCACAGATGTAAAACTCAGTAAACAACCTTGGAATATATTAACCTCAATTGTCTTTTTCAGGCAAGTTAACCAGAAAAAGAAAGTCCCAGCACTCTACGAATGGCCAGTCTTGTTGTCAATCATAAACATTTCAAGATGTTGTATAAATAATTAGATGCTTTGAGCTGTAGCCTGCTAGCTTGAGTCACTAACAGTGATGATTCTCAGAAACAGGCCTCTGACAGGAAAAAATATTTATAGAATCATACAGCACAAAAGGAGGCCATTCAGCCCATCGTGCCTGTGCCGGCTCTTTGAAAGAGCTATCTCCAATTAGTCCCACTTCCCTGCTCCTTCCCCACAGCCCTGTCATTTTTACCCCTTCAAGTATTTATCCAATTCCGTTTTGAACGTTACTATTGAATCTGCTTCCACTGCCCTTTCAGACAGCGCATTCCAGATCAGAACAACTTACTGCGTAAAAATATTTGTTCTCATCTCCCCCTCTGGTTCTTTCGCCAATTACCATAGATCTGCATCCTCTGGTTATCGACCCTCCTGCATTGTTACATGCATTTAAATATAGGAAATGTAATTGCACAGGTATGTTTCATCATTTTCTTGCAAATGTTACTTTTTATACCTTTATTATGCTGCAACCTTTATTTCAAGTCCTCCATGTACTTATTGGTTGCTTGTTGAAGTCACAATACTGTCCATGACAGATCCCTTAGATACACCAACTTTAATATTAATCATCAAATTATGAAATTTGTTACAGATGAAGTAAACAAGCTGTAAAACATAATTAAGCATCGAAAATGTCTTACGCTGGTGTACTCATTTTTCTTTATTTTGTTTTGTGCATTACTGAGCTTATCGGATTACAGACAATTCAACCCATTATCACTTACAAAGACAAGTGATTTTAGCAATTATCCAAATATGTTAGGAAATATTCCTTAAGGAAAATCAAACTATGCTCATAATATGCCATTAGTGACAGTTTTATGTGACAATTACTTTGCATTTTCATGTGCTACACATTAAACAGCTAAGGTAATTCTAAAGGGCCAATTTCAATTCGGGACAGGAATTAGGGTCTGAAGCAGGCAGTGAACTGTCCAGACCCCGGAGCTTGAGGTCCAGGAGATTTTAGCTCCTGGGCCTCATTTACATGATCCGACACTAACTCCCGCCCAAAGTCAGCAGGAAAGACGCCACTGCCTGCGGCGGGAGTCAAAACAGCTGGTAGATCAGGCCACCGCCAGGAACCTACAGAAATGGTGCCCTGCAAGGTAAGGATTTGGGGGCAGAGAGTCATCAAGTCCGTGATGGGGCGAGTGGGGCATCCTCGAGCATGGGATGCCCAAGGTAGCTTTTTGAGGCATGGAGGTGCACTCCTACTCCTTTTAGCTCACAAAGTGTACGGATAACTGTAGCTGTCGTAAAGACAGCGGGGTTTGATTGACAGCTGGTTGACAGCTGACGTCATATCCGGGGGCGGGATCCGACGCCATCTTGGCCATGCTTGAGGTACTGTACTAGGAGACACAGAGTCAGGACTGAATAAATGGCACTCCACTACAACTGCTTGGGAGACTCATAATTACGTTATTAAGATAACATTACACAAAGTACTCCAACAATTCTTTTTAAATCACTTACCTGGGCCTCCTGTGGCCAGGATCCTTGCTGCTGCTATCTTTCACTTACGGGTTGTAGACTGTGTGGGCCTTAGTCGGACCCATGGTTAAAATGGCATGTGTGTCCCACTGAAGTCATTTTAACCCCCCCGCCCCGCCCGCACCATTCCTTCCGAGCTGGGGGTGGGGGTTAAAATTGACCCTTAAGTGTTTATTATAATTACCTCCCTCTTTAACTTCCTCAAAAGGATTTCAGCACAGTGATGTTCAGTGGTGTGATTTCCTAATGTGCTATGTGATCCAAAATGGAGACATATAATTCCAAACAATTGGCTCCCTCATTAGACAAAGCAACAGCAAAGTATGATTGTGTTGGTGTAAGTTTTTAGAATAGGCATGATGATCTCTGGCAAAGCTGACTATATCTAGCGACAATCAATCTAATTATGTAAATCTAGCGACAATCAATCTAATTATGTAAAGGCCTACACTTCACAACAGAATAGGACCACCAGGTTTTATCTATGATAGTGGTTCTAAAAACAAGTGCCTCGCAAACCAAATGGCTTCTCTATATCTGTATGAACATAATGCCAGACCCAGGAAGAAATGGCACAAAAGCTTTATATGTCTGGATACATCCCCAATAAAGCTAACCAACCATATGACCCAAGAAGGATTATCTTGAATTTATTTCTCACCCAAGTGCTTAGCCCATAGTGCTTTTCTTAAAAGAAGTTTTGCTAGTCTACTACCCCTACGAGATGCTCCCCCAGTGGCCTCAGTAAACCTGCTGGACGACTGCTGCTGCCCCTGTTTGGATCCTTCAGATTCTTGTGGTCGGTGACTTCTGGATGCTCGAGGCTGTGAAGTCTAGCTGCTACCGGGGCTGTCTGGCCTAGCTGACTTGCTGGCGCCATGATGGGTAGTGGATGGGGGGTGAGAAACGATCAGATGGACTGACATCCTAGAAGAGGACACCACCTGCCATCATCTGTGTCCTCCTGTGCAGAGCTGGAAGAGGACCTCGTTGTGGTTCGTGGTGTCCTCTTCCAGGATGTCATTACGTCTAATCCTTTCTCACCCCCCATGCAGTACCTGTCATGGTGCCAGTAAGCTGTCTCTTGTGCTGTTCCGTCCACCAGTACCTGCTGCTGGTGCTCTGTGACTCACCACATGCAGACCCCCTTGAACTCAGTATCTCAACCACGTGGAATGCCAATGTCTGAGCTGGTGCCTGGGAGGCATGGAGCGCTTGACTGCATCCTGGGGACAATTACTATTCAGCAAGGTGTCTTCTTGGGCAGGAGGCTATTTCTGCTGAGAAGGACGTAGAGGAAAGAGAAAATTGAAAAGAGTCAGGATGGGAGATAGAAGTGGATGTGTTGAGAGGTGGAGAAGATTCTAGACTGAATGAGCAGGGGAAGGTGCTAAATGTAGAGGGAAATGTGTGTAATGCAAAGTGAGGAAGGAGTGCTGGGAGGAGTTGGTGGTTGTGCAAATGGCAATATGCGAGAAGAGAATGTGTCAGTGTGGTGTGAAGAGAGGAAAGGAAGAGGTTGTGGTGTATGTGCCTTTAAGAGCAATTATGGTGTATGTGCCTTTAAGAGCCCCAGGTGTGCGTAATGCCGGTAATTGCCACTTGGGCTATATAAGCCTGTATATTGTGTATATCCTTTAGAAACCCCCCCCCAGACTTGCTTAGTAAATACCTATGAACCAACTCCTGTCTTCAGTGTCTTTATCTACACACGGACACTACAGTGGCGACGAAGTGGAAACGGACTTACCTGCAATTCGGCAGCACCTCAAGGACATCGATTCCTCCAGCGTCCAGAAGATTCAAGGAAGTAAGAGAAACTGTGGTTTCACCAGCTGGTCAAGCTGGTGACAGGTACTGCGCTAATCCTTCCTAGGCGTCAGGCTGGAGCTCCAGCGGCGGGCTCTACAGCTGAGACAGGCAGCGAAATCGGAGGCAAGCAATAACGGACTGGGAGGGTGCACTCGAGAGACGGCCGGCGCGGCAAGCAGGTCAGCGTTTAGACCTCCGTCGGGAACGAGTCTCCAACAGTGAATAAAACAGCGTTGTTATCGGTAGCAGCGGCGGGAAAGCGCGGGAAGCGCCATATCGTTGCTACAGAGAGAAAAAAAAAGCGCGGGAAGCGCCATATCTTTTCTGAAATGCCTAAATCTGGTAATATTGAGGCTTTTGATGGCGAAATAGAAGATTGGACCACATACGTGGAAAGAGTAGAGGTTTATTGCACTGCAAATGGAGTAACAGATGAAAAAAAAGCTTCAGTACTTCTGAACTTAATGGGCGCAAAGACATACGGGCTGTTACGAAATTTAATCACTCCAGCCAAACCAAAGGACAAGACTTTTAAAGAAATTGTTGATACCCTGCAGGAGCATTTAAACCCAACACCGCTGCTGATAGCGGAACGATTCAAGTTCTTCAAGAGAAATCAACACAAGAATGAAAGTAACGCTGATTACCTAAACGAATTAAGAAAGCTATCAAAGTACTGCCAATTCGGAGCAGGACTATCGGATTATCTTCGAGACAAATTTGTTTGCGGTCTCTTAAGTGAAGGAACACAAAAAAGACTGCTTTCTGAAAAAGATTTAACATTGGACAAAGCTTCCAGTATGACTGTATCATACGAAGCAGCAGCAAAAGGAGCTGCAGAGATACAACAAGAGACACAGGACTTCGGAAGATGTTATCGCTGCGGCAGATCCACCCATAACCAGAGGGACTGCTGGTTCAAGGGCAAAGCATGCAGGCAATGTGGTAAGATTGGACACATTGCACGGGTATGCCAATCTGGACAAAATAAATCCACTGACAGAAAACAAAAAATCAATAAAGAAAAGTACAGGAAGGTACAAATGATGACGGACAATAGCTCCGAAGACCAGAATAGCGATAGCGACTCCGGAAACAAGAGACTAAGCTGTCTCAAATTACATAATGTACTTGCCAAAGAGGATTACCAAACCATTTGGGTTACCCTCACAACAGCAGGGTCCCCAGTTAAAATGGAGCTAGATACAGGATCAGCTCTAACCGTAATAAATCGACGAGATTATGAGAGGCTATTTTCGCATATACCTCTAAAAGACACATCCATTATCTTAAAAACATATACGAGGCAGAAAGTCTACCCCAAAGGAAAAATAAGGTTGCCTGTTGTATACAACGGCAAAGAAATACAAAAGTTGTATTTATACATTCTACAAGATGGTGGTCCACCGTTGTTGGGACGTGAATGGATAAGGAAGATACGTTTAGACTGGCACTCCATTCAGGCACTGACGGTGACCAGTAAGGAAAAAAACAATGATGACATCATACCTGAACGATTAAAAGACATCTTGGCCAACGCCAAAGAAGTGTTTCAAGAGAAACTAGGAACCTTGAAAGGCATCACCGCCTCAATATCTTAAAAACATATACGAGGCAGAAAGTCTACCCCAAAGGAAAAATAAGGTTGCCTGTTGTATACAACGGCAAAGAAATACAAAAGTTGTATTTATACATTCTACAAGATGGTGGTCCACCGTTGTTGGGACGTGAATGGATAAGGAAGATACGTTTAGACTGCCACTCCATTCAGGCACTGACGGTGACCAGTAAGGAAAAAAACAATGATGACATCATACCTGAACGATTAAAAGACATCTTGGCCAACGCCAAAGAAGTGTTTCAAGAGAAACTAGGAACCTTGAAAGGCATCACCGCCTCAATAAAAGTGGAAGATACAGCAATTCCAAAAATTTTTAAGGCAAGACCGGTGCCATACGCAATACGTCCGGCAGTCGAGGCAGAGCTGAAGAATTTGGAAAAGGCAGGCGTATTATCCAAAATAGATTGGAGCGAATGGGCAACACCCATCGTTCCAGTCATGAAAAAAACATTGAAAAATAACTCTGAGGAACAGAAAAAAATTCGCATCTGTGGGGACTTTAAGGTGACTGTAAACCCGGTCCTTCACACGGTACAGTATCCTCTTCCGAGGATAGAAGATATTTTCGCCTCACTATCCGGAGGGAAACGTTTCACAAAAATTGACTTGGCACAGGCATATCTACAGATGGAGGTTGAGGAGACCTCTAAAAAGTATCTCACAATAAACACACACAAAGGCCTGTACCAGTACAATCGACTGGTTTTTGGAATAGCATCAGCTCCAGCTATCTGGCAAAGAGCTATGGAGCAAGTCCTGCAAGGGATTCCGGGGACTCAATGCTACCTAGACGACATCCTTATAACAGGAGAAAATGACAACGAGCACCTTGCCAATTTGGAGCAGGTGCTCACTAGGCTGAAAGAACGGGGCCTACGAGCAAATCGCCCCAAGTGCGAATTTTTCCAAAATCAGATATCATATTGTGGCCACATAATTAATAAGGAAGGGTTGCATAAGTCACCTGAAAAAATTGAAGCAGTTGTAAAAGCCCCAGCACCTGAAAATGTTTCACAATTAAGGTCATTCCTGGGATTAATAAATTACTATCATAAATTTTTACCGAACTTATCAACTATTCTACACCCTCTTAATGATCTTCCACAGACAGGAGTGATTTGGAAATGGAACGAAGACTGTAAACGTGCCTTCCATAAATGTAAAGACTTAATCACATCCGAGAAAATTTTGGCTCATTACAACCCATCACTACCAATCAGACTGGCGTGTGATGCATCCCCTTACGGCATAGGAGCGGTATTGTCCCATAGATTCCCTGATGGCTCGGAACGGCCGATAGCTTTTGCGTCACGCTCATTGAACTCAGCTGAGCATAACTATGCCCAGATAGACCGGGAAGCACTCAGCCTGGTATGGGGAGTGAAGAAATTCAACCATTACTTACATGGACAAAAATTTACCTTGCTGACTGACCATCAACCCCTCATCTCCATATTCAACCCTAAAAAAGGTGTCCCCATTATGACGGCACAAAGACTACAGAGGTGGTCCCTTTTTCTAGGGGCACACCAATACAACATTGAATACAAAGGGTCAAAACAGCATGGGAATGCTGACGGTTTATCACGCCTACCGTTGCCAACGATAGAAGAGGCACCTACAGTAGACCCAGTAGAGATATTCCACTCTACCATAGTGGAATGTCTACCGGTGACAAATTCTGCCATTGAAAGGGAGACAAAAAATGACCCTACTCTCTCACGGGTCTACGATTTAACAGTGAAGGGATGGCCAGCACATGGCGAACCACTGTTGCCAGCATTCTCGCAAAGAAGAGAACAGCTGTCAGTGTGCCGAGGAACCTTGATGTGTGGATCCAGAGTGGTGATTCCACCCAAACTCCAGGATAAAGTGCTAAAGGAGCTTCACGAGGGGCATCTGGGTGGAGTGAAAATGAAGAACCTAGCTAGGGCGTTTGTATGGTGGCCAGGTATCGATGGAGACACCGAAGACATGACCAAGAGCTGCCTAGGATGCCAGAAGGTCCAAAATGCTCTGCCACAGGCCCCTCTACATCCATGGGAGTGGCCCTCATCTCCCTGGCAAAGGGTGCACATCGACTTTGCTGGTCCATTTATGGACTCAATGTTCTTAATCGCAGTTGATGCACACTCCAAGTGGCCGGAGGTAATAAAGATGTCCTCCACCACCACGGAAAAAACCATCACAGTATTAAGGTCCATATTTGCCAGGAATGGGCTGCCGGAGCAGATATGTTCTGATAATGGACCGCAATTTATGTCCGAAGAATTCAGAAAGTTCTTAAAGAACAATGGGGTAAAGCACTACACGTCCGCCCCATACCATCCCGCCACCAATGGATTGGCTGAAAGGTTTGTCCAGACCTTCAAGAAGGCCATCAAGGCCATGGGTAATGAAGACATAAAACTTCAGCACAAGGTGGATAACTTCTTATTTGCATATAGGAATGCAACGCATATGGTTACTAACCAAACTCCCGCCATGATGTTCTACAATAGAAACCTAAGATGCCGGCTGGATTTGGTCAAGCCCAACATCCGAAGGGA
This sequence comes from Somniosus microcephalus, assembly GCF_052327205.1. NCBI lineage: Eukaryota > Metazoa > Chordata > Chondrichthyes > Squaliformes > Somniosidae > Somniosus > Somniosus microcephalus. Next base: position 44,803,900 of record NC_140988.1, read on the forward strand.
CGTGGAGAACCGGCAGTTTCAGGGCATGAATGAAAGGCCAACTAGGGCCTTCCAGATAGGCCAACCGGTTTTGGCCCGGGACTACCGTGCCGAGAAATGGCAGCCTGGAACTATCTGCACACGATTAGGACCACTGATGTATACCATGGACATCGGAGACAGCATAATAAGGCGCCATGCTGACCAAATCATCAAGTCATCCGAAAAGGGACAACCTATACCACCACTCTATACATCGAACGATGAAGTAGAGATACCCATATCTACCTCCGATCCGGTGATACTGGAGCCCGATGAACCCGACACTGGCCTTCAAGCCGAATCAGCCTTGCCAGAAGAACCTACTACACCACCAGAAACTACTACACCCCCGAGGCGTTATCCGGACCGAGTCAGGAAGCCTCCTGAGAGACTAACTTATAATTAATTAATACAGCAATGTATATTATTTTGCATATAACATGTAATTAATAATTACTTAAAATATGATGTACTAGTTAGCTAGAAGGGGAGAAATTGTGGTGTATGTGCCTTTAAGAGCAATTATGGTGTATGTGCCTTTAAGAGCCCCAGGTGTGCGTAATGCCGGTAATTGCCACTTGGGCTATATAAGCCTGTGTATTGTATATATCCTTTAGAAACCCCCCCCCAGACTTGCTTAGTAAATACCTATGAACCAACTCCTGTCTTCAGTGTTTTTATCTACACACGGACACTACAGAGGTGAGCATTTGTAAGAAGAAAGAAAGGTGTTGTGGTGTGTCCTTATGATTGTGGGGAGGATGTGAAAAGAGTGTTGTGAGATGCTGTTTAGGGAAGTGGAGAAATTAAGAGAAGTACTCACCACTGCTGCTCTTGTGAGGTCATGAATTCTCAGCCTACACTGAGCCAGGTCCTGGAGGTAACTGACATTTTTAGCCACCTCTGGCCATGCCTGCTTCATCCTGGCCTTAGAGACACCCTTGCAGCTTCTGAGGAAGAACTGCTCCCTCTTTCCCTTAATTCCTCAATTAAAACCTCCATTTGAGAATCGTGGGGCAGCCATTCTGTTCATCCCGGCTGTCAGAAAGAATTATTCAACATTTTTCACCAGTTCAAAAAGAGGGTCAACACAGGAAATGCAAGTGGAGAATACAACCTCGCTTTAAGAGATGCATCCTCGCTTTAAGTACAGTCGGAGCTCGAGCTGGAAATTGTACGCAGCAGGGGGGCGGGCAGCCCAATTCTGCAGGTTATAAGGAGGGTAGCTCGCCCACTTTATTCTATTGAGTTAAAACGGCCCAGGCCTCACGTTGAGCTCTCCACAGGGGATTCCTGGCCACTTCACACCCCGCCCAATCCAAATAGGCACCAAGTTAAAATCATGCTTAAGACACACATATAGATTGTCCAGGATGGGGGTCAGAGATATTTTGACTGTCGGATTTTTTTCTGGTTTATGATCCAGCCATTAATGTTCACCCATTCATTATTGGTACTCTCCTTTTCTGCAGTCCACCACTACAAGAGGGGCACAGGAGGACAAAGGTGATGATGTTTTCCTTGTTGCCTATGACAATGATGAGGAGGTGGAACATGTTGAGGAGATCAGGCAATACAGCAGTCCCTGGAGTATGATGCTGCCCCATGTTACTTTGCCCCTACACACTCAATATCACCCACTGTGTCACTTGTTTTCTCAACAAAGTATCCTGGGATATTTCCGGAGGAGGCGGACCTGTGTGGGAGCGGCAGCGGGACCTGAGAGAAGGTGGGGTGGCCATAAAGGAGTGTGGCAGAGGAGGCCCGACACCAGAGGAGGCGGACCTCTGTGGGAGCGGCAGCGGGACCTGAGAGGCAAAATTTAAAAGAGTGAGGTCAGAGTGAAAAAAGTGACATCGGCACAAGGGAAGGAGCTGATTGGTGAGTAGCTGGTGAGTGTTTTTTTAAGTTTTAAGTTTATTTCTGTTAAGTTAGTTCTTAGCCTATTAGACTCACCGACAGCGGCAGAAGCGGGAGCGGCCCTGGATGAAGCCTGAGCGAGGACAGTGAGGAGTATAAGGAGCGGGAGAGCGAGTGAGGCCCAGACTCACCAGCAGCGGCAGAAGCGGGAGCGGCCCTGGATGGAGCCTGAGCGAGGACAGCGAGGAGTATAAGGAGCGGGAGAGAGAGCGAGGCCCAGACTCACCGGCAGCGGCAGCAGCGAGAGTGGCCCTGGGTGGAGCCTGAGCGGGTACAGCGAGGAGTATAAGGAGCGGGAGAGAGAGAGAGGCCCAGGCACTCCTTACAATATTTTGCCCATTCACTTTCCTGGATAAATCTTTCAATATTGTAATTACATTTGGTTCTAGTGTTATTAATACAATTGGTAACTTGCCTTCTGTTAGGGGTATAATTTGAATTATTTCTTGAACATAATGCACATTTAAATGCTTTTACAAAATATCCACTCAGAATAGTGCACTTAATGCAGCAGAGATAGGCTTGCTGCCCACATTGGATCCAGGAATAGCGCCTTTCATGACCTCAGGACATCTCAAAATGCTTTACAACCAATGAATTACTGTCAAAATGGAGTCACTGTTGTAATGTAAGAAACACGGATGGCAATTTCTGCACTGCAAGGTCCTACAAATAGTAATGTGATAAATGACCAGATCATCTGTTTTTTAAGTGTTGGTTGAGGGATCAAATCTGCTCGCTGTAATAGAGAGCACTTTTAAATTATAATATGCAGTGCAGCACGTGCAAATTGATCTGGTATTTTTAGTTTAAGAGCTTCAATCAAATGGCTCTCTATTGAACCAATATTGCAATATAAGAATTATAGTAATCTGGGATGTTATGATTAAGGTTATCCACCAGGTGGTGCTGTAGCCAATGCTGCTGCTAAGGTCAGATGTTTGCTTCCTGTTAAGGTCAGAGGTTTGCTTCCTGTTAAGGTCAGAGGTTTGCTTCCTGTCTAGGTCAGCAAGAGGTCGAATGCCAGGATGCAGGCCTGATGTATGTGTTTCCCAGTTGTTAATAAAGTACTCGTGTTAATTTTACGATATCGCCTCTTTGAGTCCTTGTTCCATTTAATGGATTTATCACATTTGGCGACGAGGTAACTAAAGGACCCTGAATAACGAAGAAAAGTCTGCCGGGACATTTAAACAACAAAATTACGAGCTACGGTTAGCTATCAGTTGGAAGAGAGCATGGCTGCCACGGTAGGAATGGTTTCCGCTTTTGATATTCAAGCACAAACTTGGGAGGAATACTGTGAAGTGTTGGGTTATTTTTTCGAAGCAAATGAAATAAATGATGCCGGAAAAAGGAAAGCCATTTTGCTTAGTTCAGTGGGAAGCCAGACTTACAGTTTGATGAGGAATCTGCTCAGTCCTGAAAAGCCTGGAGACAAATCATTTGGTGAATTAGTGGACTTGCTAAAAAGACATTTCAACCCTAAGCCTAGTGAGATTGTACAGCGGTTCAAGTTTAATTCAAGGAACAGAAAAGAGGGAGAGAGTGCAATGGACTATGTAGCGGTGTTGCGTAAATTAGGACAAGATTGCAATTATGGGAACAACCTGAAGGAAATGCTGCGAGATAGGCTAGTTTGCGGAATTATGGACGACCGAATGCAGCGTAGATTATTATCCGAGGCTGGGCTTACTTATGAAAAAGCATTGGAACTTGCTCAAGCCATAGAGACAGCGAACCGAGATGTAAAAGAAATACAGGGTTCAGACAGGGCTAATGCTGCGCAAGTTGCAGGTCAAGTTGTTGTGCACAAGTTGAATATGCGTCAGAAACCACAATGTGAGCATGTGAAAACATATTATAGATGCAAGGGCGATCACCTGGCGAGTGAATGCCGGTTTCTGGAGGAAAAGTGCTACAAGTGTGGGAAACAAGGACACATAAAACGAGCTTGCAGGGCGAAATCACCTGTGGAGGAATCCAAACCAAAAGGGGGAGGACAGCAAAACCAAGGGAGAGAAGTGAAAAAACATAGAGCACACCACATCAGCGGGGAAGCTGAGGAAGAAGAGGACATGTTCATAATGTATAGCATGTTAGAGAACATTCCAAAAGTGGCTCCTATCACATTGCAACTGACAGTAAATGACTCGAAGGTGAACTTTGAAGTGGATACAGGGTGCGGCGTGACCATAATGAACAAGACAGAGTACTCAAAATTGTGGAACCGTGCAAAAGTTCCAGAGTTAAAGCCTTGCTCCCTGCATCTTAAAACATATACAGGTGAACGAGTAGCGACATTAGGTACAGCTAAGGTAACTGTGCAACACAGGGAGACAGTGGAACAGCTACCTGTAGTTATAGTATCAGGTACCGGACCAAACCTGTTAGGTCAGGGCTGGATAAAAGAACTTAAATTAGACTGGGGAGCAGTACATCAAATAGATGCGGGCAAACAGTTGACTTTGCAAGAAGTGTTGAGTGAACATGAGAATGTGTTCAAGGAGGAACTTGGCACATTTAATGGCCCCCCAGCTAAGATTTATGTAGACAAGGAGGCACCGCCAAGGTTTTTTAAACAACGACCTGTGCCTTATGCCATGAAGCCAAAGGTAGAAGCTGAGCTTGACCGTCTATTGAGAGAGAACATACTGGAGCCGGTGAAATGTTCGGAATGGGCAGCTCCCATAGTACCTGTTTTAAAACCGGACAATTCAGTAAGACTCTGTGGAGACTATAAATTGACAGTCAATCGGGTGTCCAAACTAGAGCAGTATCCGATTCCCAAAACAGAGGATCTCTTTGCAAACCTGGCTGGAGGAAAGAAATTCACAAAGTTGGATATGAGTCATGACTACTTGCAGATTACACTGGATGACAAATCAAAGAAGTATGTCACCATAAATACACACAAGGGCTTGTTTACATATAACCACTTACCATTTGGTGTCTCGTCTAGTCCAGCTATCTTCCAGAGGACAATCGAAGGTTTACTGCAAGGGATTCCACATGTTTCCATCTATCTGGATGACATTCTGGTGATGGGAAGAACCGACCAGGAGCATCTGAGCACTCTGAGAGAGGTACTACAGAGATTGGAGAGGGCAGGGTTCCGGCTCAAGAGGAGTAAGTGCACTTTCCTGGGGAATGAGGCAGTGTTCCTGGGACATAGAGTGGATGCCACCGGGCTCCATCCACTGAAGGAGAAGGTACAAGCACTGCAGGACGCCCCTGCTCCTACAAATGTGGCTGAGTTAAAAGCTTACCTGGGACTGCTGAACTATTATAACAGGTTTTTACCAAACTTGTCAACTGTGTTAGCACCTCTTCACAAACTACTGTGCAAGGAGACACAGTGGCAGTGGGGAGAGGAGCAGGGGATTTCATTTGAACAGTCCAAGAAACTGATGCTGTCGTCGGATGTGCTGGTTCACTACAATGCAGAGAAAGACATCATTCTCTTGTGACGCTTCACCTTACGGGGTGGGGGCAGTTCCTTCACACTGCATGGAAGATGGAACTGAAAGACCAATAGGGTTTATGTCCCGAACTCTAACACCAGCGGAAAAAAACTATTCCCAGTTACACAGAGGGGTTAGCAGTAATGTTTGGGTTACAGAGGTTCCACAAGTACATATATGGCAGGAAGTTCACCATATCATAAACCTCTTCTCTCTCTTTTCAATGAAATGAAAGCAGTTCCACAAATGGTGTCACCCCGGATCCAGAGGTGGGCAGTGACGTTGAGGGCATATGAGTATGTCATCGTCTACAAGGCGGACAAGTACCATGTGAACGCAGATGCCTTGAGCCGTCTTCCACTGCCAGGCACACCTATCCGTGCAGCTCCAGAGGACAGAGTTTTGATGTTGGAGGACACTGACACGGCATCCGGAAGGGACTGACTTCACACCCTACAGTGTCAGGAAAACAGAGCTGAGTGTGCAGGATGGTTGCATGTTGTGGGGAGCATGAGTGATTATTCCACAGCCAGCACGACAGTCTATCCTAGAGCAACTACATCAGTGTCATCCTGGTGTCTCGCGTATGAAAGCCTTGGCTAGGAGTTACTTGTGGTGGCCAAAGCTAGATGAGGAGATAGAAAATCTAGTCAAGACATGCAGCACTTGTTAGGAACACCGGAAGGCACCAGCAGCGGCTCCTCTCCACCCCTGGGAGTGGCCGGATAAACCATGGAGAAGATTGCACTTAGATTATGCGGGTCCATTCATGGGGATGATGTTCCTCATAATCATTGATGCACATTCCAAATGGATGGATGTTTATCCTGTAAATTCTGCTTCCGCCACTACTACTATAGACTGCCTGCGTCGGAGCTTCAGTAATCAAGGGCTACCGGAGATCGTGGTGAGTGACAATGCCACTTGTTTTGTGAGTACAGAGACAAGAGTTCCTGAGAAAAAATGGCATAGTGCAGGTGACCTCGGCTCCATATCATCTGTCCTCGAATGGACTTGCGGAGAGAGCCGTACAAACATTTAAGGAGATGATGAAAAAAAGTGCAGAAGGGTGTTTAGCAGCCAAAGTGTCACGGGTTCTGTTCAGCTACAGAATAACACCTCAATCCACCACAGGACTCTCTCCTGCTGAGATGTTATTAGGTCATAGACTACGCTCCACTCTTGACCTTGTCCACCCAGACCTAAAAAGGAAAATGGAAAACAGACAAAACAAACAAAAAGAGAACCATGACAAAAGAACAAAGAGCCGAAGTTTTGGAGAAGGAGATGCGGTCCTTACCAGGAATTTCAGTTATGGACCAAAGTGGATTCCTGGCTTCATAGACTTAATGACAGGTCCAGTATCATACAAGGTCATGTTGGGAGATGGTAGGGTAGTACGCAGACTGTAATGTATATACCTTATAAGGGAGGAACTATCTTTTACAGCTCATGTATACTGCAGTACCGGCAGTGACCACACCTGTATATAGCACTGAGTAGTAATCTGTACAGATCAGTTCCCGTGTGAGCCATGTTGAGTAAACACCTGTACCGTTCTCCTGCAGTCTGTGTCTTATTATACACAGACACAACATTGGCGACAAGGCAAGTTCGAACCTACCTGCAACTCTGCATCACCTCCCGGGGATTCGTTCCTGGAGATCAGTGGATTGGAGGTCAAGGCCAGAGACTCGGGCGTCGACCACGGGCAACCGCCCAGTCATCCAGCAGAGACTCGAGAATTGCAGGGGAGGCTGTCGAGAGCCAGGCTTGGCTTTCCAGTCGAGGTGGTCCAGCGAAATGGGCTGGCAACAGGTAGTGCACAGACCCTTCCCGGACAGCCGCGGGCTAGAGCCCGACCGAGCGGCACATCAAAGGGCCGAGCAGCATCGACGGGAGAGAGGGCAGAGCGCACAGGGCGCAGCAGGTGTTCAGGGGCCGAGCAGCGTCAAAGAGAGGGAGAGAGAGACGCGCAGAAACCCGCGAGGCGCCGCCATTGCCACGAGGACTGCCGAGAGCGGCGTTGGCAGCAGCGCAGGAGAAGCGCGCGAAACCTACAGGGTGCCGCCATTGCCACGAGAACCGCCGGGAGCGGCGTTGGCAGCAGCGGGGGAGGAAGGAAAGCGCGGGAGACACCATTTTAAGCCATTGGGAGACGCCATTTTAAACCACACCCAAAATGCCAAAGAGTGGCAGTATCACCGCGTTTGACAATGAAGTCGAAGGTTGGACTACATATGTCAAACGAATAGAGGTATACTGCAAGGCAAATGAGGTGTCAGATGACAAGAAAGCGTCGGTATTGTTAAATTTAATGGTTGCAAAGACGTATGGTTTATTACGAAATCTAGTAACCCCAACGAAGCCAATGGAAAAGAGTTTTGAAGACATAGTAACGATACTACAGGGACATTTAAACCCCACACCACTGCTGATAGCAGAAAGATTCCAGTTTCACAAACGGGACCAGCATAAGGATGAAAGCAATGCTGATTATTTAACAGAAGTGCACAAACTATCGAAACACTGCCAGTTTGGAGCGGGACTGGCAGATACCTTAAGGGACAAGTTTGTGTGTGGGCTTCAAAGTGAAGGAACCCAGAAACGGCTTTTATCTTAAAAGGACCTTACGCTGGAAAGGGCTTTCAGCATTGCGGTATCATATGAAGCAGCAGCACGGGGCGCTGCAGAGATACAACAGAGACCTCAATAATATGGCACAAACGAAATGTCATATAGAACAGAGAAGTGCTATCGCTGCGGCAGAACACACGACCAGAATGATTGCTGGTTCAAAGACAAAGTGTGCAAAAGTAGGACACATAGCACGAGTCTGCAGGTCGGGAAAGAAAACCAGCAATAAGAAACCTACCAAAGCAAAGTACAAGAAGGTACATAAGATGACGGAGAATAGTTCAGATGAACAAAAGAGTGATAACGACTCCGAAAGCAGGGAACTGAGTTGTCTGAAACTACATAATGTGATCACAACGGAGGATCACTGAACCATTTGGGTCACTCTCAAGATAGCAGGAGTCCAGGTAAAGATGGAATTGGACACAGGATCAGCCCTAACAGTCATAAACCGACGGGACTACGAGCGGCTATTCTCTCACATATCCCTGAGAGACACAAAAATTATTTTGAAGACGTACACGGGGCAAAAAGTCTACCCCAAAGGAAAAATAAGGGTGACCGTTATATATAACGGTAAGGAAACATCAAAAATAGACCTGTATGTATTGCAAGATGGAGGACCACCATTACTGGGACGTGAATGGATCCGGAAAATACAACTGGATTGGCATTCCATACAGGCACTGACTGTGGCTGACAAAAAGGATGACGACGTCACAGCTGGGCGACTGTCAAAGGTCCTAACTGACGTGAAAGAAGTGTTCCAGCAAGGACTCGGAACACTAAAAGGCATGACAGCGATGATTAATATTGAAGAAAACGCAAGCCCCAAATTTTTTAAGGCCAGACCGGTACCTTATGCGATCCGCCCAGCCGTCGAAGCAGAGCTGGAGAGTCTGGAACGTTCAGGTGTACTGTTCAAGGTAGACTGGAGCGAGTGGGCTACACCCATCGTCCCTGTGATGAAAAAGTCGTTGAGCAGCACGCCTGGGGAGCCAAGGAAGTAACAGTGAAACCGGTCCTTCACACCATACAATATCCACTTCAGCGGATTAAAGATATTTTCGCCTCGCTATCTGGAGGGAAATGTTTCACTAAGATTGATCTGGCCCAGGCGTATCTGCAAATGGAGGTCGAAGAAGCATCAAGAAAATACCTCACAATCAACACCCATAAAGGTCTCTACCAATACAACCGGCTGGTATTCAGGGTAGCATCAGCTCCAGCTATTTGGCAGAGGGCAATGGAACAAGTCCTGCAAGGGATCCCAGGGACCCAGTGTTATTTGGACGACATCCTGGTCACGGGCGAAAATGACAGTGATCACCTTGCCAACCTGGAGCAGGTGCTCACTAGATTGCAGGAATATGGGCTCCGAGCTAACCGCCCCAAATGCGAGTTTTTTTAGAAAACAGATCTCGTATTGTGGCCACGTTATCGATAAAGAGGGGTTACATAAGTCCCCAGAGAAGATTGAGGCAGTAGTCAAGGCTCCAGCACCAGAAAATGTGTCACAACTGAGGTCGTTCCTCGGGCTGGTAAACTACTACCATAAGTTCTTGCCAAATTTGTCTACAATACTACACCCACTGAACACCCTACTGCAAACTGGGGTGCCATGGAAGTGGAGTGACGAATGTAGACGAGCTTTCCAGAAGGGCAAAACACTAATCACATCGAAAGAGGTATTGGCCCATTACAACCCGGCATTACCAATTCGGTTGGCATGTGATGCGTCACCCTACGGCGTTGGAGCAGTGCTGTCGCACAAATTCTCGGACGGCTCAGAGAGGCCAATAGCCTTTGCGTCACGATCACTAACCTCAGCCGAGCGTAACTACGCCCAGATTGACAGGGAGGCCCTCAGCCTAGTGTGGGGAGTGAAAAAGTTCAATCACTATCTGCACGGGCAGAAATTCACCTTGCTGACTGATCACCAGCCTCTTGTCTCCATTTTTAATCCGAAGAAGGGCGTTCCGGTGATGACTACGTAACGACTACAAAGATGGTCACTTTTTCTAGGGGCGCACCACTGTGAGATTGAATATAAGGGCACGAAACAGCATGGAAATGCTGATGGGCTATCACGCCTGCCACTGCCTACTGCGGAGGAAGCACCAGCAGTGGATCCTGTTGAAATATTCCATTCGACTATAGTTGAATACCTACCGGTATCTAACGCTTGTATCGAAAAGGAAACCCGAAATGACCCGACACTGTCTCGGGTATATGATTTGACGGTGAAGGGATGGCCAGCACATGGGGACTCACTGTTGCCAGCATTCTCGACAAGGAGAGAACAGCTGTCAGTGTGCTGGGGGACCTTGATGTGTGGATCCCGAGTGGTAATTCCACCCAAGTTAAGGGATAGAGTGCTCAATGAGCTTCATGAGGGTCATCTGGGAGGGGTAAAAATGAAAAGCCTAGCCAGGGCTTATGTGTGGTGGCCGGGAATCGATAAACAAATCGAGGACCTGACCAAGAGCTGCTCAGGATGCCAGAAAGTCCAAAATGCACCACCACAGGCCCCTCTACACCCATGGGAGTGGCCCTCATCTCCATGGCAACGGGTGCATTTTGATTTTGCTGGTCCATTCATGGACTCAATGTTTTTAATAGCCGTGGATGCGCACTCGAAATGGCCTGAGGTCATCAAAATGTCCTCCACCACCACGGAGAAAACTATTGCAGTCCTACGGACCATTTTTGCCAGGAATGACTTGCCAGAACAGATTTGCTCCGACAACGGACCACAGTTTGTGTCCGAAGAGTTCCGGAGGTTCTTGAAAAAGAATGGGGTAAGGCATTACACATCCGCCCCACATCATCCAGCCACAAATGGATTGGCTGAGAGGTTCGTACAAACCTTTAAGAAGGCAATAAAGGCGATGTATAATGACAACATTCCGCTGCAGCACAAGGTGGACAATTTCCTGTTCGCCTACCGGAATGCGACACATGCAGTCACCAACCAGGCCCCAGCCATGATGTTCTTTAACCGAAGGTTAAGATCTCGCCTGGATTTGCTCAGACCAAACGTACGAAGAGATGTTGAGAGTAAGCAATTCCAGCACATCCATGAGAAGCCAACAAGGAGCTTCAATGTAGGGTAACCAGTCTTGGCCTGCGACTACCGAACAGAAAAATGGCAGCCAGGAACGATATGCACACGGCAGAGCCCACTAATGTACACAGTGGACGTTGGGGAGAGCATCGTGAGACGCCATGCTGACCAGATCCTAGAGTCACAGGAACAAGTCAACCCCATGCCTCGCCCATACGTACCTGGTGATGAACCCGATGTACAGGTTGCATCTACCCCAGAAACAGTAGCATCGGAAGCTGATGAACCAACCGACGACAGGGGGCCAGAATCACCTCCGCACCAAGAGCAAGACACTCGGGAAACGCGCTATCCAGAAAGGATCAGGAAGCCTCCCCAAAGACTGAATATATAAATAGACTATTTTCAGCTAATGTTGCATGTTAAAAGTGTTAATTGTAATTAGTTTGATATTTAATTGTTAAATGAGTGTTATGGTATTGTTAATCTAAAAGGGGAGGAATTGTAATGTATATACCTTTAAGGGGGGGAACTATCTTTTACAGCTCATGTATACTGCAGTACCGGCAGTGACCACACCTGTATATAGCACTGAGTAGTAATCTGTACAGATCAGTTCCCGTGTGAGCCACGTTGAGTAAACACCTGTTGTACCGTTCTCCTGCAGTCTGCGTCTTATTATACACAGACACAACACAGACATGTAGATCAGATACTTCCCAGACAAGGGGAAATTGAAATGAAGGTTCCAGGTGCAATGACTGAAGACAGGGTTGCCCCCAGTTATCCAAGTGCATCTGTGGTGCTACCACCAGGGACAGAGCCAATTCCACAGGAACCTATTCGTCAAGAGGAAACCATCGTTGCAGAGTCAGATACTCTGAGCACTGCTCAAGAGCAGCTGGTGGCTTCACCACAAACAAGCAGGGACTTTACTGTTAGACGTTCACAAAGGCCTCGCAAGCCACCAGAGAGATTGATACTGAACTGTTAGATTCGTCAAGTTTGGAACATGATGAATGGAGACTCCTTATGTGACCCTCAGGAATGGTTGTTTGTTAAGAAATTCATACTGAAATCTTAAGGGGGGAGGGATATAGTAATCTGGGATGTTATGATTTAAGGTTATCCACCAGGTGGTGCTGTAGCCAATGCTGCTGCTAAGGTCAGAGGTTTGCTTCCTGTCTAGGTCAGCAAGAGGTCGAATGCCAGGATGCAGGCCTGATGTATGTGTTTCCCAGTTGTTAATAAAGTACTCGTGTTAATTCTACGATATTGCCTCTTTGAGTCCTTGTTCCACTTAATGGATTTATCACAAGAATGGCATAAACTCTGCTCAAATACCCATAACACTTAGATTGGCATCTATTGACATAGATGATATTACTGACTTTCAGGATTTCCACCTCCCAATGAAAGAGGAATGTAATAATGTTCCCCTTATACTTTGAGAGGTAACTATTTCTGAGTAACCAAGATTTTTGTGTTACATGCCACACAAATGTCAATGTGCTATGAATAAAATACAGAACTGCCCTGTACAATGTTTATACAGCTGGTGAAAACTGGAAATGACTATTTTCAAGATTGGAAATTACTATTGTCAAGAATTAGCGGGAGACATCTTACATTTTCACATCCTGTGATGTAGTATATAAAATTACTTCTCCCCCAACCAATGTTTTTATTTATTGCTGCCAAAATCACATGAAACATCATAAATAAATTACAATGTACAACCTGTTCTTTTTATTCTAATGTGAATTCACTGTTTTGGTGATCACTGCACACTCTTACTGATTTCACAAGGAAGAACTTTGTGGATACTGATCCCCATCATATTCTGTAATTGGTTCAGGTGCAGCGCTAATGCCAAAGATTTAAGACTATGGGGGGAAAATTCAGTTGTTTGCACCTCCCATTAGCGTCTTAAGAGGGCGCTAATGGGGCGCAAAACAACTAGCGTCCGGGCACAGCGATGTTTGCGCCGCTCGCAAAATTAATTAGACATTTTGCGGCGGCGATAAACACTACCGCCACGATCTCCTGCGCCGGCAGATTGTGATGTCAGTCGAGTGCGCAATGCCCCGTTAGCGCCCCGGACCGGATATTGAGTGGCGCCCCCTGCCTTACCGCCTGCCGCTAGCAACGACAGGTTGAGGGGAGCGTTATGCTGTCAGAAAGGGACTAGGGGAGCGCTATTTAAAGGCAACCGCTTCTTGCCTTTTTTTGTCGGTGACATTTTAGCACCATGCATTCTGAGAGAGAGAGAGAGAGACTTCTGGAGAGATTCAACGCTGTGTGAAGGAGTTTTGGGTACTGAGCAGCACTTTGCAGGTTTATTTTGATTTGCCCTTCCTTGCTTCACCAGCGCTCTGAGGTAGCGCCTCGCTCCTCGGCCTTTGCACCTTAAGACAGGTGTGAAGCGCCTGATTTAGCGCTCCAATCACCTCCAGGGGCGATAAAAGCCAAGTTTGCTGTCAGAGGCGATAATTAGCGCCAGGCGCTAAACTTTGCGCATGGCCGATAATGGCGCCCCAAACGGGGCGATACTGAATTTTTCCCCCTATATTTCAAGTTGGCAAAACAGGAGACAAATGTGCAAATCTTCAAAGTAAAAGGTACTCAGCACTCAAAGGTACATCCATCTATTATAAACTAGGGAAATTTGTTTCAGGACTTCTTCAAAATAGTAAATCATCCTTCCCATTGGAACTTGGTGTTTTCTCCCTCTCCCATGCTAGCACTGTGCCAATCTGATACTGCATCAGAATTACGAATGTACCTCATTCTCAGATTCAAAACAACCACCCCAAATGTAACATTCTGATACTTCAGTTTCTCAGAGTTAACCCCATGCTTTTTGAAATCAGCGCTTGAAATGCAGTACTTGCACACGAAAGCAGATCAGACAACAAAATAAGATATGATGTGGAACGCAGCCTCGCATATGCACAAATCTGGTAACAGTGCACAATGCCAAGCAATTGTGTTACTTCACGCAAGAGCATAATGTTGGATTCTCACATGTACAGTTTAGCAAAACCTTGTTGGCAAGTTCATTTTCTGCAAGTAACTACTTTGAGAGATGCTGGTGGTTTTATAGCTTCATGTGGATAGACAATGGCAAGCATTCAAAGATAGAATGGAAGAATTCCAGAACATGTTTATACCAGTTTGGCATAAAAATAAACCTAAAAAGGTGACTCAACCGTGGATAACGAGGGAAATTAGGGATAGCATAAAATCAAAAAAAAGGGCATATCAACTGGCAAAAAAAAGCACCAGACCGGAAGATTGGGGGCAGTACAGGATACAGCAAAAGAGGACAAAGGGATTAATCAGGAAGGGGAAAATAGAATACGAAAGTAAACTTGCAGCAAACATAAAGACAGACTGCAAAAGCTTTTATCGGTATATCAGGAGGAAAAGACTGGTAAAATCCCAAGTCGGTCCCTTGCAGTCCGATTCGGGAGAATATATAATGGAGAATAAGGAAATGGCAGACCAATTAAACTCATACTTTGGTTCTGTATTCACAAAGGAGGACACAAATAACCTCCCAGGAATATCGGCAAACATAGGGACTAATGAGAGGGAGGAGCTGACAGAAATTAGTATCTCTAGCGATATGGTGTTGGGTAAGTTGAGGGGACTGAAGGCCGACAAATCCCCGGGGCCTGATAAACTACATCCTAGGGTACTTAAGGAGGTGGCCCTGGAGATAGCAGATGCTCTAAGGATCATCTTCCGGAACTCCATTGACTCGGGAACAGTACCCGTGGATTGGAGGGTAGCTAATGTTACCCCAATATTTAAAAAGGGGGGTAGAGAGAAAGCGGGGAATTATAGACCAGTAAGCCTTACATCGGTTGTGGGCAAAATGCTAGAGTCCATTATTAAGGATAAAATAGCGGAGCACTTGACAAATGGGGAAAGGATTGGACAGAGTCAACATGGATTTACAAAGGGTAAATCGTGTTTGACTAATCTGCTGGAATTTTTTGAGGAAGTAACTGGTAAAATAGATGGGGGAGAGCCAGTGGATGTGGTGTACCTTGACTTCCAGAAAGCCTTCGATAAGGTTCCACACAAAAGATTATCATGCAAAATTAAGGCTCATGGGATTGGGGGCAAAGTATTAACGTGGATAGAGAACTGGCTGGCGGATAGAAAACAGAGAGTTGGAATAAACGGCTCGTTTTCGGAGTGGCAGGCAGTGACCAGCGGGGTGCCGCAAGGATCTGTCCTGGGACCCCAGCTGTTCACAATATATATAAATGATCTGGATCAGGGAATTGGATGCAATATTTCCAAATTCGCTGACGACACTAAACTAGGAGGAGGGGTGGGCTCTGATGAGGATGTCAGGAGGCTACAGTGCGATTTGGACAGGTTGGGGGAATGGGCGGATACGTGGCAGATGCACTATAATGTGGATAAATGCGAGGTTATCCACTTTGGGGGTAAAAACAGGAGGGTAGATTATTATCTAAATGGCAATAGATTGGGAGATGGGGAAGTGCAGAGGGACCTGGGTGTTCTTGTGCACCAGTCACTGAAGGAGAGCATGCAGGTGCAACAGGCGATTAAGAAGGCAAATGGTATGTTGGCCTTCATATCAAGGGGGTTCGAGTATAGGAATAGGGATACCTTACTACAGCTGTACAAGGTGCTGGTGAGACCGCATCTGGAGTATTGTGTACAGTTTTGGTCGCCCCATCTGCGGAAGGATGTTCTTGCCATGGAAAGAGTGCAACGGCGATTCACCAGGCTGATACCTGGAATGGCGGGAATGACCTACGAAGAGAGATTAAATAGTTTGGGCTTGTACTCACTGGAGTTTAGAAGATTGAGAGGGGATCTCATCGAAACATATAAAATTATGGCAGGCCTGGACAGGCTGAATTCAGAGAGAATGTTTCCAATGGCCGGGGAGCACAGAACCAGGGGCCACAGTCTAAAAATAGCAGGCAAATCATTTAAAACAGAGATGAGGAAGAATTTCTTCACTCAAAGAGTGGTGAGCCTGTGGAATTCCCTGCCACAGAGGGCTGCGAAGGCTAATTCAATAAATATTTTCAAGAGAGAATTGGATATATTTCTGAAGGCTAAGGGGATTAAGGGTTACGGAGAAAAGGCGGGGACGGGGTACTGAACTGGTAAGATCAGCTATGATCTCAGACGAAGATCAGCCATGATCTCATTGAATGGCGGAGCAGGCTCGAAGGGCCGAATGGCCTACTCCTGTTCCTATCTCTATGTATCTATGTAACTATGTCTCCTCCACAGTCTATTTCAGACTATTTAGCGTCAACGGATGAAACAAATGCTAGATTTGGGTAAACATGAAACTAATTTCAGAGAGTTACTGGAGCATGGGAAAATAGAGTGACCCTAATACCACAACGTTGCCAGGTACGAAAAGAAATTTTAGTGAAATTATTGGGCATGATGGACCAGACTCCAAAACCATCTCACACGTCCTCGCCCCACCTTTAGATGTTAGGGGCTAAAATGTTGTTAACGTCCTTCATTGGCTAATTTCTGTAATGAATTTCCTAAATTTTCTCTACAGAAAGAAACAGTGTGCTGTGGAGTGGTGGGATTGAGGTGCTCACGTGAAGGACCTAACACAGTAAGGTCTTAATCAGAGCCGCGCTGTCAGGGAGGGGGAAAACACAAGAACACCTTTTAGCAGCTGGTGAAAATGGGCAGAGGCTTAAAAAGCTGGCTGGTCTGCCTTCTGAGCCAGAAAAACAACTCATCACAGGAAACTAAAAATTGGGACAGAAGAAAATGCAAAATAGCTTACCCTATGAAAAAAAGTTGTTTTTTGGGAACTGATGTGATTTGGCATAGTTGAACTGTCAAGTAATTTGTATAAAAGGGGCCATTATAATTGAGTATTTTAGTGAAGGAACAAAGCTATAGATGAATATAATTTAAGAATTTAAAATAGCACTATCAGTAACTTTAACCATCCAATGATACAGCAGCTGATACAGTATCATGTGAAAAGATTAGCTTAACAACCTCAACAGAAGCCACTTCACTTGACCTTTTGCAACAACTCTGACATTGTTTGAACTGCAACAGAGGATAAAACTCAAGCCTCCCTAGAAAGAACATTCGAAAAGGCGACAGACCTTGGCTCCCACAAATGCACTTACACAAATAAAGCGTATCAGCCATTCAGAATTGGAAAAGTCAATGCAATAAACGTAGGCTCCAAAATGGCTGAAACTACTGATATTGTCACAAGAAGAAGAAAATGACTGGCAGGGAGAAACTGAACAAATGCTTCCCATGGGAAGACTTCCCAACTGAGCTAACAATCAACTGATTCACTGCCTCTTTCCAAGGGTCCTCCTTCAATTATGTGGCATCTTAAGATCTTCTGCCATTAAAGAAAAAAGTCCATGCGCATGAAATCCTTGGCAAAACCTGAAATAAAATGTCTGGTCTGGGCCTCATCCAATTTAGTATCACTGGATGAACATATGTTAATAAATCAGTCTTCCAGAGGTTTCTGATGGTTACTGTCACTCTTAATTTGCCAGGAAAAGTATGTGACAATAAAAGGACTTAAATCTAATATTGTTTAATTTTCCTTGGATACGTAAACAGAAACGGGAAGGGGAAATTGTACCTGTATGGGAGCACTAAGCCAATTTTTGCAGTAAATATATACAAACTGCATATATCTACTATGAATCATGAGAAGAGTATTGAAGAGTATTGTCTTCATTCCAACTTGCAGTAAATTGTAATAATCAGTGCAAAATCACCACCTTACTTCTGCAGTAATCTAATGCATTGTTGCTTTAAGTTGTACAGACATGCTCTGTAGTAATGATGTGGAATGGAAAATGAGGCTGGATGCCATTTTACAATAAGCGGTTTCCAATAAAAGCTCTGGAGGTGACATCATTTTCACTGAGTTTACCAACAAATTTAGAAGCCATTTGGCTTTTGTTAATGAGTGTGGTTTATAGGCTAAATAATGGGCATAAGCAGCATTCAGAACCAAAAGGTTGAGGAAATTTTTCTTAGGAAAGAACACTACAGTATATAAATGCAAGTTGTCGTTCTTGAGTGCTCCTGCATTTACAAATAAAATGTTATTACATGTCCATTATACCAATAATGATGTTTTCATGCTGCTTGTGTGCTCAAGTTTCATACAAGTGGTGCTGAAAGGTAAGGTCAGGTATATTGTCTACTTCGGGGGCAGGACTGTTCATGAATCTCTGCACATGCACACTCAATACCTTGGTATGTGCATACTAGACGTACCAGTAAATTAAAATGATAGATCTTTCCTCCATTACACTGCTACAGTACCAGAAATGTTTTCACATCAGCACTATACATTGCATACAGGTTTTTTTTAAAGCAAAAATATTTTTGAACCAGAATTGGTTTGAAAACTCCAGCTAGCATTGTCTTAATATCAGTATGCTGCTACACACCACCTCTTGGAGGCTACATTACTTCTTGGAGATGCCCTCCTTTTTGCAACACTTTTGGGATACTATACTATATTGGTGTGCTGGTATAATGGGGTTATATTCTTCCTTCCAGACCCTAGCTTCACTGTTGCCAAGACTCTTTTGTTGCCAAGGGAACCTTCGATCTACCCTAAAACGTTCAAACAAATCATGTATCCAGCTGCAATGCCTCTGGAATCTAACTAGCCCAGCATGACATACAAATCCCTTGATCTATCAGACTTTCCAACCTGGTATAAAGGATTTTTTTGTTTGCTTGACAAGTTGACTGATATAAGTCTAAATATAGAGATGTGGCTACCCTGGGAGAAGAGGGAGAGGTCACCTCTCACCCTAGCTGGAGTCAAAAAAATTCGACTTCACTTCGATATAGTGTGCTGTGATCACAAATGCTTTCATCTCCTTTGGATTGGGATTTGAAGGTTCTCATTTGAAGGTGCATCACTCTCTCTCTCTCTCTCTCTTAAGAATAACATCAGTTTCCAAGATGTCAGTACTGATTTTCTGAATAAAGTCTACACAGCAGTATCATCCCAAAAGTTATTTTGGTCATACTCAGCGATGTCACACAGTGAAACAACACTGCCACTTCCCCCATTCTACAGCCAAGAAAACTCATATCACTTGATTATTTTGTCCCAAAAGCTGAGACTGTACCTTTAGGAGTCCATGCTTCGCTCTTCAACTATAGAAAACCACTGTCCCAGTTACTTAATCACTGGTTTTGGATCTAGACTAATTACTTTCACATTGATAAATGGCACTGATAGCTTTCTCTTTCCAAGTAGTTCTTTTCTGTAAGTATTGTAATTATGCTGGCATGGTGCAGCTTTAGTGAGTTGCCCACAGAGAGAATAATGCTTTACGATCCGATCACTCTGGAGAATGATGGAGTGCACTCTCAACCTGATTTGCAACCAAGCTAAGTTTGTAGATGTTAAGCATCATTTAAGATCAACTGAACACTATTCGGAATGATTAAGACTGGCATGAAAAGCTGTTACTGAGAACGCACCCAATCTTATTTCTGGTGTTATATAGCCCTTCTGCACCACTGAAAGTATTTGTTTTGAATATCATTTTGAAAACAGTAAAAAAGCAGGCACAGGCTGTAGTGTATGTACCCGTCTACCTTTAAGGGAACTATTGAATGTAACCGTTCACCTTTAAGGGAACTACTTTAGGTGTGGCACTGTTTGTTTGGCTTCTGTATACTGTAATACCGATAGTGACCACACCAGTATATAAGTGTTGTAGCAGGATTTCTGGGGCAGATTCGCCTGGACCTTCGAATAGTAAAGACCTGTTTGTTTGTTACTTCTGAAGTCTGTGTATTTATTAACTGCACAACCCACAGACTTTACAGTGGTGATGAGTCCGATCGTACCCTGCGGCAAGATTACCATAAGCAACGAAGAGCGTCGAAGAGAGACAACCGCCCTCGTCGTGCTACCAAAAGAAAACACGAGGCTGCAACAACAGAAAGCAGGAAGACTAACAACAAAAGCTGTATCAGCAACAGGCACTGACTACCCTTCTGCCACGGTGCGGAGTGAGCCGACCAGCAAGAAACAAGGCGGCCGAAGAGACTGTGAGTAGGGGAAGGTGTAGAAGCATCCGGAGGATAAGGGCAGAGCACTCGACCTCGGTCGAGGGGGAGCTGTGCCGGCCAAAAGTCGGGTCCAACGGCGTCGGGTGACAGCCGGACCGCGATCGGCGGGACAATCGGGGCAGCGACCGCAGCCACGAAGCGCTGAGCCTGCGAGTAGGCGCGGGAAGAGAAACCCAGCCGCAGCCGGGAGGGAAACACCGGTCTGCGAGAGGGCTGGGGAGGCGAACGGGAACCGTGCGGGTGAGAGCCGGGGGCGGAGAGAGAGACTGCGAGGAGCCGGTCCAGCGGCTGAGCTGTTCTCCACCAACGGGGTACTCAGAGCCGGCAAAACCGAACGTGCGGGAGTGGGTGAGAGACACAGCCGAAAACGGGGTGAGAGACTGCGCGAGAGCCAGTCCAGCGGTGAGCTGTTCTCCACCAACGGGGTACCCAGGGCCGGTAGCATCGAACGTGCGGGTGAGAGAGACAGAGCCGGGTACGGAGAGAGAGACTGCGCGAGAGCCAGTCCAGCGGCTGAACTGTCCTCCGCTAACGGGGTGTACCCAGCGCCGGTAGAGCCGTGCGGGCGGGAGGAAAAGACATAGCCGAGTAAGGGGAGCTGTGCGGTAGCCAGCCAGCGGCTGAACCTGTCCGCTGAGGGGGAAGCGTACCCCTTCCACCGGGAAGAAACGCGGGAAGCCGCCATTAGGCGGAGAAGACGCCAGAAGCGGGAAACCGCCATTGAAGTGGGCGGGGCGAGAAAGGAAGAGTGGGAAACCGCCATTTTCGCGGGAAAACCGCCATCTTGATTGACATACCGCCATTGAAGTGGGCGGGGAGAGAAGGAAAGAGCGGGAAACCGCCGATTTCGCGGGAAAACCGCCATCTTAGAAACAAATAAATAAATAAGAAATACTGGTGCTGCTCCTAAGGGAAGAAAGATGCCTAAGCGGGGGAATATTAACGACTTTAATTCTGAAATAGAAGACTGGGCCACGTACGTGGAACGCATAGAGATCTATTGCGAAGCCAACAAAATAGAGGAAGACGACAAGACGATAACATTGCTAAACTCGATGGGGGCAAAAACATACGGGCTCTTGAAGCATCTAATAGCACCAAATAAACCAGCGGATCAGACCTTCGAAGAGATTGTGGCTGTGCTGAAGGACCACTTGAACCCCACACCGCTGATGCTGGCTGAACGATTCAAATTCTACGCATGAACGCAGAAGAAAGACAAAAGCAATGCGGAATACTTGGTCGAACTGCGTAGGCTAGCGAAATACTGCCAGTTCGGAGGGAATCTGACAGAAGCGCTGCGGGACAAGTTCGTATGCGGATTGTCCAAAGAAGGGACGCAGAAGCGACTACTGGAAGAGAATGACCTCACACTGGACAGGGCTGTCCTTATAGCTGCATCGCACGAAGCCGCAGCGAAAGGAACGGCGGAAATGCAACCAAAGGCGGCGGCACTCGGGGTGGACCAAATTACTTCAAGCACAACAAAATGCTATTGTTGTGGGAAGACAACGCATGACCAGAATCAATGCTGGTTTAAGAACCAAGAGTGTAGGAAATGTGGCAAACTGGGTCACATCGCGAAGGTGTGCCGGTCCGGGAAAAAGATCAATAATCAAAGGAAGCCACCACCAGAAAAGTACAACAAGGTACACAAGGTGGCTGAGAAGAGTTCAGACGAACAGAATTCAGACTCAGACCCAAACAACCAGGAGCTGGGTAGTCTGAGAATCCACAATGTGGGTAAAGAAACGGATCTACAGGCCATCTGGGTCATACTAAAAATAGCTGGAGTCCAAATAAGAATGGAGCTGGACACTGGATCAGCTCTATCAGTCATCAACCGAAGGGACTACCATCGGCTATTCTCTCACATACCTTTAAGAAATACCAAGTTCGTATTACAGACATACACGGGGCATAACGTATACCCCGTGGGGAAAATAAGAGTCAAGGTGAGAGATAGGGGTAAAGAACACCCAAGAATGAGTTTGTACGTATTACCTGAGGGAGGACCACCACTTCTAGGATGGGAGTGGATTAAGAAAATAGGCATGGAATGGCATTACCTAAAAGCCATAATGAGGGAGGACTCGGTGCAAGCTATTAGCTCAGATTCTGAAATGGATGATGATAAGACCAAGTCGAAAACGAAGACAGGCAGAAGGACTTATGGTACCAAGAAGAATAAAGCTGCAGAGCAGAACTCCAGGTTGACAGAGAATTCTGAGCCTGTTCAAGCAAAGGATTCATCCATGACGGAAGGACACCGAGCTCGGACGCAAACTTATGTCAAAGTACGACAACAATAAGAACAGTTGAGTGATCGTCTCGTACAGGAGATGAAAAATATGGAAAAGTTCTGGGACACCGAATGGGGGAACCTGGAAAGACTACAGAGACAGCTAGCTCAAGCAGAGAGCGACCATAGAGCCATCATGGTCAAATACCAATCACATTCCCCTGATGCTGTTCAGGAACTAGAATATTTACAGGATGAACCAAAGGAAGAGGAATCTTCAGGGAGCCAGGATTTTATTCCAGTTCTTCTTTACGACTCCTTACAAGCAGAGTGTGAGAAGTTGAAAGAACAGTATGAACAGGCCCAGGCTACAATTCAGAAGGGGGTTAACTCGGCAGCCTCCGAAAAGCTAGTTTCAGTAGAAGCATATGAACAACTAAAGGTTGAACATGAGCAAGAAGTCCAAAGGCTGCAGGAAATTCTTGATGAGCTCAAGGCCAAGACAGACTCATCGATAGAAGCTCCATCCATAGATGAGCAATTAGAGAGGAAAATCATGGCAGAGCATGAAAGACAGGATGTCCAAGAACTTATAAAAACATTGAAGGACACCCAAGACAAATATGAGGCGGCAATGTCTGAGGTTCAACAACTTGAAGAACAGATTCAACTGGGAATCCTTGCAGTGGAAGAACAGGACACTGTAAGAATGGTCCCTGAACATGAACTAGAGAGCATCAGGGCGCAACTTTTCCGAGCGCTGAAAGCCAAAGTTCAAGAGGAACGTAAGGTGGAAGTATTGGAGAAAGAGGTGGATGAAATGGAGAAGACTCTGATCCACCGTGTTCCCAGGGAAGAGTTAACGGTCGGCCAACTCCTTCATATGCTGAAGGACAAGACTCTACAAGGGGAACAATCTGAACACGAGCTTCAATCTTCAGGGGGAACGAGTTCGGAGCTCTCAAAAGTCACGGAGATAGCTGAGGTGGCAACACAAATTTTACAAGGATGCCAAAAGTACGTTGAATCACGTCAAGGTGAACAGAAGAAGGTGGAAACCGTTACTTCAGTAGAAGGGTTAAATAGCCTGATAACGCAATTACCGGTGGAAAGGAAGGTATTGAACTCACAAATGAGGTCCGTCGTGAAGGAATGGCAGATAACCCAGGAAGAGCGGGATGAATATGAATGCATGAAGAAGGCTTTTCAAGAAAGATGTTTAGGGAAGGAACCACCGTCAGCTAACGTCCAGACGGGTGAGGAGGAAGAAGAAGTCTCTCTCGCTGGCCTAACTCAGGACGAACCTGAATATTACCATGACCTGTTGAGTGACACTGAATATTATAGCTGTAATTTGTTTTATAGGAAGTTGAAGATATGTATGTTTAACGGGGACTCTGTAAGTAATAAGCTAAAAAGGGAGGATTGTAGTGTATGTACCCATCTACCTTTAAGGGAACTATTGAATGTAACCGTTCACCTTTAAGGGAACTACTTTAGGTGTGGCACTATTTGTTTGGCTTCTGTATACTGTAATACCGATAGTGACCACACCAGTATATAAGTGTTGTAGCAGGATTTCTGGGGCAGATTCGCCCGGACCTTCGAATAGTAAAGACCTGTTTGTTTGTTACTTCTGAAGTCTGTGTATTTATTAACTGCACAACCCACAGACTTTACACAGGCAAACACTAAGGCCCGAATTTTCTGGGGTGGTAGCGGGCGCGATCGGTGGCGGGTCAGGTGGGAAAGTTGGTATTTTTGACAGCGGGTCGGGAACCCACTGCCATCTCACTCCCACGCGCCTTTCCCCCAGTCATCGCGGAGCCGACCCGGCCGGCAGCAGCAGGCGACCCAATTGAGATCATTATCAGGCACTTAAGAGCCTTTCTCCCCCTACATTTTAAATTTCCCTGCATGGCCACGGGATTCACGCAGCTCGGGAACCATGTCGTTTAACCTGATGCGGGAGTTCCGTGGCCATTGCTCCAGCTGAATACTTGACAGCATCAAATGTACAGTAAAAGCTCCCACCTGACAGAAGATCACTTTCCTCAGGCAGAAGCTGTTGCTCAGTCCATTTCCAGCACAGATTCTGCAGGCTGCAAGTCTTTCCAGCAAAGTCTCCATCCAGTGTCACCACATTGGAAGAACTCTCTCACCATTGACAGAATGCTTCTGTCAACTGTACTTCACCTGCCATCTATTCCATCAACATGGATGCCGTTTAGATTGTCTCACCTTGGTCCTCAGAATCGGACCATGATGAGCCCCAGCACCAGGCACACCAGCAGCACCAACAACAACACCAACCTTCTCTGCAATCACCTGATACTGCACAGGACACTAAGGCTTCAGCACCCAACCACAATGCTGCCCAGGAGGCCAGGAATGGCATCATCATGGCTAGATTTAGTTAACTTTACGCTGTACACCTATATGGCTGCCACATGATGCCCCAGGTTGGCAGCACCCCACACCAACACCATAAAGCATCCCTACAATGACCAAGCCATTCCTTTCACACTCATCACCATTGCGAGGTGCACCGTTATGTCTCACCATTCACTGCAACTCACTAAGCCATTTCCAAAGGTGCACACAAATCAGTCCAAGTGTTGAAAATAAAGATTTTTATGTTTGACACCACATTAACAGAAACGTTGGATAAAACACCCTTGTAAGTTGTTATTTGGTATGATTGCACTCGGATCAGGATGAATGTGAGGGGTGGCTAGTGAGATGGGGAAGTGATAATGTAGATAGAGAGGGATGGGAGGAGGTGCAAGGTAAGTTGGTGTGAGTAAGGATGTGCAGGAGTAGGGTAGGGAAGGCAGAGTGATGGGGATGTGATGAGAGGCACTGCAGGATGAAGTTGAGTGTGGCTTTGTACTAACGTTTCCTGATCTACTGAGATCAGTAAAATGTTTGTGGCACTGCACCCAGGTCCTCCTGACCACATCCCTGCTTGTGACCTTCGCTGCAATCTACAACCAGGCTATTTTGGTCTCCTGGGGAGGTCTCTTCCGCCCATCGGAATAGAAGAGGACCTTCCTGCGTGCTCTGTCTCCCTCCATAAGCATATGGAGGTGTTATGTATTGTGTGTTCTATTGTGTGTTCTCCTCCCACCTGTGGTGGCGCTGTCACAGGAGATAAATGGTTGGGTGTTCTCTGTTAAGTTTAGCTCTTTGTTCGGAACTTGCCAGAACTTCCTTTCCTTCCAATAAAGCACTTCATGTTTGAATCTCTGAGTTCTGAGTCCTAGATTGTGTCTAGGTAGAAAGGTACCGACACAACAGGAGGGAGTCCTCGGAGAACCTGGGTGCAGCCCTCTGCCTGTGTGCAGTCATTGTCAGTGTTTGCTGCACTCCAATGCTGTAGTGCACTGACAGCACTATGTTAGATTAAACTTCAAATCTAATGTGGCCATGGTCCCTTTAAATATACCGGTTGAAAACACGTCATGAATGACGTCACCAGACCCGCTCCATCTCATTGGGCCGGGTAACGTGCTGGGCGGGCTTAATAGGCCCCATTAAGGTAAGTTCATTTTCAACAGCGGGATGGAACCAGCAGTGGGGTCGCGACCTGCCATGCACACCGCCCAGGTAGGCAAAATTCCAGCCGACCTGTATCACCACTAATTGAAGCCAATAGCTGAGATAAGCTTTTAGGGGACAATTATTTCTTTGGTAGCCATTGTATATTTAAGAAACACCGCTACAAATTATAACACAGCTAAAAAATATGGCTGCTACCAGTCCAACTGCTGCAACCCTCCTGCTTCTCCCTGTACCAGTAATCCGGCATGTTTTACAGTGCTTACTCGCAGTGTACCATTTCCATGAATTTTAATTTCACAACTTTAAGATATGCGGTATCAATACCGCAGTCTACCTCGGCGAGTGTGGCCACCTTCAGGGATGCTGCAGCCAAGCCCACACAACAGAAGTCCGTGTTCAGAGCGTTTTCAGCTTTGGTGGAATCTCAAATGATTGCCATGCAAGGTTTGGGCACCGCCTTGGAGTGACAGCTGTCCACCTTGGAGAGATTAGTGGAGCACATTGTTGTGTATGTACCTTTAAGAGAAGAACTGATTCTATACTGCAGTACCGGCAGTGACCACCCCTGTATATAAAGCCATAGCAGGCTTCTGTACTTCAGTCTTAAGTTACCCTCCGTTCAGTAAATACCTGTTTTATTGTTCTCCTGTAGTCCGTGTATTATTAAGGCGCGGACACTACAGTGGCGACGAACAGGTTCGAACTCACCTGCAGTACTGCATCACCTCACGGGGATCTTTCCCTGAGAAGAAGCTTCTTGGAGGTCGAAGTCAGAGCAACGGGCGTCGACCGCGGGCAACCGCCCAAGGATCCCTCGGAGTTCGGAGAGTTGCAGGAGAGGCTATGGAGAGCTGTGCTTGGCTCCCCAGTCAAGGTGTTCCAGCAAATCGTGCTGGTAGCAGGTAGTGCGCTGACCCTTCCGGACTGCGGCGGGCTTGAGCTCGATCGAGCGGCTCTGCAAAGGGGCCGTGCAGCGTCGTTGGGAGGAAAAGAGAGAGAGGGTGCTCAAGAACCGGGCAGCGTAGCGAAAATAAAACAAGGGGAAGGAAAAGTGAGACGCGCCGAAGTCGCGGGTCGCCGCCATTACCCTGCAGAATGCTAGGAGCAGCGTGGCAGCAAGGGGAAGAAGGAAAAGCGCGGGAGGCGCCATTTTATTCCATTGGGGAAGGAGGAAAAATGCGGGAGGCGCCATTTTAATCCATTGGTGAAGAAGAAAAAGCGCGGGAGGCGCCATTTTAAATCACCCAAGATGCCGAAAAGTGGCAGTATCACTGCTTTCGACAACGAGGTAGAAGACTGGACCACGTATGTGGAAAGAATTGAAGTGTACTGCACGGCAAATGAAGTGGCTGATGGAAAGAAGGCGTCGGTATTATTAAATTTGATGGGCGCAAGAACGTACGGCCTATTGCGGAATTTCATTACCCCAGCTAAACCAATGGAGAAAAGGTTTGAAGAGATTGTTAATATCTTACAGGAACACCTAAACCCTACACCGCTGCTGATAGCAGAAAGATTCAAGTTCCATAAAAGAAACCAGCACAAAGATGAGAGCAATGCTGACTATCTTACGGAACTACGCAAGTTATCAAAGCACTGCCAGTTCGGAGCAGGACTGGCAGACACCTTACGGGATAAGTTTGTCTGCGGGCTCCAGAGTGAAGGAACCCAGAAACGACTACTTTCGGAAAAGGACCTGACGCTAGAACAGGCTTTCAGCATGGCAGTATCCTACGAAGCAGCAGCACGGGGAGCTGCGGAAATACAACAGAAACCACAGGAATACAGCGCTAACGAAATGGCGTATGGAGCAGAAAAGTGCTATCGCTGCGGCAGAACAACCCATGATCAGAAGGATTGCTGGTTTAAGGACAAAGTATGCAGGCAATGTGGGAAAATGGGACACATAGCAAGAGTCTGCAGGTCGGGAAAGAAAACCAACACTACAAGAACTACTAAGGACAAGTACAAGAAAGTAAAGAAATTGACAGACAGTAGTTCGGAAGATCAGGAGAGTGATAAGGACTCCGGGAGCAGGAGACTAAGTTGTCTAAAGTTACACAACGTGATTGCAAAGGAGGATCACCGAACCATTTGGGTCACCCTCATGATAGCAGGGTCCCCAGTAAAGATGGAATTGGACACAGGATCAGCCCTAACTGTCATGAATCGACGAGACTATGAGCGGCTATTCTCACACATACCCTTGAAGAACACGTCCATTGTATTGAAGACATACACGGGGCAAAAAGTCTACCCCAGAGGAAAAATAAGGGTGCCAGTTGAATACAACGGCAAGGAAACACAGAAACTGTATCTATATATACTACCGGATGGAGGACCACCACTATTGGGACGTGAATGGATCCGAAAAATACAATTGGATTGGCATTCCATTCAGGCGCTAACTGTGACTGATAAAAAGGATGATGACGTCACACCTGGACGACTGTCAAAAATTCTAACTGACGCGAAAGAGGTGTTCCAACAAGGACTTGGGACTCTAAAAGGAGTAACGGCAACGATAAAAATCGAAGATAACGCAAACCCAAATTTTTTTAAGGCCACGCGATCCGCCCAGCCGTTGAAGCAGAGCTGGAGAGTCTGGAGCGTTCGGGTGTGCTGTCCAAGGTGGACTGGAGCGAGTGGGCCACACCCATCGTTCCTGTAATGAAGAAATCATTGAGCAGCACGCCTGGGGAACCGAAGAAGGTTCGCATCTGTGGGGACTTCAAGGTAACTGTGAACCCAGTCCTGCACACAGTACAATATCCATTTCCACGGATAGAAGATATTTTCACCTCACTATCTGGAGGGAAACGCTTTACAAAGATTGATCTGGCCCAAGCGTATCTACAAATGGAGGTGGAAGAAGCATCTATGAAATACCTCACGATAAACACTCACAAAGGCCTTTACCAGTACAATCAACTGGTATTCGGGGTAGCATCAGCCCCAGCTATTTGGCAGAGGGCGATGGAACAAGTCCTGCAAGGGATCCCGGGGGCCCAGTGTTATTTGGACGACATCCTGGTTACGGGCGAAAATGACAGTGAACACCTTGCCAACCTGGAGCAGGTGCTCACGAGATTACAGGAATATGGGCTACGAGCCAACCGCCCCAAATGCGAGTTCTTCAGGAGACAAATCTCGTATTGTGGCCACATGATTGATGAGGAAGGGTTGCATAAGTCGCCGGACAAGATTGAGGCTGTAGTCAAGGCTCCAGCACCAGAAAATGTGTCGCAACTGAGGTCGTTCCTCGGGTTGGTGAACTACTACCATAAGTTCTTGCCGAATTTATCTACAATTCTGCACCCACTGAACGCCCTACTGCAAACTGGAGTAACATGGAAATGGAGTGATGAGTGTAAGCGTGCCTTTCAGAAATGTAAATGCCTAATCACTTCAAAAGAAGTATTGGCCCACTACAATCCAACACTACCGATTCGGTTAGCATGTGATGCGTCTCCCTACGGCATCGGAGCGGTGCTGTCACACAAATTCCTTGACGGTTCAGAGCGGCCAATAGCCTTTGCGTCGCGCTCGTTAACCTCAGCCGAGCGTAACTACGCCCAGATTGACAGGGAGGCCCTCAGCCTGGTGCGGGGGGGTGAAGAAGTTCAATCACTATCTACACGGGCAGAAATTCACCCTACTGACTGATCATCAGCCCCTGGTCTCAATTTTTAACCCAAAGAAGGGCGTTCCGGTGATGAGGGCGCAACGGCTGCAAAGATGGTCACTTTTTCCAGGGGCACATCAGTACGACATAGAGTACAAGGGTACGAAACAGCATGGAAACGCTGATGGGCTGTCGCGCCTACCGTTGCCTACGGTAGAGGAAGCACCTGCAGTGGACCCTGTTTAGATATTCCATGCAACCATAGTCGAATGTCTACCTGTTACAAACTCAAGTATAGAGAAGGAAACCCGAAATGACCCGACACTCTCTCGGGTCTATGATTTGACGGTGAAGGGATGGCCAACACATGGCGACTCACTGTTGCCAGCATTCTCGCCAAGGAGAGAACAGCTGTCAGTGTGCCGGGGGACCTTGATGTGTGGATCCCGAGTGGTAATTCCACCCAAGTTGAGAGATAGAGTGCTCAATGAGCTTCATGAGGGTCATCTGGGAGGGGTAAAAATGAAGAGCCTAGCCAGGGCGTTTGTGTGGTGGCCGGGAATCGATAAAGAAATCGAGGATATGACCAAGAGATGCACAGGATGCCAGAAGGTACAAAATCCACCACAAGCCCCGCTACATCCATGGGAGTGGCCCTCATCTCCATGGCAACGGGTACACATTGATTTTGCTGGTCCATTTATGGACTCAATGTTCCTAATCGCTGTGGACGCCCATTCAAAATGGCCAGAGGTCATCAAAATGTCCTCCACCACCACGGAGAAAACTATTGCAGTCCTACGGACCATCTTCGCCAGGAATGGCTTGCCAGAACAGATTTGCTCCGACAATGGGCCACAGTTTGTGTCCGAGGATTTCCGGAGGTTTCTGAGGAATAATGGGGTGAAACATTACACATCTGCCCCATATCATCCAGCCAAAAATGGATTGGCTGAGAGGTTTGTTCAGACCTTTAAAAAGGCAATAAAGGCAATGCATATTGACGACATACCACTACAACACAAGGTGGATAATTTCTTCTTTGCTAACCGGAATGCGACACATGCAGTCACCAACCAAACTCCAGCCATAATGTTCTTCAACCGAAGGCTAAGATGTCGCCTGGATTTGCTCAAACCAAACATAAGACGAGATGTTGAGGATAAGCAATTCCAGCACATAAATGAGAAGCCAACCAGGAGCTTCAAGATAGGGCAACCAGTCTTGGCCCGCGACTACCGAACAGAAAAATGGCAGCCAGGAACGATATGCACACAGCAGGGACCACTAATGTACACAGTGGACGTTGGAGAGAGCATCGTGAGATGCCATGCTGACCAGATTCTAGAGTCACAGGAACAAGCCAAACCCATACCATGAGCAGGTGCACCTGGTAATCAACCCGAAGTACAGATTGCGTCTACCTCAGAAGCAGTGGTATTGGAAGCTGACGAACCAACCAATGACAATGAGCCAGAATCAACTCCGCCGCAAGAACAGGATACTCGAGAAAGGCGTTATCCAGTCAGGATCAGGAAGCCTCCTCAAAGACTGAACTTATAAATGATTATTTCAGTTGATGTATATAGTACAGCGAAAATTGTAATTGTAATTAGTTATTATTTAGTTGTTAAATGAATGTTATGTACTGTTTATCTAAAAGGGGAGGAATTGTTGTGTATGTACCTTTAAGAGAAGAACTGATTCTATACTGCAGTACCGGCAGTGACCACCCCTGTATATAAAGCCATAGCAGGCTTCTGTACTTCAGTCTTAAGTTACCCTCCGTTCAGTAAATATCTGTTTGATTGTTCTCCTGTAGTCCGTGTATTATTAAGGCGCGGACACTACACACATGGATCAGGGCTTTCAAGGAATCACTCGTCTTCTGCACTCTGCTTTCCCACAGGTCAGTGGAAGTGACGAGCCCCAGCCCCACTGCAGTGACAGCAGCTTGATGGGAGCAGTGTATGGTGCCCTCTGTCAAGATGGCAGCACGACTGCTCCCTCGCCACCCCTTTAACCAATACTAACCATGGTGCTGGAAAACCAGCTGGCACAGACTGCCCCAACAGCAGCCGAAATGCTGCAGTCTGCAGCCGGGCCCCCTCAGGCTTGAGCACCCAAGAGTAGGCAGCCGGGAGCATCTCAAGAGTCCCCACGTGAGCAATGGCAGTCTTCCACCAGCTCTGCCGAAGCCACCGGGGGAGCACATCATAGGAGTAGCAGAATTAGTAAACCTTCTTTTAAGAAAAGCACTATGAGTTGATCACTTGGGCAACAAAATGATTCACTATAAGTTTGTGTTTGGAATTAACCCATCATCTTGGAACGTCGCTCGATAGTTTCTTTGCTTTGCATTCTCAGAATGTGACTAATATAGAAGTTGTCTGAATGGTTTCACTGTTCTTTAATGCATAATGAAGGGGAGACATGAAGGGGGCACAAAAAGCTGGAATTTTTTGAGGATGTAACTGGTAAAATAGATAAGGGAGAACCAGTGGATGTGGTGTATTTGGACTTTCAAAAGGCTTTCGATAAGGTCCCGCATAAGTGTAAAGTTAAGGCACATGGGATTGGGGGCAAGGTATTGACTTAGATAGAGAACTGGTTGGTGGACAGAAAGCAAAGAGTTGGAATAAACGGGTCTTTTTCCGAGTGGCAGGCAGTGACAATGGGGTACCGCAGGGATCGGTCATTGGACCCCAGCTATTCACAATATATTAATGATCTAGACAAGGGAACTAGATGTAATATCTCCAAGTTTGCAGACAACACAAAGCTGGGTGGGCGTGTGTGCTGTGAGGAGGATACCGAGAAACTCCAGGATGATTTGGACAGGTTGGGTGATTGGGCAGAAGCATGGCAGATGCAATAATAACGTGGATAAATGTGAGGTTATCCACTTTAGTGTCAAAAACAGGAAGGCAGATTATTATCTGAATGGCAATAGATTGGGAGAAGGGGAAGTGCAACGAGACCTGGGTGTCCTTGTGCACCAGTCGCTGAAGGTAAGCATGCAGGTGCAGCAGGCAGTTAAGAAGGCAAATGGTATGTTGGCCTTCGTAGCGAGAGGGTTTGAGTACAGGAACAAGGATGTCATGCTGCAGTTGTACAGGGCCTTGGTGAGACCACATCTTGAGTATTGTGTGCGGTTTTGGTCGCCTTATCTGAGGAAGGATGTTCTTGCCATGGAAGGAGTTCAGCGAAGATTCACCAGACTGATACCTGGGATGGCAGGAATGACGCATGAGGAGAGATTGGGTCGATTGGGCTTATACTCGCTGGAGTTTAGAAGAATGAGAGGGGATCTCATTGAAACTTATAAAATTCTGACAGGACTGGACAGACTAGATGCAGGAAGGATGTTCCCGATGGTCAGGGAGTCCAGAACCAGGGGTCACAGTCTAAGGATAAGGGGTAAGCCATTTAGGACAGAAATGGGGAGGAATTTCTTCACCCAGAGAGTGGTGAACCTGTGGAATTCTCTACCACAGAAGGCAGTTGAGGCCAATTCATTAAATATATTCAAGAAGGAGTTGGATATATTTCTTAAGGCTAAAGAGATATGGGGAGAATGCAGGGACAGGGTACTGAATTTGGATGATCAGCCATGATCTCATTGAATGGCGGAGCAGGCTCGAGGGGCCGAATGGCCTACTCCTGCTCCTAACGTCTATGTTTCCATGTAAAGCTGTTAATGCCGAAACACTTCTGTTGCTTTTCAGGTAAGGTTACTGAAAACACTGCTCCATCAACTGCTCCTTGGCCTCTCTGAATGCAATGTGTTGTGCTGCCCCTCTTTCCCGTGGTTCTACCTCACCTTCACCTAATTCATCCTCGACTATGTCTCTTCTTGTTGCTTTGCCGCCTCCAACTTCAGTCTTCGTTGTATTGGTAGGTTGTGCAGAATGCAGCAAACTACAATGACGCAACCCACCTTGGGCCATATTGTAGAGAGCCCCAAGAGCAGTCAAGGCACCTGAATCTTTGCTTCAATGTGCCAATCGTATGCTGTATTATGTTCCTGGTGGTCCCATGGCTCTCATTGTATCTGAGTTGTTCAGGTGTAGTGGGGTTGGAGAGGGATATCATCAGCCGTGTCTGAAATGGGTATTCCTTGTCCCCTAGCAGCCATCCTCTGTCACTGCTGCAAAGGTGAAAAAGTGGGTGGATGGATGACTGTCGCATGATGATGGCATCATGACAGCTGCCAGCAAAACTGGCACGCTCTTGCTTTGTCCTTCTGTGGTGATCACGCGCCAGTTGTATATTGATAGAGTAGAAGTCCTTCCTGTTGACAAAAGCTCACGGTTCATCCTTTGGTGCCCCGATAGCTACATGAGTGCAGTCTATTATGCCCTGGACATGAGAGATGCCGGGCACTGCTGCAAATCCCAGAGCTTGCTCATTCTGGCTGTTGGCATCTACTGGGAAGGTAAGGTACTGGTTTGATCTGGAAAGGAGGACACTGATAACCTGCTTGATGTAGCTGTGCATTGCAGACTGGGGGGAGCCTAAGGTGAAACAGTTAAGGGCAGTGGCGATCTTGACAGCCACTGGCAAAGCATGGCCTCCTGGTCCAGCAGGCATCAGAACCTGCTTCAGGAGGCTGTAAAAATCAGTGACAGCCTGTCTGGGGAAGCACAGCTTCCTGATACAATATTCCTCCGTGATAACCAGGAAGCTGACTCTTGGCCTATAGACCTTGTAGGCTGGGTGAGGCCTTCTAGGAGCAGCCGCACTTACTTGCAGTGTTCTAACAGGCCCGCCTGCTGCTGGTCTTAGTTGTTGAGGTTTCTGCGCCTCTTTCTCCAACTGTTCCAATAAGTGTTTAATCAGAGTAAGTATGGGGAGGAAAAGCCAGAAAGAAGCAATCTCCAAGTTCAGAAATCCACTAATCACAATAGCATATAGATCCTAATGAACTGAGTGCCTGCAGCTGAGTACACGTTTAAATCCAACTTCTGGTCATGTCAGTCAGATTGTGAAGCCAATCCACAAGGTTTTACTTAGCAGGTTTGCTACCTGTGTGGGACTTCTCACCCGCCCAGTTAAAATCATGTTGGAGTCCTAATTTGTATTTAGTAATGAGGCACCCTGGCAGGTGTGTGCCACTAGAGTCAGATCCCAAGTTAAAATGGTGGCCAGCTGGCTTCTTACGAGAATGGGACAGTAAGTCACATTTTGCTATTTTAACCGCTCACCTGCCCCATTCCTGCCTGGTAGGTTGGGTTAAAATCGGGGCCATAGTGAGACTATGCCATGAGTTCTGCCACTTAATACTGTAGGCAAAGTCAAGCATACAGCTGTGTCTTTCATTCCCCATAATGCTCTTATTAGATTTGGACTTTCATGCTAATTTATACACGAAACTTCACAAATGTCACACAAATACACAAATGTGGAGCCATTGAATCAAAAGTGTCTCGAACTGTGCTGCCTCCATCAAGTTGATGGTCCAGTTGTAAGACGTTTTCTTTCGGGACGTCACAGGTTTAAGATTCTGACCCGAGAATTATAAGTGAGTAACTGACACAAATGCAGATTCCGACTTAACTCAACTTTATTGAGACTGTAGTGTATGTAACCGTTCTACCTTTAAGAGAACTATTGTATGTAACTGTCCACCTTTAAGAGAACTATTTTAGGTGATGCACTACTTTATGTTGGCTGATGTATACTGTAATACCGGTGGTGACCACACCGGTATATAAGTGCTGTGGCAGAATTTATTGGGCAGATTCGCCCTGACCTTCGAATAGTAAAGTCCTGTTAAAGTTACTCTTGTAGTCTGTGTATTACTTCGCTATACAACCCACAGACTTTACAGTGGCGACGAGTTCGATCTTACCCTGCGGCAACAATACTTCTGAAGAAGTAAACGAGCGTCGAGAAGAGGCACCCGCCCTCGTCGTTTTGCTGAGAGAAAACTCGAGTCTGCAGACCAAGAAAGGAGGAAGATTTCAAACACGAAGTCTTCCATCAGCAACAGGCACGGATTGTCCCTTCTGCCACGGTGGTGAGTGAGCCGATCAACACGAGAAGCAAGTCGGCCACGGTGACTGTGAGTAAAGGGAAAATAGACACAAATAAACGGAGGATAAGGGCGGTGCACTCGACCACGGTCGAGGGGGAAAGGAGCCGGACAGAAGTCGGGCCCAGAGGCGCTGAGACTGGGGCAGCGTGGAGCAGAAGCCGCGGTACAAGCGGGCTGGGGAGCGTCGTGAGACGACTAGACCGCGACGGCGAAAAAGGCCGGACAAATACCGCGACCACGAGGCGCTGCGACCGGGATCGTAAGGCGCGGGAAGATATAAACATAAATAAACCGCGGAGAACGCAGCCGCAGCCGGGGAGGAAGCACTGGACTGCGAGAGGCTGGGAGGAGCGATTGGGTGAAAAAGGTCGGACAGTGACCGAGGCCACGAAGCGCTGCGACCGGGATCGTAAGGCGCGGGAAGAGATAAAATAAATAAATCGCGGAGAACTCAGCCGCAGCCGGGGAGGGAAGCACCGGACTGCGAGAGGGCTGGGAGGCGCGATTGAGAGCCGCGCGAGCGGGAGAGACAGAGCCCGAGCGAGAGCCGCGCGAACGGGAGAGACAGAGCCCGAGAGAGAGCGAGCGAGAGCCGCGCGAGCGGGAGAGACAGAGCCCGAGGAAGACTGAGCGAGATCCAGCCCAGCGGCTGAAACTGTTCGCCGTCAACGGGTTGTACCCAGCACCGGAGAGACAGAGCCCGAGCGAGGGAGACTGAGCGAGATCCAGCCAGCGGCTGAGACCGTTCGCTGTCAACGGGTTGTACCCAGAGCCGGTTGCCCGGCCGAGAGAAGGGAACGCGCTGAAGCTGAAGAGCAGGCTGCGAACCCCGAAAGCCAGCGGTCGGCGCCCGAGGGCAAAGCTTACCCTCCCACCAGAAGAAGACAAGCGCGGGAAACCGCCATTTTCGGAGGCGGGGAAGAAGACAAGCGCGGGAAACCGCCATTTTGCCAATAGGCGGGGAAGAAGACAAGCGCGGGAAACCGCCATTTTTGAAAAAAAAAGAGGAAAAGTTAAAAAGTTAAAGAGAAATTCTGTTGTTTCGCAGAGAGATAGTGAGAGATAGTGAAGATGCCTAAGCATGGTAACATCAACAACTTCGATGCCGAGGTGGAAGATTGGGCCACGTACGTAGAACGTATCGAGATATATTGTGAGGCCAATAAAATAGATGATGATGATAAAGCTCTCACCTTATTAAACGCAATGGGGGCGAAGACATACGGGCTATTGAGGCATCTTCTATCACCAGCTAAACCGGCGGATCAGACCTTCGCTAATATTGTTGCTGTTCTGAAGGATCACTTGAACCCCACACCGCTGATGTTGGCGGAACGATTCAAATTTTATGCGAGAACGCAACGGAAAGAGGAAAGCAACGCGGAATACTTGGTCGAACTGCGTAGATTAGCGAAATACTGCCAGTTTGGAGGAAATCTGACAGAGGCATTGCGAGACAAGTTCGTGTGCGGGTTGTCGAAGGAAGGAACGCAAAAGCGACTGCTCGAAGAGAACGACCTTACACTTGATAGGGCTGTCCTTATTGCAGCATCACACGAAGCCGCAGCGAAAGGAACTGCGGAAATGCAGCTAAAGGCAGCGGTACTCAGTGTGGATCAAATTACTTCGGGTACAACGAAATGTTATCGTTGTGGGAAGACAACACATGACCAGAACCAATGCTGGTTTAAAAACCAGGAATGTCGAAAATGTGGCAAACTGGGGCACATAGCTAAAGTATGCTGGTCAGGAAAGAAGACCAACAACCAAAAAAAGCCATCACAGGAAAAGTACAACAAAGTACACAAGGTGGCTGAGAAGAGTTCAGACGAACAGAATTCGGATTCAGACCCAAACGGCCAGGAACTGGGTAGTCTGAGAATTCACAATGTGAGTAAGGAAGCTGACCTACAAACTATCTGGGTCATGCTAAAAATAGCCGGAGTCCAAGTAAAAATGGAGTTGGACACTGGATCAGCCCTATCAGTCATAAATCGAAGGGATTACAACCGGCTATTCTCACACATACCCTTGAGAGATACCAAGTTCGTATTGCAGACATACATGGGGCATAAAGTATACCCCATGGGAAAGATAAGAGTCAAGGTGAGAGACAGGGGCAAAGAACACCC
The DNA here is from genome assembly GCF_052327205.1 of Somniosus microcephalus. Classification (NCBI taxonomy): domain Eukaryota; kingdom Metazoa; phylum Chordata; class Chondrichthyes; order Squaliformes; family Somniosidae; genus Somniosus; species Somniosus microcephalus. Next base: position 44,841,738 of record NC_140988.1, read on the forward strand.
AGGAATGGACTTATATGTACTACCTGAGGGAGGACCACCACTTCTAGGACGGGAGTGGATCAAGAAAATAGACATGGAATGGCACTACCTAAAAGCAATAACGAGTGAGGACTCGGTGCGGACAATCAGCTCAGACTCTGAAACGGATGACGATAAGTCCAACCCAAGTATGAAAGACAAGGCTAAAATGGACTTGCTGACTAAGGTTGGAAAAACGAAGGCGTGCATAAAGGCTTATGCTCCAGAGGAGAACAAAGTTGCAGAACAGAACTCCACTGAACAGCAACAACATAGTTTGACAGAGAATTCTGAGTCTGTTCAGTTTACAGACATATACATTACTGAGGAACACCGAGCTCGAACTCAAACTTATTTCAAATTACGACAGCAATTAGAGCAATTGAGTTGCCGTCTCGAACAAGAGATGAAAGCAATGAAAAAGTTCTATGACACCGAATGGGAGAATCTGGAAAGACAACAGAAGCAGCTGAGGGAGAAAAGGGAGCAGGAGCGCACAAACCGTCTGCGAGAGGAGGCCAAACGAATCAAAGCTGATTCGGGTTCTGAAGGTGCGTGCTCTAATCTGGTGGAACAAGATGTGCAGCAACTGAAGGCGCTTGTTAGCAGGTTGCAGGCAGAAAAGGCTGATTTGGTCGACATGACTTCCGAGCTCCTACTGAAGTTGGGTGCAGCATCACCGGACGATTCATTTGTGGAAATTCGAATGGTGAAGGCTGCGGATGATGGCAAAGTAGAAACAGCAAAGGAGCCCCAGGGCAAGTTCATAAACAGCCCTGCAGCTAATGGGAAACGGATGATGGCAGAAGAGTTAACAGTCAGCCAACTTCTTCATATGCTGAGGGACAAGACCCTGAAATGGGAAAAACTTGAACACGAGCCTCAATCTTCAAAGAAAAGGGGTTCGGAACTCGCAAAAGTTATTGAAATAGCTGAGGTGACAACACAGACTGAGAAGACTGCAGCAGAGCCGCTCTTGGAGGCCGAAAGTACGCTGACTCACGTCAATGCAGAACAACAGAATGCTGAAACAGCTACTTCAGTAGAGGGATTGAATAGTCCGATCAATCAATCTCCGAATGAAGTTGAAGTATTGAAATCACAAATGATGTCATTAGTAAAAGACTTGCAGGAAGCCCAGGAAAAGCGGGATGAAGCTGAACACATGAAGAAGTCTCTTCAGTAAAGATGTCAGGATTTGGAACAAAAGTTGGCTAACATCCGGCTGGGTAGGGAGGAAATAGAAGACCCTCCCGCTGGCTTAGCTCAGGACGACACCGAATATTACCATGACCTGTTGAGCGACACCGAATATTACGAGGACCTATTCTGCCCAGCTTGTGATGAAAACTCCCAAAGTGCAGAAACCTTGATGAATCACAAAAAGTCTAAGGAACATCGGGAGATGGTGGCGCTACTACGGGAGGAACTGTGCAGGCAGCTGGCAGCTGACAGTGGAGCCCAGAGAGTCTCCAAGAAGCAGAAAAGGAAAAGACGAAGCAGAAAATAATGACCATCTGAACCATTATCACCTCTACCAGACCACGCACGTGCTCCCTCCGAATGGAGCCAAATCAGTTGGAAGTAGAAAAACTTCCCAAGGAATCCAGTGGTTTTTAAAAGTCAGCAATGCTGGTTCAGAAGTGGCGGAAGTTCAAGCTGTTAAGTTTAGTGAAGGACTATTGGATGAGTCACTCCAGCAACGTGAACCGACTACACCACCGGGAACTGCTACACCACGGAGGCGTTGTCCGGACTGAGTTAAGAAGCACAGGAGACACCTCCAGAGACTAAATCTGTGAACTGTTTTCCACAGAGACTGAAATTGTGAACTGTTTTCCACAGAGACTATATCTGTGATTTGTTTTACATGAAGTTGAATACATGTATGTTTAATGGAGAATAAGTATGTTGTAAGCTAAAAAAGGAGGATTGTAGTGTATGTAACCGTTCTACCTTTAAGAGAACTATTGTATGTAACTGTCCACCTTTAAGAGAACTATTTTAGGTGTTGCACTACTTTATGTTGGCTGATGTATACTGTAATACCGGTGGTGACCACACCGGTATATAAGTGCTGTGGCAGAATTTATTGGGCAGATTCGCCCTGACCTTCGAATAGTAAAGTCCTGTTAAAGTTACTCTTGTAGTCTGTGTATTACTTCGCTATACAACCCACAGACTTTACAGAGACGTCAGAGACCAAGGGTTACAATACAATGTCAAAACTAAACTTATTGCAATACAATACGCATCACCACTAACATATGTTGCGGATAGGATATACATACGATCACCCACAGATGGTCAGTTCGTGTTGATTGTCGGTTCCTTGGGCTGACTGACCAAGTCACACTCCTCTTCCGATTGCAGCAGGTCCTCGTAGGCGAGATGACTGGCCAGGCCACCTCCTTCTAGTTGTTAACTCTCCCCTTTTATATGCTTTTCTTAGCATGTGTCCAAATCTGTTGGTTGGTTCTGGTACTTTTCCACCAGACAACCTTTTGCACACGTCAGCTTACTTCATTTGGTCAGGGGTCCTCGAGACGGTTCCATTTAATTACGTTTGTCGCACACGTTGGCTTACTTCATTCGGTCAGGGGTCCTCGAGACGTTTCGTGTCATTGTTTAATTAAGTTTGTCTTGCAACACCTCATTGTCTACTTCCTTATCTGTAAATAGCTTGCAACTGCAGCAGTTCTGTTGATTACGGAATTTGCCCAACAACATGGCCTTCAGGCCTAGAAATTCACTATAGCCCCGTTTGGGGCGCCAGCCTCGCCAGGGCGCTAAAAGTAGCGCCCCAGAAGCAGTCGCGGCTGCCCGCCGGAAATTCAGTTTGCACGCCCAGAGGGAAGCACGGCGCTACTGGAGGCGCCCCGCATCCCTCTTGGAGCGCTGCAGCTGAATATCGCTGCGCAACGTGCCGCAGCACCACACGCTGCAGCACGGCGTGCTGCGGTACTGCAGGCCTTCCTCCCCTTCTTAAAGGGGAGGGGCCTTGTGCAGCGCGATCGAGGATCGCGAGTGCCGGCAAAAGAGCCCGGCACTGAGGAGCAGTGCCGGGCTCTTGGAACGCAGTCAGCACTCCACGGCGGTGGGGGGGCTCAGGAGGCCGGGGACGGCAGCGTGGAGAGGTGCTGGCAGGCGGCCAGCAAAAAAAATGGCCGCCCCACACCTCTCCTTTAATTAGCGCCTCTACCGCCGCAGGTAGGCCCCCCTGAACCGGTCGCAAATAGCGTCCGGCGTTAAAGCAGGGGGCGCATCTAAATATCGCGATCGGGGCGTTAGCGGGGCGCTGCGCACACCAATGACGTCATCGGTAGCGGCGCAGCGCTAACGGCTAGCGCCGCCATTAGCGTTCCGCTGAATTTAGCAGGAGGCGTGGCCAGTGGCTTCCGACCCACTTAGCACCCTCTTAAGGCGCGAACGAGTGGCGCAGCCCACTGAATTTCTAGGCCTCAGTCTCTTAAGGCATGCTGGTTCAATAAAAATTCGGTCTAGCATAATGACAGTCAATCTTAATCAGCAAAGACATTTTGCTACACAGTAGTCAAGTCACAATGGCCCAGAAATTTGGGTCCCAACGCGTGAGTACGGACGGAGTACCCACGCGTGGACCTGATGGAAGTGCCGGTTTCTTGCATGCACAGTGCATGCGCGGGAAAACGGCACTTCCAGTCCCCTGAACGAAGGGGTTAAGAGGTGAAACGCATGCGACGTATGAGGCAGCGCGTGCGCGTTGAACTTCCGGTTTTTTGACAGGTTTGCCCGTGCGTGAAGGCCTGTACTTTTTGCACATTTAAAAACCAGACTTAGTTTTAAAAGGTAAGTGGTCTATTAATTAAAGTTAGAATTTTTTTTCCACAGGTTTATTATTTTTAAAGACTTTACAGTAAGGTAAGTGTATTTTTAGACCCGATTTCTAAAAGAATTATTTTTTTCAAAAATTTGATTAATTGTTTAAATTAGTTTTTTACAGTTATTAATAGTTCATTTAATTAGTGGGATTTAAAAAAACTTTTATTTGAAGTTTAAGTACTGTTTTGGGCACCCGGAGTTTTCATGAGTTTGACAGTTCTTACTATCAAACTCATGAATGAACTTCTGCAACCTCCGATTGGTTGCCCAGTGCTCACGTGATCCTAGCCGGCTCACCGCACTAACTACGCCGCTGGATCACGCAAGCACAGTGCGCCAGGAGCTGCAGCGGGCCACAGACCGGAAATGCACGCAGGCCCAGGCCTCAACGGCCGGCGCGCTAGGTAAGTGCAGGTCGGGGGCTTGCACCAGCGGGAAGCCCCCGACCTGAATTTCTGGGCCAATGTGTCCCCTTGAATCAAATACCTTGAGCTAACTGCATCCCCATTCTAATCCACTGTAGCACATCATGTCATGATGGACATGGGAACTACCTATCAGTTCCTCAGATTGGTAAATACATCTGCTGGCCATGTTACAATCAAAGCCCCAGCTTCCTCTGAAATTCAGAGCACCACTACATATGTGAAAGCAGATAAACAACACAAAACAGTGGGTAGATGCCTCGACATGCACAGTGCTGCTGAGTTTCAAAGAAAGCTGGAGTGTGTGTAGCCAGCACAATGAGGCAAGCATGACTGAGGCAACGTTCTTCAATGTGCCTCATCTCACCAGCAGAGCAGGTGTGACAAAAGCGTTACAGCACCACTCACAGCATGAAGTCTCAATGTTTTCAAGGTTGCAGAATTTTTTAAGCTGCCACTTTTGAAAAGGCATCAAACCTAACTGATTTTTTATTTGTGATTACCTAAAATTCTTGCCACATTATATCCATATAGATTAGATACTATGGTTATGGCCCATCTTTAATTACATTGGCCAAACTATTATGCATCTACCATATTTTCTTTTTGAGTAAAGGAATCTTAATTATGTTATCAACACTAATGTGATTACTTTAGTCTGGTATTTGAAACAATTCAGCTTTCCATTGGATTTTAATTATTAGTCCAAAAAAATGATGAAAACTGAAACAATGTAGTAAAGCGTAATCACTGAAATGTAGATAATCAGCATCAAATATAAAATCAGTATCATTCTGACAAGAAGAAACGTTTGAGGGGAATTGGATGATGTCGTGGGTTGGACACAGACCTTTTATCTTTGACACCTGGGTTCCAATTTGACCCGAAGTGCTGGCTTAAAGGTCTTATATGAAACAAGTTGATCAGTCTCAATCGAGTTACTGCTGGGCACGGCCTACTAATTTGGAAGTTTCATGAAGAGAAGTGTTCTGGACTTATGGACATTTTACATGCAGATAGCACCCTCTGGTGGTGGTTATTGTGTTAGCAGTGTTTGTATGCAGCAGAGGTCATTTGACCTTTCTACCTTTCTTCCTGTTTGACCCAGGAAGTAGAATTCCAGGAAGAACCTAACTGAGTAATGGAGGATCTTCCATGAGGTATCCTCAATCCAATGTAATCTGATCTCATATGTTAGGCCAGGCGCAATATCTGTGAGTATCTTTGTTTGTTAGCATAATAGCAACTTTGTCAATGTAGTATTTTGACAATACTATGTTTATGAGAAGTAATAGTTGATATTTACAGAAGTACAGTCCAAATGTTAGTTAGTTATACAATTAGTCTATTCTACTGTTGTAAATACATTTATATCTTATGTAATATCGAATGTATAGTACTCAGTTTATGTACAAAACATACTTTGTCTTTGTTTACAGTTTCACAAATTTGTTCAAGTAAAGCTTCAAACAGCGAAACGGCTTCACGAGGAATTATTTAAATAAGTGTTTAACTTGCTGGATAACTAGATAGGAGCACGTCTAGCGAGGCCAGTAGAAGAAGCTACATGATATCTAGTATGGGAAATGGAAAATCATCACATTGGTGCAGTACGGGGTGCTGCTCTGAAACTGGGGCTGGGCAGAGGGAGCTTTACTCGGCATTTAATTATGTTGCACTTGATCTGGGAGTGCTTGGTGCTAACACTGAATGCCCAAAAAGGAAAGTGTTTCATTTCCCAGCACCAACATCGCTTACCTTACTGAGCACAAAAATCACACAAAAAAAGCCAATTTAAGAACTCATCAGACCATCATTTGCTGTGGCAGGGCATCCAATGGCGTCTGCTGTTGCACATTTAGGTTTTTACATTTATTTGCGTGGCAAGTTGCTGAAAGTGCGAGCTGATAACAGCACAGTGAGGGAAACAGGGCATCTGGGACCTGAATGAACAGGGAAGGCAACTGTGTGTCTCCTTAACCGATCAGATTGAAGGATTGTGAAATTAACAGCGCAAGGACTGAGAAGGAAGTGTAAATTAGATTGGGTGGATTCAGTGTCAAATCAGGTACAGAAAGAGAAATAAAGGGTAGGAAAGAAAAATTGAATTAAGAGCGAGAGAAAAAAAGAGACAGAAAGGAAAAGTAAAACATTAAAAAAATACATTTTTAAAATCTCCAATAATTTAAACCTGAAGGAATGAGACTCCACACTTGTAATAGTTAATTTTCAGTGCCAGAGAGGTTGATTGGCAGTATTTAACACTTATCACGTCGTTAAAAGGGTAGTTAGACTAAAATGGACAAGACTTAACTTTCTGTGGCGAGTTCAGTTCATATCTACTGCGCAAATACAGCAAGTTCACCCATTCAATGCATTTCAATGGTGAGGCAGACAGCGAGATGCCATTTTCGCAAAGCTAACGGCAGAGCAACTTTTAGATATTTGAGTTTAACTGTGCATCTGCCCTTTCCCTGAAGTTGCTGTACCATTTGCACATAAATAACAGCGAGTGCCATTAGCCTCACCGTTATTTTGACAGCAAATTATGGTCCATTATATTGTAATAAATGAGACAAAATATAACTATATAAATGTGTTTTATTACTCATTTTAAATTGTAGTCTGTAGGCCAACAACTTAGACACAAATAAAGGACTTGTTCTATTCTTTCCATTTAAGGGTAACCAAATATCTTTCCATTCCCTCAACGATTTTCTTCATACATCATCCATTAGTTTTCTTTTAAGCAGTTCTTAGATCATTCTTCGATCCAGTACATCCCTCTCTGCAATTAGAGTATCTGTGGATGCTCCCCTCCTCCACAGCAATCGGGAGAAGGGGAAAGTCGGCGATCGGGCGTGGGGGTGGGGGGAGGTCAGCCATCGCAGCTTGGAGGGCGGGGCGGGGGGAGGCCGGCGATCAGGAGCAGGAGAGAGATGCCACAATCGGCAGAGGGGAGGTTGGAGGCTTCCTTGAGGGGAGCACTCATGCTCTTCCTTAGTCCACAAGGAGTACTGGAAAAGGCACTTCCCTTGGAGAGCCAGCAGCTCACACCTCCCTTTCACTGCCAGGTTTCACAACCCCTGGGAAACTCACGCAGCAACAGGTAATTTTAAATCGGGCTTCCAATTGCACTGCAGGAGCCCGATTTAACTATGTTAATGAAGTGTCTCGTCTGTCCATGACAGGACACTCGGACACCACAAAACCTGCCAGCATAAAAACGGCTATGGGCACGTGCGCGGCAAGTTGGGGCTGCATTCCGCACATTTGACCCCCTCCCCCACAACCCTCTCCTGCCCATCGTGGGGCGGTTAATATCGAGGCTATTGACTTAACTTTTCTCTTTACAAAGCTGAACTTGCTGCGTATTTACAGCATTTTCTGCTTTTAGTTCAGAATAACCAGTGGTTGTTTTAGCAGTCTCATAACACACTCCCAACATTTTCTGTAGACATGTCATTTGATTATGTGTTATTAAACAAAGAGACAATCATTTTCAGTGAAGGTAAATATTTTTAAATTAAAAAGTGTTAAACCGTTTTGCTCTAAACCCCTTTCACTGAGAAAAACTGGTTTTGCATAATTGGTCATGGGCATCCCGGTATTTTTTTTAGCACATTCCACGATTCTAGCTAAAACAGGATGCTTGAAAAGAAATTGCAACCAGTTACTTAGAATGAAAGCAGCTTAGTAACTCAACTGGTTCAACACCTGAATACCAATCAGTGGACTGTGAACTTAAGTCGCAGAATGACCTTCCAGGAAAACACATCCATTTCCATCAGGTATTGCTTAGTCAGTTTTGAACTGGACTGCAGAAATGAGTACCACGTGAAAGCAAGATATGTTCCATTTTGGAGGGAGCGAAAATATGTTTTGAATTATTTCAATGAATTGTGACTCATGTCAGACAACCACAGAACAGATGTACGATAGCAAAATACTGCAGATGTTGGAAATCCGAAATAACAACAGAAAATGCTGGAAAAACTCAGCAAGTCAGGCAACATCCGTGGAGAGAAATTTGAGTTGACGTTTCGGGTTTGACCCTTCTTCAAAACTGGAGAGAAAAGGAACTAGATCGAAGGCAGGGCTGCGATCGGACAAAAGAATAAAAGAACCAAAAGAAGTAAAAGAGATTAGAAGCTAGACGAGATGGTAATAGGCTGTGATTAGGTGTAAAGTGTACTGGCAGAGACAGAGTTTAGCTGGTAGAGGAATCCCCAACTCTGATCATCCCACTATAGCTACTGCAAAGGGAGTATAGCAAATAAGAGGAGAAATTAGACATTTTAATGAAAAGGGATTGAATTTGCTAGAACAAGTAGAGATTTGCTGCTGAAATAGTACAATATACCTTTATAGTTCTTCAAACTTAAGCGTTTTAAGTATCTGTGTATTTAGTTATAGTTTTAATATGCAAAATATTTAATTTAAATTTTGAATACTGTGCAAGATATTAAATTGAAACAAATTATTAGACACCAACTGGATTCCACTTATATGGCTTCTGGACAAGGTCCGAGACTTCCCTGTAAGCAGGTATTAGAGCTATTTTTGGCAATAAACACATAAACCTATTGTTTTTGTTTCAAAGTGGAATCTGCTATTTTCTAACCTTGGTAGACCTCTCTGTGGTAAATTTAACCATCCAATCAAATGCAAATTGAAATCCTGAGACCTAGTCAGCTCAATGTGCTGGAAATAAGCCATTTAACCTTTGGAAATCATGCTGTCATTGCTTTCGCTGGTGTTAATGGTTAGGAAGTGGCAAAGATTAAGAAACCCATGACCTGAGTCATGCTTAAAAGAGACACAAGGGGACATATTTTTTCACGAGCAACCTTCAGATGGAGTGACGCAGATGAGTCTGGGCAAAACTGCCCATATCATCAATCAACTCTTTCACACCAAACTGCTTAATGATCTGAAGAGGGCTGCTGAGTGATCTCCTGCATTAAGCAATCACAACATTTCCTGGAAGGAGAATATTACCCTTGAAAGCACTCACCCTGTGAAGTAAAAGATGAAAGAGTTCTCCAGGAAAGAGAATGGAGCAGAGGCAAGGTTAGCAGAGGCTAACAAGCTAGCCTCCTCAAAAAGAATAAGGGCCTCAATATATTGCACAGTTCTCAAAATAAGCAGTCACAATTAACAAAACGAAAGTCAAAAGAAAAGCAATGAAAAGTCCAGCTACTTTACATGGAAATACAGAGATAGATCCCTATATGTGTCTTGCATCTTGTATGCATCCACTGCACTTCAGAGTGTCAAAAATAATTTAAAAAAAGAAAACCAGTCATTTCCTGGCATGTCCCCAAGGCCAGATGCTGGGAATTTACATACAGTTCTCAATCTATGGAAACTTTGCTGAGCAATTAGCCTCACATTGACCCGAGGATGCTTCTAATTAGACCTCCACTATGAAAATACCTGAAAAGTGGTCTTAAAGGGACAAGCTGGGTTAAACAGCTCCTCTAAACATTGTGCTCCAGACCCCTGACAACCCATGAGCAATATCACAGAAGATTACTTCGTATTCTTAGAAAAACATTTGAATTATTCAATTTTCATTGTTGTGTTGTGTTGTTATATCATCTCAATTGTTTGACAGGTTACAAAGCTACTGTGCAGAATGAGGAATGTTATATACAGTAATTATGGTGCACATAAATAAATACAGTGGTGTGCTTTCATATTTTTTTCAATATAGTTATTCAGTCTGCTACACACAAGATGGGATTTAGTTTGATATTTCGGCTATATAGAAGAGTTTTATGTTATTCCAGAAAAGGTCATTACTGGCAGTAGTATTTGTTATTGGAGTTCTATCTGATGTTGCAGTATGGAAGATACCATGAAGCATTGCTTATTATGTTAGAGCTCTATATGTCAGAGAAATTGGCACATTTTTTGTATTTCATATAAAAGTAATTCATTGTGAATCTGAAGTATTCTGTTAAGATTTAAACTGAACATCTATCTCTTTAAAGCACTTCTTTGTTTTTAAATATAGGTTGAAAACATTTAGATAAATTCTTATGTCATTGTAGGTTTGTAACTCAATCACTTAATGGTTTTATACAGTTAAACAGAATGGAGACCATGTTTTGTACTATATGTTAAAGTTATATCTCTATATACGAGCAGAAATCCCAATCTGCCTGAAATTACACCAGCATCCGAGTTACCAAAAGTAAAGTCCATCCAAATATTAATGCCAAAATCTAGACTAATATTTTCAAGAGCAATCCATGCCGAATCATGTTCTTGGAAACATTCAAGACCCAAAAGGAAGAAGGCAAACAGTCATTATGAAAGAAAAGGCAAAATTAGAGATTATAACAAACCATTTGTAAATAGCAGTAAAAACTTTAAATAGACTCAAGACAATTTTAAACTAAAACATTACTTTATGAATTACAGTTGGGAAAAAATGATTGCCAGTATATTTATAGTAAGAAATAACTAAATCTTTATAATGGGTATAATTAGTTTCCCCTAGAAATGCAGTACCTAGAATCAGAACTTAATAGGCTAGATACCCAAAAAGACTACAAATTCAATGAACTGGTGGTGCAGTAAATAGTGACCAAACATCATCTGTCAAATAAAAGACACCAATAAATGTCTGAACTCTCTAGCAGAGACCTAGCACTCTCCATTTAAGAGGAAGAAAATGAAAATCATGAAGATTAGGTTATGTGAAATCTTTCATGAACATCTTCCACTGGGCAATAGAAATCAGTAATTGTGAGATCTGGGACAAGACATTTGCCTGTTCTCCTGAGCCATGGTGCTATCATATATATAATTAATTAACAAAATCCCAAATATTCACCTAACATGGGCTTTGTGGTTGCTACAGAGCTTACCTGAACAGTACAATAAAGGAGAAAGCTGCTTCCTCTTCTCCAAACACCCTTCTGAATTTTTGTTGGAGAATTAGCAATTACACATATTGTTTAAGAAGCTTCACAACACTACTGATCTGCCATAATTATAGTTTAAATGCCTATATAGTTTTTTTTCAAATGTTCCAGGTAATTTTTTTTAATTTGTTCATGGGATGTGGGCGTCACTGGCAAGGCCAGCATTTATTGCCCATCCCTAATTGCCCTGGAGAAGGTGGTGGTGAGCCGCCTTCTTGAACCGCTGCAGTCTGTGCGGTGAAGGTACTCGCACAGTGCTTAGGGAGGGAGTTCCAGGATTTTGACCCAGCAACGATGAAGGAACGGCGATATATTTCCAAGTCAGGATGGTGTGTGATTGGAGGGGAACTTGGAGGTGATGGTGTTTCCATGCACCTGCTGCCCTTGTCCTTCTAGGTGGTAGAGGTCACAGGTTTGGGAGGTGCTGTTGAAGAAGCCTTGGCGAGTTGCTGCAGTGCATCTTGTAGATGGTACACATTGCAGCCACAGTGTGCCAGTGGTGGAGGGAGTGAATGTTTAAGGTGGTGGATAGGGTACCAATCAAGCAGGTTGCTTTGTCCTGGATGGTGTCAAGCTTCTCGAGTGTTGTTGGAGCTGCACTCATCCAGGCAAGTGGAGAGTATTCCATCACACTCCTGACTTGTGCCTTGTAGATGGTGGAAAGGCTTTGGGGAGTCAGGAGGTGAGATACTCGCCACAGAATACCCAGCCAAGTTTCTGGTCAATGGGGACCCCCAGGATGTTGATGGTGGGGGATGGTAATGCCGTTGAATGACAAGGGGTGGTGGTTAGAATCTCTCTTGTTGGAGTTAATCATATTGTAGACTAACACATCGTCCTTATTCCTACCATAGATTCTCATATGAGGACGGTTTTCAAATATTAATTTTAAAAATTGGAATAATATTTTTCATAACTTTTTCGTGACCCAAGTAAATATGATAAATTAATTCATAGTACCTTCTCTAAATAATGAAGAGATACTCTATGTAAACAGCTGAAAAGCAGGGGAAGCTAGAGACCTCTGTGCATGTAGCAAAATGATGGCTTTGATTGAGAAGACAGATACAGCAGTAAATAGTTATTTTTTGTTGGTTAAAATACTTAATACAAAAAGTAGTTTTCTGTTAATTGTTATTCCTAACTCAGAAATGCAGCATGATGTGATTAAACGATATATAATTCAGTGTACTGAAATGTTGTGATAGGTTAATGTAAGCAACAATGCAATAGGATTTTGTGCTTCCCCGCTGCAGTAAAGACCTCAACGCCAAAAATCAATAATAATTTAAGACTGCAATATCAATGTAAGTTGAATTGTTACAAAGTTTCAATTGAAGAAATGCAATAAATTTGTCAAACAAGAGATACTTTAAATTAACACAGAAAAGGGAAAAAAAGAAAGCATATCTCAGGTGTAGCATTGCCTGCTTGAGTCACCAGCAAAGCACCATTATCAATAACGAAAGGCTTGCTGTTCCCTCAGCAGGCTAACACAAATTTGCCATTCAGAGGAAACAACTGCATATTCTTGTGTTGAACAGCACACCATATTTACAGCACCTGACAAAATAATCTTAAATCTACTGCAATTTTAACATCAAGTGCTATTACAACTGTAATTATATTCTCGGTTTTTAAAAAGGATTGATAGTTAGGCAAGGAGGAGCAATACAGAGAACAAGGTTAGCCTCAGAAATAATTGTATAGATAGCAGAATTTCTTCAGGTCTCTGGGTTCTAATGACAACACGATTCATGTATGAGACTTAATGCAGTAAAATCTCAGTGTGAAATTCTCAATCTTCTACATGATAGAGTAGCCTGACTTGGCTGAGTAACCACCTACTTTGTGAAAGGAGCAGTTATAGCATAGTATATTTTGGAATAAAATAAGGACAGGAACGTAACAAAATATAATTACCATACAAATCAATTTGAAAGCAAAAATTCTATTTAAATCACATTTTCAGCTACAAATTAGCATTCCTAAATAAATCAAAATAGGTATCATAAATTGCTTCCAAAAGAGCACTATCCTATATGGTATTTTGTAAAATATCTTCCTATTTCTGTGTAATTAATAACGAGAGGATCTCCTCTATGGTTGCTTATTACGTGTTGTAACATATAGGGTGAAACATTTTGGTCGCAGAGCAATAATTTTTCCGGGTTTAGTGCCCCGGAAAAATGAGCACCCCCCGACCGAAATTGAGTGGTAGCACCCCAAGAGGGAAGCGGGGCGCTACTGGAAACACCCTGCCTCCCTCTTGGGGCGCTCCGAGGGAATATCGCTGCAGCACGTCGCGCCGCAGAATTGCAGACCTTCCTCCCCTTCTTAAAGGGGAGAGACCTTGCACAGCGCGACCCGGGGCCCAGCTGGACCCCCGGGGATCGGGAGTGCTGGCAAAAGAGCCCAGCACTCAAGAGAAGTGCCGGGCTCATGAGCGCAAATGGGAGGCGCAAAGCAACCGAATCTTTCCCCCATTGAATTTTACAAACAATGGGTGGATGAGAAAATAACACAGCCATTGAAAGGAGTTGGAAAGATATGTTCAAAGACAATGAAATAAATGTTAGTGTTTTTGATTATTTCCAGGGAAATTAGAGGCAATTCTAATTTGTTTCCATGACAATGTTGGTGTGACTGACATGCGCCAGATGCACCACATGATGTCATCGGAACCCGACATATCAATATTTACAAGGTGCCTCCATGCCCCCAAAAACCCAGGAATTAAAATGGCGGAGGGCACGGGAACGCAGAGGCTTATGCCCCACCGTCATTTTCTACTGCTGTCCACACTGTTCCCACCAGGCAGGCTGGGTCCAAATCATGATTCACCTCTCTCAATAGCATCTCACTGCACTCTTTTCACCCCTCCACCATCACTCTGAACAATTCCCTCCCCTCAATCATAAGGGCACAGCACAACACTTCTCCCCTCTCTTCACACCACTCAGACTCCATTCTGTTCTCAAAAGCTACCACTTGCGCAACCACCAACACCTCCCACCACTCCTTCCTCACTTCACATAGAAACATAGAAGACAGGAGCAGGAGTAGGCCATTCGGCCCTTTGAGCCTGCTCCGCCATTCAATCAGATCATGGCTGATCATCCAAATTCAGTACCCTGTCCCTGCCTTCTCCCCATATCCCTTGATCCCTTTAGCCGTAAGAAATATATCCAACTCTTTCTTGGATATATTTAATGAACTGGCCTCCGCCGCCCTCTGTGGCAGAGAATTCCACAGGTTCACCACTCTCTGGGTGAAGAAATTCCTCCTCATTTCAGTCCTAAATGGCCTACCCCTTATCCTTAGACTATAACCCCTGGTTCTGGACTCCCCGACCATCGGGAATATCCTTCCAGCATCTAGTCTGTCCAGGCCTGACAGAATTTTATAGGTTTCGATGAGATCCCCTCTCAATCTTCTAAACTCCAGTGAGTATAAGCCCAATCGACACAATCTCTCCTCATACGTCATTCCTGCCATCCCAGGTATCAGCCTGGTGAATCTTCGCTGCACTCCTTCCATGACAAGAACGTCCTTCCTCAGATAAGGCGACCAAAACTGCACACAATACTCAAGGTGCGGTCTCACCAAGGCCCTGTACAACTGTAGCAAGACATCCTTGTTCCTGTACTCGAACCCTCTTGCTACGAAGGCCAACATACCATTTGCCTTCTTAACCGCCTGCTGCACCTGCATGCTTACCTTCAGCGACTGGTGCACAAGAACACCCAGGTCTCTTTGCACTTTCCCTTCTCCCAATCTATTGCCATTCAAATAATAATCTGCCTTCCTGTTTTTGCCACCAAAGTGGATAACCTCACATTTATCCACATTATAGTGCATTTGCCATGTTTCTGCCCAATCACCTAACTTGTCGAAATCGTACTGAAGTTTCATGACCTCCTCCTCACAGCATACCCTCCCACCCAGCTTTGTGTCGTCTGCAAATTTGGAGATATTACATCCAATTCCCTCATCCAGATCACTAATATATATTGTGAGCAGCTGAGGTCCTAGGACCGATCCTTGCGGTACCCCACTAGTCACTGCCTGCCACTCGGAAAACGACCCGTTTATTCCAACTCTTTGCTTTCTGTCCACCAACCAGTTCTCTATCCAAGTCAATACCTTGCCCCCAATCCCATGTGCCTTAATTTTGCACGCTAATCTCTTATGCGGGACCTTATCGAAAGCCTTCTGAAAGTCCAAATACACCACATCCACTGGTTCTCCCTTATCTATTTTACCAGATACATCCTCAAAAAATTCCAGTAGATTAGTCAAGCATGATTTACCTTTTGTAAATCCATGTTGACTTTGTCCGATCCTGTCACTGCTTTCCAAGTGCTCTGCTATTACATCTTTTATAATGGACTCTAGCATTTTCCCCACTACCGATGTCAGGCTTACCGGTCTATAATTCCCCGCTTTTTCTCTGCCACCTTTTTTGAATTGTGGGGTAACATTAGCTACCTTCCAATCCATGGGTACTGTTCCAGAGTCTATCGAGTTCTGGAAGATGACCAGCAATGCATCTACTATTTCTAGGGCCACTTCCTTAAGTACCCTGGGATGTAGATTATCAGGCCCTGGGGATTTATCAGCCTTCAGTCCCATCAATTTTCCTAACACCATTTCCCTACAAATACTGATTTCTTTCAGTTCCACCCTTTCATCAGACCCTATGTTCCGCGGTATTTCTGGGAGGTTATTTGTGTCCTCCTTTGTGAAGACAGAACCAAAACATGTATTTAGTTGGTCTGCCATTTCTTTGTTCCCCATTATAAATTCCCCTGATTCTGACTGCAAGGGACCTACGCTTGACTTCACCAATCTTTTTCTCTTCACATATCTATAAAAGCTTTTACAGTCAGTTTTTATGTTCCCTGAAAGCTTACTCTCATATTCTATTTTCCCTTTCTTAATTAAGCCCTTTGTCCTCCTTTGTTGAATCCTAAACTGCTCCCAATCCTCAGGATTATTGCTTTTTCTGGCCAATTTGTATTTCCTCTCCTTGGATCTTATGTTAGCCCTAATTTCCCGTGTTAGCCACGGTTGAGTCACCTTTTTTGTTTTATCTTTATGCCAAACTGGGATGAACAACTTCTGTAGTTTATCCATTCGGTCTTTGAATGTTTGCCATTGCCTATCCACCGTCAACCCTTTGAGTGACATTCTCCAATCAATCCTACCCAACTCGCTCCTCAGACCATCGTAGTTTCCTTTATTTAAATTTAGGACCCTAGTCTCTGAGTCAACTACTTCATTCTCCATCTTAATGAAGAATTCGATCATATTATGATCGCTTCGACCCAAGGGGCCTCGTACAACAAGTTGCTAATTAATCCTTTCTCGTTACATAATACCCAGTCTAAGATGGCCTGATCTCTGGTTGGTTCCTCGACATATTGGTCCAGGAAACCATCCCGTAAACACTCCAGGAATTCCTCCTCCACAGTATTGTTACTAATTTGGTTAGCACAATCTATATGTAGATTAAAGTCACCCATGATGACTGCTGTGCCCTTAATGCACGCTTCTTTAATTTCCCTTTTAATGCCATCCCCAACTTCCGCCTTACTGTTTGGAGGTCTACATACCACTCCCACTAATGTTTTTTTCCCCTTAGTATTTCTCAATTCTACCCATACAGATTCCACATCATCAGAGCTAATATCCTTCATTACAATTGTGTAAATCCCTTCTTTAACCAGTAATGCTACCCCACCTCCCTTTCCTTTTTGCATATCCTAGGAACTTGAATCCCTCCCCCTGGCACCATTCCTCTAGCCACGTATTCATCTGAAGTATCCTTCTATTTCTACTCTGACTAGCACATGGCACTGGTAGCAATCCTGAGATTACTACCTTTGAGATTACTACCTTTGAGCACCTACCTGTTCTCATTCCATCTTGCTGCTTCTCCAGCTCTCAACACATCCACTATATGTACAAGCCCCACAACACCTCCACGTCCATTTTCAACAGCCATTCACTAACACGCAGGGGGAAAAATTCAGTTGTTTGCGCCTCCCGTTAACGCCTTAAGAGGGTACTAATGGGGCGCAAAGCAACTAGCGCCTGGGCGCGGCGATGTTTGCACCGCTCGCGAAATTAACTAGACATTTTGCGGCGACGCTAAACACTACCGCCACGATCTCCTGCACCGGCAGATTGTGACGTCAGTCGAGTGCGCAATGCCCCGTTAGCGCCCCAGACCGGATATTGAGTGGCGCCCCCTGCCTTACCGCCTGCCGTTAGCAACGACAGGTTGAGGGGTGTGATATGCTGTCAGAAAGGGACTAGGGGAGCGCTATTTAAAGGCGACCACTTCCTGCCTTTTTTTGTCAGTGACATTTTTGCACCACGCATTCTGAGAGAGAGAGAGAGACTTCTGGAGAGATTCAACGCTGTGTGAGGAGTTTTGAGTACTGAGCAGCACTTTGCAGGTTTATTTTGATTTGCCCTTCCTTGCTTCGCCAGAACTCTGAGGTAGCGCCTCGCTCCTCGGCCTTTGCGCCTTAAGACAGGTGTGAAGCGCCTGATTTAGCGCTCCAATCACCTCCAGGGGCGATAAAAGCCAAGTTTGAACATAAGAACATAAGAAATAGGAGCAGGAGTAGGCCAATCGGCCCCTCGAGCCTGCTCCACCATTCAATAAGATCATGGCTGATCTGATCCTAACCTCAAATATTCTATTACTCTGCATCCACCCAAACCCATGTGATCTCCCGGGAGAGGCGAAAAACCAGATAAAGACCCAATGGCCAATTTGGGAGAAAAAAATCTGGGAAATTCCTCTCCGACCCATCTAGGCGATCGAAATTCTTCCAGGAGATCACTCTGTCCCTATATTTTCTACAGTACTTACCTTCTGTAAAGGCGATCTCCACCCCAGCCAGGAACAGGAATAAAACCATCTCCTGAAATCTAACACAGAATTAGAACACAGTAGGAGCAGAACCAGGCTACACGGCCCCTGGGCCCACTCCACTATCCACAGGGCCATGACCATTCCGAACCTAGACTCATGTCCAATTTCCTGCCCGCTCCCTGTAACCCTTAATTCCCTTTACTTCTAGGAAACTATCTATTTCTGTTTTAAATTTATTTAATGATGCAGCTTCCACAGCTTTCTGGGGCAGCAAATTCCACAAACCTACCACCCTCTGAGTGAAGAAGTTTCTCCTCATCTCAGTTTTGAAAGAGCAGCCCCTTATTCTAAGATTATGCCCCCTAGTTCTAGTTTCACCCATCATTGGGAACATCCTCACCGCATCCACCCGATCAAGCCCCTTCACAATCTTATATGTTTCAATAAGATCGCCTCTCATTCTTCTGAACTCCAATGAGTAGAGTCCCAATCTACTCAACCTCTCCTCATATGACCACCCCCTCATCCCCGGGATTAACCGAGTGAACCTTCTTTGTACTGACTCGAGAGCAAGTATGTCTTTTCTTAAGTATGGACACCAAAACTGTATGCAGTATTCCAGGTGCGGTCTCACCAATACCTTGTACAACTGCAGCAATACCTCCCTGTTTTTATATTCCATCCCCCTAGCAATAAAAGCCAACATTCCATTGGCCTTCTTGATCACTTGCTGCACCTGCATACTAACTTTTTGAGTTTCGTGCACCAGGACCCCCAGATCCCTTTGTACTACAGTACTTTCCAGTTTCTTGTCATTAAGATAATAACTTGCTCTATGATTTTTCCTGCCAAAGTGCATAACCTCACACTTTCCAGTATTGTATTCCATCTGCCAAATCTCTGCCCACTTACTTAGCCTATGTCCCTTTGCAGGTTTTTTATGTCCTCCTCACTCACTACTTTCCGTCCCATCTTTGTATCATCTGCAAACTTTGATATGTTACACTCGGTCCCCTCCTCCAAATCGTTAATATAGATTGTAAAGAGTTGGGGACCCAGCACTGACCCCTGCGGAACACCACTAGTTACTGGTTGCCAATCTGAGAACGAACCATTTATCCCAACTCTCTGCTTTCTGTTAGAGAGCCAATCCTCCACCCACGCCAGAATATTACCCCCAATCCCGTGATTTTTTATCTTGAGCAATAATCTTTTGTGTGGCACCTTGTCAAATGCCTTTTGGAAGTCTAAATACACTACGTCCACTGGTTCCCCTTTATCCACCCTGTATGTTACTTCCTCAAAAAACTCCAGCAAATTTGTCAAACATGACTTCCCCTTCGTGAAACCACGCTGAGTTTGTCCTATTAAATTATGTTTATACAAATGTCCCGTTACTGTCTCCTTAATAATGGACTCTAACATTTTACCAACCACAGATGTTAGGCTAACAGGTCTATAGTTTCCAGCCTTCTGCCTACTACCCTTTTTAAATAAGTGTGTTACATTAGCAGTTTTCCAATCTGCTGGGACCTTTGCTGAGTCCAGTGAGTTTTGGAAAATTATTACCAATGCATCCACAATCCCTACCGCTACTTCCCTCAAGACCCTAGGATGCAAGCCATCAGGTCCAGGGGATTTATCCGCCTTGAGTCCCATTATTTTACCAAGTACCACTTCCTTAGTGATTTTAATCGTATTTAGTTCCTCTCCCCCTAGAGCCCCCTGTTTGTCCAGTGTTGGGATATTCTTAGTGTCCTCTACTGTAAAGACTGATATGTAGTGAAATAGAGGAAAGTGAAAGGCAGACAGAAATAAATGATAAAAGGGTGAGGAACAAAAAACAAAGGGCCAAACTAATTCATAAAAAATGTGAGCATAAAAAAAGCCTGAGGGTTTTATACCTTAATGCGAGAAGCATCAGGAACAAGGTAGATGAATTAGCTGTGGAAATAGAGGTTAATAATTATGACCTAATTGGGATTACGGAAACATGGTTGCAGGGTGAGCAGGGCTGGGAGCTTAACATACAGGGGTATTCAGTATTTAGGAAGGATCGACAAAAAAGAAAGGGAGGAGGGGTAGCATTGCTAGTAAAAGAGGGGATAAATGCAATTGAAAGGAAGGATATTAACTCAGTTAATACAGAATCTATATGGGTGGAGCTAAGAAATAGCGAGGGGCGAAAAACATTAATAGGAGTGGTATATAGGCCTCCAAATAGTAAAATAGAGGTTAGGGAGGGCATCACGAGGGAAATTAGAGAAGCGTGCAATAAGAGCACAGCTGTCATCATAGGTGACTTTAACTTACATATAGATTGGACTAGCCTAATCAGTAAAAATAATGAGGAGGAGGAATTCCTTGAGTGTTTGAGGGATGGTTATCTGGATCAATATGTCGAGGAACCAACTCGGGAACAGGCTATATTGGACTGGGTACTGTGCAATGAGAAGGGACTAATCAGTAATCTTGTTGTACGGGGACCCTTGGGTCAGAGCGATCATAACATGATCGATTTCTCACTCGAAATGGAGAGCGAAGAAATTGACTCAGAGACTAAGGTCCTGAATTTAAACAAGGGGAATTATGATGCCATGAGACGGGAACTGAGTAGGTCTGATTGGACAACGTTCCTGGGAGGACTGGAGGTAGATAAACAATGGCAAACATTTAAAGATAGAATGACAAAATTGCAAAAATTGTTTATACCAATCTGGCATAAAAGGAAATCTAAAAAGGTGACTCAACCGTGGATAACAGGGGAAATTAGAGACAGCATAAAATCCAAAGATAGGGCGTATAAAATAGCCAAAAAAAGCGCCAGAGCGGAAGATTGGGAACAGTTTAAGATAGAGCAAAGGAGGGCAAAGGGCATAATCAAGAGGGGCAAAATAGCTTACGAAAACAAGCTGGCGGAAAATATAAAAACTAACTCCAAAAGCTTTTATAAGTATATCAAAAGGAAAAGACTGGTGAAAACCAAAGTTGGTCCATTGCAGTCAGATACGGGGGAATATATAATGGGAAATAAGGAAATGGCAGATCAACTAAATGCATACTTTGGGTCAGTCTTTACGAAGGAAGACACAAAAAACCTCCCTGGGATATCGGGAAAAATAGGGACATTGGCAAAGGAGGAACTGACGCAAATCAATATCTCTAAGGATATGGTGTTAAGGAAGCTAAAGGGATTGAAGGTGGACAAATCCCCAGGGCCTGATAACATGCATCCTAGGGTACTGAAGGAGGTGGCCCTAGAGATAGCGGATGCACTAAGGATGATTTTTCAGAATTCATTAGACTCGGGAACAGTGCCGATGGATTGGAGGGTAGCTAACGTTACCCCACTATTCAAAAAGGGGGGTAGGGAAAAAGCAGGTAATTACAGACCTGTAAGCCTTACATCAGTTGTGGGCAAAATGCTGGAGTCCATCATTAAGGATGAAATAGCGGAGCACTTAGCAAATGGGGACAGGATAGGACAGAGTCAACATGGATTTACAAAGGGTAAATCGTGCTTGACTAATCTATTGGAATTTTTTGAGGGAGTAACTGGTAGAATAGATGGGGGAGAGCCAGTAGATGTGGTGTACCTGGACTTCCAAAAGGCCTTCGATAAGGTCCCACATAAAAGATTAGCATGGAAAATTGAGGCTCATGGGATAAAGGGGAAAGTTTTGGCGTGGATAGGGAACTGGCTGTCAGATAGAAAACAGAGAGTTGGAATAAACGGCTCATTTTCTGAATGGCAGGCAGTAACAAGTGGGGTACCACAGGGATCTGTCCTGGGCCCCCAGCTGTTCACAATTTACATTAATGACCTGGATCAGGGAGTCGGATGCAGCATTTCCAAATTTGCAGACGACACTAAACTAGGAGGTGGGGTGGGCTCAGAGGAAGAGACCAGGAAGCTCCAGAGCGATTTGGACAGACTGGGCGATTGGGCGGATAAATGGCAGATGCACTATAATGTGGACAAGTGCGAAGTTATCCACCTTGGGTGCAGGAACGGGAGGGCAAATTATTATTTAAATGGCAATAGATTGGGAGAGGGGGAAGTACAGAGAGACCTGGGTGTTCTTGTACACCAGTCACTGAAGGCGAGCATGCAGGTGCAACAGGCGGTCAAGAAGGCAAACGGTATGCTGGCCTTCATAGCAAAAGGGTTAGAATACAGGAACAGGGATACCTTGCTGCAGCTGTACAGGGCACTGGTGAGACCACACCTCGAGTACTGTGTACAGTTTTGGTCGCCTCATCTGAGGAAGGATGTTCTTGCCATGGAGGGGGTGCAGCGGCGATTCACCAGGCTGATACCAGGAATGGCGGGAATGACCTATGAGGAGAGACTATGTAGTTTAGGGATGTACACACTGGAGTTTAGAAGATTGAGAGGGGACCTCATAGAAGTGTATAAAATTCTGACAGGTCTAGACAGACTGGATGCAGAAGGAATGTTTCCCTTGGCGGGTGAGAACAGAACTAGAGGACATAATTTAAGGATAAGGGCTAAACCATTTAGGACAGAGATGAGGGGGAATTTCTTCACTCAGAGAGTGGTGAACCTGTGGAACTCATTGCCACAGAGGGCAGTGTACGCCAGCTCATTAAATATATTTAAGAGGGAATTAGATATATTTCTACGGGCAAAAGGGGTTAAGGGTTACGGAGAGAAGGCGGGGACGGGATACTGAATTAAAGGATCAGCCATGATCTCATTAAATGGCGGAGCAGGCACGAAGGGCCGAATGGCCTACTCCTGCTCCTATCTTCTATGTATCTATGTATCTATGTAAAATAATTGTTCAGTGTTTTTGCCATCTCCATGTTTCCCACCATTAATTTCCCGGTCTCATCCTCTAAGGGACCAACATTTACTTTAGCCACCCTTTTTCTTTTTATATAACTATAGAAACTTTTACTGTCTGTTTTTATATTTTTTGCTAATTTACTTTCATAATCTATCTTCCCTTTCTTAATCAATCTTTTAGTTATTTTTTGCTGTCTTTTAAAAACTTCCCAATCTTCCATCCTCCCACTAGATTTGGCTACCTTATATGCCCTTGTTTTTAGTCGGATACTATCCTTAATTACTTTACTTAGCCACGGATGGCTATCTTTTCATTTACACCCTTTTTTCCTCAGTGGAATATATATTTTTTGGAAGTTGTAAAATAACTCCTTAAATGTACACCACTGATCATGTACCGTCTTACCCTTTAATCTATTTTCCCAGTCCACTCTAATCAATTCCGCTCTCATACCTTCATAGTCTCCTTTATTCAAGCTCAGCACGCTTGTTTGAGATCCAACCTTCTCACCCTCTAATTGAAAATGGAACTCAACCATGTTATGTTCACTCATTCCAAGGGGATCCTTTACTAGGACATTTTTAATTAATCCTGTCTCATTACACAGGACGAAATCTAAGGTTGCTTGCCCCCTGGTCAGTTCAGTTACATACTGCTCAAGAAACCCATCCCTAATACACTCAATGAACTCATCCTCAAGGCTGCTCTGCCCAATTTGATTTGTCCAGTTAATATGATAATTAAAATCCCCCATAATTATAGCTGTTCCCTTATTACAAGCCTCAACTATTTCCTGATTAATACTCCGTCCAACAGAGTTGCAACTGTTCGGAGGCCTATAGACTACACCCACTAGTGTTTTTTTCCCCTTATTATTCCTTATCTCCACCCAAACTGTTTCACTATCCTGCTCCTTTGACCCAATATCATTTCTCTGTATTATAGTGATTCCTTCCTTTATTAACATAGCCACCCCACCTCCTCTCCCTTCCTGCCTGTCCTTCCTGATTGTTAAATACCCTGGTATGTTTAATTCCCAGTCATGGTCACCCTGCAGCCATGTTTCTGTAATGGCCACAAGATCATACCCATATGTCGTTATTTGTGCCGTTAACTCATTCATTTTGTTGTGAATGCTACGTGCATTCAGATAAAGAACTTTCAAATATGTTTTGTAACACTTAGTTCCTGTTTTTTCCCTTTTTAGTACTTTACTTTTCACTCCATACCTTCTGTCCCTTCCTGACACATTCTGTTTTTTAATTCCCCCACTGCTACCTAAGTCTATGACCTTCTCTGTTGTCATTTCTATTATTTGCTCTCTAGAAACCTCCCCCCCACTAATTAGTTTAAAGCCCTCTCTACAGCCCTAGTTATATGATTCGCCAGGACTCTAGTCCCAGCACTGGCCAAGTGGAGTCTGTCCCAACAGAACAGCTCCCTCCTGTCCCAGTATTGGTGCCAGTGTCCCAAGAAGCAAAACCCATTTCTCCCACACCAGTCTTTGAGCCACGCATTTAACTCTTTAATTTTATTTATCCTAGCCACATTCGCTCGTGGCTCAGGTAATAACCCAGAGATTATTACCCTTGAGGTTCTGTTTTTTAATTTGACCCCTAGCTGCTCATACTCCTTTAACAGAACCGTCTTCCTTGTCCTATCTACGTCGTTTGTACCAACATGGACCACGACAACTGGATCCTCCCCCTCCCACTCCAAGTTTCTTTCCAGCCCAGAAGAGATGTCCTTAACCCTGGCACCTGGCAGGCAACACAGCCTTCGGGAGTCCCGCTCTTGACTGCAGAGAACCCTATCTATCCCCCTAATGATACTATCCCCTACCACTACAACATTTCTTTTTACTCCCTCCACTTGAATGGCCCCCTGTACCACGGTGCTGTGGCCAGGTTGCTCATCCTCCCTGCAGTCCCCGCTCCCGCCCTCACAGGGAGTAAGAACCTCGATCCTGCTGGACAAGAACAAGGGCTGCGTCTCCTTCAACACTACATCCTGGATCCCTGTACCTTCCTCACTCGTAGTCACACCGTCCTGTCCCTGACCATGGACTACATCTGCAGTAATTAACTTCATAGGTGTGACCATCTCCTGAAACATAGAGTCCAGGAACTTCTCCCCCTCCCTGATGTGTCGCAGTGTCTGAAGCTCGGTCTCAAGCTCCATAACATGGAACTTGAGTTCCTCTAGCAGCAAACACTTGTCGCAGATGTAATCACCGTGAGCCTCAATGGGGTTCACCGGCTCCCACATCTCGCAACAATAACACATCACCTGCTCCATTCTATATAATTAATTACATAAGAACATAAGAAATAGGAGCAGGAGTAGGCCAATTGGCCCCTCGAGCCTGCTCCGCCATTCAATAAGATCATGGCTGATCTGATCCTAACCGCCAATCCACTATGACAGGACTATCTCCTGAATCGAACAGCATTAGACACACGAAAACAGGAGCAGGATCAGGCTACACGGCCCCATGGCCCGCTCCGCTACCCACAGGGCCATGACCTATCCGAACCTAGACTCATGTCCAAATTCCTGCCCGCTCCCCGTAACCCTTAATTCCCTTTTCTACTAGGAAACTGTCTATTTCTGTTTTAAATTTATGTAATGATGTAGCTTCGACAGCTTTTTGGGGCAGCATATTCCATGGACCTACCACCCTCTGAGTGAAGTAGTTCCTCCTCATCTCAGTTTTGAAAGAGCAGCCCCTTATTCTAAGACTATGCCCCCTAGTTCTAGTTTCACCCATCATCTGGAACATCCTCCCTGCATCCACCCGATCCAACCCCTTCATAATCTTATATGTTTCAATAAGATCGCCTCTCATTCTTCTGAACTCCTATGAGTAGAGTCCCAATCTACTCAACCTCTCCTCATATTTCCATCCCCTCATCCCTGGGATTAATCGAGTGAACCTTCTTTGTACTGACTCGAGAGCAAGTATGTCCTTTCTTAAGTATGGACACCAAAACTGTATGCAGTATTCCAGGTGCGGTCTCACCAATACTTTGTACAACTGAAGCAATACCTCCCTATTTTTATATTCTATCCCCCTAGCAATGAAAGCCAACATTCCATTGGCCTTCTTAATCACTTGCTGCACCTGCATACTAACCTTTTGAGTTTCGTGCACCAGGACCCCCAGATCCCTTTGTACTTCAGTACTTTCAAGTTTCTTGCCATTAAGATAATAACTTGCTCTACGATTTTTCCTGCCAAAGTGCATAACCTCAAATTAAATTTCTTATTAGTTATGAAGACCCTGCCCGGATATAGATGATAATGTCACACCACTATTCAAAGGACTTACCAACTTAAAGGTATAAAAGAGAAGAGAAGGAAGAAAACCAACCAACCAGCTGATCACCAACCTCCTCCTTGAATACTGTCTGTGGGGCCTGTTTGGTTGACTCGTCTCGCTGCTCCACCTCCGCAGTGCTGTCTAAGCCTGGGAGTGGGGAACAATTCAGAGCAAAAAACACACCCTCACCTCCCACTTATCTGAACTCTCCCACTTAGCAAAACTCCAGCACCACTCAATGCACTCCGTGCACTGCACTAGCCTCTCCTCTTTTATACCCGGATTCTACTTCCGGTTTAAACTGCCCAAGAGTTTAAAAAACCCTAAATAAATTAAACTTACTTCAAATAATTGACTTCTTAACACACTAAAATTCACAAAATACACTTAAATGATTTTTCTCCCACTTAGCAAAACTCCAGCACCACTCAATGCACAAAGCACTCCGAGCACTGCTGTCGGAGGCAATAATTAGCGCCAGGCGCTAAACTTTGCGCACGGCCGATAATGGCGCCCCAAACGGGGCGATACTGAATTTTTCCCCCTCAGCCTCTCTTTCTGCAGGAAACAACAGTGGGCAATGAAAAGAAGGGGAACAAGATCATACATCATTGCTCTCACCCAAGTAGAGCCAGAACCATCGGGGAAGGTGAGGCTGGCGGGTGTCTGCATATTACTTGCAACCCTTCCTTCACCTCAGCAAAGATACAGCAAGCTGCACAACGCCAAGCTGTATTCGCAAGACTATCAGGTGCAAATGTCCAGCTTCTATCTCATTTCAGTGTACTGGGATGTTGTGATTGGTTAACGTAAGCAACAACCGCAACTTCTTTCCTCTAGGTTCTTCTCAGCAGTAAGAGCCTCCTTCGCAAGAAGCTACCTTAGAGGATAGTAGTCCTTCCGAGGATGCACAGTCAAGCGCGCCATCCCTCCCAGGCACCAACTCTGACATTAGCGTTTCACGTGGGTTAGATACTGAGTTCAAGAGGTCTGCACGTGGTGAGTTACAGAGCACCAGTGAGCAGTAGCAGGTACTGGTGGCTGGAACAGCACGCCAGAGGGCGAGGTCATCTCCCAGCTCTGCTCAGGGACACACAGATGATGAGTACAGCAGCCCAGTCATGAAAAGAAAACTGCTGGCATCATACAAACAGCTTACTCAGACTGGCAAAAGGCGGGAAGTGTTGTTCCTCAAGGTTCAGTGCCGAGACCACTGTTGTTCACCATTTACATAAACGATTTGGATTCGGGAATCGGAAGTACAATTGCAAAATTTGCGGACAACACCAAATTGGGGGGGTGTTGTTAATACAGAGGAGGACTGTGACAAAATACAGGAAGATATTAAACTTGCAGAATGGGCATGTAATTGGGCAATGAACTTTAATATAGATCAGTGTGAGGTGGTACATTTTGGTAGGAAGAATAAGGAGGCCACACACTACTTGGAAAATAAGTGTCCAAATGGGGAGAGGCGCAGGGGGATCTGGGGGTACAGATGCACAAATTACTGAAAGTAGCAACACAGGTTAATAAGGCCATAAAAAAGCAAACAAAGCATTTGGGTTCATTTCTAGAGGGATAGAATTGATCAACAGAGAAGTTATATTAAACTTGTATAGAACCTTGGTTAGACCACGCTTAGAGTACTATGAACAGTTCTGGTCTCCATATTATAAAAAGGATATCGAGGCACTGGAGAAGGTGCAAAAAAGATTTACTAGAATGATACCAGAACTGAGAAGTTATACCCATCAGGAAAGATTGAACAGGCTGGGACTCTTTTAGAGACTGAGGGGCAACCTGATAGAGGTCTTTAACATTTTGAAAGGGTTTGAGAGGGTAGACATAGAGATGTTTCCACTTGCAGGGGAGACCAGAACTAGGAGCTATAAATATAAGGTAGTCACTAATAAATGCAATAGGGAATTCAAGAGAAACTTCTTTTCCCTGAGAATGGTTAGAATGTGGAACTCGCTACCGCAAGGAATAGTTGAGGCAACTAGCATAGATGAATTTAAGGGGAAGCTAGATAAACACTTGAGGGGGAAAGGAATAGAAGTATATGTTGATGGGGTTAGATGAAGAAGGGTGGGAGGAGGCTCGTGTGGTGCATAAACACCTACATAGACCTGTTGGACCAAATATATTGGAAGGCCTGCCAAGGAGTTCCACCACTATGGCTGAAAGTATAGTCGAGTCTGCTTCCAGCGTAAGTAGTGACATATCGTATGGCATCAGCACTCTGCAGTCTTCCCTGGACAGTGTGATCACCTACCAGAGATGCTGCAGCCGGGAGCTCCCAATAGCAGTTCACGTTTGCACGCTTTGGAAACTCAATCAGCAGCCATGCAGGCTCTGGGCTCCAGCGTTGGAAGATATGTGTCCACCTTGGACAGAGAGGTGTCCATCCTGGACAAATTGGTGGACCAAAGAGACAGGGGCTCTGAAGAAGCCACTTACCTTCTCCAATCTGCTTTCCCGCAGATCAGCGAAAGTGATGAGCCCAAGTCCCATGGGAGTGGGAGTGGCGTGATGGAAGCGACACGTGTTGCCATCGATCAGGATGTCAGCATGTCTGCTCCTTCTCCACCCCCCAACCAATTCCTGTCACGGTGCCAGCAAGTCAGCTGGGCCAGCAGACCGCCCAGTCAGCAGCTGAGCATCAAGAGTCTGCAGCCTGTCGCGTCCGTGTATAATAAGACACAGACTACAGGAGAAACGGTACAACAGGTGTTTACTCAACGTGGCTCACAGTGGAACTGATCTGTACAGATTACTACTCAGTGTTATATACAGGTGTGGTCACTGCCGGTACTGCAGTATACATGAGCTGTAAAAGATAGTTCCCCCCCTTAAAGGTATATACATTACACAGCCGGGCCGAGGTCCACTGACCACAAGCATCTGAAGGATCTGACAAGCAGCCAAGGAACAGTAGCCTTACACCAGCTTTGCTGAGGCTACGAGGGGATCACCTCGTCAGGATAGGAGACTTAGGAAACAATCTTTTAAGAAAAGCTCTATGGGTTGAGCACTTTGGTGAGAGATGAATTCAAGGCAATTACAATATTTGGTATTAATTCATCACCTTTATTACATTTGGCACTTTGGTCTATAGTATGGTTTTATCGCAGCTTCTGAGTCTTCGTTCTCAGTACATAATTGATATAGGAACTGTCTGAATGGTGTCAATGTTCTGCAATGCGCAATTAAGTGAGGGGTGAAGAAGGTATTCAAGCTTGGATAAGCAGAAAGACAGGGACGGAGCAGGTCACCGGAATTGCTGTGCAATGAGCTGATCCCTCACATCTCCTGCTGTAAGGTATTGAGGTGGCCCTCTCTACTCTGCTGCTTCCTTCTCTTCCCCCTTGTCTGACGAGGCCTGCTGCTGCTGCTCTGGCTCCTTCAAAGGCAGGCCTTTCTGGAAAGCAAGTTTGTGAAGTATGCATCTCCCAACGACTATGCGGGGGACTCTTCGTGAGGCATATTGTAGGAACCCCCAGACCTGTTGAGACACCTGAACTTCATCTCCAGCATCCCTACTGTTTGCCCAATTATGATCCTGGTCTCATGGCTTCCATTATATCTGTGATGGGGTTGCAGAGGGGTGTCATGAGCCACGTCTGGAGGGGGTATATCTTGTCCCGCTGCAGCCATTCTGCTACATTCCTGGGAGAATCAAGTACTGGGGGATGCCAGGATGTCTCAGGATAAATGGGTCATGGCAGCTGTCTGGGTAGCTTGCAAAAACTTGCATGTATCTGTGATCAGCCACTCGTTGCACACTGATGATGTGGTATCCTTTACTATTGATGAATGCTGCTGGCTGGTGATCTGGCATCTTGATGGCAACATGTGTGCAGTCAATGACGCCCTGCATACGGGGAAAGCTGGCCACTGCTGCAAATCTCTAAACTCTCTCCTGCTGACTGCTGAGATCAACGGGGGAAGGTGATGTACTGGTTAGCCCTGGAGAAACGGACATCGGTGACCTGCTCAATGCATCCGTGCACTGCAGCCTGGGAGATGCAAGTGATGCCCCTGCGGCAGACTGGAAAGAGCCTGTGGGGAAGAAGTTGATGGCTGTTGTGACTTTGAGAGCCACTGGCAAAGCATGGCCCCCTGGTCCCTTGCAGGAGGTTACGGACTGCCTGGTGAAGCAAAGCCTCTTAAGGCACTGCTCCTCAGATAGGTCCAGGAAAGTCACTCTGGGCCTGTACATCCTGTGTGTCTGGTATGGCCTCCTACTACCAGCCCGCCTCACCTGGTGTCTTCTGAGTGGTGCTGATTCCAGAAGCCCCCCGAAACTCCTGCTGCTTCTCTTCCTCCAACTGTTCATCCATCCAGAAAGTACAAATAGAGCCCATGATGATGCGAGGAAGGTTTCTGAGGTAAAGTAAGGCAAGTAAATATGAAAGCGATCTGAAAGCTGGAGACTCTCCTGACAAGCCAGACAGCAAAGAGCCAATGACCCACTGCGCTGCAGCTGCACGTCCCTTTTATATAGCATTAGTGGGTCAGTGAGCCACCAATCAATGGCAGCTTTTACTGGACGGTTTCAACCTGGGTGGGTTTCCTGTTTGTGCCAGTTAAAATCGCGTAGCAACGTTGATGGCATAACTGAGCCGCAACTTTTGCATGACAATTAGGCCCCCGCCTGCCTGCGGTGAGCTGCCCTCCTGACAAAGCTTTCTGCTGAGTTAAAATGGCATTGGGGCGAAACACATTGCAAATGCAGTGCAGCACCTCCCTACCCCCCACCCCCACCACCAGCCCGATTACCATTTTAATGACCTGTTTGCCCCATTTGTGCTGTGCGGGCTGTGATGAAATATTCCATTCACCACTGCCTGTGACTGAGATCGGTTTCAGTGTCATTTCCCTTCCCCCAGACCTCATTGTATTGTGTACTGGAATGTGCTGTATTGTATACTGGAATGTGCTGTGTGTAGGGCTCCGCCCATACCTGGCCCCGTTTGTAAGCTAGCTTCAGTCTGGCCTCAGTCTCCAGAAGGAAGACATCTCTCTCTCTTACGTGTTACTTTCTAAGTTAATAAAAGCCTTGTTTTTGTTCTGCTAACTTCGAGTCTCGGAATTATTGAGGCACATCAATTTTATTAACTTATTTTTCAACACTATGGATCAACTCCTGAAACCCGAACGTTTGGATTTGGATCAACATGCTCCGGACGCATCAGCACGCTTCGGACACTGGTTTGAGTGTATGGAATTCTTCCTGGACAATTCTGCAGCCGTCAAAGACGCTACGGACGCTGCGAGGATGAGACTCGGAATTCTGCGGAATTGGGTAAGCCACCGGGTTTACCCCCTCATCCAAGACGCCGAGACGTACCTGGCCGCCTGCGACATCTTAAAGGCGCATTACCAGCAGCCTACGAATGAGGTGTATGCTAGGCACCTGCTCGCTACCCCCGCACAGCGACCTGGGGAATCGGTGGAGGAGTTCCTAAGCACCCTGAAAATGCTTGGCAAAGACTGCAAGTGCCGAGATGTAAAAGCCGCAGTGTACACTGACGAGCTTGTTCGCGATGCCTTCATCACAGGCCTCAGCTCCACTTACATCCGGCAAAGACTGCTGGAAAAAACGGGTGATGTAAGAAAAAGGAGGCTTACCATCAAGTAACTTTAAAGTAAGCTTTAAGTAACTTATAAACACACTATATACACAAGAGAGGTCTTTACCATGCCTCTGGTAGAAGCCTCTTACAATACTGAACAGACCAGTATTTATACCAGTCCAACAGGAAGTGACACATGACAGGAAGTGAGGTATGTACACAGTTCATAGTTCATAGTTCACAGTTCACAGGAAGTGATGACATAACTTCCCGGAAGTTATTATTTTTATCACATTCTTCCCTCCTGCAGGTTTAGGAGGCTGTGGTCTACCTTTTGGTCCGCAGCCGCCGAACAAGGAAGAGTCGCACCCGTTTGGATTCCCGTCGTAGAGGGTCGCTGGTCCGCTTACATGCGGTTGGCCATTGGCCAGAGTCCGTGTGGCCTGGATTGCCCTGTGAAGGGTCGGGGAGATCATGGCTTCGAGTACGAGCCCCAATAGGTTCAAAGTCAGACTGCCTCTGTTCAGAGGGAGGTGCAGAGCTGGTCTGTGGCGGACCAGTACTTTCATGCGTGGTACTGGGAGGGTCGCAACCTTGAGCACGGGGTTCTACCGGCACCAAGCTAGTTGGTGTCCGATCAGGATCCTGGAGAGGGGTACCCGATAGGTCCCAAGAGTTTCCTGGTGAAATGCCATCACCCGATGTCCCACTCGGTCCTGGTGGGCAGGGAGCCAGATCCCGTAATGATACGGTAGATTCTCGGCCGTCGGAATATTGTATGTTTGCATAGGTGGGGTTGGCATCGGTTAGTTCGACCTCGTCTACAAGAGGGTCATTTTTAGACGTCCGAACGTATCTTCGGAGTAATACAGGTCCAGGAGTAGTTAGCCATGACGGGAGTGATGTCCCATGAGATGAGCGACGCTGGAATCCAAAGAACCGCTCATGAGGTGTAGTATTTGTGGCTGTAGAAAGCAGGGACCGTATAGAGTGCAATGCATCCAGAAGCACTGTTTCCCATTGCTGGTCTGGTAGGCCCCGAGATCTTAAAGCGAGACGTACGGAATTCCAGATGATACCGTTATACCTCTCTACCTGCCCATTTCCGATGGGATGGTATGGTGTTGTTTTGCTTGTAGCAATTCCCCGTTCTGAGAGGTAGTCCTTGAGTTCCCTCGACATAAAGGATGGACCCCGATCTGAGTGAATATAAGCCGGCATGGCACAGAGAGAAAATACCTGCTCAAGGCAGCAGATTACTGTGGACGCCAGCATATTGGAGCAGGGGAAGGCAAACGGAAAACGTGAATATTCGTCGATCATGGTGAGCAAATATGTGTTCCGAGTTGAAGAGGGCACTGGGCCCTTAAAATCGATGCTAAGTCATTGCATCGGTTGGGTTGCATGTATGAGTATACCATCTGAGGGGCGGAAGAACTGAGGTTTTAATTCCGCACAAAGCCGGCATTCTGAGCATATTTTCTTTACATCTCCAGTGGAAAAAGGGAGATTCCGTGATCGTACGAAATGTAGCATGCGCGTAACGCCAGGATGACACAAACCATGGTGGACATCCATGAGGGTGGAGGATGACATAGTGGAGCAGAATGCCCGTGTGAGGGTGTCCGGGGCCACATTCTCCTTGCCAGGCCGATAGAGAATGGTATAACCAAAAGAGGCCAGTTCCATCCTCCAAAGTTATATTTTATTATTCTTAATTTTGGTTCGTTTTCGATTATCGAGCATGAAGGCGACTGATCGTTGGTCCGTGATCAATGTAAAGTGCTGGCGAGCTAGAAAATGGTTCCACTTCCGTACTGCCTCTATGATGGCTGTGGCTTCTTTCTCAACCGGAGGATAATGTAGCTCGGCACCTTGTAAGGTCCTGGACATAAATGCTACAGGACGACCTTCCTGATTCAGAGTAGCCGAGATCGCCACCTCCGAGGCATCACATTCAACCACGAAAGGGAGATTCTCATCAATGGAGTGAAGAGCCGCTTTCTCCAACTGTTTTTTGAGAAGGTTAAAGGCTGCAACAGCCGCTGTTCCCAGTGGAAATGATCTAGCATGCAGCAAGGGTTGGATTTTGTCCGAAAAATGAGGATTCCATTTAGCGTAGTATGCAAACAGACCGAGAGCCCGACGTAAAGAAGCCGGATTCTTAGGTGACGGGAGCTCTTGGAGCGGGCGAAGTCTTTCTGGGTCTGGCTTAATGATACCATTGCCTACGCAGTAGCCAAGGATGTTGATGGTCGGTTGCGACTCAACAGATTTGGATTCATTCAGGGTCAAATTACGGCGATTGAGGGCATCCCGAAATTTTTGGAGGTTGGAGTCGTGTTCCTGTTGATCGTGACCTGCAATGGTAATGTTATCAAGATAGGGAAAAGTGTCCCTTAGGTTTTCCTGCTTAACCAGGCCATCCATTGCCCGTTGAAAGACAGCCACTCCATTAGTAACCCTGAATGGGAGGCGACGAAATTGGTACAGCCGTCCATTAGCCTCAAAGGCTGTGTACTGCTTATCTGAGACCTTCAAGGGTAACTGATGATAGGCACTTTTTAAATCGTAAGTTGAGAACACTTTGTATTCGGCCAGTTTATTAACCATATCATCAATGCGTGGCAATGGGTAGGCGTCCAAGTCGGTATATTGATTGATGGTTTGCGAATAATCGATGCATAGTCGCTGTTTGTGAGGTTTTAGAGGGTTCTTGACAATGACGACTTGAGCCCGCCAGGGCGACGAACATGGTTCAATGATATCCTCTGCTAGAAGTCGAGAGATTTCAGCCGCAATAAAAGATTGGTCTTCCTGATTAAAGCGCCGCGATTTCGTTATTATCGGTTGGCATTGAGGCGGAATACTGGCAAATAATGAGGGTTCATCAAGTGAAGCTGCTGA
Organism: Somniosus microcephalus; assembly: GCF_052327205.1. Lineage (NCBI taxonomy): Eukaryota > Metazoa > Chordata > Chondrichthyes > Squaliformes > Somniosidae > Somniosus > Somniosus microcephalus. The sequence goes on from NC_140988.1 coordinate 44,876,497, forward strand.
TAATGCACAAAATGGTAATTTAGACGGTATATTAGAAATAGTAAGTCCGGGTTTGGATCCACCAAACTCAATGGTGAGTTTCTTATGCTGTTTTTGGAAGTCCAGTCCTAAGAGGAGATCACTACATAAGTCCTTGAGCACCGAAAGTCGGGTGGAGGGATACATACGACCATGAAGTGTCATATCAACAACACAAAAGCCGGAGATTCTGGTATTAAGTGATGACTGGGCCATCGCAATTGCCTGGTCCGATGGGAAGACATGTAGTTTCAATTTCGCAACAATCTGTTCCTTAATGAAACTATCAGTACTTCCTGAGTCAATTAAGGCATCTAAGGTATGCCCTTTAATTGACATTTTTGTGGCTGCATGAGGCAGGTTCTGTGGGCAAGCAGCTGTAATTGGTGTCGTTGCACAGAGAGTGGCCAAAACTCTCGGTGTGCTTCTTCGGGAGAGAGCTCGAGAGGAAGCTTGATAGGTCCTAGCTGGAGCATCTTGATAGGCCCTAATTGGGGCAGTTCGGTAGGCCTTAGCTGGATTGGCCCTCGTAGAGGCCCTTGATAGGCAAACTTTAGCAAAGTGTCCTTTTTTCCCGCAATAACTGCAGATTGCATTGCGAGCAGGGCAGGTTTTCCTAGGGTGAAAAGCATCTCTACAAAAGAAGCATTCCTTCCTAGATTGCCAAGAGGCTGCTAAAGTGGGGTCGTCCTCCTCTTCTTCATCAGAATTATCAGAATTAGATTCCCCCATGATAGGGTTCACCTGAGACCGCTTGAATTGTCTGGTTGCAGCTACAGCAGCAGATCGAGATCTGGGCAGCTGATAGAGGTCTGCATTTCTCTTTGCCAAATCCAGTGAACAAGCTAGGTCAAAAGCTTTTTGTAGCTCAAGTGTTTTACTTTCTAGTAGACGCTGGCGTATAAATGGAGAGGCAATCCCGCAGATGAAAGCATCACGAATCATTTCTTGGCGGTACAGCTCAGCTGAGGCTGCCTGAAAGTTACAATCTACGCTGAGCCTGCGAAGTTCTTGCAGGAATTCGTCAATTGATTCCCCTGGCCCTTGTCGGGCTGTGGCCAGTAGATGTCTAGCATAGACCTCATTTGGGGTCTTGGCATACAGTTTCTTAAGTGCCCGAATCACCTCATCGTAATTATCCCATTCATCAACATATTCGAACACTTTTGGGGTCACATAATTGATAAGTATCTTCAATCTAGCAGGAGCATCCGCTTCACATTCATCCAGAAAATTCTCAAAAGTACGGTACCAATGCTTCCATACCCTGCCAGCTGCTGGTGCATTCGGGTCCAAGTCCAGACGAATAGGTCTAAGGATTTTCTCCATGATGGGTGGTTCCCTGGATCCTTAATTCCAAGTTTGTCCGAAGGTCTAGTATTTGTGAGTGTAAATACTAAGTTACTTAAATTGATGTAAGAAAAAGGAGGCTTACCATCAAGTAACTTTAAAGTAAGCTTTAAGTAACTTATAAACACACTATATACAAGAGAGGTCTTTACCATGCCTCTGGTAGAAGCCTCTTACAATACTGAACAGACCAGTATTTATACCAGTCCAACAGGAAGTGACACATGACAGGAAGTGAGGTATGTACACAGTTCATAGTTCATAGTTCACAGTTCACAGGAAGTGATGACATAACTTCCCGGAAGTTATTATTTTTATCACAACGGGGTTGGACCTGAAACAGGCTGCGGACACCGCGCGATCCCTGGATGTGGCCCAGAGAAACTCGGACGCCTACTCTTCAGCCTGCGCCGTCCACGCCGCCACGTGTGCACCGAGGGCGCCGCCATCTTGGAAGCCATCTTCCCCGCCCGACAGCCCGACACCGGCTGGGCCCCGCTCTCCCCCCAGAAGCCCTACGACAGCCGTGACGCGTCAGGGACCCAACTGCTACTTCTGCGGGCAGCCAAAGCACACCAGAAACCTGTGCCCGGCGAAAGGCACCACCTGCTTTAAGTGCGGTAAGAAGGGGCACTTCGGGAAGGTGTGCAGAGGGAACCCCGCCGGAAAACCCGCCACCGCCGCGTGTGCGCCGTGGGAGCGGCCATCTTGGACGCCATCTTGCCCGACCTCGTGGGGTCCGCCATCTTGTGAGCAGACAGCGTGGACGCCATCTTGTATCGATCAGGGCCCTACAGTGGCATCGGTCACAGTGGACCAGACCAGGCCGCACCCGCTATCCAGATCAATGGTGGACATCGAGGTAAACGGGTGCCGGGTTAAATGCTTAATTGACAGTGGAAGCACGGAGAGCTTTATCCACCCAGAACTGGCACAACAACTCTCCCTAAAGGTGGTCCCTACTCAGGGTACCATCTCTATGGCTGATAAAACCCAGACATCGACCATTCTGGGTTACTGCACGGTACAATTGTGCGTTAACGGAATTGTATATGATAATTTTAAAGTATTAATCATGAAGAACCTATGTGCGAGCGTGATCTTGGGCCTGGATTTCCAATGCAACCACCAAAGCATCACGCTCAAGTACGGTGGGTCCCAGCCGCCCCTCACAGTGTGCGGTCTGACTACCCTGAAGGTAAAGCCGCCTTCGCTATTCGCGAACCTTACCCCTAACTGCCGGCCAATAGCGACCAAAAGCAGGAGGTACAGCTGGGAGGACAGGCGGTTTATCGCGACCGAGGTAGACAGGCTCCTGAAAGAGCGCATTATTGAACGCAGCAACAGCCCGTGGCGCGCCCAAGTGGTAGTGGTAAGGGGTAGCGAGAAGAAACGGATGGTGATCGACTTTAGTCAAACGATCAACAGGTACACCCTACTAGACGCCTACCCGCTACCCCGCATATCAGAAATGGTGAACCAAATCGCCCAATACCGGGTGTTCTCCACCATCGACCTCAAGTCAGCGTACCACCAGCTCCCTATCAGACCAGAGGACCGCCCGTACACCGCCTTCGAGGTGAACGGACGCCTCTACCAATTCCTCAGAGTCCCCTTTGGGGTGACGAATGGGGTCTCGGTCTTCCAGAGGGAGATGGACCGCATGGTCGATGACCACCACTTGCAGGCAACCTTCCCCTACCTCGACAACGTCACCATCTGCGGTCACAACCAGCAGGATCACGACTCGAACCTCGAGAGGTTCCTGAAAACCGCACAAAAACTCAACCTCACCTACAACGAGGACAAGTGCGTTTACAACACCACGCGCCTCTGCATACTAGGCAGCGCGGTGGAGAATGGGGAAATCGGGCCAGACCCCGACCGATTGCGCCCCCTACGGGAGCTGCCCCTGCCCAACACTCCCAAAGCCCTGAAAAGGTGCCTGGGGTTATTTTCTTATTATTCCCAATGGGTCCCCAACTACTCCGACAAAGCCCGCCCCCTCTTGAAAGCATCCTCTTTCCCGCTCTCTGCTGAGGCCCACGCCGCCTTCAAAAGCATTAAGCAGGATATTGAGCGGGCCACGCTACAGGCAGTGGACGAGAACACTCCATTTCAAGTGGAAAGTGATGCGTCTGACTTCGCCTTGGCGGCCACCCTCAACCAGGCGGGGCGGCCCGTAGCTTTCTTCTCGAGGACCCTCCAAGGGCCCGAGATCAGACACTCCTCCGTGGAAAAGGAGGCCCAAGCCATCGTGGAGGCAGTGCGCCACTGGCGCCACTACCTAGCCGGCAAACGCTTCACCCTACTTACCGACCAGCGGTCGGTAGCGTTTATGTTCAATAATAAACAGAGGGGGAAGATTAAAAATGATAAGATTCTTAGGTGGCGGATCGAGCTCTCCACCTTCGAGTACGACATCATTTACCGGCCAGGGGCCCTTAACGAATCCCCTGACGCCCTCTCACGAGGGATGTGTGCCAGCGCCACCGGGGATCGGCTACAGACCCTCCACAACGACCTCTGCCACCCAGGGGTCACGCGGCTGTTCCACTTCATAAAGTCCCGTAACTTACCCTACTCGATTGAGGAAGTTCGGTCCCTGACCAGGAACTGCCGCACTTGCGCTGAGTGCAAGCCTCGGTTCTACCGCCCAGATAGAGCCCACTTAATCAAAGCTACACGGCCCTTTGAGCGGCTCAGCTTAGATTTCAAGGGCCCCCTCCCGTCCGTCGACCGCAATGTTTACTTCCTGAACATTGTGGACGAATACTCCCGGTTCCCATTCGCCTTCCCCTGCCCAGACATGACCAGCGCCACGGTCATTAAATGCCTCAACAGCCTGTTCTGCCTGTTCGGTATGCCGAGCTACATCCATACGGATAGGGGGGCGTCCTTCATGAGTGAAGAGCTACGCCAGTACATGCTGTCCAAGGGGATCGCCACGAGCCGTACCACCAACTACAACCCCCGGGGTAACGGCCAAGTGGAGCGAGAGAACGGGACAGTATGGAAAGCAGTCACTCTAGCTCTAAGGACCAAGGGCCTCCCTATCTCCCGCTGGCAGGAAGTCCTCTCGGATGTGCTCCATTCGATACGGTCGCTATTGTGTACGGCCACTAATGCCACGCCTCATGAATGAATGTTTGTCTTTCCCCGGAAATCCACCTCAGGCGTATCCATGCCGTCATGGCTCTCCACCCCAGGTCCGGTATTCGTGCGAAGGCATGTGAGGGGCCACAAGACGGACCCTCTCGTGGAGCCAGTACACCTACTCCACGCCAACCCCCAATACGCATATGTCCGGCACGCCGACGGAAGGGAGGACACCGTGTCCATAAAAGACGTCGCCCCAGCCGGCATCGACAACAACCACGGCAATAGCGGCAACGACGATCACAGCAACTCTTACCCACCCACTACTCTTTCATCACCCCCAGAAGAACACCGACCAACGGCACCCCCACCAACTACCCCTCCAACAACCCTGGCGGCACCCCCGGCAGAGACCCAGGAGGCTACCGGGGACACCCAGCCGACACCCACGGCACCGCAACAGCCACGTCGGTCGCAGAGGACTATCAAACCCCCGAACAGACTAAATCTATAGAAGGGGTGAATGTGATGAAATATTCCATTCACCACTGCCTGTGACTGAGATCGGTTTCAGTGTCATTTCCCTTCCCCCAGACCTCATTGTATTGTGTACTGGAATGTGCTGTATTGTATACTGGAATGTGCTGTGTGTAGGGCTCCGCCCATACCTGGCCCCGTTTGTAAGCTAGCTTCAGTCTGGCCTTAGTCTCCAGAAGGAAGACATCTCTCTCTCTTACGTGTTACTTTCTAAGTTAATAAAAGCCTTGTTTTTGTTCTGCTAACTTCGAGTCTCGGAATTATTGAGGCACATCACAGGCTTTGTTGAAATCGAGGCTAAACGTTGATCATTGTCTGTGTGAGAAGAACTTCCTGATATCAGTCCTAAGGTTGACTTTTATTGGTTTGAACTCAAGTCCCCTTGTCCTACGCTTACAATTTAATTTAAAGTAATATTATAGATTAACTTTTCCATACCATTTATTATTTTGTGTACCTCTATAAGATCACTACTCACGCCTCCTTTCCAGGCTGAAAAGTCCAAGTCTCCGCATATATGTCCCATAAAACTAGGGAACAGTCTTGTGGCTCTTCTCCATTGTGCCTCCAGTGCGCGAGTGTCTTACAGAACTAGGCACAGTACCTAAGCTGCAATATGTACAGTTTGTTCATGAATTCCTCTGACTTACATTCAAATATTTTGGTCACATCATTTAACAATCTATTAGCTTGGTGGATTACAGCTCCACATTGGTTGGACTTAATGTTGCGTTTACTAAGACTCTTGTCTCTTTCCACTTGAACCGTAGCTATATCAACACCATTTATGTAGTGCATGCATTGTTTACTTTTCCTTCCTTTGTACTTATCTGCCCACATACTTATTTTGTCGAACGTACTGTACTTTGAGCTGCTTCCTCCAAGTCCACTGCCCCTCTCAGTTTGGTATAATCTGTAAATTTAACCACTTTGCATTGAGTTTGGGTATCGAGGTCATTTATATAAATGCTAAACTGGAGTGTCTCAGCACTGTGCCCTGGGACACCCCAACTCAGTATTTCCTCTCCGCCACCCTGATACAACTCTTCCAATGAATACTCATTATTTTCTACCCTTCAGCCAGTTTGTTATTCATTTCCAGAGTTTACCCCGAATCTACATCGCTTTGAGTTTAGCCTTTCATGAGGGACTTTGTCAAATGTCTTTTGGTAGTCTAGGTACAGGGTGTTATAGGGCTTTCCACAGTCCATTTGGGATGTTGCATCCTCAAAGAAGTTTGACCAAAGCAGTCCAAAAAAGCCCTTATTTCAAGGGAGCTGGATTACAAAGAGGAGGAAGTGATGCTTCAGTTGTATAGAGCCTTGGTCAGACCCCATCTGGAGCACTGCGTTTAGTTTTGGGCACCGCACCTCAGGAAGGATATACTGGCCTAGGAATGGATACAGCGCAGATTCACCAGAATGATATCGGATCTTAGAGGGTTAAATTATGAGGACAGGTTGCATAAACTTGGCTTGTATTCCCTTGAGTTTAGAAGATTGAGGGGTGATCTGATCGAGGTGCTTAAAATGTTAAAAGGATTCAACACGTTAGATACAGAGAAACATTTCCTCTGATGGGGGAATCAAGAACGAGGGGACATAATCTTAAAATTAGAACCAGGCCATTTAGGATGGAAATCAGAAGCATTTTTTTCACACAAAAGGGCAGTAGAAATCTGGAATTCTGTCCCTCAAAAGGCTGTGGATGCTGGGATAATTGGAGCTTTCAAGACCGGGATCACTAGATTTTTGTTCGGTAAGGGTATCAAGGGATATGGAGCTAAGGCGGGTAAATGGAGTTGAAGTTCAGATCTACAGGAAACTTTCTTTTATCCGGCACGGACGGGACCGACGTGGTGCCGGTTCATCAAAAATTCCGGATAACCGAACGCTATAGTAAAAGATACGGAGCTGAGAGCTCCGTATAAAGCAACAAACCCTGACAGCTTCAGAACAATCGGCACAAGTTGCAAGCGTCTCTGTAGCTTAGCAACAGCTGCAGCTACACCCTTGCACAGCAACAAATGGAGTAAAAAAAGTAATAAAAGTTACCTGAACCTACTCCTGAATTTTGCCGGTTAACCGACATTTCCAGTTATTTAGGGGCCGGTTAATCGAAAGTTTCCTGTATTTGAATGACGGAGCAGGCGTGAGAGGCTGAATGGCCAGCTCCAGTTCCTTTGTTTCTGTGGCACTGCAAAATTTCCCAATTGTCAATAAGGCTACTCTAGAAAGGAATTTTTGGATCAGACTATAAGAGGAACTGAGCCTTTAAATATCTCCTACAAAAGGGCAACAATGTTCTTTAAAGCAACATTTTTCCCCCTTAAAAAAAAATGCATCGGTAGCAAAAAACAGTGGAAGTCCAATTGTGTAAAAGGCATGATATCTCACAAGTATTGCCTCTAATCTGCTGGGAGTGCCATAGTTCTTGCAGTTAATGTTACATAGCAGCATCTAACAAGCGAGTCAGTTTGAATGGATGCTGTTTATGAAGACAGATACAAACTATGCTCCGCTGTTCACGGATAAAAATATTCCCTGTTCATCTCAGGTGGACATTTAGGCCTAGAAATTCAGTATCGCCACGTTTAGCGCCCGGCGCAACTTAGCACCACCTTCACCGAAATTGAGTTGCATCGCCCCAAGAGGTTGTTGTTGCGCTAAAGCAGGCGGTACACGACTATCCTAAGGCGCTAAGCCGGCGAGCCGAAGCGCTACCACCGAGGGCGGGCGCAGCGCAGGTGCGGCGAGTTAGCGATTGCAGGCAGACACGCTGGCGCCAGTCACCCCTGAAAGGGGCAGGGTCGATTTGGCTTGCAGCCACGCCCCGCACATTGGAGCCCTGATTCTAGGCCTGGACAGACCTGCTGCGACATCGTTACACCTTCGACCATGGAGAAGGCCAGGGAGCGAGCGCAGCGCTTCAGTGAGGGGGCCCTGAAGGTTCTGGTTGGCGCAGTGGAGCGCAGGCGACCTATCCTCTTTCCTGACAGTGGCAGGAGGCCGCTGCCCAGCGAATATAGAAAAGCTTGGAGGGAGGTGGCACGCAGAGTGACCTCCAGCAGCATGGTCCCTAGGACCCCAACACAATGCAGGAAGAAGTTCAACGACCTCACTTGGGTTGTCAGGGTGAGTACCCTTTCCAGTATCCTCTTCATCCCTGCATGTGCACCTCACTTTATGGCCAAAGGGTCCTGAAAGCCCCAATGCCCAGCCCTCATCCAACACCTATGGGACTCTCATGAAAATCACATGCACATTCATCACTTTACACACTGTCAGGGCTATTCGACCATGGGAGGTAGTGCAGCCAAGATCAGGGCTTCACACTGTCAGGGCTATTCCACCATGGGAGGCAGTGCAGCCAAGATCAGGGCTTCACACTGTCAGGGCTAATCCACCATGGGAGGCAGTGCAGGCAAGATCAGGGCTTCACACTGTACTCAGAGCCCATCCTTTCTCTTGCAGGGCAAGCTGGCCCACAATAGGAGGCAGCAGCAACGGACCGGGAGAGGCCGTCCTGAACTTAAAGACCTCAGCGAACTGGAGCAGCGAGTGGAGCGGATTATGGCAGGCTGGCTGATTGGCCTCGTCGCCACTGGAGATACCGACCCCGTTCTGGACAGCACTTTTTTGACCTCTCTCTTTCCACTTGTGCCTCACACCAGCATCCTTTGCCACTATCGAACCAATGCAGTGCATTGCAGCACTCATGCCTCCCTCGCTGCTGCCCTGTCCTCACACTAAAGCAACTCTTTTACCTGCCTGCTTTCAGATGCTGATTCGCCAAGTGAGGAGGTGGACCCTCAAGCTGGCACTGTGAGTAAATCGGAAGGCGAGGAGGAGGAAGAGGAAGCCGGAACATCAGAGCCACCCTCAGCCGAGGCAGCCCATGGCCATGATGGGGACACGTCTTCCCTGGAGGGGAGCAGGGGGGAAGGGTCTGAGGAGGGTGAAGCTCCGGGGCCCAGCGGACTGCAACAACGCGGGGGGGGGGGGGGGTTGGTGGTAGGGAAGCTCGGCGGCCTTCTCCCCGGAGGGTGAGTGTGGCCTCCAGTCCTGCTACAGTGAGCGCAGAGGAGGTGCAGCTCCTTGGTGAAATGGGCGCCCAGGCGGAGCGCAGGCACACTGAGCTCATGGCTGCAGTGGCAAGGATGCCTGACTCCATAGAGTCACTGGCAAGGAGTGTATAGGAATTCGGGGCAGCACAGGCGGCTTCCAGCCAAGTGCTTAGTCGTGCCGTGCAGTCACTGGCTGGTCTGATGCAGACACAGATCAGGGCCACACGAGCACTAACTGCTGCCATCCTCGCTGGATCGGCCAGGAATCGCCGGGGCCCTCACCGCGCCGCAGCAGGCCAGCAGTCTGTGCTTCAGCAGATTGCTCCGCATGCTTCAGTGCTGGCCCGTGCGAGTGCCAGTGTGTCGTCCGACGCGGGAGTGCCTGTGCTCTGTCAGGTTGGCAGCATTCCTGCTGCCAACAGTGTCACTCCTCCACTTCAGCTGCCACCACCCGTAGGACAGACTGCTGCCGCCCAAGCAGAGTTGGAGCAGTCAGCAGCCAGGCCCTCCAGGCCCAGAGCTGGTCCAGGCCGTCCCCCAAGGGCATCTGCCGACTCACTATCTGACCCTCAGCAGCCTTCCCCCAGCCTTGCTGCAGCCACTGGGGTCTCATTGCGGAGGAGCTGCAGGGCGGGAAGGGGCCTAATCTCGCAAGCGAGGCAGATCACCATCGCAGGCCAAAAAGTAGGAAGTATGGCAAAATGTTGTGTTTTTTTTTGTGAAGGCCGAGGATCATGGTCATTTTTGTTTAACTCTTTTGTTCATTGTCTCCAGGTTGTGAGAGCCAGTTATGTGTCTGACTTTTTTGGGGGGTTTCTCTGTATTTGTTTGTCATGCGGGAAGGGCACAGAGTTTGTTAAATAAATAATTCTCTTTAGATTCAGATTAGATTCAGATTAGATTTATTTGCCATATGTAACAAGTACAATGGAATGCTTGTTCCCCGTAGGGACGCATCAGCTATACATACAGCGCCGCGTTCAGAGTCAATACAATGGCTTCCCGTGGCAGTGGGAGCACGATGTCCCTCAGCCGCTCCGTCCTCCTCTTTACCGCAGCCTCCTCCTCACTGTTGCCGGCTCCACATGTGGTGGCCTGCTTCTCCCGCTCTGGCCACCATGCCCGGCTCCCCTCCTCCCATCCGGACTGCGAGTTACCCGAAATGGAGCTGCCGGCCAATGTGCTCCAGCGGGTCGGCTTGGCTGCTGCTCACCGCGCTGCGCTGCCTCTGCCCGACTCGCCAAGCACCTCGCTCCGGTTGCGGGAGCGGGCGGCGAGAGCTGGCCGCCCGAAGCAGGGACAGCGATCTCAGCACCGGACCGTCATGGCCGCCATCTTGACGTTATTCAGATTGTGCATGTTTGCACTTTGAACCATTTTTGTTGCCTTGACCGGCTCAGGGTTTGCGGAGAAGCTCCATTCATGTTCTTTCAATGGCACAAGCCATTCCCTGAGAGGGGGCCTAGAACCGACTTGCAATAAGCCGCTAACGGACGGCCCTTGCACTTTGTGCCTCCCTCCCATCTTGGTGCTCCTCCTCCCCCTCCTCCTCCTCCACTGGTGGTCCTCCAATGTCTGCTGGCAGTGGCTGAGTCCTGAGGATAGCCAGGTTGTGCAGCATGCAGCACACTACAACGAAATGGGAGACTCGCTCAGGCGAGTACTGTAGGGCTCCCCCGGAATGCTCCAGACAGCGGAACCGTTGCTTTAGCACGCCGATCGTGTGCTCAATGATGTTCCTGGTCACTTGATGGCTGTCATTGTATCGCTCTTCAGCATTGGTGGTGGGCGCACGGAGCGGGGTCATCAGCCAGGTGCACAAAGGATAGCCCTTGTCCCCGAGAAGCCAGCCTCCTGGGTGAGCCGGGGCTTCGAAAATGTCTGCCACAGAAGTCTGGCGCAGGATGAAGGCGTCGTGGCTGCTGCCTGGAAAGCGGGCATTGACAGCTAGTATGAGCTGCCTGTGGTCACACACCAACTGCACGTTCAGCGAATGGTACCCCTTCCGGTTGCGGTAATCCTCGGCATTCTCTAGAGGCGCCCACAAAGCCACATGCGTGCAGTCAATGGCGCCCTGGACCATGGAGAAGCCCGCTATTCGTGCAAATCCCATTGCACGCTCTTGCTGCTTGTCCAGGGTCATGGGGAAGGAAATGTACTGACGTCTCCTTTTGAAGAGGGCATTCGTGACCTGGCGAATGCAGCAATGCACCGCGACCTGGGAGACATTGGCAATGTCCCCAGTAGCGGATTGGAAGGAGCCGGTGGCATAGAAGTTCAGAGCCACTGTCACCTTCACTGCCACCGACAGAGACATCCTGTGTGATGAAATATGCCATTCATCACTCATCGGTATTCTCTGCCTGTGACTGTGGTTTGGTTTCAGTTTCATTTCCCTTACCTCAGTTCCGTTTCCTCACCGTTGTATTGTATTGTGCGTAGGGCTCCGCCCATACCTGGCCCCTATGTAAGCAGGCCCAGCCTGCCTCACATCCAGTACAGCAGACCTCTGGATGGAAGATACCTCTCCACTGTGTGTTACCTTCTAAGTTAATAAAAGCCTTGTTTTGTTCCGCTAACATTGAGTCTCGGATTTATTGAGGCACATCATCCTGCTCCTCAGCTGAGGCTGCAGATCTCTCTGAAGCAGGTGGCAGATCTCAGTGACCACCTCCCTTCTGAATCGAAGCCTCCGAATGCACTGCTCCTCAGACATGTTGAGGTAGGAGAAGTGCTGGCGGTATACCCTGGGAGGGTAAGGCCTCCTGTGCCAGATTGGTATAAACAATTTTTGCAATTTTGTCATTCTATCTTTAAATGTTTGCCATTGTTTATCTACCTCCAGTCCTCTCAGGAACGTTGTCCAATCAGACCTACTCAGTTCCCGTCTCATGGCATCATAATTCCCCTTGTTTAAATTCAGGACCTTAGTCTCTGAGTCAATTTCTTCGCTCTCCATTTCGAGTGAGAAATCGATCATGTTATGATCGCTCTGACCCAAGGGTCCCCGTACAACAAGATTACTGATTAGTCCCTTCTCATTGCACAGTACCCAGTCCAATATAGCCTGTTCCCGAGTTGGTTCCTCGACATATTGATCCAGATAACCATCCCTTAAACACTCAAGGAATTCCTCCTCCTCATTATTTTTACTGATTAGGCTAGTCCAATCTATATGTAAGTTAAAGTCACCTATGATGACAGCTGTGCTCTTATTGCACGCTTCTCTAATTTCCCTCGTGATGCCCTCCCTAACCTCTATTTTACTATTTGGAGGCCTATATACCACTCCTATTAATGTTTTTCGCCCCTCGCTATTTCTTAGCTCCACCCATATAGATTCTGTATTAACTGAGTTAATATCCTTCCTTTCAATTGCATTTATCCCCTCTTTTACTAGCAATGCTACCCCTCCTCCCTTTCTTTTTTGTCGATCCTTCCTAAATACTGAATACCCCTGTATGTTAAGCTCCCAGCCCTGCTCACCCTGCAACCATGTTTCCGTAATCCCAATTAGATCATAATTATTAACCTCTATTTCCACAGCTAATTCATCTACCTTGTTCCTGATGCTTCTCGCATTAAGGTATAAAACCCTCAGGCTTTTTTTATGCTCACATTTTTTATGAATTAGTTTGGCCCTTTGTTTTTTGTTCCTCACCCTTTTACCATTTATTTCTGTCTGCCTTTCACTTTCCTCTATTTCACTACATAGGTTTCTAGCCCCCTGCCATACTAGTTTAAATGCTCCCGAACTGCTTTATCAAAAATTACCCCGAGAACATCAGTTCCATCTCTGCACAGGTGTAGACCGTCCCTTTTGTATAGGTCACACCTACCACAAAACTGGTTCCAATGCCTCAAAAATTTAAAACCCTCCCTCTTACACCACTGCTCAAGCCACGTATTTAGCCTAACTATCCTGTTCTCTGTACTCTTACTAGCACGTGGCACTGGTAGTAATCCAGAGATTACTACCTTCGAGGTCCTATCCAAAGATAGGGCGTATAAAATAGCCAAAAAAAGCGCCAGAGCGGAAGATTGGGAACAGTTTAAGATAGAGCAAAGGAGGGCAAAGGGCATGATCAAGAGGGGCAAAATAGCTTACGAAAACAAGCTGGCGGAAAATATAAAAACTAACTCCAAAAGCTTTTATAAATATATCAAAAGGAAAAGACTGGTGAAAACCAAAGTTGGTCCATTGCAGTCAGATACGGGGGAATATATAATGGGAAATAAGGAAATGGCAGATCAACTAAATGCATACTTTGGGTCAGTCTTTACGAAGGAAGACACAAAAAACCTCCCTGGGATATCGGGAAAAATAGGGACATTGGCAAAGGAGGAACTGACGCAAATCAATATCTCTAAGGATATGGTGTTAAGGAAGCTAAAGGGATTGAAGGTGGACAAATCCCCAGGGCCTGATAACATGCATCCTAGGGTACTGAAGGAGGTGGCCCTAGAGATAGCGGATGCACTAAGGATGATTTTTCAGAATTCATTAGACTCGGGAACAGTGCCGATGGATTGGAGGGTAGCTAACGTTACCCCACTATTCAAAAAGGGGGGTAGGGAAAAAGCAGGTAATTACAGACCTGTAAGCCTTACATCAGTTGTGGGCAAAATGCTGGAGTCCATCATTAAGGATGAAATAGCGGAGCACTTAGCAAATGGGGACAGGATAGGACAGAGTCAACATGGATTTACAAAGGGTAAATCGTGCTTGACTAATCTATTGGAATTTTTTGAGGGAGTAACTGGTAGAATAGATGGGGGAGAGCCAGTAGATGTGGTGTACCTGGACTTCCAAAAGGCCTTCGATAAGGTCCCACATAAAAGATTAGCATGGAAAATTGAGGCTCATGGGATAAAGGGGAAAGTTTTGGCGTGGATAGGGAACTGGCTGTCAGATAGAAAACAGAGAGTTGGAATAAACGGCTCATTTTCTGAATGGCAGGCAGTAACAAGTGGGGTACCACAGGGATCTGTCCTGGGCCCCCAGCTGTTCACAATTTACATTAATGACCTGGATCAGGGAGTCGGATGCAGTATTTCCAAATTTGCAGACGACACTAAACTAGGAGGTGGGGTGGGCTCAGAGGAAGAGACCAGGAAGCTCCAGAGCGATTTGGACAGACTGGGCGATTGGGCGGATAAATGGCAGATGCACTATAATGTGGACAAGTGCGAAGTTATCCACCTTGGGTGCAGGAACGGGAGGGCAAATTATTATTTAAATGGCAATAGATTGGGAGAGGGGGAAGTACAGAGAGACCTGGGTGTTCTTGTACACCAGTCACTGAAGGCGAGCATGCAGGTGCAACAGGCGGTCAAGAAGGCAAACGGTATGCTGGCCTTCATAGCAAAAGGGTTAGAATACAGGAACAGGGATACCTTGCTGCAGCTGTACAGGGCACTGGTGAGACCACACCTCGAGTACTGTGTACAGTTTTGGTCGCCTCATCTGAGGAAGGATGTTCTTGCCATGGAGGGGGTGCAGCGGCGATTCACCAGGCTGATACCAGGAATGGCGGGAATGACCTATGAGGAGAGACTATGTAGTTTAGGGATGTACACACTGGAGTTTAGAAGATTGAGAGGGGACCTCATAGAAGTGTATAAAATTCTGACAGGTCTAGACAGACTGGATGCAGAAGGAATGTTTCCCTTGGCGGGTGAGAACAGAACTAGAGGACATAATTTAAGGATAAGGGCTAAACCATTTAGGACAGAGATGAGGGGGAATTTCTTCACTCAGAGAGTGGTGAACCTGTGGAACTCATTGCCACAGAGGGCAGTGTACGCCAGCTCATTAAATATATTTAAGAGGGAATTAGATATATTTCTACGGGCAAAAGGGGTTAAGGGTTACGGAGAGAAGGCGGGGACGGGATACTGAATTAAAGGATCAGCCATGATCTCATTAAATGGCGGAGCAGGCACGAAGGGCCGAATGGCCTACTCCTGCTCCTATCTTCTATGTATCTATGTACCTGTTGGCCCTCCTCCGTCTGGCCATGATTGGCACTCTCTCTCGGCGTCTCTGAGCCCTTTCAATGCAATGGAGAAACCCAACGTTTCCACCCATTGCAGCCCCCATTATATGTGGCCACTCAAGGCTATGGCACTGAAAAATCAATCCAACTGCAAAGCTCTGGGCTGAAGCCAGAAGTACCTGTGCGAGCGCTGAGTCAAAGCAGAAAGCTCTCTCCCTTTGTCTCTCTCTCTCACACAGAAGGAGTGGTCCAAAATGGCTACCACAAAGAATGCAGGAAGAGCCCCCTTTAAATAGCGCCCCCCCCAGCCCCACAGCGACTAGGAACCGTTCCACTCAACCAGTCGCTGGGAGCGCCAGGCGGAAAGGGGGTCGCCACTGAAGTTCCGGTTCGGGGCGCACCAAGGGCGTTGCACCATGAAATGACGTCAGGACCTGCGCGCGCAGCTGAGTGGGCGTTGCGGTTTTGCGCCGCTGCTAAATCTTCACTCAAGTTCGCGAGAGGCGCAGATCGCGCCGCGCCCGGGCACTAGCCGCTTCGCGTCCCACTTATTGCCCTCTTAAGGCGCTAGCGGCTGGCGCTACCAACTGAATTTCTAGGCCTTATTTTCTTATGACTGAAAAGTATAACGATAGGGCAGATATTGGTAAATGTGCTTAATGGAATCCCTTTGCAGAGATCTGTATTATTGGTTTAATCTACATTCGGATATTTCACACACTAAAGTGATCAGCGCCAACGGATGCTGTATCCTGATATAAAGGTTTTCTTGTATTTTCCCTAGTTAATTAGTTCTGCTTTTTCCTTATATACGAATGGATCAAGAAAAATAACTATTTCAATTTAATCTTGTGTTTTTACTCTTGTATGTAAAGGATTTTTTTGCAAAGGTTTTCAGGTTACACTATAATACTTATATATATAGATATATAATAGAGATAGCCCTCTACTTGTACGATATAATAGAAGACTATCGTACAAGAAAGGCCGAATAAACCATCTCTCAGTTCCTTCATGTGAGAGGTGTGAGAATAAGACTGCAAAATGAGCTGCAAGGCACAAACGACCTGGGAGGAGTGGGTCAAACCTGAAGTTCAAACACAACCATGTGCCAGAGCAAACCAGGGGTGAGAGAAATCCCCAAGTCACAGGAACAAGAGATGAACAGTGAGTGCTCATGCTCAACAAATGTCCAAGTTTAATTGGACAAAAGGAATCCTATAAGTTAGGAAATTACAGAAATTCCCCTGTTGTGTCTGTATTCTTATCTGGAATCCTCTAAAGATAGGAGCACTGGCTGTGTTGTGCAAGACCGAAAAAGTAAAATGTCCTCGGAGATCTTTTAAAGAATATATCCATCATATTATTTTTTTTAAACTGTAGATATAAGCGATTTGATTGAGAAAGCTGACGTAATCAGTGTGAGGCTTTCATAAAAGTAAGGAATTTAATTTTACTCTGCTAAGCTTTGAAACTCCATTTTCCGAGCAGTAATTGTAGTTCTCCAGCTCTGATCTTGTGTAACTCTACTGCTATTCTGTGTCCTCTCTCTCTTTCCCTTTATTTTATCTTCATCATCACTGCCAATTAGAAGGGAACTTGAACAGATCTGTAGCCACTTCTTGACAAGGTTGTAGGAGGAAGAAGGAGCATCTAACACTTTTTTTTGACTGCTTTGGTCAAACAAATAATTAATACCTCAACAAAAAAATCAAATACTGACTTACAGTAAGAGCTTTTGTGTAGCTTAATTTATTTAAACTGGAATTGAAAATTGATTGGATTTAGTTGTGAAGTCCCTTTCCTCTCCAAAGACCTTGAACATGTTGTTGCCTCCCAAATCTGTGCCCATCTTTCCCACAATTCCATGTTTGAATCCCTCCAATCGGGTTTCCGCCCCGCCACAGTACCGAAACGGCTCTCATCAAAGCCATAAATGACATCCTTTGTGACTGTGACAAAGGTGAACTATCATCGCTCGACCCCTCCACGGTCTCTAAATTGTCAGACTGCTTGTCCGACATACAGTTCTGGATGAGCAAAAATTTTCTCCAATTAAATATTGGAAAGACCGAAGCCATTGCTTTCAGTCCCCACCACAAACTCTGTTCCCTAGCCATTGACTCCATCCCTCTCCCTAACATCTGTCTGAGGCTGAACCACATTGTTCGCAACCTTGGTGTCATATTTGACCCTGAAATGAGCTTCCGACCACATATCCACAGCATAAGACCGCCTACTTCCACCTCCGTAACATCGCCCATCTCCGACCTTACCTCAGCTCATCCGCTGCTGAAACCCTCATCCATGCCTTTGTTACCTCTAGACTTGACTATTCCAACACACTCCTGGCTGGCCTCCCACATTCCACCCTACATAAACTTGAGGTGATCCAAAACTCGGCTGCCCGTGTCCTAACTCGCACCAAGTCCCGTTTGCCCATCTCCCCTGTGCTCGCTGACCTACATTGGCTCCCGGTTAAGCAGCGCCTCGATTTCAAAGTTCTCATCCTTGTTTTCAAATCCCTCCGTGGCCTCGTCCCTTCCTATCTCTGTAATCTCCTTTAGCCCCACAACCACCCCACCACCCCGAGATATCCGCGCTCCTCTAATTCTGCCCTCTTGAGGATCCCTGATTATAATCGCTCAACCTTTGGTAGCCTTGCCTTCTGTTGCCTAGGCCCTAAGCTCTGAATTCCCGTCCTAAACCTCTTGGCCTCACTACCTCTCTTTCCTCCTTTAAGACGCTCCTTAAAACCTACCTCTTTGACCAAGCTTTTGGTCACCTGCCCTAATTTATCCTTATGTGGCTTGGTGTCAAATTTTTTGTCCTGTGGAGCTGTTTGGGACGCTTTACTATGTTAAAGGCACTATATAAATACAAGTTGTTGTTGTTGTTTTTGAAGTATGTTGTTAAAATACATGCACACACTGCACAAGTACAGATTTCCACAATAGTATACTGCTCATATAAATCTAAAAGGAAAGATAATTAACTAGCCACTACATAACTGTGGAAAATAAAAATAAAAATCTGTCCTACGATGCTATACCAGAAAAATCAATTAACAATCAGAAGAGAAGAAATATGCCATCCATAGCACTAATCTACATAATCTCTTAACCTTTAGGATATTGAAGATGACAAGAGAGCTCATTTTTATACAAATCATGTTGATATGAAAGCATTTTCTTTATCATGGGCCTATTGTATATCAACTAAATGCAATTCAGTTCTGGGTAGATTGGTAATGAAATAAATGGTATCTGAAGAAAAAAATTCCTTTAGATTTGAAATTCATGAGTTAACTAAGTTGCAAAACTGGAAGGTGGTGGCACATCATTCTGAAATGTACAACTTTGACTATAAACATTTTAGAGGTGCTCTCTATTTAATTCTTACTATTTCAGAAAGGCTATGTATTAAGTGACAATCAAAATCTCTCAGGTAGTGTATTTCATTTTCCAACTTTATGGGCTGGATTTTGATACTGGGGCGGGCTGGGGTCGTGTAATCCGCATTTCGTGTTAGCCACCTGATTCTAAATCGATGTGGGAGAATGATGCGATTTTAACTTAATTGGCCAATTGAGTTCCAACATGTGGGGACCCATGGCCAATGAGTTCTTCCAGTCTGAAAGTCGCCTCCGATGACGTCATCATTGCTACTGCATTTAAGGTCTGCAACAAGCCTTGCTTCTTCTGCAGACTGCCAACCTTTTGGCCTTTGCAGTGAGAGGCAGCTGCAGGAAGAATGGCCAGCCAGAGACCTAGATCTGCACCCCGCTTCGATGATGTTGCCCTGCAGGCTTTAGTGGAGGGAGCAACAGCACATAAAGAGGTGCTCTTCCCTTCTTCAGGGAGGAAGAAGCCTCCCCAGCAAACCAAGGCTGTGTGGGTCCAGGTGGCTCAGGAGGTGAACTCGTTGGCAGTAACCTGCAGAACCTGGATTCAGTGCAGGAAGAGATTTCACGACCTTCTGCGCACTGGAAAAGTGAGTATGAATTTCCCATCACCCTCAATCTGATCCCCATTGCCTCTCCTCACCAGCACTCAGCTTTAGCAATCTCTTCCTCCACATCCCACTTGACACTGACATCCATGCACCCTTACCCATTCCCTCTCTCTCTATGGTCACAATCACCTAACTATTCGACTATGCAGCCCTCACACTACCTCTCACTGTGATGCTATGAAAACATCTGACAACACAGAGAGGGCCCTTGGTCTTGCCACCTCACTCCATCTTTGTCTCCTTCGAAGCATCCATGCTATGGATTCTCTACACTCTCTCCTTCATTGTCACTCAACCTCCACTTGTCTCCCTCATTGCAGGAAAAGAGAGCTCACAATAAGAGAGAAAGAGCGAGGACAGGAGGAGGGCCACCCTCAGTAGCCCACCTCAGCCCCTGGGAGGATGCGGTCCTGGAGATCGTGGGAGTGGAGGACGATGCGCAAGTGGGGGACGGACAGATGGGTGCATCACAGCAAGCTGGTGACAGAATAGTTTTCCATCTCTCTCAATGACAATGCATGAGTCACTGATAATGATTCTGAAGCTCTAACAGATGGACTTATGATCATCTGAAATATGCAATGTGTATGTAACCTTGGCAATCACATCTCGGACTCTTTCCTTTACTCCCCCACAGGACCATCACAAGCAAGTCCCCACTAGCCAAGAGGAAGAGCCTGAGCATCCAGACTCCTCAGAGGAAGCTGCAACCTCTGAGGGCGCAGCGTCAGCAGAATTCAGCGCACCCAGCACCAGCGCAGACACACTCACCTCGCGAGATAGAGTAGTGTTGTCACCTGGTGTATCACAGCTCACAGCATTAGCAGATTGTGGAGACAGGGACAGCAGTGGAGAATCCTCGTCAGAGGGCGCAGGACTCTGCCAGCTCGGCTCAGCTGCATGTCGACCCTCTGCCTCTAGGTCCATCCACAAGATCAGCGGTGCTGGAACTCCAGGAACTGATGCAGGAGTCTCTGGCAGGTTTTGTCTCCAGGGTCGCTGCGAGTGTGGAGAGAATAGAGGAGTCCATAGCGAACATGAGCAGAGCCTTTGTGGAGTCATTGGCGCATCAACGCATCACCATGGAAAGGATGGCAACCTCCATGGAGGTGATAAGTCGCCAGAGTGCAGAAAACATGGTGAGTGCTCAGAATAGAATGACATCTCTGGAGGAGCGATGGGCATCTATTGAGCAGAGAAACCAGACCTTCATGGAAGTCCTTCTGAGTAGGACTGCCAGTGCAGATACGGGTCCCCATGGCCCCCGTGATGTGCAGCAAGGTGCTCTCAAGTCACTTGCAAACGCTGAGGGGGACCTGACCCATGAGAGGGAAGTTGGTGGCAGATATCAAGGAAGTGGGGGCTCCTCTCCAAGCGCTCACACTTCCATGCCACTGCAGAGCCCTACCAGAGTCCACACCCAGCTGAGATCAGCGTCTCAACCCCTGCACAGCCGCAGGAGCAGCAGATTGTTGACATAGAAACATAGAAGATAGGAGCAGGAGTAGGCCATTCGGCCCCTCGAGCCTGCTCCGCCATTCAATGCGATCATGGCTGATCATCCAAATTCAGTACCCTGTCCCTGCCTTCTCTCCATATCCCTTGATCCCTTTAGCCTTAAGAAATATATCAAACTCCTTCTTGAATATATTTAATGAATTGGCCTCTACTGCCTTCTGTGGTAGAGAATTCCACAGGGTCACCACTCTCTGGGTGAAGAAATTCCTCCTCATCTCTGTCCTAAATGGTTTACCCCTTATCCTCAGACTGTGACCCCTGGTTCTGGACTCCCCGGCCATCGGGAACACCCTTCCTGCATCTAGTCTGTCTAGTCCTGTTAGAATGTTATAAGTTTCAATGAGATCCCCTCTCATTCTTCTAAACTCCAGTGAGTATAAGCCCAATCGACCCAATCTCTCCTCATACGTCATTCCTGCCATCCCAGGTATCAGCCTGGTGAATCTTTGCTGCACTCCCTCCATGGCAAGAACATCCTTCCTTAGATAAGGCGACCAAAACTGCACACAATACTCAAGGTGTGGTCTCACCAAGGCCCTGTGCAACTGCAGCAAGACATCCTTATTCCTGTACTCAAACCCTCTCGCTACGAAGGCCAACATACCATTTCCCTTCTTAACCGCCTGCTGCACTTGCATGCTTACCTTCAGTGACTGGTGCACAAGGATGCCCAGGTCTCGTTGCACTTTCCCTTCTCCCAATCTATTGCCATTCAGATAATAATCTGCCTTCCTGTTTTTGACACCAAAGTGGATAACCTCACATTTATCCACGTTATATTGCATCTGCCATGCTTCTGCCCAATCACCCAACCTGTCCAAATCATCCTGTAGTTTCTCGGCATCCTCCTCACAGCACACACGCCCACCCAGCTTTGTGTCGTCTGCAAACTTGGTGATATTACATCTAGTTCCCTCGTCTAGATCATTAATATATATTGTGAATAGCTGGGGTCCTAGGACCGATCCCTGTGGTACCTCACTAGTCACTGCCTGCCACTCGCAGAAAGACCCGTTTATTCCAACTCTTTGCTTTCTGTCTGCCAACCAGTTCTCTATCCGTTAATCCGATCCTGTCACTGTTTTCCAAGTGCTCTGCTATTACATCCTTAATAATAGACTCTAGCATTTTCCCCACTACCGATGTCAGGCTTACCGGTCTATAATTCCCCATTTTCTCTCTACCACCTTTTTTGAATAGTGGGGTAACATTAGCTACCCTCCAATCCATGGGTACTGTTCCATGTGACGAGCCCTCACAGGTTCGCAACCCCAAAGGATGCCCACCAAAGGTGTCGAGACAGGAGCAGCAGGAAAGTGAGCAAGGGGCCTCCACATCTGCTGAAGCCACAGGGGAAGCACCACGTAGGAGCACGCGTAAGAGAAAGATACTGCACAAATAGTCACAAGGGTAGTCACTTGGGTGAAATTTGATGTTTTATGTTAAAAAGCAATCAGATGATTACTGTAAATAAAATATCTGATGGCGACTGCTGTAGTTGTGGCGTGTGTCATTTTGCGAATGGGACTTCCACATTGAGGGCTTAATATTACTTGGTATATGCCTCAGTTGAAGAAGCGCTCAGTGAAGGTGGTGAGAGGGGTTTCCCAGGAGGTCAACTGCAGATGGGTGTCAGGCTCCAAACTTCCACAGCTGTGGTTATGCCTTCTAAAAGTTCCCCCAGACCTGAGACAACAAAGTCCTGCCACCTGCAAATGATGGCTGATCAAATATCCTATTTAATGGTGGAGCTACAGCTTATAGTCAGCAATCCAATTGTGCTCCCGCCAGGTTTCACCGTGGTGTTTCAGAACAGGCGTGCTTAACGTCGGAAAAGGGTTAAAATCACCAACGCCTATCAAAATGGCATTATAGAGGCAATTTAGTGCTTGTTAAGGGCCTTAACGGCCTACGGGACCAGTAGACACGATTTAATCAAAATTGCTTGGAGGCGGGATGGAGGCAAGGTTGGGCCCACCCACCAGTTTTGCAATTTTAACCCCCCACACGCCTCCAATCCCGCCTCAACGGCCCAATGAAAATCGAGCCCATAGTATTTAGATGCAAGCAATTCAACTCAGAAACAATATGCTGCTGGAAGCAGGGGAGGAGAACACTGACAGACTGGCAATGCAAACAAGAATAGTTATTTAACAAACTGGTATAATGGTAATGTATCAATACCTTTTTAAGCTGCTTTTGGTTTCTGACAGTGCATATGAACACACAAGAATATGTGGATAGAAGGTACATCAGAAACTAGGAGCTCTAGTAGTATTAAAAATTACAAAATAAATTTCTCTCCTGGTAGGAGTTATTTGACTTTAAATTTGCATTTTGTCTTCTTCACATTAGAGCCTTAATACCTTCCCTAGGGACTGCACCTTGACGTATTGGGAATGTTTGCAGACACCCATGACCTTGAAAGCTATGCTGGCATCAGTATAACTCCTGGTAGAGTCACCCAAGCCAGACAGATCGAAAGGTAGGAGCCAGACTAAAGGCAGTCCTCGTGGGGCTAACGACCTAGCCAAAATACTTTTTGTTATGAAAACAACCCTGAGACAAATCTGTTACAGACGTACAAATATAAATATCAACTACGGAAAACCACAATCTGCTGGATGTAAGGCAACGTGATACTCTGATCTGGACAAACAGATGTGGAAGCAATGTGCTGCTTACTGAGTGAGCTGCTTCACTTGAAATCAAATACACTAGCTTTAGAGGAAAATGCTGAGGGTCATTTAAACTAGATATGGAAGGGGAATGGATAGGATCTTAGCTATAAAAATATAATGCTTTGAAGGTGGTGATGAAGTGGGGGAGACACAAAGAAAAAGCAAACCCAGGCATTGTAAATAAACGCAAATTAACATAAGATGAAAGGTGAAATGAGAATAATATGACTTTACCTGAATGCTAGGATTTGGAATAAGACGCTAGGTATTATTGAAACATAGCTCACACTAGGCGATGGGAGTCAATTAAATAAAAAGATGTAGGATGGTTGGGAAAGACAGGAATGACCGAAAAGAAGGATGGTGGTGTTGGAATTAACGAATTCCTACAAATAACGGAGATCGACACAAGAGAACAATCAAACAGGTCTTTACTCAAAGGAGATGCCACGAGGACTGACTGGGCAGTCCCGTGGTTTGCGACGTGACGTCATCGCGTTTGCCTGCGTTTTCCCGCGCTCTTAAAGGGGCCACGCCCCGTACATGCAAACTCTATATACAAAACACAGTAATGCCTAACACAATGGTACAGGTTTAGGCTGGTGTTAGAACATCGTTAAAGAGAATTATATACAGTTAGCCAGAGTCATTCAGTGGTTCTGCCACATGCGCCCCCTCCCGAATTCGCTTTAACGGACAAAGTCAAACGGTGAGGGGGTCTGACAAGCCTGTCAGAATCACAGAAATCACAGAAACCCCACAGTGCAGATAGAGGCCATTTCGGCCCATCGAGCCTGCACCGACACATATCCCACCTGATCCCCGTAACCCCTACACCAACACATATCCCACCCGATCCCCGTAACCCCACGTATTTAATCCCCTTAACACTAAGGGTCAATTTATCATAGCCAATCAACCTAACCCGCACATCTTTGGACTGTGGGAGGAAACCGGAGCACCCGGAGGAAACCCACGCAAACACGGGGAGAATGTGCAAACTCCACACAGACAGTCGCCCGAGGCCGGATTCGAACCCGGGTCCCTGGCGCTGTGAGGCAACAGTGCTAATCACTATGCCACCGTGCTGCTGTACTCTCGAGGCGGAGGCTGCTGGGCGGCTGCCGGTCTGGCGGGCGGTCGCACTTGGTCTGCCGTAATGACGATGGGTGGCCGACCCCGTCTCGGCGGTTGTGCTGTCTCAACGGGGCGGTTGAGGTCCAAATGTGCTGGCTTTAAGCAGTCAACCGAAATGTGGTCCGGTTTACCACCGACATCTACCGTGAAGGTTTTGTCCCCTGCTTCCAACACGCGGAAGGGACCGGTATATGGGGCCTTGAGCGGGTCCCTATGTGCGTCATGGCGAATAAAAACGTATTCAGCCTTGTGAAGCTCCGTGGGAACGTGTGACCTCTGCGGCCCATGGTGCGAAGTGGGCACCGGTGCGAAACATCTGGCCGCCTCGTGGTGACTAGCAAGCTGGGCAGACGTGGAGCATTGCTCCGTCGATGTTGGTAGGAAGTCCCCTGGGACCCGCAGCGGCTGACCATACACAAGCTCCACTGATGACGAGTGAAGGTCTTCTTTGGGGGCTGTGCGAAGGCCCAACAGGACCCACGGTAACTTGTCTGCCTATCCAGCGTCCTGGAGGCTGGCTCTCAGGGCGGCCTTCATTGACCGGTGGAAGCGTTCGCAGAGGCCATTCGCCTGTGGGTGGAAGGCTGTGGTGCGGTGTAATTTGACACCAAGTCCTTGGGCCACTGCATTCCAGAGTTCGGAGGAAAACTGCGGTCCCCTGTCTGATGAAATATCGGCGGGTACTCCGAAACGGGCGATCTAGGAGGAAATGAACGCCCTGGCCACGTCCGCTGAAGCAGTGGATGACAGGGGGACCGCCTCTGGCCATCTGGCGGTGCGGTCAACCATGGTCAGGATGTGTGAAAAACCATGGGAGGGTGGGAGTGGTCCTACCAGGTCCACGTTGACGTGGTCAAAATGTCGCTCCGGAACTGTGAAGGCGGCCAACGGAGCTTTGATGTGGCGCTGTACCTTGGCCTTTTGGCAGACCACGCAGGTTTTGGCCCAGTCGCGGACATCTTTATGCATGCCATGCCATACAAATTTAGCTGACATCAGTTTCTGAGAGGCCTTCATTCCAGGGTGTGACAACCCATGTATGGCGTCGAACACTTTGCGGCGCCAGACTACCGGCACGACAGGGCGAGGATCCTGTACGGAGACGTCACACAACAGCGTGGTTCCTGCCAAATGGAACTTGACGTCGGCCAACTGGAGGCCAGTGATGGCCATTCGGTAAGCTTGGACTTCCGGGTCTAAGGCTTGATCCGCTGCCATGAGGGCGTAGTCGATGCCCAAATGAACCGTATTGACGATCGCGCGGGAGAGGCAGTCTGCCACCAGGTTGTCCTTACCGGCCACGTGCCGAATATCCGTGGTGAATTCGGATATGTAGGTCAGCTGACACTGCTGTCGGGCTGACCACAGTTCGGCGGTCTTGGACATTGCAAAGGTCAGCGACTTATGGTCCACAAAAGCGGTGAAAGGACGTCCTTCCAGAAGGAACCGAAAATGGCGGATGGCCAGGAAAAGGGCAAGCAACTCCCGGTCGAACGTGCTGTATTCTCTCTCGTTCTGCCGTAGTTGACGGCTGAAGAATGCCAACGGCTGCCACGTCCCGTTCACCCACTGCTGTTGCACGGCACTGACTGCGTAGTCCGACGCGTCGGTGGTGAGGGCGATGGTGGCTCCTGGCAGCGGGTGCGCCAGCATAGTCGCGTTGGCTAAGGCGCTTTTGGTGTCGGCGAACGCTCGGGCCATGTCATCCGTCCAGTCTACCGGGTTCTTGCCAGTCTTGCCCTTGAGGGCCTCGTACAGGGGCTGCATGAGTAGTGCCGCCTTAGGCACGAAACGGTGGTAAAAGTTTACCATGCCTAGGATTTCCTGCAGGGCCTTTATGTTCTGCGGGCATGGAAAGGATGTCACCGCCTCTA
The DNA here is from genome assembly GCF_052327205.1 of Somniosus microcephalus. Lineage (NCBI taxonomy): Eukaryota > Metazoa > Chordata > Chondrichthyes > Squaliformes > Somniosidae > Somniosus > Somniosus microcephalus. Next base: position 44,902,790 of record NC_140988.1, read on the forward strand.
CCTTCGAAGGTAAAGGAACCGCTCCCTCTGAGGTGATGCGATGCCCCAGGAAGTCAATTTGGTGCAGGCCAAACTGACACTTGGCCGGGTTGATAATCAGGCCGTGTTGGCTGAGGCGTCGAAAAAGGGTGCGTAGGTGACAGCTATGTTCTTCCTTAGTCGGACTGGCAATTAGGATATCGTCCAGGTAGACGAAGAGGAACTTGAGGTTCCGCAGCACGGAGTCCATCAGGCGTTGGAAAGCCTGGGCGGCGTTCTTTAACCCAAACGGCATCCGTAAAAACTCGAAGAGGCCGAATGGGGTGATGACTGCGGTCTTCTGGACGTCTTGTGGATGAACTGGGACCTGGTGGTAGCCCCGGACGAGGTCGACTTTTGAGAACACGGTGTTCCCTGCCAAATGGGCAGAGAAATCCTGGAGATGGGGGATCGGGTACCGATCAGGAGTGGTGGCATCGTTTAGTCGTCGATAGTCGTCGCATGGCCGCCATCCGCCGCCAGGCTTCGGGACGATATGGAGGGGTGAAGACCAGGGACTATTCGACCGGCGAATAATCCCTAACCGTTCCATGGTTGCGAACTCCGCCTTTGCGACCGCCAGCTTGCCAGGTTCTAGGCGCCGGGCCCGCGTGTACACCGGGGGGCCGTTGGTGGTGGTGTGGTGTTCCACACCATGTTTCGTGGCTGTGGGAGGAGAACGTGGGTCTTGTCAGGTCGGGGAATTCGCTGAGCAGGCGAGCGAACTCATCAGGAGTCGGGAACGCACAGGAGACAGTGCGTGATGTAGTGTTACTGCGGTAACACGGAAGAGAATTAAAAGTTGCTGCGTTGATCAGCCGCCGGTTCCTAACGTCGACCAGGAGGCTTTTGGCGCACAGGAAATCCGCGCCGAGGAGTGGCTGGGAAACTTTGGCCGTAACAAACTCCCAGTGAAAACGTTGCCCCCCGAGGCACAACTCCACTCGCCGTCTGCTGAAGGTCCGAATTGTTCCACCATTGGCTGCTTCGAGGGCGGGGCCGTGATTCCCCGTCTGCACATCGAGGGTGGACGCGGGTAAAATGCTGCACTGCGCTCCGGTATCGCACAGAAAATGACGACCGGAGAGAGTATCAGTGATGAAGAGCAATTTTCCCGCATTGCCGATCGCCATCGCGACCGTGGGGTGCCCGTTAGGCCCGTTCCTCGGTGGTCACAGTGTCAATCGTTTTTTTTTGGGAAAACTGCAGGGAGGGCGGCAACGCTTCGCTTTCGCGCCGAACTGCGCGTGGTAGAAACACAGCCCAGCAGGCGGACGAGCTGGGGCGGTGTCTGCGGGGGATGGGTGCCTCGTGGCGGCGCAGTATTGCCGAGTTACAGTGAAAATTTTGTCAGCCTCTGCAGCGAGTGTTGCGCAGTCTTCAACTTCAGATCTGGCCAGGGTAGCTTGTACCTGTTAAGGCAGTTGGCTGAGGAAAATCTCGCGGAATAGGAAACATTCCCGTTCTGAGCCCAGGAGTGTGAGCATTTGGCTCATCAACTCTGAAGGCTTGGAGTCCCCAAGCCCGGGCATAGCGAGTAATCGACGGGCGCGCTCCGATTTTGTGAGCCCGAAAATCTGCAGTAACCGCGCTTTGAGGGTTTCATACATGCGCTCCGTTGGGGGGTTTTCGAGGAGGCTGACGATCCGAGAGGAGGAAGAGCTGTCGAGTGCGGAGACCACGTAAAGATACTTGGTCTGATCAACATCGATGTTCCTCAGGGCGAACTGGGCTTCGACCTGAATAAACCACGAGGGCGCTTGCTGCTCCTAGAACTGCGGTAGCTTTAGCGAAACGGCGTGTGCTTCCATGCTGTGCTCTTCTTTTGTGAAAACGTTCACAAAAACGGGGTCACCAATGTAGGAATTAACTAATTCCTACGAATAACGGAGATCGACACAAGAGAACAATCAAACAGGTCTTTACTCAAAGGAGATGCCACGAGGACTGACTGGGCAGTCCCGTGGTTTGCGACGTGACATCGTCGTGTTTGCCCGCGTTTTCCCGCTCTCTTAAAGGGGCCACGCCCCGTACATGCAAGCTCTATATATAAAACACAGTAATGCCTAACACAATGGTACAGGTTTAGGCTGGTGTTAGAACATCATTAAAGAGAATTGGCCTAGAAATTCAGTATAGCCACTTTTGGGGCGGTAAAGTCGGGCGGGCGCTAAAGTTTGCGCCCGCTGGAAAGTGGAGGCCACTTCGCCGATATTCAGTAGCTTTGGCCAAGGAGTTTGCTCGAGCGCTAAAACTGGCGTTGCACCCCTATCTTTAGGCGCTAAGCCGGCGGTGCAGACTGATACCGCCGAGGCCGGGCGCAGCGCAGGTGCGGTCATGTTTTGATTGACAGCAGACACCCTGGCGCCGGCCAGCTCTTAAAGGGGGAAGGGTCGACTTGGTCTGCTGCCATGCCCTGGATACTGCAGCCCTCCAGCTAGGCCTAAACACTGCTGCTGGAGAGAAATAGCGCCAGCAACGATGCAGAGGGCCCGTGAGCGAACGCAGCGCTTCTCTGCCCATGATTTGAAGGTGCTGCTTAGGGGTTTGGAGAAGAGAAGAGATATCTTGTGCCCGGACAGTGGCAAGAAGGCTCCCAAGAGGCTGTACAGGAGAGCCTGGAGGGAAATCGCCCAGAGGGTCACAGCCAACAGCGATGTCCCCAGGACTGGTGACCAATGCCGGAAAAAGTTTAACGACCTCACTCGGTTGGTCAGGGTGAGTACCCTTTCCATTGTCCTCCTCATCCTTGCATGTGCACCTCACATTATGGGCAAAGGGACCTCAAAGGCCTAATGGCCAGCCCTCCTCCAGCAGCTATGGCACTGGCATGAACATCAATAGCACTTTCTGCACTTTACACACTGGCCAAGCTATTCGACCATGGGAGGCAGTGCACACAACAACAGGGCACCACACTGGCCAAGCTATTCCACCATGGGAGGCAGTGCACACAACAACAGGGCACCACACTGTACTTAGAGGCCGTCCTTTCTCTTGCAGGCCAAGCCGGCCCAGAATCTGAAGAGCCGGACTGTCACCGGGGGAGGCCGTGCCCAGTTCCAGGAGCTCAGTGACCTGGAGGAGCACGTGGGTCGACTCATGGGTGCCCGGGTGATTGGCCCCGTTGCAATTGGAGATGCCGACCCTGTGCTGGGCCCCAATGGTAAGGACATGAGCGTTTGGACCTCTCTCGTTCCCCTTGCGCTTCAGAGCTACATCCTTTGCCACTGTCCGACCAATGCACATAATGCCACCACTCATGCCTCCCTCGCTGACGCCCTGTCCTCACTCTAAAGCTACTCTTGTGCCTTCCTGCTTTCAGCTGGTGAGGAGGAGGTCCCTGAGGCTGCGAGTGTCAGTCCCTCGGAAGATGAGGACGACGAGGAGCAAGAGGAAGGCGGCACATCGGGGGAACCCTCATCCGCGCCAGGGGATGGCAATGGAGGGGATACGTCTTGCCTGGAGGAGAGCCAGGGGGAAGCGTTGCAGGGGGGTGTAGCTCCTGTGCCCAGTGGCATCCTGCCACGCGGGAAGGGTCGGCCAGCTCGGCGGCCTTCTCCCCAGAGGGGGGAAGTGTTGCAGGGGAGTGCAGTTGCTGGGCCCAGTGGTGTCCAGCCACGCGGGAAGGGTCGGGCAGCTCGGCGGCCTTCTCCCCAGAGGGAGAGTCCGGCCTCCAGTCCGGAGACGGTCCTCGCCCAGGAGGTGCGCCTCCTTGATCAAATGTCCGCGGACTCGGATCGTCGGCACACCGAGTTCATGGGGGTTGTGGGACGGTTGCCTGAGGCCATTGAGTCCCTGGCTCATAGTGTGGCCGATTTCAGGGCCTCACAGGCCAGGGGTTTAGAAGAACTCGCGGCAGCACAGGCCAGGGGTCACGAACAATTCGGGGCAGCACAGGCCAGGGGTCACGAAGAATTCAGGGCATCACAGGACGCAAGTCGGGCCGATTTCAGGGCAGCACAGGCAGCGAGTGCACAGTTGATGAGTGGTGCCGTGCAGTCACTGGCTGGTCTGATGCGGGCACAGACCAGGGCAGTACGGGCACTCACTGCTGCCACACTCGCTGTGTCACGCACGCATCGCCAGGGCACCCGCCGCGCTGCTGCAGCACAGCAGTCTGGGCTTCACCAGATTGCTGCGCTTGCTGCAGTGCCAGCCCGGCCGACTGCCAGTGTCTCTGGCGACCAGCGAGCGCCTGGCATCAGCCAGCTTGCCCCCATTGCTGCAGCCGCCACTGCCACTCCCCCAGCAAAGCTGCGACGAGCTGCTGGAGAGACTGATGCTGCCCAGCCACAGCTGCAGCAGTCAGCAGCCGACCCCTCCAGGGCCGGAGCTCGTCTAGGCCGACCCCCAAGGGCATCTGCCGTCACGCATTGTGCCCCTCAGGAGCCTTCCCCCAGCCTTGCAACACCCACAGGGCCCAGGTTGAGGCGGAGCAGCAGGTCGGCCAGGGGCCGGAAAAGCCTGGACAAGGACTCGCCCTCTCGGCACACAAAGTAGAGTGTGTTGCCAAATGTTTTTTTATATGGGGGTGTTTGTGTTCTATATGGGGGGGGTTTATTTTGGTAAGGCCGAAGATGAAGGCAAATGTTATTTTATATGGGGGTGTTTGTGTTCTATATCGGGGGGGTTTATTTTGGTAAGGCCGAAGATGAAGGCAAATGTTTTTTTATATGGGGGTGTTTGTGTTCTGTATGGGGGGGTTTGTCTTGGTAAGGCCGAGGATGAAGGCCATTTGGATGGACAAGTTTTGTTATTCCTCCCCAGGTTGTGGGAGTGAGATATGTTTTGACTGTTTTTTGGGGGTCTTGTCTGTTTTTGGGTTTCATGTGGGAAGGGCCCTGAGTTTGTTAAATAAAGCTTTTTATTTATTCAGCTTGTCCGTGTGTGATGTTTCAAGTGGTTGTTGCGTTAACCGGCTGAGGGCTTGCGGAGCGGCTGCATTCAGGTGCGTTCATTGCCACAAGCCATTCCCTGACAGGGGGCCTAGAAGTGTCGTTCAATAAGCCGCCGACGGACGGCCCTTGGACCTTGTGGCTCCCTCCTGGGCTGGTACTCCTCCTCCTCCTCCTCCTCCTCCTCATGGTCCTCCTGCTCGTCCTCCTGAGGTGGTGGTCCAACGTGAGGTGGCAGTGCCTGAGTCCTGCGGATAGCCAGGTTGTGCAGCATGCAGCAAACGACGACGAACTGGGAGACTCTATCCGGCGAATACTGTAGAGATCCGCCGGAACGATCCAGGCAGCGGAACCGTTGCTTGAGGACGCCAATCGTTTGCTCTATGATGTTCCTTGTGGCTTGATGGCTTTCGTTGTATGCCTCCTCAGCAGGGGTCCTGGGCGCGCGGAGCGGGGTCATGAGCCATGTACACAAAGGATAGCTTTTGTCCCCGATAAGCCATCCTCTTGGGGGAGGCTGTGCCTGGAACATGTCAGCCACAGTAGTCTGGCGCAGGATAAATGCATCGTGGCTGCTTCCTGGAAAGCGGGCATTGACAGCTAGGATGCGCTGCCTGTGGTCACACACCAGCTGTACATTGAGGGAATGGTAGCCCTTCCGGTTGCGGTAATCCTCGGCATTGTCGATAGGTGCCCGCATAGCCACATGCGTGCAGTCAATGGCGCCCTGCACCATGGGGAAGTCGGCGATCCTCGCAAATCCGACTGCACGCTGCTCCTGCCTCTCTAGGGTCATGGGGAAGGAGATGAATTGGTGTCTCCTTGCGAAAAGGGCATCGGTGACCTGCCGGATGCAGCGATGCACGGCGAACTGGGAGATGTTCGCTATGTCCCCAGCAGCGGCTTGGAAGGAGCCGCTTGCATAAAAGTTCAGAGCCACCGTGACCTTCACTTCCACCGACAGAGACGTCCTGCACATCAGCTGTGGGCGCAGATCTCTGTGAAGCAGCTGGCAGATCTCTGCAACCACCTCCCTTCTGAAGCGCAGCCTCTTAACACAATGCACGGCAGTCATGGTGAGATAGGACACCTGCTGGCGGTATTCCCTGAGTGGGTAAGGCCTACGTTGCCGACGCCTGATGGCCCCTCTGCGTCTAGGCATGGCTGCCCCTCTCACACAGCGTCTGTGAGCCCTTCGCACATAATGCTGGAACTGAGGGTTGGAACCCCATGCAGCCCCCATAATATACTTGCAAACAGTGAAATCGCAATGAGACAAATTTGCAAGCTCTGGCCAGAAGCCAAAAATACCTCTCCTATGTTGGCCCAATTCAGTAAGGTCTCTTCCTTGGTCTCTGTCCAGAAATCCGTAGCACTAAAGTCATTGCAGCAAAATGGCTGCCCTTTATAGTTCAGTCTAAGTGCCCTTTAATTAGCGCTCCCCGAGGCCCGCAGGGCCTCTGCTGCGTTCCACTTCACAGTTCTTAACAGCGCCACGCCCACATTGGGCGGGCGCCACTGAAGTTCCGGTTTGGGGCGCACAAATGGCGTTGCACGACGAAATGACGTCATAAGCTGCGCGCGCAGCTGAGCGCGCGCAAACACTTTGCGCCGGCGCTAAATGTCAACTGAAGTTGGGCGTAGGCGCAGATCGGTCTGCGCCCGGGCGCTAAGTGCCTAGCGCTTCAAATCTACCCCTCTTATGGCGCTAACGGCTGGCGAACGCAACTGAATTTCTAGGCCAATTATATACAGTTAGCCAGAGTCATTCAGTGGTTCTGCCACAGTGGCTTTGTATGGTCAGGAAAATTTGGAAGTAAACACAGCTGAATTGATGTTGCAGGAACAAAGCAAAGCATAAACTGAGAATGCCCAAATGGAATTAGAATCAAAATTGGTCAATTTGGTAAAAGATTGCTTTTTGACCTATTATGTTAAAGATCAGACTGAGGGCCAACTAGTTTCTTGAACTGGTTCTAACAAGCATCATTTAAACATAGTGGAACCTTTGGGAACGCGTGACCACAATACTATTCAATTTGAGGTAATAAAAAAAAATAGCAATGCGAGAGAAATAAGAACATAAGAACATAAGAAATAGGAGCAGGAGTAGGCCAATTGGCCCCTCGAGCCTGCTCCGCCATTCAATAAGATCATGGCTGATCTGATCCTAACCGCCAATCCACTATGACAGGACTATCTCCTGAATCTAACAGCATTAGACACACGAAAACAGGAGCAGGATCAGGCTACACGGCCCCTGGGCCCGCTCCGCTACCCACAGGGCCATGACCTATCCGAACCTAGACTCATGTCCAAATTCCTGCCCGCTCCCCGTAACCCTTAATTCCCTTTTCTACTGGGAAACTGTCTATTTCTGTTTTAAATTTATGTAATGATGTAGCTTCGACAGCTTTTTGGGGCAGCATATTCCATGGACCTACCACCCTCTGAGTGAAGTAGTTCCTCCTCATCTCAGTTTTGAAAGAGCAGCCCCTTATTCTAAGACTATGCCCCCTAGTTCTAGTTTCACCCATCATCTGGAACATCCTCCCTGCATCCACCCGATCCAACCCCTTCATAATCTTATATTTTCAATAAGATCGCCTCTCATTCTTCTGAACTCCAATGAGTAGAGTCCCAATCTACTCAACCTCTCCTCATATGTCCATCCCCTCATCCCCGGGATTAATCGAGTGAACCTTCTTTGTACTGACTCGAGAGCAAGTATGTCCTTTCTTAAGTATGGACACCAAAACTGTATGCAGTATTCCAGGTGCGGTCTCACCAATACCTTGTACAACTGAAGCAATACCTCCCTATTTTTATATTCTATCCCCCTAGCAATGAAAGCCAACATTCCATTGGCCTTCTTAATCACTTGCTGCACCTGCATACTAACCTTTTGAGTTTCGTGCACCAGGACCCCCGATCCCTTTGTACTTCAGTACTTTCAAGTTTCTTGCCATTAAGATAATAACTTGCTCTACGATTTTTCCTGCCAAAGTGCATAACCTCACACTTTCCAGTATTGTATTCCATCTGCCAAATCTCTGCCCACTTACTTAGTCTGTCTATGTCCCCTTGCAGGTTTTTTATGTCCTCCTCACTCACTACTTTCCCTCCCATCTTAGTATCATCTGCAAACGTTGACGTGTTACACTCGGTCCCCTCCTCCAAATCGTTAATATAGATTGTAAAGAGTTGGGGACCCAGCACTGACCCCTGCGGAACACCACTGGTTACTGATTGCCAGTCTGAATATGAACCATTTATCCCAACTCTCTGCCTTCTGTTAGATAGCCAATCCTCTATCCATGCCAGAATATTACCCCCAATCCCGTGATTTTTTATCTTAAGCAATAATCTTTTGTGTGGCACCTTGTCAAATGCCTTTTGGAAGTCTAAATACACTACGTCCACTGGTTCACCTTTATCCACCCTATATGTTACTTCCTCAAAGAACTCCAGCAAATTTGTCAAACATGACTTCCCCTTCATAAAACCATGCTGACTTTGTCTTATTAAATTATGATTATCCAAATGTCCTGTTACTGTCTCCTTAATAATGGACTCCAAAATTTTACCTACCACAGATGTTAGGCTAACCGGTCTATAGTTTCCAGCCTTCTGTCTACTGCCCTTTTTAAATAAGGGTGTTACATTAGCAGTTTTCCAGTCTGCCGGGACCTTTGCTGAGTCCAGGGAGTTTTGGAAGATTATTACCAATGCATCCACAATCCCTACCGCCACTTCCCTCAAAACCCTGGGATGTAAGCCATCAGGTCCAGGTGATTTATCCGCCTTGAGTCCCATTATTTTACCAAGTACTACTTCCTTAGTGATTTTAATCGTATTTAGCTCCTCCCCCCCTATAGCCCCCTGCTTGTCAAGTGTTGGGATATTCTTGGTGTCCTCTACTGTAAAGACTGATGTAAAATATTCATTCAGTGTTTTTGCCATCTCCATATTTCCCACCATTAATTTCCCGGTCTCATCCTCTAAGGGACCAACATTTACTTTAGCCACCCTTTTTCTTTTTATATAACTATAAAAACTCTTACTATCTGTCTTTATATTTTTTGCTAATTTACTTTCATAATGTATCTTCCCTTTCTTAATCAATCTTTTTGTTATTTTTTGCTGTCTTTTAAAGTTTTCCCAATCCTCTATCCTCCCACTAGATTTGGCTACCTTATATGCCCTTGTTTTTAGTCGAATACTATCCTTAATTTCTTTACTTAGCCACGGATGGCTGTCTTTTCTTTTACACCCTTTTCTTCTCAGTGGAATATACTTTTTTTGGAATTTGTAAAATAACTCCTTAAATGTACACCACTGATCATGTATCGTCTTACCCTTTAATCTATTTTCCCAATCCACACTACTCAATTCCGCTCTCATACCTTCATAGTCTCCTTTATTCAAGCTTAGCACGCTTGTTTGAGATACAGCCTCCTCACCCTCTAACTGAATATGGAATTCTACCATGTTATGGTCACTCATTCCAAGGGGATCCTTTACTAGGACATTTTTAATTAATCCTGTCTCGTTACACAGGACCAGATCTAAGGTTGCTTGCCCCCTGGTTGGTTCAGTTACATACTGCTCAAGAAACCCATCCCTAATACACTCAATGAACTCATCCTCAAGGCAGCCCTGCCCAATTTGATTTGTCCAATTAATATGATAGTTAAAATCCCCCATAATTATAGATGTTCCCTTATTACAAGCCTCAACTATTTCCTGATTGATACTCCGTCCAACCGAGTTGCGACTGTTCGGAGGCCTATATACTACGCCCACTAGTGTTTTTTTCCCCTTATTATTCCTTACCTCCACCCAAACTGTTTCATTATCCTGATCCTTTGACCCAATATCATTTCTCTGTATTACAGTGATAACGTCAAAAAGATATCACTTAAAAAAGAATAAGATATTAAAAGACATTAACTGGGAAATGCTGACGGGCAACTCAGTTGAAAGATAATTGAACACATAATATTGAATATGCCAAGCAAATATATACCCAAGGGAAACACATTAAGCTAAACAAGTAATCCTTGAAATGGATGAACAAGTCAATTAAAGTGAAAATTGAAAAAATAAATTCAGAAGAATATACAAAGCCCATAGAGAGAAAATAAGAGTTTGTCTTCTTTGGGAAGAACACAGGGATATAAAAAATCAACTTTCTAAGTGTATAAAATTAATTAGCACTTAGAAAATCATAGGCTAATCACAGATCACAGAAACCCCACAGTGCAGATAGAGGCCATTTCGGCCCATCGAGCCTGCACCAACACATATCCCACCCGATCCCCGTAACCCCTACACCAACACATATCCCACCCTATCCCCGTATTTAATCCCCCTAACACTAAGGGTCAATTTATCATAGCCAATCAACCTAACCCGCACATCTTTGGACTGTGGGAGGAAACCGGAGCACCCGGAGGAAACCCACGCAAACACGGGGAGAATGTGTAAACTCCACACAGACAGTCGCCCGAGGCCAGATTCGAACCCGGGTCCCTGGTGCTGTGAGGCAACAGTGCTAACCACTATGCCACCGTCTGCCCTAATGAATGAAGTCAGCATGGATTAGTTAAAGGCAAATCATGTTTGACTAACTTGATTGAGTTATTTGATGAAGTAACAGAGAGTGTTGATGATAGTAGTGCAGTTGATGTGTATATGGACTTTCAAAAGGCGTTTGACAAAGTACCACATAATAGACTTGAAAGCAAAATTAAAGCCTATAGCCGTGAAATTTGGCACCTTAACACCAGCTGAGAAGGCCAGTTTTGGAGAGAAAATGGCGGCTGCCTTGCTTGTGTCCACTTCCAGCGCAGAACGCGGCGGCCGCCATTTTGGGCAGGTCAGCAGCGCTGCCGTTGCTTACGCTCGCTCAAAAAATGGTAATTAGTCAGATCGTGACGTCGAGGAAGAGGAGCAGGAGGAGGAAGAAACATAAGAGGAGAAAGCGGAAGGAAGGAGGCAACCCAGACAGCCCCTTTCTGGCCAGGATATTCAGATTGAATTATCCGCCTGCGGTACCAGTGAACACAGCCCCAGTTCCCCTTTCAACATTAGTCCCACACCTTACCTTCCCTCTGTTACTGACCATCACAGCGTGCTCTTGACCACAATGCTGAAATAAAAGCCACCACAAAGCAAACTTACTAATTCAACTTTATCCATATATGCAGCCAATATTACGTCAAAAAATCAACTAATCACCCTTGTGCATTCCCTTAATGAGTGCCTTGCGTGTGCCTTTGCCCATCCTCGTGCTTCTATGCAGTGCTACCCCAGTGGCTGCAGCATGGCTGGTGGAAGGTTTCTGACTTTCAGTGGGGAAGACCGTAGATGGCCCTGCAGGACGACCTCGAGGGGCTGGTGGCTGGAAGTGTGAAATCGAGTGGAAGTGCTTCATCTTCTTCTTCATTCTCCTCTCCCTTTTCTTGTTCAATTATTAGCTGGGCAGGCTGGATTTATTGGGTGTCTTAAATGAGGAAGGCACAAGGGTAGGGTTGTGATGAGGGGAGGGGGTAACGCAAGAGGTGCATGCTTACAACACGTGCAGCTTGTAAATCAGAAGAAACTGTGGGATGAGGGGGAAGTGGGATGTGAGAAGGAAGATAATGGCTGAGGATACTGGCATTTGTATTCTTTCAGCCCTAACGCTGGCCAAGGGCTCAACCTGCCAAGAATAGGCAACACCAGCTCCTCCAAGGGGGTGAGGTGAAGCTAGGAATGGGAGGTGTGCTTTGTGTTTGGTAGAGATTGTTGGTAGGTGAGTGATTGGGGGGGGGCAGCGCAGTAGTTATGCATTGAGCAGTGTGTGAGGCTAGCAGTGCAGTTGGTAGGAGATGGCTTTTGAAGATGCATTCACTGACCTTGATCACCCATCTGAGGTCATGAAACTTCTTTGTGTACTAGAGCCATGTCCTGGGGGTGATGCTACTGGCAGTGACCGCTTCGGCGATCTGGTCCCACATCCTTCTTTCTGGAGGGCCTCTTGACCTCTCTTCCAGTGTTCACCCCCTGCACAGAGCCCTTAAGTGCTGCATCCGAGACCCTGGGGGCCCTTTCCCTGGCCTGTTGAGCCATTTGAGTTAGTGCTGAAGCAGTTTTAACATTTTTCATCACCAGAAGGTAGCTCACCTTTAAGAGTTGCAGACTGCCTTTAAGAGGTGCAGGCTAGCTTCGCCTCAAGTAAAGCTCGCCTCACGCAAACATGAAGAACTTCGTCCCCCTGCTGAGTGCACAGCCAGTCAGCAGCGCATTCAGCACTGGGCTACAATCATGTAAAGTAGCAGGCATCACAAATTTGACATGCTGCCTGAACTCTTTTCAATGGGCATGGGCAGATTGGGGTGCTTGGCTTTATTAATAGAGGCATACAGTACAAAAGCAAGCAAGTTACGCTAAACCTTTATAAATCACTGGTTAGGCCTCAGCTGGAGTATTGTGTTCAATTCTGGGTACCCCACATCAGGAAGGATATCAATGACATCAAGAGGGTGCAGAAGAGATTTACCAGAATGGTACCAGTGATGAGGGATTTCAGTTATATGGCGAGACTGGAGAAGCTGGGGTTGTTTTCCTTTGAACAGAGAAAGTTAAGAGGAGATTTGACAGAAGTGTTCAAAATCATGACGGTTTTGATAGAGTAAATAATATTAAACAGTTTCCAGTGGCAGAAGGGTTGGTAACCAAAGGACACAGATTTAAGGTGATTGGCAAAAGAACCAAAGGTGACATGAGGAAATATTTTAGGATGCGACAGCTGCCAGCGTACCGGAGGTTGCGTAGAAATGTTATTCAGGAAAGAAGGAAGAGAAAAAACAGGGAACTACAGGTCAGTTAGCCTGATATCAGTCGTCGGGAAAATGCTAGAATCCATTATCAAGTCACTTAGAAAATCATAACATGATTAGGCAGAGTCAACATGGTTTTATGAAAGGGAAATCGTGTTTGACAAATTTATTAGAGTTTTTTGAGGATGTAACTAGCAGGGTAGATAAAGGGGAATAAGCAATAAGGAAGGCAAATGGCATGTTGGCCTTTATTGCATGAGGGTTGGAGTATAAGAGTAAGGAAGTCTTGCTACAATTGTACAGGGCCTTGGTGAGACCACACCTGGAGTACTGTGCACAGTTTTGGTCTCCTTACCTAAGGAAGGATATACTTGCCTTGGAGGTGGTGCAACAAAGGTTCACTAGATTGATTCCTGGGATGAAAGGACTGTCCTATGATGAGAGATTGTGTAGAATGGGCCTATACTCTCTGGAGTTTAGAAGAATGAGAGGTGATCTCATTGAAACATACAAGATTCTGAAGGGTATTGACAGGGTAGATGCTGAGAGGTTGTTTCCCTTGGCTGGAGTGTCTGGAACTAGGGGGCATAATCTCAGGATAAGGGGTCAGCCATTTAAGACTCAGATGAGGAAGAATTTCTTCACTCAGAGGGTTGTAAATCTTTGGAATTCTCTGCCCCAGAGGGCTGTGAATGCTGAGTCTTTGAGTATATTCAAGGCTGAGATAGATAGATTTTTGGACTCTAGGGGAATCAAGGGATATGGAGATCGGGCGGGAAAGTGGAGTTGAGGTCAATGATCAGCCATGATCTTATTGAATGGCGGAGCAGGCTCGAGGGGCCGTATGCCCCACTCCTGCTTACTTCTTACGTTCTTATATTCTACGCACGCATGCTTCTGGCTCGTTACAGGTGCAGGCTGGTTAAAAAAAATTTTAAAGTGCCGGAAAGGGAGCGGGATCTGGGGGAAAAAGCCGGAGAGGGAGTGGGCTCCTTGAAAAAAAGACGAAGCTTCATGCTTCCGGTTCCAGATGAATTCGCAGTATGATTCTGCGCAGCTTCCGGTTCCAGATGAATTCGCAGTATGATTCTGCGCAGTTTCCGGTTCCAGATTAATTCGCAGTGTGATTCTACGCAGCTTCCGGTTCCAGATTAATTCGCAGTATGATTCTGCGCAGCTTCCGGTTCCAGATTAATTCGCAGTATGATTCTGCGCAGCTTCCGGTTCCAGATTAATTCGCAGTATGCTTCTACGCAGCTTCCGGTTCCAGATTAATTCGCTGTATGATTCTACACAGCTTCCGGTTCCAGATTAATTTGCAGTATGATTCTGCGCAGCTTCCGGTTCCAGATTAATTCGCAGTATGATTCTGCGCAGCTTCCGGTTCCAGATTAATTCGCAGTATGCTTCTGCGCAGCTTCCGGTTCCAGTTTAATTCGCAGTATGCTTCTGCGCAGCTTCCGGTTCCAGATTAATTCGCAGTATGATTCTACGCAGCTTCCGGTTCCAGATTAATTCGCAGTATGCTTCTGCGCAGCTTCCAGTTCCAGATTAATTCGCAGTATGATTCTACGCAGCTTCCGGTTCCAGATTAATTTGCAGTATGATTCTGCGCAGCTTCCGGTTCCAATTAATTCGCAGTATGCTTCTACACAGCTTCCGGTTCCAGATTAATTCGCAGTATGCTTCTGCGCAGTTTCCGGTCGTTGGCAGCAGCCACTCCGAATATTTTATTACGTAGCGACTTGTGATCTGAAATGCACTGACTGAAAGGGTGGTGGAAGCAGATTCAATAGTAACATTCAAAAGGGAATTGGATAAATACTTGAAGAGAAAAAAGTGACAGGGCAATGGGGAACAAGCAGGGGAGTGGGATTAATTGGATAGCTCTTTCAAAGAGGCACAATGGGCCAAAAGGCCTCCTTCTGTGCTGTATCATTCTATGATTCTATAAAGGGGCCTGGAGATGAGAACAACTAAACATGCTTAAGACTGTCACTGTTTTTCATTACATAAATAATTCCAAATGCAAGACTATTAAGTTTGCTCATGGCACAAAAACAAGGAGAGAAATAGAAGTCAGGGTGCAGCTCAAGATTCGGTTTATGTATGTGAATAGGCAGAAAAATTGCAAATAAAATATTATACGAACAAATGTATAACAATACACATTGGATAATGTAATGTGTGGCATAAGAACAAAATGAATTAAATAAAATTAGCAAAGGGAGACTCAGAAAGGGAGTTGGGTGCTATAGTGAACGCATTACTGGCAATATTAAGACAATATGATCGGACAATTAAAAAATGAAAGCTGACAAAATGCTTGGATAACTAGCCATAACATTGGAATACAGTCAACTCAGGTTATCTTGAGGCTATACAATGCACTGATTAGATTATTATTGAAGCAGTGTGTACAGTTCTGGTTGCCATGTACAAAAAGAATGTGCAAACATTGGAGAAGTTGCAGAAAAGAGTATTACGAAGTCTTATGCCACACATTACATTATTCATTCTGCATTGTTTTACATGTATTTGTATTACATTTTATTTGCAATTTTTCTGCCTATTTGCATACATAAACCAAATCTTGAGTTGCTCCCTAAATTCTACTGCTCTCCTTGTTTTTGTGTCATGTGCAAACATTTGAGAAGTTGCATAAAAGAGTATCAAGAATCATTCCAAAAGTAAAGGGCTGAGCCACGAGAAATAGATTAAAAGATTTTTTTTTAAATCAGAGGTTGAATTTCCACAGGGGTTCCCCCAATCACCCGTCATAACTTTGCATGCATGGTTTCTCTGCGGCTTCCTTGGATCTTCTGCCGAAGTTATGGCGACGAGTTGGAGAACCCCCCAAGGAAATTCAACCAGTCAAAATGCAGTTGGATGCTCGGGTGAGCGTTAAGACAACACCACCTGCATTTATATGCCACTCTTAGTGCAGAAAAAATGTGCACTCCATAGAGGAAGAAAGGGACAGATGTCGAGCCATAGAGATTGGAGAGGTGACCAAAAGCTTAGGTAAAGAGATGACTTTTCAGAGGCTTCTGAAGGTGGGGAGTGAGGTAGCGAGGACAGGGGTTTAGGGAGGCAGTTCCAGAGGTTAGGACTGAGACAGCTGAAGAATCTGCTGCCAATGGTGAAATCAAACAAGAGATACACAGAAGGCCAGAGTCACAAAACTAGAGGGTATGAGAGGGAATTGCAAGACTGGGATGAGGCCTCAGAGATATTTGTACATGAGGACGAACATTTTAAATTCAATATTTTGGGTGACAAGGAATCAGTGTAGGTCAGTTAGGATGGGGGATTGAGTTGCACTTAGCGTGGGACAGGAAGCTGGTGACTGAGTTTTGGACAAGTTAGAGTTTATGTAGGGTTGAGTTCTGGAGGCTGGCTTGGAGGGGACTGGGGATATTGAATCTGAAGGTGACAAAGGCGTTTCAGCAGAGGTGGCGATGAGGTGAAGGTTGGCGATGCTCTGATGGTAGGAATGCTCTTGGTGACAGATCTCAGCTCTAGGTCACTGAAGTTGCACACATCCTGGTTCATCCTGTGCAAGCACTCAGGGAGAGGGATGGACTTGTTACAAAGGGAAAGGAATGTTTGGCGGAGCCGAAAATGATGGCTTAGATTTTCTTGATGTTTAATTGGAGGAAGTTGCGGCTCATCCATAACTTGATGTCAGACAGGCAGTCTGAAAGCAAAAAGGTAGTCATGGGGTTCAGCAACGCATTGGAAAGGTGATGCTGGGTGTCGTCAGCATGCATAGGAACGCTGATTCCAACATTGTGGATGATGTCACTGAGGGCTAGATGAGAAAGATGGAGAGACCAAGCACAGATCCTTCAGAAATGTGAGGAGAGAAGCTTGGGCTGGCAAAAAGGCATTTTCCTTGTCCTTGACTTTTATTTATGTAAATCCCAAACTCATATCCAAATCAGGCTGGATGCCAACTGAACAACTTCAAAACTGGCAAATTCACGATCCATAACAAGCCACAAATCTCTGTAATTTTTCCACATTATTTCTTGCAGCTAAGCATTCATTCAGATAGTCTGCTCTACATTTACCTTGCTATATTAATTAAAAAGAGTATAATTTAGGTCAAAATAATATGGCATAGAGGCAATTTGGTGAGGCAATGCTCCTGGTATGGAGCCTCACTAGATGGAAGTGTGGATCAGAGATCAGACTGGATCATGATAGAGCCCTCTAGTATGCATTCAAGATGGGGGCAGAGCATCACAAAACTGTCCCTTACGTCGCTCCATCAGTGCCTGTAGAACTATAGATTGGCATTCAAATCACTATCCATGTCGTTCTGCTAATGAACTGAGTTGGTTCGACCTTCAGAACAATCCATTCTGATCTCATAGCAGCAGATTTTTCATCTTTTAGAATTAAATAACGAGTTCTAAGCAACTCAAATAAACAAAAGTCTGGCTCCATTACCTGCTCCTGGTGATGTCTGGATCCTTGCAATTCATTTCTAATTTATCTGAGTACAAACATTTTGAATTCTTTTATTCCCCCCCGCCAATATACTCCTTGAAGGTTGCTTAGTATGTTTACTGCTACAACAACTTGCATTCATATAGTGCCTTTAATGTAGAAAATGTCCCAAGTCACTTCACAGAGGCATAAAAATGGACACCATGTCAATGAAGGTAATATTATTAATTATGGGGGAGGATGGGGTGAGGAAAAGATTGGCCAAAGAGGTGGGTTTTAAGGAGGGTCTTAAAAGAAGACAGGGTGGTAGAGAGGCAGAGGTGTTTAGGAAGGAAATTACAGAGTGTTGGGCCTACGTGGCTGAAGGCACAGCTGTCAATGCTGGGACAAAGGGGGGGAGAAATGCACAAACGGCCAGTGTTGTAGGAATGGAGCGTTCTGCAGGGGGGGCAGCG
This sequence comes from Somniosus microcephalus, assembly GCF_052327205.1. Lineage (NCBI taxonomy): Eukaryota > Metazoa > Chordata > Chondrichthyes > Squaliformes > Somniosidae > Somniosus > Somniosus microcephalus. The sequence goes on from NC_140988.1 coordinate 44,920,445, forward strand.
GGGTGTAAGGCTGGAGGAGGTTACAGAGATAGGGTGGAGCAAGGTCATGAAGGGATTGAAACACAAAAATTAGAATTTTAAATTGGAATCATTGGGGGACCGGAAGCCAATGTAGGTCAGCAAAGGTCATAGCAAAGATGGGGGAAGCAGGACTTGATATGGCAGCAGAGTTTTGGATGAGCTGAAGTTTACAGAGTGTGGTAGATGGCAGACCAGCAAGGTGAACATTGGAATAGTCAAGTCTGAAGGTGGCAAAGGCATGGGTACTAGTTTCAGCAGCAGATGGGCTGAGGCAGGGGCAGAGGTAGGCAATGTTATGGAGCTGGAAGACAGGATGTGGGGTCGGAAGTGCACCTTGGGATCGAATTAGACACTGAGGTTCTGAACATTCTGGTTCAACCTAAGGTAGTGACTGGAGAGGGGTTGGAAAGGGTAAGAAGTTAATAGTGCGGGCCAAAGACCATGGCTTTTGTCTTCCCAGTATTTAACTGGAGAAAAATATGGCTCATCCAAAACTGGATGTGGGACAAGCAGTCTGACAGCACAGAGCTAGTGGAGGGGTCGAGAGAGGTGGTTGAGAGGAGGAGCTGGGTGTCATCAGCGTAAATGTGGAAGCTGACCACATGTCCTCAGATAACGCCATCAAGGGGCAGCATGTAACTGAGGAAGAGGGGGGGGACCTAGGATAGCTCCTTTGTGGATTCCAGAGGTAACGGTGTGGGGATGGGAAGAGAAGCCATCCCTGGAGATGCTTTGACCACAATTTGATAGGTAAGAGTTTGACCAAGGGGGGTCCGTCCCACTGAGCTGGACAGCAAATGAGTGGTGCTGGAGGAGGATGGCCTGCAGAAAGGTCATGAAGGATGAGAAGGCATAATGCACCATGGTTATAGTCACAGAGCATATATGGGGATCGGGCGGGAAAGTGGAGTTGAGGTTGTAGATCAGCCATGATCTTATTGAATGGCGGAGCAGGCTCAAAAGGCTGTATGGCCTACTCCTGACTCTTATGTTCTTATGTTCTTAAGCATATAATTTGTGACGTTAGGGCCATTTCAGTGCCCTGGCAGGTGCAGAAACCCGATTGAAGAGATTCAAACATGAAGTTGCAGGAAAAATGAGCTCAGATTTGGGGAATGACAACACGTTCAAGGACTGGAGAAGAAAGGAAGATCGGGTGGTAGCTTGCAAGGACAGAGGGGTCGAAGATGTTTTTTGCGAAGGGGTTTGATGACTTTTGTTTTGAAAGGGAGTGGGAGAATGCCTGATAATTACAATGCCAGGTAGCATGGAGGGTAGAAAGGGTGGTCAGAAGTTTAGTGGAAATGTGCTCAACAGGGTAGGAGATGAATCTCATGGACAAAATGAACTCAAAGAGGTTACAAGAGATAGGAGAGAAATTAGAGAAGGACGTGGGACAGGGAAGGCCTGGGGAAAGGTTTGGCACTGTGGCATGGGGCAGAAGCAACAGAGGCAGCTGAACACCCCGCCCCCCCACCCCCCAGAGCCAGCAATCAGTGAAATCACTGAACTGACGAAAACTTCCCCTTTTGCGAACAAATATCGCTGTTAGAAAACCCATAAAAAGTTAGACCCATTCAAATGAGGTGTAATTGGCTTTTTAACAGAGATCGGAGTAATAACTACTGATAAACAACCGTTCTGGCCCTGAAAAAACAAATTTTATATTGGTGTTATGTGAAATTTCTCCATTAAGTTAAAAATTATTGGCCTAGAAATTGGCCTGAGGCGCCCAAGCAGCGCAAAGTTCGCCTGGGCGCTGGAATTTGCGCCACGATCGCCGCAAATTCAGCTGAAGTGCCCCTAGAGGGAGACGGGGCGCGGCTCGAGGTGCTCCGCGTCCCTCTTAGGGCGCTGAAAGTGAATTTCGTATCGCTACGTGCCGCAGCGCCACACGCTGCGGCACAGCACGCTGCGGTACTGCAGGCCTTCCTCCCACTGTTAAGGGGGAGGGGCCTGCAACAGCGCGAGTGCCGGCAAAAGAGCCCAGCACCAAGGAGAAGTGCCGGGCTCTCGGGAAACAGCCGGCAATGCCGCGGGGGGTGGGGGGGACCAGGAGGCCGGGGATGGAGGTGCTGGCAGGCGGCCGCCGAAAAAGCGGCCGCCTCGCACCTCCACCTTAACTTGCGCCTCTGCCGGCACAGCAAGGCCCCGTGAACCGGGCGCGGGTAGCGAACGGCGCAACAGCGCCGTTCGCTACCAAATATCGCGAACGGGGCGCGAATGGGGTGCTGCGCACACCGATAATGTCATCGGTGGCGGCGCAGCGCAAATGTCTAACGCCACCATTAGTGGCCCTGCTGAATATCGTGGGAGGCGCAGCCAGTGGCGCTACAGCCACTGACTGCCTCTTTAGGCGCTAAAAGGTGGCGCTACTCACCCAATTTTTCCCCCATTGATTTTAAAATTAATTAAAAAGAATTGTTTCATTTTTTTAAAGTTTGTTCATGATATTTCAGCTTCTACCTTAACCCAATGTGTATATGTCTCAATCTTTAATTCACTCTCAGTAAATTTTTTAAAAAGCGATTTAATATTAGTGCTTTCTATTTCCTGGTTCCTGTCTGTGAGAATTCTGCAATGTAATTAGCTGCTTAAACAACTTGTTGATATCACAACAGCTCGCTCTATGGAATTCCCATCAGACTACGTTGATTTCAACTGCACTGTTATGTCTGACATTGGTGATAGGTACTCGATTGCCTTGGCCTGAGCACATGGAGTTTGATAGTGCTGTTACTGTTGTATTGTGTCTGACATTGGATATAGGTATTCGATTGCTTTTGCCTGGGAGAGTGTGTTTGGATCAGTGATTAAAAGCAACATGAACTGAGCTCTGCATACGGCCTCTGGATTATCTTTGCAAACGCAACATTTGGCGACGAGGATGGCTGAAATCTCTCTTCCACCTCCTCCTCCCTTCCTTGCAATACCCGGTGAGCCCCCGATCCCATGGGTTCACTGGTTACAGTCCTTTGAAATCTACCTCATTGCTCTTGGACTAGAAAATGTGAGTACAGCATGGAAAAAGGCACTGTTATCCCATTGCTTGGGAGCAGAGGGCCAGCGTGTTCTTGGGACATTATGCACAGCAGACCCAATTCAAACGTATGATGTGGCTGTGGCTCTGTTAAGCACACACTTCTCTGCCCCACAAAGTGCCGTCCTGCGGCGAGTCATTTTTAGACAGCGTCACCAACTTCCCGGCGAGTCTGTGCATCAATACATGGCGAATTTGAGGGCGTTAGCTAGCTCGTGCAAGTTCGGTGCACTACAAGACGAGATGGTGCGTGATCAACTAATAGAGCACACCAACAACGTGAGAGTGCGTGAAAGACTGTTACTCGAGTCCGACGATCTGTCGTTGTCACAGGCAGTTAACATTGCCTTTCAAGTGGAGTCTGCAGCCGAATGTGCAGCGAAACTAGCACACACACCCAGTGACGGCGCCCTCGGCCCCGACAGCCTTGACACTGTAATGCTCGCGCGACGGCAGCAAAGCGCGCTACCGCGGCAACAGTGTGGAAACTCGTTCACATGCTACCAGAGCGCAGAATTGCCCCGCGCGCGGCCAAGCCTGTCGCAATTGTGGAAAACAAAATCACTTTGCCAATGTCTGCCGCTCTGCCCCGGTTGCTACAAATGAACACTCTCAGTCCTCAAGCACTATAATTCACAACGTGAGCTCTGGGCCAGTAGTGGCTTTCAAGTCATGCACAATTAACCTGAATGATGTGTGTATCCCTCTGTTGTTGGATACCGGCGCCAGCGTCTCACTGCTGAATGTGGACACATTCAAACGTTTTTTCAGCTCCCTGCCACTCTCTGCGCCCTCCACTGCCCTTTGCGGGTATGGTCATTCGAAAATTGGACTAGTGGGCTCACTCAACCTCACTGTACGCTATGGAACAAAAGTTTTGCCAGATTTTTGTTTTCATGTGGCACGCCAAGGAGCTAACCTGATGGGACTGGATCTTTTCACTGACCTGGGTTTTTCTCTCTTGGACACCGGCGTGTCTGCGATTCTGCATGTCGCCCCACCGTGGCGCCAAACATGGCCAGCACTCTTCGAGGGTCTGGGCTGCCTGACTGCCTTCACCCACCAGCCCATGGTTGACTCCACTGTTACCCCTGTCATTCAGCCACTGCGCCGCATCCCGCTTGCTCTCCGTGACGGTGTCACAGCTGAACTAAAGCAGCTACTGGAAGCTGGCATCATCGAACCAGTTGATGCCTCCCCATGGGTCTCCAACCTGGTGGTCGCAAAGAAAATGTCAGGTGGTCTATGCGTCTGTGTCAATCTTCAAGCAGTGAATAAGGCCGTAATCCCTGACAAATATCCACTGCCCACGTCAGAGGAACTCACAGCGCAGTTCTATGGCTCCATCCTGTTCTCGAAACTGGACCTTCGACAGGGCTATCTACAGGTTCCCCTCCACCCCAGCAGCAGGGACCTCACTGCTTTTGTGACACATGCTGGCGTCTTTCGGTACACCAGGATGCCATTTGGACTTAGCTCGGCACCCAGCTGCTTCCAAAAGGTGATGTCCTCTGTGCTTGCGGGCATTCCTGGGGTGGCCATCTACCTGGATGACATCGTCGTGCATGGGCCCTCGACCTCCACTCACGACGAACACATTCACAGAGTTTTCACGGCTCTAGCAAAACACAAGCTCACACTGAATGGCGAAAAGTGTGTCTTTGCTGTTTCAGAGATCGAATTTGTGGGGTTTCGGTTGTCGGCTGACGGTATATCCCCACTCCAATCAAACGTGGATGCCATTCACAGCATCCCAGAACCCAGCTCTGCAGCACAGGTTGCCTCCTTCCTTGGCATGACTGGGTACTACCTGAAGTTTTTGCCCCAGTACTCAGCCACCACAGCCCCACTGCACCAGCTCCTGTGAAAGGATGAGCCCTGGGTGTGGTCACAAGCCTGTACGGAAGTTGTTCGCCTCCTCAAATCGCAGCTCACGTCGCCTCCAGTGTTGGCTCACTTTGACGTTGCCAGCCCCACCCTCGTCACCTGCGACGCGTCCGCTGCAGCTGTGCAGGCAGTGTTAGCGCAGATACAGAATGGAGTGGAGAAACCAATCGCTTTTGCCTCCCGAGCCCTTAGCCCCACTGAACAGAAGTACTCAGTAGGCGAGCGTGAGGCGCTGGCGTGCATCTGGGCATGTGAGCGGTGGCACCTGTACACGTATAGCCGTGCCTTCACCCTGCGAACCGATCATCAGGCTCTCACTGCCCTGCTGTCGACATCGGGAAAGGGCCACAGACCACTGCGTCTACACCGCTGGTCTGACCGCCTCCGCCAATACAATTTCAGTCTCCAGTTCACACCAGGACGTGACAATGTTGTTGCAGATCTGCTCTCCCGCGCTGCCTCTGCCCCAGCCCCACTCGTCGGGTTTGAACATGTGGAACAGGATATCGTCCAGATGCTGCACACACCCCTCCAAACCACAGTCTCTCTCCAGGAGCTCAAAGAGGCCTCTGAACAGGATCCAGCCCTCTCCCAGCTGTGCACCTTCATCAGAGATGGCTGGCCTCGCAAGGTGCCTGAGGAACTGTCTGCCTACTCCAGAGTTAAAGAGGAGCTCTCCTGCTGGAATGACTCCTGTGTTGCACGTGGGCTCTGCACTGTGGTCCCAAGTGCCCTTTGTGCGCGTGTTTTATCCATGGCGCACGAGGGCCACTTAGGCATAGTGAAGCTCAAACAACGATGCCGAGACCTCGTGTGGTGGCCGGGTATCGACAGGGAAATCGAGGCCCTGGTCAAGGGCTGTGCAGCCTGCCTTGTAAGTGGCAAGACTGGCCACCAAGCTCCTCCACCCCTGCAACCCCTTGCCTGGCCCTCTCAGCCCTGGGAGCACCTGCAGCTGGACGTCTGCGGGGAGATCCATGGTGTCCCCCACCATCAACGGTTCCTAGTGGTGACCTCTGACCTGCACTCAAAATGGCCAGAGGTCATTGCCGTGGGCTCCGTCACCTCTCGGCTCATCATCGATATCCTTGAATCCCTCTTCTCCCACTGGGGGCATCCAAAGGCCATCACCACAGACAATGGGCCCCAAATGGTCTCTTCGGAACTCTCCTCTTACCTTGAGAGCAAGGGCATCCGTCACAGTACTACCACCCCGAGTCAAATGGGGGGGTGGAGCGTTTTAACCAGACACTGAAAAATGGCCTCAGAACACACCTATCCCAGGGGTGTGCGTTTGATAAGGCCCTCCTCCACACACTGCTGCACTACAGAGCCTCCCAGCATTCCACTACAGGGGTCTCACCCGCATCCCTCATGCTAGGCCGTGAGCTCATGCTGCCCCTTGGCAGGCTCCGCCCCTCGCTAGCTCAGAGCCCTGCTCCACGGGCTCAAGCCACAGTCGCCAGACAGCAGGAGAAGATGAAACTCCGCTTCGACCAGTCGAAGAGGGCTAAGGCGCCCAACATCTCAGTCTCCGATTGGGTCAGAGTCCGCAGGCCTCACCGCAACAATAAGATGGCCTCATTCTGGTCCTCCCCTCTCCAAATCAGCCGCCAACTTGGACCAGCCACTTTCTGCCTCACTGACGGCTCTCGGTGGCATGCCAGCCGCCTTCGGAAGGTGCCAGCACCCCCTGATGCGGGATTATACGGATCTAATCCCCAAGCCTTACCTCCAGAGTGGCGGGATGCACATGTGGCTCAGCCAACCAACCCTCAAGCAGATATTGTGCCTCAGCCTGCTCCTCACCAGTCCCCACCTCGGCCTGCTCTTCGCCAGTCCGCACCTCGGCCTGTTCGTACACGTTCTCGCCCTGGCCACCTACACGACTTTGTCACTACATTTCATGTTTGAAATTCTGTAAGGGGGGAGGAAATGTTATGTCTGACATTGGTGATAGGTACTCCATTGCCTTGGCCTGAGCACATGGAGTTTGATAGTGCTGTTATCGTTGTATTGTGTCTGACATTGGATATAGGTATTCGATTGCTTTTGCCTGGGAGTGTGTGTTTGGATCAGCGATTAAAAGCAACATGAACTGAGCTCTGCATATGGCCTCTGGATTATCTTTGCAAACGCAACATGCACGTCGGAAAAGCCGAACTTCTCGCCACAGAGATTGATTTTTGTGGGAAGCTTAATTTGGGGCCATCGGCAAATGCCTTTGCTTCGCCGCTGACAGCAAATTACAGGCCGCTGTCCTAGTTCACACAAAGAAAAAAGACTTACTTTCATGTCCTCAGGATGTCCAAAGTGCTTCACAGCCAATAAAGTATTTTTAACGTGTAATCCCTGTTGTAATGTAAGCAAATTCATGTAGCAAGTCCCACAAATAGCAATGAAATAGATCGTCTGTTTTTTAGTGGTGTTGGTTATGGGATAAATGTTAGCTCGGACATCAAGAGAACTCCCTGCTCTTCTTTGAGTGGTGCCGTGGATTCTTTTACATCCAACTGAACAGGCAGACCTTGATTTAACCTCTCATCCAAAAGACAGCATCTCTGACAATGTAATACACCCTCGGTACTGCACTGAAATATCAGCCTAGATGATGTGCTCAAGTCTCTGGAGTGGGGCTTGAATCCACAACCTTCTGACTCAGAGGTGAAACTGCTACCCACTGAGTCAAGGCTGACACTTAAGCATTATGAGTGGCTTCTTAGGAAAGCTCAAACAATTGGAATATGTATAGATATTCAGAAGAGGAAAAGTCATAGGGGACGATTTTCTGACGTCAGAGGAGGCGGGTTTGGAGGCGGGAAAATCAGAAACAATGAGGGCGAGGTCAGAACCCGCCTCCGCGGGATTTTGCCGGTGCCGGTTTTGGAGGTCGGGAAACGGTCCCGCCTCCAGCTGGCCATAGCACTAGTTAACATCATTAAATGCTCGTTAAGGGCCTCTCTAAGCCTATTTTGGGAAGCCCTCGTGATTTTTCGAGCATTTCGGCATGTTCCACGACCCTCCTAAACCACGCCAGCCAAACCTGGTGGGTTGACTCGTGGGTGGTCTCCTCATAGCTGCAAGTCCAACAATACATCGTTTATTTCATTAAAGATTACTTGCAGGTGCCAGAACTTTGCTTTAAAAGGTCCCTGAGCACTTATAGAAGGCCTTCCGAAGTCAGAGGTGCTGCAGCTTGAATCTATCAACTGTGGGACCTCCTTGGAAGACCCTCTCCCCGCTTGCAATGAGCGCTTCCCCAACGGAGGCATCTGCAAGCAGCATGGGAACCATTTGTTTTCTTTCTCCATGGACCTCAGATGAGGATGAGGAGGAGGAGGAGGCTGAGGAGGAGGAGCAGGAGGAGGAGGTCAGAGCGCCAGTGTATCGACCAGCAGCAGCAGCACGCGAGCACATGGCCAGATTTACATAGGTTGCCCAAGATGGCACATGTCCTTGGCTCTATCCTAAGACATCATAGACAATGGACATGACTCTCTGGCCGCCTTTCACTCAGGCCACCAACCTGACAACGTAAGTGTCGCGGAGCCCGCAATGTGGAGCTGCCTAAGGCGAAAGAACAGATGTCATAACGCCAACATTTTGGCATCAAATCATTTTAATGCTTTCCAACAGGGATGGCATTTCATCAATACACATAAACATTCTCCCAATCTGCACACAGATCTGGAGGTTATATCCCTTGCCAGCTGGACCCACACAGTCTTGGTTTCTTTGGGAGGTCTCTTCCTCCCAGATGAGTGGAAGAGCACCTCCCTGCTAGCTGTCACCCCTCAACCAACATTTGCAGTGCCTCATCCGAGAGCCTCGGGGAGGCCCTTGCTTTGGAATTGGACATAGTGATTTCTCAGAATATGTTGCAGGTGGTGCAGCATTGGCAGAAATCCTGTGGAATGAGCCAAGGGAGCAAGAAGCCACAAAATCAGGCTGGAATAGTGATGTCAGCAGAGGCGAGTTTCAGTCCCAAAACACTAATTGACCAAGGGCATCCCACACCTCTGAAATCAAGTGGCCAATCAGGGGAAAATCGCAATTTTTTGAAAACTATCAGTGGAGGCGGGTTTCAAACCCACCCAAACCGAAACCCGCCTCCATCTCACCTCCAGTGAGAAAATCGCCCCCATAGTGTGGTAAAATTTATCTGTCATTACGAAAAGTACAAACTCAATAATTTACCAATTATATTTTCTATTTTCTGTTTCCATTCCGTTCAGTGGAATGAACCATAAGTTTTTTTTAATAGTCTTTAATGGGCATGTAACAAATACATGTTTAAGTCAAAAATAGTTTGCATTTGAAGTGACTTAATAAAAAATAAAAATGCTTCATTTGAACATTAAAGTGAGATTACAGAATTAGGAACAACTATGGAAAACATGATGTTGCTGCATTCACGGAATAAAAATGAGAAGCTTATTCTGTTTTCATGCAAAACAATTGCAATCACAAAGGATTTGTTTCAAAGTCACAATTGATGGGGCGGCGGAAAACATGAAGAAGCTTTCACACTTGGTATATGCACAGCTCTATAAATACAACCCTCCTCCTCAGAGCAATATTGGAGGGTATGTTATTAAAGCCACATTAGAATGGAATAGGAAGAGGACAATTGACCGAACAAATATAATCCTTTTACGCAGATCAAAACGCCAATCATCCCTTCTCAAATTGTACTGATTCAAGTGAATTTGGGCTCTTCACATACTGTTACCACTTTAGGCAGTGGGCCATTTTTGCTGATTGCCATTCTGAATGCTACACCTTTAATTTTTCAAGAGTTAGTTTGTATGCTATGTTTCATGAGGTTCTGATCTGGCAAAATATTGCTTTTTTTGGCGTCATTTTAACATTTTAAGTTGCAATATCATCTCTTCTAGTTTCAGTCTTTTGCGCTCTGGAAGTATAAGGATCCTTAATTGGTGTTTACAGCTCATATTTAAAATACAGATATATTCAGATTCAGTGTATGATGATCTCAACAAAGCATTCCACTGGGAATGCGCAGGTAAAACAAGTATCTGTAAATGATTTGGATCATTAGCATAGAAACAAATGAAAAGTGACAAGAGAAAAATCATGCTGGAAATCTGAAATAAAAATAGGAAATGCGAGAAATACTCAGCAGATCAGGCAGCATCTGTGGAGAGAGGAAGGTCGGGTTAACATTTCAGCTTTTATGAACCAAGTGAGGTTATAGATGAACAGCTTATAAAGAGAAACGGAGCCAGGAAATAGGGGGCAAGACAGGGAGATTGACAATGTTAAAGCCAGAGGGCAGTAAAGGGCCGAGTGGAAAGTTTTACTGCCCTCTGGCCTTAACATTGACTTTAACAACTTCAGATCTTAACAATAGCTCCCATCGTCTCTCGGACAGCAGAGGATGAGTGCATTGGCACTTTCAATAATGGGAGAGGTTGTGGCCTGGTGCTTGGGATGGGGATGCCCTATCAGTACACAGCCAGCAGGTTGGTTTGCAACCCGAGTTTCTGCCTTTTTTTTCTTCCACCATACGGGCCACTTGAGCCTTCTCCGCTTTGCCAGATTTTCCATACTTCCCCTCCCATCTCTGCTATTCTGCTGTAACCTTTCACACATCCCCTAGGTTTCGGATATTTTAGCCCGTAAATTCGGTCAACAGCGAAGCAAAGGGCGCGCGTCACTGGCCCCGAAGAACGCTGCCCACAGAGATCTTGTGATCTCTGTGATGTAAAGTTTGTCTTTTCGACGTTCAATTGATTGCAGCGCTGTGAATAGGGGATTCCTATGGCGATGCTGCAGTGACATCAACAAGCTGCCTAAGAAGCCAATCACATTGAAGAATTCTCAGAGACAGGAAAGCAGAAAATGAGAATCTGCTTTTATCCGGACTTCTTAAAAATGTTACAGAGAGCGAAATATTGGGACTTTCACATGGGGATAAGGTAGAAGTTGAAATATCATGAACAAATTTTAATTATTTTTAAGTTTTTAAAAATTTTAATTTATCATAATGGAGAAATTTGACACTTCACAAATATAAAAATTAGTTTTTCAGGATCAGAACGTTTGTTTACCAGTCAATATGCTGTTAAAACCCTAGTTACACCTATTCCAACAAGGCTTAACATTTAATAGAGTATTTAACAGATATTACCGCAAAAAAGCCCAAGGTTTTGTTAGTTTCACTGATTACTCTGAATGCCGGCTATTGGATGTGGAGTGGCGGTGACGGGGGGGGGGGGGATCCACAGCGTAGCCAGTGTCGGAGCAGTGAATGACTGACCGCAACGTCAGGATTTCCACGTTTTGATGCTCATGCGCTAAATCCTGAAGTTACGGTTAGTTTCAGAGGGGGAATGACAGCGAACACTGGTAGTTCGCCGGCATTACCCAACGCAAATTTCAGACTTTTATTTCTCTCATTATTGCCTTCTTTTGGCTTGTAGCATTATCACTTCTGTAATTTAATCATCTCCTGTCCTCCATCTAATCACAGATCATTCTTTTTTTTCCTCTCCGCCCCCTTTTCCATGGCTTTGTTCCTCCTTATAAAAAGCGTTCATCTGCAACAGGTTCCAATTCTGACAAAGTCATAAGACCTGAAATGAAAAATGGCAAGAGTTTCTTCTGCCCCATCTATCTTTATTAAGTTAATCTTCACAGCAACATCATCAATTACCAGTCTGCAGTTTAATCAAAAGACTCAGCTATTGACTACGTTTTCAATGATTCTTCAATTATTGTACTCTAATCTCATCCTTTTTTATTATCTTTTGCAGCATTTTAAAATCTGTTACATTAGCTGCCTCTTTTTGAAATGAATTGCACACAACACTGCTGACTACTAATGACCACTTACAGCACACACAGTTGAACATCCCAAACTGAGTGCAATTCTGCAGCTGCTTTTAGATAGCACTTAGTACAGTGGTAATTCAAGTCTCACGTAGCCACAGACAACACCAAAGCACTGTTGCCAGATTCACCAAGGCCAGTGGCCAGTAAGATCCAGGAAAAATTAACTTGCCGCAGACAGCACAAGACCTGCCCATCCGGGGCCAATAGCACTAGCACAGCACTAGAGCAACATAAAAGGGATGCAATATATGATTAATTGGATAGAGAGGGTCATATTTGGGACACCCAACATGGTTTCAAGAAAAGATCTTGTCTTACAAAATTAATAGTATTTTTTGAAGAAGTCACCAAGATGGTGGACGAGGGAAGCCCAGTAGATATTTTCTACTTAGACTGCCAAAAAGTTTTTGACAAGGTACCGCACAAGAGGCTTCTCTACAAGATAGAAGCCTCTGATACGCGTGGTAATATATTGAGCTGGATTGAGCACTGGCTGGAAGGCCATAGGCAGAAAGTAGTTATAGATGGATTTGGATATGTTTGGAGTGGTGTTGTGCAGGGATCGGTGTTGGGACCGTTGCTCTTCACTATTTTTCTTAATGATCTAGATGTAAGTGTTGGGGGTATGATTTGCAAATTTGCAGATGATACCAATATCTGTGTGAGTGTTAGGACTGTAGACGATGTTCGACTGCTTCAGGCAGATCTTGATGTGTTGGGGGGATTGGACTAGTGACTGGCAAATAATGTTTAACTTGCTGAACATGTATGCAGCCTACAGGGAAAAGCATTAAAGCAGGTGGCCGTTCTAATGCATAAATCTCTAAAGGTTCATGAGCAATGCCGTTAAACAATAATTGGAGCGATTCGGGTGTTTGGGGTGCATTTATAGGACAATTGACTGTAAGACAAAGCATATTGGCCCAGAAATTCGGGTCTCCACGGGTGAGTACGCACTGTGCATGCGCGGGAAACCGGCACTTCCGTTCCTCTGAACGAAGCAGAGGTTGAACGCGTGCGTGGGGGAAGCTGCGTGTGCGCATCGAACTTCGTTTTTTTTTACAGGTTTTCCCGGGAACATAAGCCTGCAGAAGTTAGAAATGTGGTGAATTAATTAAAATTAAAACATTTTTTCCACAGGTTTATTATTTTTAAATGCTTTAAAGCAAGGTAAGTTTATTTTTAGCCCCGTTAGAAAATAAAATTATTTTTTTCAAAAATTTAAATTATTGTTTAAAATAGTTATTTCATGTAATTTATAGTTCATTTAAAAAATGTGATTTAAAAAAAAAATTATTTGAAGATTTGGTGCTATTTTGGGGCTGTAGTATTTATAAGTCTTGACAGCACTTCCTGTCAGACTTATGAATGGAGCATTCCCTGCTCCGATTGGCTGCCCGTGGCCCACATGATCCCAGGGGACGCTTCGAACTAATTGCGCCCCTGGGATACGCAAGCACTGCGCGCTGGCAGCAGGACCAGGCCCCGGATCGGAATTCCACGGGGTCCCACAGCTCAGTGGCCGGCGCGCAAGGTAAGTGCAGATCGGGGGCTTGCACCCGCGGGAAACCCCTGACCCGAATTTCTGGGCCATTATTTTGTCCTTGTACAAGACCTTGGTCAGGTTAGAATATTGTGTTCAGTTTTGGTCTCCTCACATGGTGGGTGATATTGAGGCTTTGGAAAGGGTGCAGAGGTACCATTACATTAATTTCCAGTTTAAAGCATATAAATTAGCAAGATAGGCTAAAAGAGCTGGGATTCTACACTTTAGAAAAGTGTAGACTTAAGGGTGGTCTGATCGATGTTTATAAGATCATGAAGAGAATAGATTGTGTTCGAGTTGACAGTTTGCTCCAATTAAATAGGTTAGGAAGTGGTCATAATTTGAAGTTGTACTAGGCCAGATCGAGGTAAGATGTCAGGAGGTGGTTCTATTCCCAGAGAATACTGGACTTCTGAAAGAGAGTGAGCCACAAATATCTCTAAGACAGGGCTCCTCTGTGATGGCTAAAAGGAAACATGCTTCATAGAGTGGGTCAGGTCTCCCAATTTTCTTTCAAATTGAAAATGGATATTCTTCACTTAACAAATGCTAAATATTATAGCTACAGGCCTCTGCTGTATAATATCCAATCTCCCTCCCAAGATCAGTGAACGTAGCTAAGCTATGCAGGAGGATACTGGGTGAATCCAGCAGAGAAACATCTCTTTTCTGTTTATTGGATTATTTGGAGGTGTGCAGGCGCATATTTGGATTTTTAATCGGATCCCTTGTGTCACTCCACAATGCTGACATTGTGCAGGTTTCCGGTTCATTCTAAAGAAATAAATATTATTCATAACCACAGACTAGTTTTTAAACTAGCTGTTTTTCCAGGGATCATGGTGAAGCGAGAATCCGAATCTTTTTCTCATTTGCAATTTTCTGTGATAACGCTAGCAAAGATCTCAAAGCATCAATGCAAAGCCAACAGAAGTTTATTAAACAACAAATATTGTCCTAGATTTTGCAGTCAGTGGCGAGCAAATGGCACCCTCCGTTCATTCTGCTTACAGCTACCCAAAGACTTTTTGTGGGCTTTTGCGCGGCAATTTACGGTCATCGGGAGTCCGATACAGTGCGCGGCCCTCTACAGGGGATCTGGGACCTGTGTGAACAGGGCAAGCAATAGCGTGCCTCTTCAACCAATCAGATTGAAGAATCCTTCCTGAGACACGCAGAATCTAAACCAGGAAGTGTAAGTTAGAATATTTAATTCAATGTAAAATCATGTACAGAAAGCCAAATAAACAGAGGGGGAAAAAGATTGGGATTAAGAGAGAGAGATAGACTTTTTAATTTTTATAAAATTTCCACCAATAATTAAAAATCTGAAGGAATGAGACTCCACGCTTGTAAAAGTAAATTTTCAGTGCCAGAGAGTTTGTTTGGTAGTACAGGTAGACTATCCTTTATCCGAACTTCCGAAAACCTCTAAAAACCGAAAGTTTTTTCGTTCAGCTTAAGTCGTGCGCACGACATGACCAGAGTGGCGCACGACTTATGCTGAGCAGGGCAGAGGGTCACAGAGTTCCCTCCTGGGTAGGAGATTGCAGGCCGAGCCGGGCAGTGTGAAGGAGGTACCGGGAGAGTGAACCCAACAATACAGCGGCCCGTCCGATATTCTTTTCTCCCCCCGACCCGACCCGAACCGCGGCCCGTCCAATATTCTTTTCTCCCCCCCACCCCCGACCCGACCCCCGACCCGTCCGATATTCTTTTCTCCCCCCCCACCCGACCCGACCCCCCCCCACCGACCCGAACCGCGGCCCGTCCGATATTCTTTTCTCCCCCCCGACCTGAACCGCGGCCCGTCCGATATTCTTTTCTCCCCCCCCCACCCGACCCCCGACCTGATTTGCGGGCCAGCTTAGTAGGAGTCAGCCGATATCCGGCTTTCCAGAGAAGCAGGAAGGGGAATGAGACACGGAACAGTCGCAAGAGGTAGCCTGAACTTTTAAAATTTATATTAAATACAAATTTCCCAGTCTGAAAATACCTTCTGAAATCCGAAAAATTCCGAAAACCGAAACTCAGCTGGTCCCAAGGCTTTCAGATAAGGGATAGTGTACCTGTAATTAAGACTTAAAAATTCACTTACACTTGAACAGACAAGCCCTAACTTTTTCTGGCGTGTTTAGTGTGTATCTAGTAAGTAAGTAATGCATCTTCATGTGCTTCCATGTATTTCAATGCCGAATCTCTCAGCGAGATACCGGTGTAGTGAAGCTTGTGGAGGGGCAGGGCAACTCGGACAGCAACTTCCTGATTTCTGCGTTTAACTGTGCATGTGCAGACGTTGGAAGTTGCTGTCTGATTCACTTGTGATAGCTTCACCGTTATTCTTACTGCAACTCATTCTAAATATGTTTCCTATTGTAGACACGAAGGCTCCAAATATTTCTTCAGTTAAATAAACTATTTTCTGGTCCAAAGTACAGGAATAAGGTAGAATTAGCATTTGCATTTAGATGTATATTCATTTATACATTTACATAGTTACGTTACCTATAAATTGTTTTTTTCCCACCAAAAGTAGCTTTTACAGGAGATGAAAAGAAAAAAGCCAAAAATGCAGGAGTTTGGAGATGAAAAGAGAAAATGCAAATGTTACCTTGGAAACCATTAATAGAACTATTTTGATAAGGTGTCCCATACAAAACATCAACTACCTGTCATTCCTTTTCAAATGCTAACTGACGTGCTGCTACAAAATTTGAGTTTTGATTTTGGGTTTTTCAGGAGATGTATTTTAACATTAGCTCACAGCTGCCACCTTGTGACAAAGAAAGCTACTGTTTGATTTGTGGCTTTGTTCCGTTCGATGGTGATAAGTTTCTTGGGTGCATTTTATCAACAACTTAAATAAAATAAAATTGTTTCTTTTCAAAGTATATTTTCAGTTATGATCTGTTGATGTATCTCCAGAATACCTCTACATGCTAAGGAAGTGGTACTCGGTAAAATAATGGGACTCAAGGTGGATAAATCACCTGGACCTGATGGCTTACATCCTAGGGTCTTGAGGGAAGTGGCGGTAGGGATTGTGGATGCATTGGTAATAATTTTCCAAAACTCCCTGGACTCAGCAAAGGTCCCGGCAGACTGGAAAACTGCTAATGTAACACCCTTATTTAAAAAGGGCAGTAGACAGAAGGCTGGAAACTATAGACTGGTTAGCCTAACATCTGTGGTAGGTAAAATTTTGGAGTCCATTATTAAGGAGACAGTAACAGGACATTTGGATAATCATAATTTAATAGGACAAAGTCAGCATGGTTTTATGAAGGGGAAGTCATGTTTGACAAATTTGCTGGAGTTCTTTGAGGAAGTAACATATAGGGTGGATACAGGGGAACCAGTGGACGTAGTGTATTTAGACTTCTAAAAGGCATTTGACAAGGTGCCACACAAAAGATTATTGCTTAAGATAAAAAATCACAGGATTGGGGGTAATATTCTGGCATGGATAGAGGATTGGCTATCTAACAGAAGGCAGAGAGTTGGGATAAATGGTTCATTCTCAGACTGGCAATCAGTAACTAGTGGTGTTCTGCAGGGGTCAGTGCTGGGTCCCCAACTCTTTACAATCTATATTAACGATTTGGAGGAGGGGACCGAGTGTAACATATCAAAGTTTGCAGTGAGGAGGACATAAAAAACCTGCAAGGGGACATAGACAGGCCAAGTAAGTGGGCAGAGATTTGGCAGATAGAATACAATACTGGAAAGTGTGAGGTTATGCACTTTGGCAGGAAAAATCGTAGAGCAAGTTATTATCTTAACGGCAAGAAACTGGAAAGTACTGAAGTACAAAGGGATCTGGGGGTCCTGGTGCACGAAACTCAAAAGGTTAGTATGCAGGTGCAGCAAGTGATTAAGAAGGCCAATGGAATGTTGGCTTTCATTGCTAGGGGGATAGAATATAAAAATAGGGAGGTATTGCTTCAGTTGTACAAGGTATTGGTGAGACCGCACCTGGAATACTGCATACAGTTTTGGTGTCCATACTTAAGAAAGGACATACTTGCTCTCGAGTCAGTACAAAGAAGGTTCACTCGGTTAATCCCGGGGATGAGGGGATGGACATATGAGGAGAGGTTGAGTAGATTGGGACTCTACTCATTGGAGTTCAGAAGAATGAGAGGCGATCTTATTGAAACATATAAGATTGTGAAGGGGTTGGATCGGGTGGATGCGGGGAGGATGTTCCCGATGATGGGTGAAACTAGAACTAGGGGGCATAGTCTTAGAATAAGGGGCTGCTCTTTCAAAACTGAGATGAGGAGGAACTACTTCACTCAGAGGGTGGTAGGTCCATGGAATATGCTGCCCCAAAAAGCTGTAGAAGCTACATCAGTACATAAATTTAAAACAGAAATAGACAGTTTCCTAGAAGTAAAGGGAATTAAGGGTTACGGGGAGCGGGCAGGAATTTGGACATGAGTCTAGGTTCGGATCGGTCATGGCCCTGTGGGTAGCGGAGCGGGCCCAGGGGCCGTGTAGCCTGATCCTGCTCCTATTTCGTGTGTCTAATTCTGTTAGATTCAGGAGATGGTTCTGTGATAGTAGATTGGCGGTTAGGATCAGATCAGCCATGATCTTATTGAATGGCGGAGCAGGCTCGAGGGGCCGATTGGCCTATTCCTGCTCCTATTTCTTATGTTCTTATGTTCTTAAATCCTATTCTTTTTGCAATTAATGTGAACCATTTAGCATTTTTTTTTAAAGCAGTTGAGTGCTGTATGCAATTTTTAAGAAACCAAGCTTCAAATTATATTTTGCACGCAACACAAACTACTTTACATATTTAGAAAATAGATACAAAAGCCAGGTGTTTGTTATTTGCAATTTTTTCACAGGGATAAAGTGTGTTATATGTCGGAAGGTGTTATATATGCAAAAAAATGACAACATAAAATACTGAATACCTAATAGCTCTACTACTGGAGTGCTTCATTCTCATTCGTGAACTTGGCTTTTTGAAATGCTGCTTTAACTATTATCCAAACCCATCAAGGCTCAACGGACAAATTTTGCCAATTCTCAACAAGGGAGATAAGGTGGAACATCCAGTGGTACACCATTTAAGAATAGAACAATCATGAAGGTAAGAAGAGTGATGTAGTTCTCAAGCCACAAACCATTCTGCTGTTAACCAACACAGCATTAACAGCATGGCAGCTGTGGGGAACTGGACGCTACCACTTATTCTAGGATACCACAGACAGGCAGAAAGGAGGCAAAAGCATGGGGAAAAACAAGAAATGCATCATCGATAATTGGGAGGGGATTTAAAGCTAAAGCTCAAATCAATGTTAAACTGGAAGAGGGAAATTTCTAAATGTTAGATGAGCATGAGCATTGTGCATCAGTTATACCACCCCTCCTAAATGCCTGTTATTTTTTTATTATAATAGATACATGGGGGGGGGGGGGGGGGGGGAAATTGGTCACCGCCAACTGCTGTTAACGGCCACCCAAAATGGCCGCAGCGCTAACCGACCTAAATTGGTGTTGGGGGCATGGAGGTAGACGGCGCAGCGTTAAGCTTAGGTGCAACGCCGTCCTGGTGACATTGCATGAGGGATCTGGGACCAATTTGTAGTCCTGGTGCGGTGTTGCTGCTTCCCCAAGCGTCTGTGTGCGAGGCTGTGAATTCGCAATGCATTGTGGGCAGTGAGGAGCTCTGAAATTTAAAGGGGCCATGCACATTGAAGCAAGACAAATAAAATGCACAGATTCAATACATTTTTCATCCCTGTCTTTTTACAAATATTCAATATTTAAAAGAAGTTCCAAATGTGATTATTCAGCTCTTAAAGCTGAATTACCTTCCTAAACTGAACAAATGGGAAAACTGCCTCAGCACTTCTTATGTTCATTAATAAATAGACATTCTTATTATGAACACAGCTAGCTTTTGCTAGACACTTTATTGAGCACATGTGGACTAGGTACAGTATCTGTAGAGGCATCCATCTTGACTGCTGCCTTGTGGGTAGCCTAGTGCCTCATGGGTAATGTAGTCTTAATATACATACAGCTGGGTAGTGTAGTCTTATATACATACAGCTATATACAGCTCTACACAGCTCTACGGCTCCACCTAGTGTCCACTATAGAATGACATGTTATTGATCATTACAGCACTAACACAAATGGCTCAGCAAATGAGGGAAGATGCACCCAGGATCTTGCACGCACCACTCCAGCTTTGTGCAGGGGCTCAACACTGCAAGACTGGCCCTCTACCCACAGGGACAAGGAGGTCCTCCAGAAAGAACGATGTGGGACCACATCACTGAGGCCATCACTGCCAGTAGTGTCGCCCCCACCACCTGGCTCCAGTGCCCAAAGAAGCTTCATGACCTCAGACAACTGGTCAAGGTCAGTGAGTGCATCTTCAAAAGCCATCACCTACCAACTGCACCACTAGCCTCACACTGCTCGATGCAGGACCCCCCAATCACTCACCCACCAACAACCTGCACCAATGACGAGGCACATCTACCATTTCTAGTATCACCTCACCCCCTTGGAGGAGACGGTGTAGGCCATTCTTGGCATTGGCATGGCGGAGCCCTTGGCCAGCGGTGGGGCTGATAGGATACAAGATGCGGGTATCCTTGTACGTTAACCCCTTTCTGGCATGCACCTCTAGGTTTCCCGCCCTCCCATCAGCACAACTCCACCCTTGTGCCTTCCTCATTTCACACACCCAAGGAATGCAGCCTGCCCAGCCAGTAGGTCAACAAGAGGTAGCCTGCCCAGCCAGTGGGACCGCAGGCGGATGATTCCATCCCGATATCCTGGCCACAAAGGGGCTGTCTGGGATGCATCCTTTTCGTCCGATTCCTCCTCTTTGGCTTCCTCCTCTTCTGCGTCTTCCTCTTCTGCGTCTTCCTCTTCTGCGTCTTCCTCTTCCCTCTGCAAGCGGATGCTGTAAACGTGAAATGACAGCTTAAGATGCTGCAAATACTCAGTTGGTTAGGCAGCATGTTGACCTGAGACGTGAACTTTACAGATGTAGTGTGACCTGCTGAGTATTCGCAGCATGTTCTGTCTTCTCAAAGGCGTTCACTTGCCATCCGAGCCCTTGCGAGTGTCCAGCAGCACTCCCAAACACTTTTTTAAACTTTTCACGTGTATTGCAGCAAGCCACCACTTCAATAAAATCCAGAAAACCAAGGCCAAACCCTTCCATTCAAACTTACCTGACTGATGTGTGTGTCCCTTTAACAGCTGCAGATATTACCCCTGTCAGCGTCTGTCAGCCTGCTTGGATGCCAGGTTAACCTGGCGTGCTTAGGACCCAACGCTGAATTGAGCACAAGGGTCGAAGTTCGCGTAGGTGGCGTTAACGTCACTACGCTGCCTTTTTTTTTAAACAGGGCATTGCTGATTACCCGCAACACAAAGGGGCCCACAAATATGGCAGCCGCCGCAAGGACCGCCTCCAGCTGGCACAAGAGCAGCGGCTGCCATTTTTTCGAGAATTGCTGGCGCTAACAGGTGGCAGTGAGTTAATGAATTTCTCGCCCATGGTATTCCAGGCATTCCTTAAGTCTGTTGGACTCCACTGCGTACAAGTGCATCAATGTCAATCCCAATTACTTTATAACATTATTTGGCTGCACACAGGAACTACTTTGTAGACATAATGCTTATTATGAACTGTGTCAGCATGAAATATTGGCTGCTTTCCATGTAGGTCTGTGAGGAGAAGACCGAGTACATTGTGTCTCACAAGCTCAGTGGATTATATTTGAAAGGAAAGAATTGTTTATCATAATTTAGTAACAAAAAACCTTACCTTTGTTTTGGGGGCACCTGTGTGACTTCCTCTTGTGCTCCAGAACTGAAAGGGATTCATCAGTTTTGGAAAATAGGAGAAAGTGACAAGTACAGTGTCAATGCAACATGCTTCTGTGTATCATTATCATATAACAACTCGCAGTTATATTGTGTCTTTAAAACAAAAAAATCCCAAAGTGTTTCACAGAGACGTGACAAAACTGGATGCCAAGCCAAAGGAGCAGGAATGACCAAAAGTGTGACCAAAGGGGTAAGTATTATGGAGGGCTTTTAAAGAGGAGAGCAAGATCAAGACACAGAGGTATTTGGGGACGGAATTGCAGCCTTCTAGGACACGGGCAGCAAAGTTTTGGTGAAAGAACAAAGAGGAGAGGTTAGGAGGCCTGCCTGGAAAGCATTAAACTGATCAAGTCTAGAGGTGACACAGGCACGTATAAGGGTATTATCAGCAATTAGACTGAGGTAAGGGTGGAGCAAGATGTGGAAGTATTAAAAAGGATACTTTTGCAAATCCCCAAGCATAAGAAGAGAAATTCAAAGGAGTAAATGTTAAAAAAAATTAAACTATTACTCAAAAGTGATTCAAGTGGGATACACAACCCTAAGATGAAGTACAAGTGCTAGACTATAGCTAGAGCTTTTGGGGAAATTGGACACTGACAATGGAGATTGTATATTCGAGGCTTCGCTCTCTCTGTTGTATCATCTGCATTTGGGAATTCATGTTCTCGGTACTCCTAATTTAAAAGCTGATCAATAGATGGAATGCTCTTCTTCCACGAGTAACTTTATGGAAGAAGAAAACAACATGGTGTCAGGTTTTTTTTCCTCACTGTGTCCGTGTGTCTATACACACACACACACACACATATATATATATATAGATATAGAGCAAAGGAGAGAGATAGAGGAGATAGAGGTATGAGGAATAATGGTACCAACTGCAAAGAAAGGAACAAAGATCCTCCTGAGAAAGGCTAGATGGGTTAGCACAATGTTCTTTCACTTCTGGATTTAAATACATCCCAAACTCCGTCTGCTGGTGCAAATGGGCACAAATACATAGAATAAAACTGCCCTGGATTTCACACAAAGTGGAATTAAACATGAGGTCTCGCTCAGAAGAGTCATAAAGGTATTTAGTGTGGAAAACAGAAATATCAGACTGGTGTTGTTGGGGGTGCTTTTCTGACACTGGGTTTAAGTGGCTCTGCTAAAATGCACATTTCACTGCTGAGTCCCGTATTATGTGCAAGTTTTATGAAATACTTGACTACACAAGAAAGTTAAACATGTAGAAAATTACATCGACATTTTCTGTGTGACGCAAGAGCATTTAAAAAGCTTCTTCAAATCCCAGCTCTCATGAATAATTGGGAATACTGGTTGAGACACATAGGGGATAGCTTTACTGCGCATCTGGTCCCATTATAGCTGGTGTAGAAATGTTGCTACTGACAATGGATGCCAAAACCAGAAAGTTTTTGAGGTACTGGCCTTCATTATGTATTATACAATGTGCAAGAATGTACAGGAAACTCTCTTTTTACCGGCACCTAAATAACCGGAAATCTCTGTTCCTGCACCTGTTGCCATGCAACAGGGACGCCTGGATCTGTGGCCGTGTACGAGGCACTCGTACCTTAGTAAGTCTACCTCTCTGTAATCCGGACTTTTTGATCAACCGGCACCACGTCGGTCCCAGATAAAAAAGAGTTTCCTGTAATTCATTTTTCACAAAGGCAACATGGTTAGTATATGAAAATTCACAAGGAGGTTGCTCCTATTGTCATTACTAACATTTCAAGTGTATGAAAAATTAGGCACACTTGCAGATTTAACATCACAAAGTCCATGCCAGCATTTATGCTCCACTCAAGCCTCCTCCTGTCTTTCCTCATCTAAATCTATCAGCATAACCTTCTATTCCCTTTTCCCTCATATGTTTAACTAGTCTCCCCACTAAATGCATCTATACTATTTGCTTCAACCACTCCCTGTGGTAGCAAGTTCCACATTCTCACCACTCTTTGGGTAAAGAAGTTTCTTCTGACTTCCCCATTGGATTTCTTGGTGACCACCTTATATTGATGGCCTCTAGTTATGCTCTTCCCC
This sequence comes from Somniosus microcephalus, assembly GCF_052327205.1. Classification (NCBI taxonomy): domain Eukaryota; kingdom Metazoa; phylum Chordata; class Chondrichthyes; order Squaliformes; family Somniosidae; genus Somniosus; species Somniosus microcephalus. Next base: position 44,943,727 of record NC_140988.1, read on the forward strand.
ACAAGTGGAAACATTCTCTCCATATCTACTCTATCAAAACTTTTCATAAGTTTAAAGACCCCTATTAGGTCACCCCTCGGCCTTCTTTTTTCAAGAGGAAAGAGACCCAGCCTGTTCATCCTTTCCTGTAATGTATACCCTCGCATTTCTGGTATCATCCTTGTAAATCTTCTCTGCATCCTCTCCAGTGCCTCTATATCCTTTTTATAATATGGCGACCAGAACTGTACGCAGTACTCTAAGTATGGTCTAACCAAGGTTCGATACAGGTTTAGTATAACTTCCCTACTTTTCAATTCTATCCCTCTAGAAATAAACCCTAGTGCTTGGTTTGCTTTTTTTTATGGCCTTGCTAACCTGCATCACAACTTATAGTGATTTATGTATTTGTACTCCAAGATCCCTTTGTTCCTCTGCCCCACCTAGATTCGCACCCTCCAAGTGATAAGTGACCTCCCTATTCTTCCTACTAAAATGTAATACCTCATTTATCTGTGTTGAAATTCATTTACCAATTATGTGCCCATTCTGCAAGTTTATTAATGTCCCCCTGTAATTTGTTGCAGTCCTCCTCAGTATTGACTATCCCCCCCAATTTGGTGTCATCCGCAAATTTAGAAATTGTGTTTTTGATTCCTAAGTCTAAATCGTTAATATAAATTGTGAACAGCAGTGGTCCCAGCACTGATCCTTGTGGAACACCACTACCCAACTTCTGCCACTGTGAATAGCTACCCTTTACTCCTACTCTCTGCTTTCTGTCCCGAAGCCAGCCAGCAATCCATTCTGCTACTTGTCCCCTGACTCCGTATTCTCTGACCTTGTTCATCAGTCTATTATAGAAACATAGAAACTAGGAGCAGGAGTAGGCCATTCGGCCCTTCGAGCCTGCTCCGCCATTCAACGAGATCATGGCTGATCATCCAAACCCTAGCACCCGGTCCCTACACCGACAGCCATCCCACCCAAGCCCTATCCCCATAACCCCACATATTTAATCCCCCCTAACACTAAGGGCCAATTTTTTTATCATGGCCAATCAACCTAACCCACACATCTTTGGACTGTGGGAGGAAACCGGAGCACCCGGAGGAAACCCACGCAAACACGGGGAGAATGTGCAAACTCCACACAGACAGTCACCCGAGGCCGGATTTGAACCCGGGTCCCTGGCGCTGTGAGGCAACAGTGCTAACCACTATGCCACCGTGCTGCCCTTGTGGGGTACCTTATTGAAGGCCTTTTGAAAATCCAGATAAATTACATTTACTGCATTACCATTGTCTACTCTCTCTGTTAGCTCTTCAAAAAATTCAATAAGGTTGGTCAAGCAAGACTTTCCCTTTTGAAATCCACGTTGACTATTCATTATTATATTTTTGGTTTCTAGATGTTCTTCTATTTTCTCCTTTAGTAGGGATTCCATTATTTTTCCTACCACCAATGTTAAGCTGACTGGTCTATAATTCCCTGGACATGTTTTATCCCCCTTCTTAAATATCGTTATTACGTTAGCTATCCTCCAGTCCTCTGGCACTATATATTTTCCTAATGAATTATTAAATATGCGTAGTAATGCCTCTGCTATCTCTTCCCTAGATTCTTTTAAAATGCGTGGATGCAATCCATCTGGACCAGGGGTTTTATCCTCTTTGAGTTTGATTAATTTATTGAATATATCCCATTTTAAAAATTTTAAATGCACTTATCTCATTACTAATCTCATCATCCAATGTCATGTCCACCTGTTCTATCTCCCTGGTAAATATTGAAGCAAAATAATTATTTAATATTTCTGCCATCTCTTTATCGTTACGTGTGGTTTTATCCTGACTATCCCTTAATGGCCCTATTCCCATCCCAACCTTCCTTTTTTTATTGATGCGCCTATAAAATATTTTACTATTTTGTTTTATGTTCCTTGATAATTTAATTTCATAGTTCCTCTTTACCTCCCTAATTGTTTTCTTTTTACTTCTCGCCTAATCTTTTTGTATTCTCTCTTATCATGCACTCCACTGCTGTCTATGTACTTAATGTATGCCTCTTTCCTTACCCTCAATTGTTCCCTTATGTCTTTATCCATCCATGGAGTCTCATTATTGTTTAGATTGCTCTTTCCTTTTAGCGGAATATATTTTTCCTACACTCTGTTTAACACCATTTTAAATGTTTCCCATTACTGTTCTACATTGTTGTTTGCCAATATTGTTGACCATTTTTTTCCCCAAGTTCTATTCTCAGCCCCTTAAAATCAGCTTTTCTCCAATCTATTAACCTGGTTTTCATCATACTTATGTCCTTCTCAATTATCATCTTATATTATGGTCACTATTGCCTAGATGTTCCCCTACTTTTACTTCTCTTATCTGCTCTGGTTCATTCCCCATTACTAGATCCAATAGCAAATCCTCCCTTGTTGGGCTTTTTACATACTGGGTTAGAAAGGAGTCATGTGCACATTGTAGGAACTCCATTCCCTTATCCCCTTTACCTACCTCTTCTGCCCAATTAATATCAGGGTAGTTGAAATCCCCCATGATTATTATTCTGTTTTTTACTCATTTCCCTAATTTGTCTGCATATTTCTTCCTCCACCTCCCTTCGACTATTAGGTGGTCTGTAGACTACGCCTATTAGTGTGATTGATCCTTTGTTATCTTTTATCTCTATCCATATGGATTCTATTTTTGTCTTGCTGATATCTGTGGCACTTTTTTCTACTGCCATTATGTTCCTTAATAAGTACAGCTACTGCACCTCCCCTTTTCCCCTCCCTATCTTACTAAATGTGTTATACCCTGCAATGTTTAATTCCCAGTCCTGATTTTTCTGTAGCCATGTCTCAGTAATCCCTACTATGTCATAGAATCATAGAAAGTTACAGCATGGAAGGAGGCCATTTTGGCCCATCGTATCCGTGCTGGCCAACAAAGAGCTATCCAGCCTAATCCCACTTCCCAGCTCTTGGTCCGTAGCCCTGCAGGTTACAGCATCCCAAGTGCACATCCAAGTACTTTTTAAATGTGGTTAGGGTTTCTGCCTCTACCACCCTTTCAGGCAGTGAGTTCCAGACCCCCACAATCCTCTGAAGAAATTTCCACTCAAATCCCCTCTAAACCTTCCACCAATTACTATAAATCTGTGCCCCCTGGTTTTTGACCCCTCTGCTAAGGGAAATAGGTCCTTTCTATCCACTTTATCTAGGCCCTTCATAATTTTATACACCTCAATAAGGTCTCCCCTCAGCCTCCTCTGTTCCAAGGAAAACAAACCCAGTCTATCTAGTCTTTCCTCATAGCTAAGATTCTCTACTCCCAGCAACATCCTTGTAAATCTCCTCTGTACCCTCTCTAGTGCAATCACATCTTTCCTGTAATGTGGTGACCAGAACTGCACGCAGTACTCTAGCTGAGGCCGAACTTGTGTTTTATACAGTTGAAACATAACCCCCCTGCTCTTGTATTCTATGCCACGACTAATAAAGGCAAGTATTCCGTATGCCTAATTAACCACCTTATCTACCTGACCTGCTACATTTAGGGATCTGTGGACATGCACTCCAAGGTCCCTTTGTTCCTCTACACTACTCAGTGTCCTACCATTTAATGTGTATTCCCTTTCCTTGTTAGCCCTCCCCAAATGCATTACCTCACACTTCTCCGGATTGAATTCCATTCGCCACTGTTCTGTCCACCTGACCAATTTATTGATATCTTCCTGCAGCCTACAGCTTCCTTCTTCAGTATCAACCACACAGCCGATTTTAGTATCATCTGCAAACTTCTTAATCATACCCCCTGTATTCAAGTCTAGATCACTGATATATACCACAAAAAGCAAAGGGCCTAGTACTGAGCCCTGCGGAACTCCACTGGAAACAGCCATCCAGTCACAAAAACACCCATCAACCATTACCCTCTGCTTCCTGCCTCCGAGCCAGTTTTGAATCCAACTTGACACTTTGCCCTGGATCTCATGGGCTTTTAACTTTGTGACCAGTCTGCCATGTGGAACCTTATCAAAAGCCTTGCTAAAGTCCAAATACACTACATCAAACGCACTACCCTCATCTACCCTCCTTGTTACCTCCTCAAAAAATTCAATCAAGTTTGCCAGACACAACCTTCCCTTAACAAATGTCTGGTTCCTCGCAATGTATGATTGCCTCCAGCTCCCCTGTTTTATTATGGACACTGTGTGCATGGCTGTACAGATGGTTTAACTCATTTTTTTAAATAGGATTTCCTCTCACCTCATTTTTAACCATCTTTTTAGACTTCTGTTCTATAACTCTATTTATTCCCTTGCCATGAATGTCCTCCCTTACTTTATTCTATCCTATGCTCTCTTTTCCTGGTTTGTTTCTATTTAGACTGGTTACGTTTCTTGTAGATCCCTCCCCCCATCTTACTAGTTTAAAGCCTTTGCCACTTCCCTATTTACCCTTTCCACTAGGACACGGGTCCCATCCTGGTTCAGGTGGAGCCCATCCCATCGGTACAGCTCCTTCCTGTCCCAGGACTGGTGCCAGTGTCTCATGAAAAGGAACCCCTCTTTCCCACACCAGCCCTTTAGCCATGTGTTAATTCTCCTGATCTGTCTGCTTCTATGCCAATTTGCACATGGCTCGGGCAATAATCCAGAGATTATTACCCTCGAGGTCCTACATTTTAATTTAGAGCCTAACTCCTGAAACTCTTTCAGCAGGACCTCCTCCCTGTTCCTACCTATGTCGTTTGTTCCAACATGGCCCACAACAACTGGATTTACCCCTCCCTTTCCAAGTTCCTCTCCAGCCGCCGTGAGATAGCCCTTACCCTGGCACCAGGATTCTCGTTCATGACTGCAGAGGACGCTATCTATCCCCCTAATTATAGAGTCCCTATTACTACCACATTTCTATTCTGCTTTTCCCCCCCTTGGACAGCCTTCTGAGCCATGGTGCCTTGGTCTGCATTGTGGCTGTCCTCCCTGCAGTGGAACTTGACTGAAAGGTAAAAGGGGGCAGGCGATTGGTGCCGAGAGATCATTCTCCCTCAAGGAAAAAATAGACAATGTAAAAGCACCTTCTGTCTAATGGTTTATTTATACTACAGAAGCACTTCAAAGAACGTTTGTACATTATTGCCTAAAATTCCCAGTGCAATGGAAGCAATCCGACTTATACTGCAGGGCAAATTCCACAGTACCATGAAACTTCCACGTGGACTTGTATTGAAGTTGTTGACATACGTTCTTCATAGTTAGGGGATGTGCATACAAGGCAGCGATTTTAAAAATAACATATCACTGCTCGGTATCACCAGGCTGAGCAGCTCAGCCCACAGGCAGTCACAAGGGCAGGAATTGTGCCTCCCTGTGCAGGTCCGGTACGGGCGGTGTCCATGGCGGGTCACGACCCCACTGCTGGCTCCATCCTGCTGTTGAAAATGAACTTACCTTAATGGGCCTATTAAGCCCGCCCAGCGCGTTACCTGGCCCAATGAGATGGAGCGGGTCTGGTGACGTCATTCATGACGTGTTTTCAGCCGGGATCTTTAAAGGGACCATGGCCACATTAGATTTGAAGTTTCATCTAACATAGTGCTGTCAGTGCATTGGAGTGCTGCAAACACTGACAATGACTGCACAGAGGCAGAGGGCTGCACCCAGGTTCTCCGGTGACTCCCTCCATATGCTTATGGAGGGAGTCAGAGCACGCAGGGAGGTCCTCTTCCCTTCCGATGGGCGGAAGAGACCTCTCTAGGTGACCAAGACAGCCTGGTTGCAAATTGCAGAGGAGATCACAAGCAGGGATGTGGTCAGGAGGACCTGGGAAGCCCTCTGTCCTGTGCATCATCAGGTGATTGCGGAGAAGGTTGGTGTTGTTGTTGCTGCTGCTGGTGTGCCTGGTGCTGCTGGTGTTGGGGCTCATCGTGGTCAGATTCTGAGGACCAAGGTGAGACAGTATAAACGGCACCCATGTTGATGGAATAGATGGCAGGTGAAGTACAGATGATAGAAGCATTCTGTCAATGGTGAGAGAGTTCTTGCAATGTGGTGACACTGGATGGAGACTTTGCTGGAAAGACTTGCAGTCTACAGAATCTGTGCTGGAAATGGACTGAGCAACAGCTTCTGCCTGAGGAAAGTGACCATCTGTCAGGTGGGAGCTTTTACTGCATTTGATGCTGTCAAGTAATCAGCTGGAGCAATGGCCACAGAACTCCTGCCTCAGGTTGACAGACTGCGTGAATCCCGTGGCCATGCAGGGAAATGTAAAAAGTAAGTAAAAAAGGCTCTTAAGTGCCTGTAAACTACCTGTTATTCTTCGCAATTGGGTTGCCCTCTGCTGCCGGTCGTGTTGGCTCCGTGATGACAGACGCGCCTATGGGATAGGCACGTGGGAGCGAGATGACAGCAGGTTCCCGACCCGCTGTCAAAAATAACAACTTTCCCACTCGACCCACCACCAATCGCGCCCGCTACCACCCCGGAAAATTCCAGCCAATGACTTCTTGTTATGTGGGAAAAGAGGGTATTCAGCAGAATAATTATCCACCAAGAGCATGCAGTGCTTGTTTTGGACAGTATTTCATACAATGAGATACTGGAATCTACTTAGAAGATCTGGCCTTATTCAGAATTCAAATCAACATTTTCCAGTAGCAACCTTTCAAACATCCAGCAAGAATTTCAAAGCATAGGTTATTCACTCACCTCATAACATGGACATCAGTTGCCACTCTTTCACCGCACATATGGTAAGCTATAACATCAACTAATGTCATTGTCATAAAGACTGATACATGAATCAATCAATGGCTATGATGCCTCTGAATTAAAATGGATCTTGCCAATTCTGCTTCTTACAATGACACGGCAACACTTGCTGTGCCTGGTAAGTGCTAATTTGATGATGATACACAGCAGAAAGCATTTGTAAAGGCTTCATGGTTACAGCTACCTGCAACGTCCACATTGCCAAATACCATCCTTGGAACTCGAAGACATAAACACCATCGAAAGGATACTATAACTCTTTAACAGGATAATGCCAGAGATGCTAAACTATAGTTATGAGAAGAGACTTGAGATAGTGCAACTATTTCTACTGAAGCAGATAAGGCTACAGGAAGAATTAATAGAGGTTTAAAAAAAAAAAAATGAAGCATTTTGATCATTTGAAAAAGGAAAGACTATTTCATGTGTTTGGGGAGCCAGTGATTAAAGGGTTATCACTTTAACATTTTCAATAAGAGTGAGGTGAGATTTTACGAGGCTTTTTTTTTTTAAACACAAAGGCTTCGATATTAACCCGGGGAAGGTCGAGAGGGGTGCGAAACCCTAAAACACCAAAACGCGACCCCAACCCAATGCGTGCGTGCCTGCCGCCAGGTAGCGAGGTTTGCGAGTGTCTCATCTTGGAGAGGTGGGACGCGTCATTAAGGTATTTAAATCAAGCTCTCAGACAGTGCAATTGCGAGCCTGATTAAATTTAACTGCTGCCCTGTGGGTTTCCCAGGACTCAGGAAACCTGGCAGCAAAAGGGCGGCAGGAGCTGCCAGCTCCAGAAGGTAAATACTTTTACAGCACTCCTTGTGAGCCAGGAGGAGCAGGAGTGCTTCCCCTGCCCCTCAAGGAAGCCTTCGGCCTCCCTTCTGCCGATCGTGGCCTCTCTTTAGCTACGATAGGCGACCTGCCCCCAACCCCCCGAAGGCCTCTCTCTCTTCCCCCATCATGCGCTCACAGCCGACACTCCCCACTCCCCCAAGCCCCGATTTACAGCTTGCCCCCCTCCCGCAATCATAGCAGGCCCACCACCACCCCCCACCCACCCACCCCCGCATGCCCTAATCTGCAGCCTGCCCACCAGCTGCTGGGTTTGAAACTGAATTTTAAAATGCTACTGAGGTCCTACTGTTAAATACGGCAGGACCTCTGTGTTACATTGTTATAGTATCACATCGTTAAATGGAACTACTTTGGTATGGAACTACTTTGGTATGGTGTAGTTATATTGCTATGTGGCACACTGTGCACAGGCAGTACACAGTGCAGCGTCAGACATCTTGTATCACTCCGCACCATGCGGCAGCACAGAAACAAAGCAGAAGTACAGCTAGTAAAAGCAGTAACTAAAATGAGCTAAAAGTGTTTGTATTATTTATAGTAAAAGAACACAAGGAGACACAACATGGTGGCAGCGGTATAAGTGAGTAAAAAATTGTGCTATACTGTGGTGTATGTGCCTTTAAGAGCCCCTGTGTACTGTAATGCCGGTAATGGCCACTCGGGCTATATAAGCCTGTATATTGTCTTGTATCTGTTAGTTCACCTCCAGACTTTGTTCAGTAAACACCTGTGAAACCAACTCCTGCCTTCCGTGTCTCCATTAACACACGGATACAACATATACGAACTACGAATAAGACGAAAAGTGATTTTATGAGCTGATTGTGAGTGCCGATGTCTGCGGTGATTTGAGAGTGAATCATACGGGAAATTAAAATGACGACTGTGCAAATGCAACCCCTCATGAACTGGGAAGCCGACGATATAGTAGAAGCATTCCGCAAGTTCAAACAGAAATGTGAGCTTACATTCAAAAGCTTCCTGAAGGGCGCTACCAACGAGGAAAAGGTTAGTTACATTCTGTTGTGGACAGGAGAAAAAGGTCTAGATTTGTATAATATCTGGAGTTTGACTGAAGATGAAAATGAAAACCTTTGACAATTTTTGATAAATTCAGCAACCATCTAGAGCCTAAATCCAATCACCGTATACACAGATACAAATTCCAGAGTCTAAGACAGGAACCCGGTGAAACAGCTGACAATTTCCTGACAAGGCTGAGAAATGAAGCCAGTAAGTGTAAATTTAAGGAAATGGAAGAAAAGCTTGTGGACCAGCTAATATGGGGGTCAGCGCATGTAGAGGTACAAAAAGCCCTGATAGGAAAAGAAAAGCTTGGAATAACAGAGGCTATAGATACTGCGAGAGCTCATGAAGCAGCAAATGAAAACGCTGATTTCTCAAACGGCTGACATGCGGATGGCTTCTGAGACGGACAACAGAGTGGATGCAGTGAGAGAAAAGTACAACACACAAAGACATACACATGACAACGGGGGAAACGTGCAGAAATTGTGGAAGACCGCACGATTACACAGACAAGAGGAAATGTCCAGCATATGGAACAAGCTGCAATGAATGTGGCAAACTAAACCACTGGGAAAAGAGGTGTAGAACGAAGAAAGAAGGAACATACATCAGAAACAAAGGCGGACAGCAGAACCAGAGAAAGAAACACAATATCCATGCCATGGATGAGCAGGATGATGATGATGATCACGACAATGCACTAAACATCGAAACCATAAAGATACAGCTTCACGAGATGTCCAGAGCGGAAAATACTCCGAGGAGAGAATTGCACACCATCATCCAAATCAAAAAAAAGATCAAAGGTCGGCCCAAAACCATCAACTTAAAGTTGAAGCTGGACACAAGGGCTCAGAGCAACATTCTCCCATTGAGACTGTACCAGCAGATCTTTCCCGAAAACCTGAGAGAAGATGGCTACCCGAAAAATGGTTGTTTAAAGGCAAGTAATGTCACGCTGACAGCATACGGGGGGAGTGAGATTAAACAACTCGGAATAACCTTTATCAAAGGGACACATAAAAGAAAGAACATCAACTGCATGTTCTATGTCACCGACACTGAGGGGCCAGCGATCCTGGGATTAAACAGCTGCGAGAAGTTGAGATTGATCTCAGTGCATCACGAGCTGACGGAAACGCCACTGAAGATAGACAGCAACACCCCACTGGAGAACCGCCCACAAATCAAGAGTAAAAAAGACTTGATAGACATGTATCCGGAATGTTTCGATGATACAGTGGGATGTTTCGGAGATTTCCAATACCACATCACCATCAATCCAGAGGTAAAGCCCGTTATCCATGCTCCACGAAAAGTACCCATCGAGCTGAAGACAAAGCTTGAAAGAGAGCTAAAGGAGATGGAAGAAAAGGGAGTGATCGTAAAGATCACTGAACCCACAGACTGGGTAAACTCAATTGTGGTACGAGAAAAGCCAAACGGGTGTCTCAGAATATGTTTGGACCCCAAAGATCTAAACCAGGTGATAAAGAGGGACCACTATCCCACCCCAACGCTAGAGGAGATTACGCCATCACTGGCAGGAGCCACGGTTTTCTCAAAACTAGATGCCAGAAATGGATATTGGAACGTGAAGTTGGATGAGGAATCAGCAACACTGACAACATTCAACACACCATTTGGGCGTTACAAATTCCTGCGGCTACCATTCGGGCTAAAGGTCAGTCAAGATATCTTTCAACAGAAAATAGACGAGACATGCAGAGGCTGTGAAGGAGCTATAGGAATAGCTGATGATATTCAGATCTATGGAGCAGATGAAAGAGACCATGACATGCACCTACATGAGGCCATGGAGAGTACCAGGAAGGCTTGCATCAAGTTAAATGCAGATAAGTGCATAGTTAAAGTCAAGGAATGCCAATTCTTCGGTATGATTTATACACCAGAGGGAGTCAAGCCAAATCCGGAGAAGATTGCGGTGATTGCTGAAATGAAACCACCCAAAGATAAGAAAGAGCTGAGGAGTTACCTCGGCTTGGTCCAATACATGAGTTCTTTCATCCCACACATGTCGGAACATACAACAAATCTCAGAGAGCTATTGAAAGAAGACACCGAATACCAGTGGTCTGAATCACACGAAAGGAATTTCAAACAACTTAAAGAACTGTTGTGCAAAGAAACAAGTCTGTCATATTATAACAGAAGAAAACCAGTCACTCTGCAAGTAGACGCTTCTACCAGAGGACTAGGGGCAGCTCTGGTGCAGGAAGGAAAGCCGATAGCTTTCGCATCAAAGGCCTTGACGTCAGCCGAGACGAGATACGCCAACATAGAAAGAGAACTATTAGCAGTAGTGTACGGATGCGAGAAATTCCATACATACCTATATGGCAGGCGATTTACAATAGAGAGTGACCATCGTCCACTAGAACAGATCTACAAGAAGGATCTGTGCAAAGCGCCTGCAAGACTGCAAAGACTACTTCTAAGGATCCAAAGCTATGACTTCACGCTTAAATATAAGCCAGGAAAGGAAATGGTGCTAGCAGATGCGTTGTCTCGATTGTCACCATATGAGAAACACGAGGTGGAGGGCCTAACAGTAAAAATCCACCACCTAGTGAATGTTACCCCTACAAAGCTCAGTCAAATCAGAGATGAGACTAGCAAAGATGAGGAATTGCAACTACTCACACAACAAGTAATACAGGGGTGGCCGGAGAGAATCCAGCAGGTACAGGCGACAATTCGTCAATACTGGACGATTAAAGACGATACTGCAGTAGAAGACGGTATTCTCCTTGCTGGATCGAGGATCATCGTGCCAAAGACGATGCAGACATAACTTCTCCATCTCATACATGAAGGCCACATGGGAATGGAAAAATGCAAGCTGAGAGCCAGATCAGCTGTATACTGGATAGACATGTACAAAAATATCGAACAGATGGTCTCTGCATGCGGTATATGCCAGAAATACAGAAATGCACAACAGAAAGAGGAGATGATACCTAGTGAAATACCGTCAAGACCATGGCACACTGTTGGGGCAGATCTCTTCATGTGCAATCAAGAATGGTATCTCATAGTGGCAGATTACTATTCCAAGTTTCCTTTTGTGAGAAGGATGAAAGACTTGAGAGCCACAACTACCACGAGGATTGCAAAGAGCTTGTTTGCTGAACAAGGAATCCCGGAAAAGGTAATCTGTGACAATGGAACCCAGTTCACATCGAGTGAATTCAGAGCTCTGGCAGAAAAGTATGGGTTCAAAATAGTAACCTCATCCCCACATTTCCCAAGGGGACACGGGTTCATCGAAAGACAGATCCAGACTGTCAAGAGAACTCTCATCAAAAGTAGTGAGATGGGGGAAGACCAAGACCTTGCCCTCCTATCACTCAGATCAACACCACTGAAAGCAGACATGAAATCACCTGCGGAATTGCTGAATGGGAGGAAGTTTAAGACTACACTACCAGCAAAAATACATCCTCCCCAGGACCAGGAGGACTTCAGACAAAAGCTGGCAGAAGCACAAATCGTAGGAAGCAAACATTATGATAAACATGCAAAGACGCTACCAGAATTGCTGAATGGACAATCAGTGCATGTGCAAGACCCGGTGTTGAAAACCTGGAATCCAGCCAAGGTCATTGGAAAAGCTGATACTCCAAGATCCTACTTCGTAGAGACTGAACCTGGTAACCAATACAGACGGAACAGACTCCACATCAGACCTTCACCTGAACTGGATAAGCAGCAGACAACATCAGCAACATTGACAACACCAGCTACCACAAGCAGTACAACACCAGAAACAAGCGCTACAAATCAAACAACCACGAGCATGCACAGTCCAACTCCAAAGGCAACAGCAACAACAACAACGAGAGCGGAACACACCAAAACACCGCAGAGAGGAATGGTCACCACCAAATCCACAAGATGGAGGGACAACATCCAACCATCTGAGCGATATCGCGAATAAAAAAAAAAACGCACGATTCTTTGTAGTTGATAATAATAGTTTAGATATAATATGTTAATTTAAATTGTTAAATTTCATGTTTTAGTTTTTTGAGAAAGAGGGATGTTACATTGTTATAGTATCACATCGTTAAATGGAACTACTTTGGTATGGAACTACTTCGGTATGGTGTAGTTATATTGCTATGTGGCACACTGTGCACAGGCAGTGCACAGTGCAGCGTCGGACATCTTGTATCACTCCGCACCATGCGACAGCACAGAAACAAAGCAGAAATACAGCTAGTAAAAGCAGTAACTAAAATGAGCTAAATGTGTCTGTATTATTTATAGTAAAAGAATACAAGGAGACACAACACTCTGTGACCCCGGTCTTGACGGTTCCTTCGGCTGCTTTCGGCCTGCCCGCCTCCCCATAAATATCGGGGCCAGAGTTGCTGGAGCATGCAAGATTTTACAACAGGAAGTGCTTGAGGCAGAGATCATTGAATCTTTTAAGGGAAAAGTGCACAAATATTTAAAGCAGAGGATGATACAGGAATACAAGAACAACAACTTGAATTGATATACTGCCCTTAGTTGAAAAAAAAATCACAACGCTCTTCACAGAGGCATAATCCAACAAAAATGGACAAGGGGGCGATTTTCTCAGCCCCAAGGAGGCGGGTATGGAGGCGAGACTGCCGGGAAAATGGCAAACCCGCCCCCAAGCCATCTTCCCAGGAGGCGGGTAACCGTCCCGTGCCGGGTCCCGTCTCCTTGGAGGCGGGAAGGGATTAAAGCCTATTAACTGCCTGTTAACAGGTAGTTAACAGACAGAAAATAGGATTATCCCCTTTTTGCCCTCACAAGTGCGGGCTTCCCGAAGGCTCCAAAACCCACCAGCTCAGCTCAGCAAGTACGGGGTCTGCGGGGGTCGGGGTACAAAAGTGTGGTGTGAAGGTAAGTGATGGGTGCAAGAGTGTAGAGGTGAGTATCTGAGGTAAGTGCAAAGTGTTTTTAAAAGTGTACTTACCTTTGTTTCTTCCTGCAGACTTCAGTCGGTTTGTATGCGGAGAGTCTTGCACCTCGTGTTGCAGATGAGAGATGTCCGTTGCATTCTTAGATGCAACAAACATCTTAATTCTATAAAGGAAGGAAGGTTGATGAGGTCTTGTATGCAAGAGCTCATCAAACTGCAGAGATTGTCATTGTTTTACATCTTCACAGAGCTGTCAAACGATGACAATTTATCTGTCAAAAATCTTCTGACAGATGACACGTCATACGGTGACGTGCTCTGCAACCAGCTTTCCTTTAATTGGCCTGCTAAACCCACTGGGCGGGCTTAACAAGGTCAATCAAGGGAAAATAACGTGGATTGGCCACAGCTCGATGGAGGCGGGAATGAAACCCAACAAGTAGCAGTCCTGCCTCCAACCCGCCTCCATTTACAAAATCGCCCCCCAAGACAAAGAAGAAGTTATTAGAAGTGTTGACCAAAAATATAATCAAAATGTTGGATTTTAAGGAAGATCTTAAAGGAGGTGAGGTGAAGGGGCTTAAGGGATGGAATTGTACAGCATAAGGCCTAGATGGCTGAAGGGATGGAACCAGTAGTAGGGTGAAAAGATGGAGGATACTCAAGAGAGCAGAGTCAGAGGAATGGAGAGTTCTGGAGGTGGGGGATTTGTAGGCCTTGAGGAAGTTACAGAGATGGCCACGATGGAATTTAAACACAAAGATGAGAACTATAAATTGGAGGAGTTGGGTTACCGGGAGCTAATATAGGTCAGCAAGGACAAGATTGATGGGTGAGCAGGACTTGGGCGGGATAGGATAGGGGCAGCAGAGTTTTGAATGAACTGACCAAGAGAGCAGTGGAAAAGTCAAGTCTTGAGGCGAGACTTTCAGCAGCACATAGGCTGAGGCAGGATGGGAGGCGAGCGATTTTACAGAGGTACAAGTAGATAGTCTTTGCGATGGAGAGGAGAAAACAGGGTCGGAAGCTCAGCTTGGAGTTAAGTTAGACATCAAGTTTGTAAAGAGTCTGGTTCAATCCGAGACAGTAGCCGGGGAGGAGGATAGAACTGGTACTGAAGGCAAGGCCACTAGGTGGTTTTGGCAGAGAGAGTGAGCTTCGACAATGCTCAATGTGATTCAACCAGATCTGGTGATGGAATGACTGAACTAGTTGGACACCATTTATGCTCAAGTCTGAACCCCCTGGACTTGAGAGAGTGATGAGGGGGACAAAACCAGGGAGAATGACCAGGATTGGAGAGAGCAAAGCTTTCACTGGGGACAAGAGCATGGAACACGGATATGAGGAAGTGGTTGAACAAGAAATTGGTTAGAGATGGGCCTTGTCTGTGATCAAGACCATAGAAGTTGAGCGGTCATGTGAGATGGCAAGGTCGAGGGGGTAGTCGTGAATCTGGCTTATATGGATGGCAAGGAAGGACAGGATGGAAGTGAAATCAGAGGAAAGATGGTAAGGTGAGTTGAGATGGAAACTGAAATCACCAAGGATGAGGAGTTGCTCAGTGCAGAGGCTAAGGGAGGAATGGAGGGAAGATATCTCAGGGAGAAACATGGCATGAGGATGTAGGGTGGTAGAGAACAACGATATAGAGGAGAAGCTTGAAGGGTGGAACAAGATGAGGTACTTGAAGGAGGAGACATGCCAGAGGAATAGGAGAAGAGAACAAAGAGTGATTTAATAATAAGAGCCACATTGCCGCTGCGGTGGTGTGGGCAAGACAGGTGGTGGAAGTATAGCCAGGCAGGGAGGCTTCTATAAGGGCTAAGGTGTCGCTATCCATAAGCCAAGTTTCAATCCAAGCCATGATATCAATTGGTGGGTAGGTTGGCAAAAGAGAAGAATGAGGCATTGGGGTTGCTGCTTATAAGGAGGCAATGACTTACCCTTCAGAGAATGCCGAGAAAGACACCGAGTGCAGCTGTGAGCGTATCCAAGGGGAATTCAATCCTGGGATGGCAAGAGAGTAGAAAGGCAGAGGAGTGGTGATGGGTTTGGGTAGGGATTAAGGGCCTAGGTCAAGGCGACATAACCTTAAAATCAGAGCTAGGCCATTCAGGAGAGTCCAATGTCAAAGTCTAAGGTCCAGGGGGGGGGATGAATTTGACTTGTAGACAGATTGGAGTCAGTTTGCAGCATTGACCAAGGTCCAGGTTCGAAATCAGTTGTGGAGAGAGAGTGAATCCAGGAGCTGTGTGAGGGGCAAAGTATCAGTGGGCGCAATGCTGCAGGTTGTCCAGTGGAAACTGAGGGTTGAGAAGGAATGGAGATTTGACCATGAGCCAGCAGAGGTTGATGCAGGGGTCCAGCAGAAATGCATAGTGGCCTCTGTGCAAAGCAGAAGAACGAGTATACCAGTAGAGGCGGAAGGAGCAGTGGGAGTGAAACTGCAGGATTAGGTGCAGTGCTGTCCAGGGAGCCAGAGGAGGTGAAAGGTAAATACATAGAATTAGTGCAGATGAGGGAGCTAGTTTCTGGAATATAGAAGGGTTAATGGGGTGATTTGATTGAGGTTTTTAGGATTTTGAAAGGAATTGATCGGGTAGACGGAGAGAAACTTTTTCTGTTAGTGGGGAGTCTAGGTCAAGGCGGCATAACCTTAAAATCAGAGCCAGGCCATTCAGGAGAGAAGTTAGGAAACACTTTTTCACGAAAAGGGTGGTAGAGATGTGGCACTCTCTCTCACAAACAGCAGTAGATGCTAGCTCAGTTAATAATTTTAAATCTGAGATCAGTGGAGTTTTGCTAGACAAGGGTATAAAAGGATATAGAGCCAAGGCAGGTGGATGGAGTTAATTTACAGATCAGCCAGGATCTCACTGAATGGTGGAACAGGCTCGAGACCTGAATAGCCTATGTTCCTAGTTGGAGCAACAGCTATAGGGATTGAGGAGAATACAAGATCAGGAGCAGAAGTCGGAGCTTGGGGAGCCTATCCAACCCAGTCCAGCAAAGGGTGATGGAGGAATTCTGAAGGATGATTGCAGTCCCTGGCCACAGGAAGAAAATGGAAAGAATCAAAGCAGAGATTATTCAGCAGCAAGGATGACAATCAATAGGATCAAAGCTTGCTCAGCATAGAATGAAACATTCTTAGCTGAGGAGCAGAAAACTGTACCTGTAGAAGCAGACCAGGTGCTGGAATAGAGGCAGTGGCAGCGAAGGTGGTGGTCACAGTTAATCCCAGTAGAGTAAAGCTCAGAAGCCAGCTGTATAGTCCTCAAGTTCAGTAGGTGGAGAAATGGACAATGTAGTCTGGAACAGGTTACCTTAAACTTGAAGTGACTGAGTGGCAGAGCACAGTCACAACAGCCAAGGAATACAGTGTCGTCTAGCTGAGCAGTCTTGATGGCAGAGGAGTCCAGGAAATCAAATGTGAGCAGAGCTCCAGCCATTGAAAACACAGTCAAAATACTGATCAAGTTGGGTCACTGGATGACCAATGTGCTCTGCACAGGTAACTGTAAACATGTAACTTCAACTTGTAGATTGAGTTCAAGTGCATCCACTATTGGAGGCAAGGGATCTTATGCAGTGGAGGAGAGGAAACTGGGAGAAAGGGACAAAGAATGGCAATGGATAGCCATGGATTAAGTTGCAAAGGAGAGAATCTCAATTAGAAGCTGCTAGCCCAAGAGCAATCTTTAGAATATGGAGAGAGTTGGGTTGTGGAGCTTTTGGATTGTTCTAGCAAGGAGCCAGCACATAAATGATAGGCCAAATGTCCTCCTTTTGTGCTGTAAACTCCTATGATTCTAAGCTCATTGGTGAAGAGACGCAAAGTAGTGCATGAAGAATATATTGTGCTACATAGAACTGAAGAAAGGTCATATTTGAGAAAAGGCAATTTGGCCCATCAAAGTTCAGTTCCTTAGTACTCAATGGTTCCTCTCTAATCATAATATCCAACTGTTTTTTGAACAACCCCTCTACTACCCTGCCTGGCAGATTATTCCAAACATTTGTCATTGTAAAGTAGTTCTTTCAGGTATCTGTTTTAAATTTATTTTGCACTTGATTCCAGTTATGTCCTCTGTTCCTACTTTCCTACTTACTTTTAAGTAATAATCTAGATTTAACTTAATTATACTTTATGTACTTCAATATAGTTCCTCTCCCCCCACATCAGCATCGACTTTCATTCTAGATTGTAAAGCTTAAACTTCTCTATTCTTTCTTCACAACTCATCCCTTTAGACATGGGATCAGTCTTGATGCTCTACTCCGCAATGCACGTATAACCTTTTTGTGCCAAGGTGACCAATACACAAAACAATACTTCAAATGTGGTCTGACCAATACACTGAAAAACTTTTGCATAATATCTGTTGATGTGTATTCTACCTTTCCAGCTATAGATCTTAGTTTTCTATCAACTTTTTAATTGCATTACCACATTTTCTTAAAGTAGCATATCTATAATTACTCTCAAGCTCTTTAACTTATTCAATTGCTAACTCGATCCCATTCATTATATACTTATGGCCCACACTTTTTGACCTATGTGCATTATCTTACATGTAGCAGTGTTAAAATTTAATTTGCTATTTATCTGTCCTATTACACAAACAATCACTTGTCTTACCGATCTTTAGCTGCTATCTCTACGGCTTTATTTAATATTGTTAGAAAATTTGGTAGCCTTACATTTAGCTTCTATATACAGGGATGGAGTTCCAGGAATTTGACCCAGCGATGATGAAGGATGGTGTGTGATTGGAGGGGAACCTGGAGGTGGTGGTGCTCCCATGCGCCTGCTGCCCTTGTCCTTCTAGGCGGTAGAGATTGCAGGTTTGGGAGGTGCTGTCGAAGAAGCCTTGGCAAGTTGTTGCAATGCATCTTGTAACTGGTTCACACTGTAGCCACGGTGCGCTGATGGTGGAGGAGTGAATGTTTAAGGTGGTGATTGCGTGCCGATCAAGCGGGCTGCTTTGTCCTGGATGATGTCAAGCTTCTTGTTATAAATCTCATCCTTCATCAAGAAACTACTCATGAAATAACGCTGGCCGGCCAGCTGGTGGCGCCGTCCAAGGAGTATAAATACAGCTTTCCAGGGACATTTTGTAAGACAAGAAACTAGCGAAGTACAACTAGACCTCCATGTTCTGAAACAAGTTGATTAAAGCCTTGCGTTATGTTCAAACCAAGTGCGTAGTGAGTTTTATTACGTCAATTTAATCAACTTGATATTGACGCCACGCTTTGGGTGATTTCGGGAACAGCCAGCTACAACTCGAACCGTAGAAGGGAAATCAGACAAGTAATCGATCCATCATGGAGAAACTACTCAGACCCGCCCATCTCGACCTGGACCCGAATTCACTTACAGCTGCTAAGGTATGGAAACACTGGTATCGTACCTTTAGCAATTTCCTTGAGGAGTGTGGTGAGAATGTTCCTAATAAGTTACGAATGCTTGCTAATTATGTATCCCCTCATGTGTTTGATTATATCGAAGACTGTGTAGACGATGACGCCGCTATCCAAATACTACAGCAGCTATATGTCAAGTCCCCAAATGAAATTTTTGCTCGGCATCTACTGGCCACAACTCGACAACAACCCGGGGAATCACTTGACGAATTCCTTCAGAAAATTCGCAGGCTCAGCAAGGATTGTAATCTTAAAGCTGTTACAGCTGAGCAGTACCAGGAGGAGTTAATTCGTGATTCCTTTATTAATGGGATTGCATCTCCCTTCATACGTCAGCGTCTGTTGGAGAATAAAACTCTCAAGTTACAGGCTGCCTATGACCAGGCACGTTCTCTGGACTTAGCAAAGAGGAATGCAGACACCTATCTTTCACCACGTGCACGGGCTGCTGCTATCACTTTTAGTGACTCCTTCGATAGGCCTCGGGCGGAAGCCCTCACGGATGATGACTCCAACCTGGCTGATGACAACCCTACCCTAGAAACCTACACTGATGATGACCCCGCCCTAGCGGCATCTTGGCAATCTGGAAGGAAGTGTTTCTTCTGTGGAGGTGCGTTCCATTATAGGAAATTTTGTCCTGCTCGTAACGCAACCTGCAATCATTGCAGCAAGAAAGGTCACTTTTCTAAGGTATGCCAGTCAAGAGCCGCAGTTAGTAAGAAAGGCCACTTTTCTAAGGTACACCGGGTCAAGAGTTCCTGTTAGTTTTGCAGCTACTATCTATAAAACTGCTCCTCCCCCAAGAGCCACTACTAAGGTTACAGCTGCAATCTATAAAACTACTCCTCCCCCAAGAACCACTACTAAGGTTACAGCTGTCAAGGGTAAAACTGCCCCTCCTCCCATCACAGCTGTTTTTCCCCAAAGTCTGTCCCATGCAGCCAAGAAGGTTTCGGTAAATGGACACATTTTGAGTGCACTAATCGACTCATGCAGCTCTGACAGCTTCATTAGTGAGTGGGCTGTCAGTAAGTTAAAACCGTGTATTTACCCCTCGGACAGGGAAATTGAAATGGCTCTGACGACACTGACCACCAATTCTTCCGGCTTTTGTCTTGTCGACCTTATTTTCAATGGCCGCACTTATTTCTCCACCTGGCTCGGGGTGCTCAAGAACCTATGCAGTGATGTGCTCCTGGGACAGGATTTCCAGAAACAACACAAAAGGCTCACTTTCGAGTTTGGAGGGTCAAAGCCGGAGCTTACTATTTCCAAAGTACCGTTTTGTGCACTTTCGGCGGGTTCGCTCGATGAGCCCTCCTTGTTTGCCAATCTTTCCCCCCGATGTAAGCCCATAGTCACTAAATCATGATGTTTCAGCCAAGATGATCGATCCTTTATCGAGGCAGAAATCTCTCGCCTTCTAGCTGACGGTATCATTGAGCCATGTTCATCTTCCTGGCGGGCTCAAGTCGTCGTTGTTAAAAATCCTCTTAAGCAACACAAGAAACGTCTCTGCATCGATTACTCACAAACTATTAGCCAGTATACCGACCTGGATGCCTACCCACTACCACGCATCGATGACATGGTCAATAATCTTGCCAACTACAAGGTATTTTCAACTTTTCATTTAAAGAGCGCATATCATCAAGTACCGTTAAAGGACTCTGGCAAAAAGTATACGGCCTTTGAGGCCAATGGTTGGCTTTACCAGTTTTGTCGCCTTCCATTTGGGGTCATCAATGGGGTGGCCGTCTTTCAACGGGCAATGGATAACCTAGTCAAACAGGAAAACTTAACGGACACTTTTCCATATCTGGATAATATCACCATTGCTGGCATTGACCAGAAGGAGCATGATGCCAACCTCCAGAAATTTTTTGACGTTCTCCGTCGTCGCAACTTAACCTTAAATGAGTCCAAATCTGTGAAATCAGTACCATCAGTCAACATCCTTGGCTACTGGGTGGGCAACGGTGTCATCAAACCGGATCCGGAGCGACTTCGTCCGCTTCAGGAGCTCACTCCCCCTACGAATCTCGGCTCTCTTCGTCGGGCACTCGGCATGTTCGCCTATTATGCGAAATGGATACCCCACTTCTCCGACAAGATCCAGCCCCTGCTTCACGCAAAGTCATTTCCATTGGAGGCAACGGTTATTTCAGCTTTTAACCTCCTCAAGCGACAACTGGAAAAAGCCACGCTTCGTTCCATTGATGAAAATCTTCCTTTCGTGGTCGAGTGCGATGCATCGGATGTGGCGATCTCTGCTACCTTGAATCAAGGTGGTCGACCCGTTGCATTTCTGTCCAGAACTTTGCAGGGTAGCGAGCTCCATTATCCTCCTGTCGAGAAGGAGGCTACGGCCATCATCGAAGCGGTACGTAAATGGAGTCATTTTCTCGCCGTTGCCATTTCACACTTATAACCGATCAGCGCTCCGTGGCCTTTATGCTGGATAACCGGAAACGCACTAAGATCAAGAATAACAAAATACAACTCTGGAGGATGGAATTGGCCGCCTTTGGATACACCATACATTATCGACCCGGCAAAGAGAATGTGGCCCCGGATACCCTCACGCGGGCATTCTGCTCTTCTATGTCAACTTCGACTCTGGCGGATCTTCATATTGACTTATGCCAGCCTGGCGTTACCCGTATGTTGCACTTTGTGCGATCTAAAAATCTCCCATTTTCTACGGAAGATGTGAAAAGAACGTGCTCCTCCTGTAGAATTTGTGCAGAATTAAAACCGCAATTCTTCCGTCCATCGGATGGCTCGCTCATACACGCTATGCAGCGACTCAGCATTGACTTTAAAGGGCCATTGCCTTCCTCAACGCGAAACACCTACTTACTTACGATGGTGGACGAATATTCACGCTTTCCCTTTGCTTTCCCCTGTCCCAATATGCTTACTTCCACAGTGATCAAATGCCTTGATCAAGTCTTTTCCCTTTGTGGTATGGCCAATTTCATCCACTCTGATCGGGGTCCCTCCTTCATGTCAAGCGAACTCAAAAGTTCTCTCTCCCAACGAGGAATCGCCACAAGTAAAACGACACCGTACCATCCCATCAGTAACGGACAGGTTGAAAGATACAACGCTATCATTTGGAACGCTGTTCGTCTTGCGCTGAGGTCATGCAACCTACCAGACCAGCAGTGGGAAACTATGCTCCCTGACGTGTTGCATTCCATCAGGTCTCTCCTTTCTATGTCTACCAATGTCACACCTCATGAGCGATTCTTCAGCTTCCAGCATCGCTCCACCCATGGAACGTTCCTACCGTCATGGTTGGCAGCTCCCGGCCCCGTGCTGCTCCAAAGATTCGTCCGGTCTTCTAAAAACGATCCCCTCGTCGACGAGGTAGAACTCACGGACGTTAACCCCACGTACGCGCACGTGCGGTACCCTGATGGCCGGGAGTCCACCGTTTCGCTCCGGGACCTGGCTCCCTGTCCGGCCGGTTCCATGGACCCAACTGATAGAGGGACCCACGGGGATGATGCCGACACTCTGCGCACCCCCGAAGATGACGCCCTACCTGGGACATCGAAAGATCTGCCAGCTGCCCCATCGGATCCACTTGGGGAGCTAAGCGCTCCCTGTGGGATGGCCGCCCGAGGCCAGGACGCCGGTCAATCCCCGGCTATCCAACAGGATGAAGCCAGTTCTGCACCTGTGGGGACCCGCACCCGGAGTCATGATCTCCCCAGCCTCCCTCGGGTCGATCAGAGCAACACGGGCATCCACTGGTACGGATCAAGCGGCCCAGGGACCAAGACACGGTCCGGGGAGACGTGCCTTCTAGCCATAAACAAAAATCTAAAAGACTGCGGCTATTCGTGGTTCGCCTAATCCGTTAAGAGGAAGTCGTCAGACTTCCAAACCTTTTAGGCAGGAAGAATGTTATAAATCTCATCATTCATCAAGAAACTACTCATGAAATAATGCTGGACGGCCAGCTGGTGGCGCCGTCCAAGGAGTATAAATACTTGGGCGTGGGCCCAGCTTTCCAGGGACATTTTGTAAGACAAGGAACTAGTGAAGTACAACTAGACCTCCATGTTCTGAAACAAGTTGATTAAAGCCTTGCTTTATGCTCAAACCAAGTGCGTAGTGAGTTTTATTACGTCACTTCTCGAGTGTTGTTGGAGCTGCACTCATCGAGGCAAGTGGAGAGTATTCCATCACACTCCTTACTTGTGCCTTGTAGATGGTGGGAAGGCTTTGGGAAGTCAGGAGGTGAGACACTCGCCGCAGAATACCTAGCCTCTGACCTACTCTTGTTGCCATAGTATTTATGTGGCTGGTCCAGTTAAGTTTTTGGTCAATGGTGACTCCCAGGATGTTGATGGTGGGGGATTTGGCGATGCTAATGCCGTTGAATGTCAGGGGGCGGTGGTTAGACTCACGCTTGTTGGAGATAGTCAATGCCTGGCACTTGTGTGCGCGAATGTTACCTGCCACTTATCAGGCCAAGGCTGAATGTCGTCCAGGTCTTGTTGCCTGCAGGTATGGACTGTTTCATTATCTGAGGAGCTGTGAATGGCACTGAACACTGTGCAGTCATCAGCGAACATCATTTGGTGAAATACTACAACTGTTCCACTGTACCACTGATGCTTTAAGATTGGCTGCTCTATAGCTGCAATTCAACCATGATATACCCCAAAATACATTGAAGATAGCCCAGAACAAAGGACATTAAAAATCTATTTCCATAACTCAAACCAATTACTTTAAAATAATTGACAGGATGTCCAACTGCTTTCAATGATTTATAATTGCTCGGACTTAACACTTTGGTCAGATAGCTATCAGGGACACTTCCAGATAAAATGACACAAATGGCTCTAAACTCCCCACAGTTTGCTTGCAGAAGCAGTTAGCAATAACCAATTTTACCCTTGTGTGTATCAGGACCCAAGAAAGCCTCAAATAAATAATCCAGCGTGAACAAAATACTTTGCTTTGTCACAGCTTCATATAATGAATTCGTTTTACGGTGCAGTGACTTCTTATGTATTAAAATGTTGCTTGCAACAGTAGAATGTGCTACGGAATAACTGACAGGACATGCCTCAGCACAAAGTAAGCAACAGTACCCCTTAAAGCAACAGCTGAAAAGGGTACTTTAAAAGACACACATAAGCTTTAGAACTCCAGAGGGTCAAATCCTTCTATATAAATCACATTTCACAGCAATTGAAGACATAGCCTATACACACATATAGTCCAAAGCAGTGATGTCCAAAATACAGCCGAGTGACACTTCCAGCCTGTTAGATCTGTGATTCTGAGAGTATGATGTTTTTCAATAACTACACAGATGCTGTAACTTAACAATCAACAGGTGTTTACTGGAGTAGGGTAGTCTCAAGACTGGGGGTACAGAGGCATGCTCAAGGCTTATATACAGGTGTGGTCACTGCCGGTACTACAGTATACAGGAGCTGTAAAAGTAGTTCTCTCCTTAAAGGTACATACACTACAATTCCTCCCCTTTTAGATTAGCAGTACCCATAATATTCAAATAACAATTAACACTTTAACATGCACATTAAACAACAATAGTCCATTTAAAGATTCAGTCTTTGGGGCGGCTTCCTGATCCTTTCGGGATAGCGCCTTTCCTGAGGTTCTTGTTCTTGGTGCGGAGGCGATTCTGGCGCCTTTTCGGCGGTTAGTTCATCGGTTTCCACTGCTACTGGTTCTGAGGTAGATGCTACCAGTATGTCGGGTTCATCCCCAGGGACGCGAGACATGGGGTTGACTCGTTCCTGTGACGCTAAGATCTGATCGACGTGGCGTCTCACAATGTTCTCCCCGACATCCACTGTGTACATTAATGGCCCCTGCCTTGTGCATATCGTTCCGGGTTGCCATTTCTCTGTTCGGTAGTCACGGGCCAAGACTGGTTGTCCTACATTGAAGCTCCTTGTCGGCTTCTCATTGATGTGCTGGAATTGTTTATCCTCCACATTTCTTCGCACATTTGGTCTGAGCAAATCCAGACGAGATCTCAACCTTCGGTTAAAGAACATCATGGCCGGGGTCTGGTTGGTAACTGCATGTGTCGCATTTCTGTAGGCTAATAAGAAATTGTCCACCTTATGCTGTAGTGGAATTTCATCGTCGCACATGGCCTTTATCGCCTTTTTAAAGGTTTGTACGAACCTCTCAGCCAATCCATTTGTGGCTGGATGATACAGGGCTGATGTGTAATGCCTTACCCCATTCCTTCTCATAAATTTCTGAAACTCTTCGGACACAAACTGTGGTCCATTATCAGAGCAAATCTGCTCTGGCAAGCCGTTCCTGGCAAATATGGTCCGTAGGACTGCAATCGTTTTCTCTGTAGTGGTTGAGGAGATTTTTATCACCTCAGGCCATTTTGAGTGAGCATCCACTGCTATTAAGAACATTGAGTCCATGAATGGACCAGCAAAATCAGTATGCACCCGTGCCATGGAGAGGAGGGCCACTCCTATGGGTGTAGAGGGGCATGTAGTGGTGCATTTTGGACCTTCTGGCATCCTGAGCAGCTCTTGGTTAGGTCCTCGATTTGTTGATCGATTCCCGGCCACCACACATAAGCCCTAGCAAGGCTTTTCATTTTCACCCCTCCCAGATGACCTTCATGAAGCTCATTTAGCACTCTCTCCCTCAACTTGGGTGGAATCACCACTCTGGATCCACACATCACTGTCCCCTGACATACTGACAGCTGTTCTCTTCTGGATGAGAATGCTAGCAACAATGAGTCGCCATGTGCTAGCCATCCCCTCACCGTCAAATCACATACCCGAGACAGCGTCGGATCATTGCGGGTCTCCTTCTCTATATCCGCATTAGTTACTGGCAATCGTTCAATTATTGACGAATAAAATATCTCGATAGGGTCCACTGCTGGTGCTTCCTCCACAGTAGGCGGTGGCAGGCGTGATAGCCCATCAGCGTTCCCATGCTGTTTCGTGCCTTTGTATTCTATTTCATATTGGTTCGCCCCTAGAAAAAGGGACCATCTCTGTAACCGTTGTGCAGTCATCACCGGAACGCCCTTCTTTGGATTAAAGATGGAGACAAGTGGTTGGTGGTCAGTCAGCAAGGTGAACTTCTGCCCATGCAGATAGTGGTTGAATTTTTTTACTCCCCATACTAGGCTGAGGGCCTCCCTGTCAATCTGGGCGTAGTTGCGCTCGGCTGAGGTTAGTGACCGAGACACAAAGGCTACTGGCCTCTCCAACCCGTCTGGGAATTTGTGCGACAGCACCGCTCCAATACCATAGGGTGATGCATCACATGCCAAACGAATTGGTATTGCTGGGTTGAAATGGGCCAACACCTCTTTCGATGTGATCAATTCTTTGCACTTCTGGAAAGCTCGTTTACGTTTGTCATTCCACTTCCATGGTACCCCTGTTTTCAGCAGGTTGTTCAGTGGGTGTAATACTGCAGACAAATTTAGTAAGAACTTATGGTAGTAGTTCACCAGCCCGAGGAACGACCTCAGTTGTGACACATTTTCCGGTGCTGGAACCTTGACTACTGCCTCAATCTTTTCAGGAGACTTATGTAACCCCTCTTCATCGATAACGTGGCCACAATACGAGATCTGCCTCTGCAAAAACTTGCACTTGTGGCGATTAGCTCGTAGCCCATATTCCTTTAATCTAGTTAGCACCTTCTCCAAGTTGGCGAGGTGATCATTGTCATTTTCGCCCGTGACCAGGATGTCGTCCAAATAACACTGGGTCCCTGGAATCCCTTGCAGGACTTGATCCATCGCCCTTTGCCAAATAGCTGGAGCCGATGCTACCCCGAACACCAGCCGGTTGTATTGGTAGAGACCTTTGTGAGTGTTGATCGTGAGGTATTGTTTCGAGGCTTCTTCTACCTCCATTTGCAAGTACGCCTGGGCTAGATCAATTCTGGTGAAGCGTTTACCTCCAGATAGCGAGGCGAAAATATCCTCAATTCGTGGAAGCGGATATTGTACCGTGTGAAGGACTGGGTTCACTGTCACCTTAAAATCCCCACAGATGCGGACCTTCTTTGGTTCCCCAGGCGTATTACTCAATGACCTCTTCGTTACAGGAACGATGGGTGTAGCCCACTCGCTCCAGTCTACTTTGGACAGTACTCCTGCACGTTCCAACCCTTCCAGCTCTGCTTCGACGACTGGTCGGATCGCATAAGGCACTGGTCTGGCCTTAAGAAATTTTGGGCTTGCATTTTCTTCTATTTTAATCGTTGCTGTTATGCCTTTTAGTGTTCCGAGTCCCTCCTGGAACACTTCTTTTGCGTCAGTTAGCATTTTTGACAGTCGTCCAGGTGTGACGTCGTCATCCTTTTTGGCCTCAACCTTCAGTGCCTGTATGGAATGCCAATCTAATTGTATTTTCCGGATCCATTCACGTCCTCGTAGTGGTGGTCCTCCATCTGGCAATACATATAGGTCCATTTTAGGTATTTCCTGGCCTTTGTATATCACTTTCACCCTTATTTTTCCTTTGGGGTAGACTTTTTGCCCCGTGTACATCTTCAAGACAATCTCTGTAGCTTTCAAGGGTATATGTGAAAATAGCCGCTTTTAGTCCCTTTGGTTTATGACTGTTAGGGCTGATCCTGTGTCCAATTCCATTTTCACTTGGACTCCGTCTATCTTGAGTGTAACCCAGATAGTCTGGTGATCCTCCATTTTGGTTACCTTATGTAGTTTCAGACAACCCAGCTCCTTGCTTCCGGAGTCTGTATCACTTTTCTGTTCGTCTGAACTACTGTCCATCACCTTATGTACCTTTTTGTACTTCTCCTGTGGAGGTTTCTTGCTGTTGGTTTTCTTCCCAGACCTGCAGACTCTTGCTATGTGTCCTGCTTTTCCACACTGTCTGCACACTTGGTCCTTGAACCAACAATCCTTCTGGTCGTGTGTTGTTCTGCCGCAGCGATAACACTTCCCTGTTCCATAGGACATTTCATTGGTGCCATATTCTTGCGGTCCCCGTTGTATCTCTGCAGCGCCCCTTGCGGCTGCTTCGTGCGATACTGCCATGCTGAAAGCCTTGTCCAGCGTAAGATCCTTTTCTGGTAGAAGCCGTTTCTGGGTTCCTTCACTTTGAAGCCCACACACAAACTTGTCCCTTAATGTATCTGCTAGTCCCGCTCCAAACTGGCAGTGTTTCGATAGCTTGCGCAGTTCCGTTAAGTAGTCAGCATTGCTTTCGTCTTTATGTTGGTTCCTTTTATGGAACTTAAATCTTTCTGCTATCAGCAGCGGTGTGGGGTTTAAGTGGTCCTGTAGGATTTCTACTATGCTTTCGAAATTCTTATTCACGGGCTTCTCTGGGGTTATTAGGTTTCGCAGTAACCCATAAGTTTTTGCACCCATGGAATTTAACAAAACCAGTGCTTTCCTAGCATCTGGCACTTCATTCGCCCTGCAGTACACCTCAATACGTTCCACATATGTCACCCAACCTTCGACTTCATTGTCGAACGTAGAGATACTGCCACTCTTTGGCATCCCTGGGTGTGATTTAACTGTCAAAAATGGCGTCTCCCATGCTCTCCCTTCTTCTCCGCTGGCACAAAATGGCGTCTCCCGCGCTTTCCTTTCTTCCCGCGCTCGCCCTTCTTCTCCGCTGCGGCTTCCAAAAATGGCGTCTCCCGCGCTCTTCCTTCTTCTCCGCGGCTCAATGGCGTCTCCCGTGCTCTCCCTTCTTCTCCCCGCGGACACTGTTCAGCCCTTGAGCCCTGGCTGTGCTCTGCGCGTTTTATTTGTGCGCCTTTCCCGTTTCCGCTGCTCGGTCCTGAACCTGGCTGCTGCTTTACCCTCTCACTCTCCGTTTTGTTTTTCCTCGACGCCGCTCGGTTTTCAACCCCTGGCTGCGCCCTGTGCGCTTCACCCTCTCTCTTACCCCGTTGACGCTGCTCGGCTTTTTCTCTGCCGTCGGTCGGCTCCAGCCGCCGTTGTCCGGGAAGGGTCTGCGCTGTACCTGTTGTCAGTCTGTTGCTGATCGTCGTGGCTGGGGAACCAAGCCTGGCTCTCCACAGCCTCCCCTGCGATGTTCACTCTCTGCCGGACGACTGGGCGGTTGCTCGTGGTCGACGCCCGTGCTTCTGGCCTCGACTTTCTTCCACCGCCCTCCCGGAGCGAATCCTTGAAGGGAAATGCAGAGTTGCAGGTAGATTCAAATCGACACTCGTCGCCACTGTTAGATCCGTGATTCTGAGAGTATGATGTTTTTCAATAACTGCGCAGATGCTGTAACTTAACAATCAACAGGTGTTTACTGGAGTAGGGTCGTCTCAAGACTGGGGGTACAGAGGCATGCTCAAGGCTTATATACAGGTGTGGTCACTGCCGGTACTACAGTATACAGGAGCTGTAAAAGTAGTTCTCTCTTAAAGGTACATACACTACACAGCCCACTTCCCATTGATCCGTGGACTTCAAAAGACCTACTATACCACTTGGTTCTGGAGCTCCATTCACAGCTCAGCAGCTGAGATTTAGGAAAGGGGAAAAGAGAAAGAAAGAGAACAGTTTAAAAAAGGAATAAAAAGTTTTGCTGTGTGATAGGTCTGCAAGAGTGGCCTTCCAGCAAGCCACTGCAACATTCTAAAAGGATAGTGAGTATGCCTTCTCTAGAGCCTGTCTCCAGAGCACACCCTCTAGAGTCTATTACAAAAGCAAAATACTGCAGATGCTGGAAATCTGAAATAAAAACAGAAAATGCTGGAAATACTCAGCAGGTCAGGCAGCATCTGTGGAGAGATTAACAGAGTTAACGTTTCAGGTCAATGACCTTTCGTCGTGAGTTCTGATGAAGGGTCATCGACCTGAAACTTTGGATATTTGGGATTCACCTCTCAGGCCTTCGCTGTATTACTTTCAGGGCTAGAATGTTTCCCCTGTGCTTCGGTAATCAGAAATGAGCACAGTATTAAAGGTAACAGATGCTGCCTGACCTGCTGGGCATTTCCAGCACTTGCTGTTTTTAATTCAGATTTCCAGCATCCTCAGTAGTTTGCTTTTGTTATAATATTGAAGGTGCAATCTGACCAGAGCATTAGACAGCTTCAGCATAACAGCCTGATTTATCCTTCACTGATTTGGCAGTCTAGCTCAGCGCTCTATTTGCTTTGCTAATTGCTGCTCTGTAGTGAACACCCCCAGACCTCTTTCAGCCTTTCCCTCAGCCAGTTCAATACAACTCAGTAAGGATTTACCTCATCAATTCAGTAAGGATTTACCTCATTATTTTTTTTTCTGAAAGTGGCGCAGAGAGGGGACAAGAGGCTGATCCCTGTCGGAGGACATAGTTGTAAGCAAAAGTTAGTAGAACATGAAGTCTTCACCTTGATACAAGGAGGAACCTTGCACTTATTGTATTGCATTTAATCTACGATAATTCTGCTTACTTGCAAATACTGTCTAGGTCCTAATATAATTATTTGGTTGCTTCAGATATTGTACCATGTGATCTGGCAAGTAGCAATATTGGAATTTATTTTACCAATATAATGGATATATCCTAGCTTCTATGTGCAGGTATACATAAAACAGAAATCAGACACTGCAAAAATACCTGTAAATGACTGAAAGTTGCAAGGGTTCTGTGGGCAGACTAATTAATATTTCCTGATTTACCTCAAAAAGCTTACTGGTTTCAGAATATCTAGTATTTTGAATCTAATATTAAATCTTATTTCAATACATCGCTAAACTAAGGGACAGGCACAAGTGAGTGGCACATGATCAGAAGTGTAATTACTGTACTTTTTTGTACAATAAACTGTTTTCTCAAAAGTAAAGACATATTACCTCTGCATGTGCTAATTGCACTGTTGTCGGCAGAGCTTCAACTGGCATCAAAGCTACAATCCGAATTTTGCATTTCAAATTACAGACAAATATCATCCAATTACACAGTACAACAAATATTGAGTTTCAACAGTCTATTACAAACAATTAACGCTCCATTGATCTTTCCTACAGTTCAAATTCTCGCTTCTGTATTGAGTTAATGATCATTTCGCTCCAGGGATCCTCTAAGCACTGAAAACCTTTGCACGTCTACACCGAACACATCAAATTTTGTTGGAAGGAAAGTGACATACATCTATCTGCTGGCTAAGATGGATAGAGGGAGGAAGATTGTCTGGCAAAATGGCGAGGGGAAAATATACATGTAAAGCGCTTTCAGATGTCCGGTGGTCGTGAAAGGCGCTATATAAGTGGAAGTTTCTTTTTTATGTTTAAATATATTAATACTTTAAGTACCTAAAAACCTTCTGGGATGCTGCATGTGCATTTTATAAAAACCTGAGTAATGTTTAAAATATCAGGATAATAACATGGTGGATTTCCCCTTCGCGACAATGACAGTGCATCTTCAACCAGACAGAATTTCCACCAACCCCTGCCCTCGGCTGATTTCCCAGGGTCAGGGTAATGTAAATAATTAGGGAAGACATTTGGGCCTGTTACATTGCCACCAGGATGGTTACTTAGGTGAAGGGGAGAAAAATTGCTGTGGTAACTTGCCACACCGTAGCAGGGCTTGCGATGTTGGCTAAAGATCCATGAAAAGTCTTTCCTTGTACTTAGAATTTTCTCTGCAATTGGCTACCCTCAGTCAAATAAACTCTACCGCAGTTTACAGCAACACTGAACACCGGGTCGAGCTGCTGTTCCTTGCACCCAGCATTGCTACAGTGCAAATGATGGAAAATATGTTGTATGGTGCATTCCTAACATTTGTGTCTTATTATAATACACCTGCTCATATTTGAGCAGATGTATTATATGCCCGACATCACTTCTGCCGTAAAATCACAAAAGTGACATTGGGTGCTGGGGAGCTAAATTCATCTGAGCCAATGGCCGGCCGACTCAAAGTATAGGTGCATTTCTTCCTCCCCTGGCTCATACTGATATAACTGAAGAAAAAAAGCCATCCACATGTCTAAGAAAGCGACGGCAGACTGAACTTTCATCAGTTGGGTTTGTGTGTAGCTCAAACCAATGGGGAGAAAGTTTTTTTCCCCTCTGCTAGCTGTAAGGGCTTTCGTGTGAAATATTTTTGGGCAATCTGAACTAGTACCAATAAAGTTCAAAATCATTATATTGTGGTGGAGCCACTAAAGGAATCAGATCATTTGTATATAATTCCCTTTAACAACATGTTAGCTACAGCCTGAGTCTGTATCTTTATTTATACTGTTTACTTGTACAGAGCGTGATTACTTTAACAGCGCGGGTAAACGCGATGACATCACGCCGTTCATCACGTAATCCCCACTGGCGGGAAGAATGTGATGACAACCACGGGACCACCCGAGCAGTCCTCATGGAGCCTCCGAACTGAGCAGACCTACACTCGATGTTCTCCTGCAGTTACTTGTTTAAACCTGTTAGTTTCCATTAAACTTCATTTTGTTTGATCGCCTGAGTGGACCTCGTATTTGGATAGGAACTAGACATTCCCACAATATCCTAGATTCCACTCTGCAGTCCCATGTCTGTGATCATTTCATACAGATGAAAATCACATAGGTTGGGATTATGCAGACATTTTGGGATGTAAATTATTTTATGGTGGTAGATCAATGATGGTTGGGGGTGGGGGGGTGGTGGTGGGGAAGAGAAAAATCAAAATTTTATTAACCGCAACGGGCACTCAATGTCAAACTTCAGTTTAGGAGTTAAACCGACCCAAGCCAATTCTGAATGGTCAGCCTACTTGGCTTATCCCTACTTTTGGTGCATTTCTTCCTCTCTCACATGCCCTCCCCTTCCTCTCCCTCCCACCCCACGCAAAGTGAAAAGTCCAAAAGATCAATGTACTGTTATAAAAAAACTTTATTTCAGATCATATTCTCAGCCATTGTGCGCAGCAACGTTGTGTCACTTTCAACCAGTAGCATTCCAAAGAATACTGTGAGGACAACCTAGTGTCACACTGGCCTGATACTCAGGATATACATTTTTTAACTAAGAATTGAAGTAAAACATGCACAAACTTAAACTTTCCTCTGAAAGAGCTGGTAGACAGCAAGGTTTGATACAGGAACACAGACTGTGTGAGCCCTTCCTGGAGAAGTCCTTTCAGATTTACTATGATTGTAAGAACATATTACATAGGAACAGGAGTAGGCCATTTGGCCCCTCGAGCCTGCTCCGCCATTCACTAAGATCCTGGCTAATCTTCTACCTCAACTCCACTTTCCTGCACTATCCCCATATCCCTTGATTCCCTTAATATCCCCAAATCTATCGATCTCTGTCTTGAATATACTCAACGACCGAGTCTCCACAGCCCTCTGGGGTAGAGAATTCCAAAGATTGACCACCTTCTGAGTGAAGAAATTTCTCCTCATCTCAGTCCTAAATGGCCGACCCTTATT